>NC_139042.1:154180836-154892453 GCF_965140915.1 Aythya marila
CCTCCCTCCCCTCCCTCCCCGCGTTCCATTGTGTGCGCCAGCGCCCGCCAGGCCCCGCCCCCTTCCCCGGGGCCACGCCCCCTTTATTCCCCCCTCCCTCTCCCCCCCCCCGCTCTTGGCTCATTTCCGGCCGCCGCCGCCGCCGCTGGCTGCCCTGGGAGGGCGGTGCGGAGCGGAGCGGAGCGGCTCGGAGCGGGGCGCAGCGCAGCGCAGCACAACAGCCGCCATTTTGGTTGTGTGCGGCCGAGGCGCGGAGCCGCCGGAGCCGCGCCGGACGGGGCGAGCCGGAGCCGGGGGGGGGCAGCGCACACAGACACGGCCCGGCCGGCAGCGCAGCGCGGAGCCCAGGGCGCCCGCTACGCCTCTCTTTTATTTTTATTTTTTTTATTTTTTCTCTCTCTTTTCTTCCCCTTTTTATTTTTTTATTTTTAATTTTTTTTTTTTTAATTTTTTAATTTTTTTTTTTTTCCTCTCTCCTCTCCCGCCGCCGGCGCCCCCCGGCTCCGCCACACACGCCCCGGCAGCAGCAGCAGCAGCAGCAGCAGCGGCGGCGGCGGCGGCAGCGCCAGGCAGGGGCAGTAGGGAGCCTGCGCTCGGCCCCCGCGCTGCCCGCCCCACCCCCCCCGCCGGCCATTTAACCCACCCCGCGGCCAGGCCCCCGCCCTCCTCCTCCTCCTCCTCCTTTTTTTATTTTTTTATTTTTTAAAATTTTTCAATTTTTCACTTTATTATTTTACATTTTACCCCCCCTCCCGGCTCTTCCTTTCCGAGGGGTCTCTCAGCCTTACCCCCCCCCCCCCCCCCCCTCCCTCCCTGCCACCAACCTCTTGGCTTCCCTCCCCCGGCCCCTGGCCGAGGCGAGGTGCGGGTCCCCCCCAGGAGGGGGGCGGCTTCTCTCTCTCTCTCCCCGCTGCCCCCATCTCGGGGAGCGGAGCCGAGCCGAGCCGAGCCGCCGGGGCTCGCCACCATCCCGGGAGGGGGGAAGGTAGGCAGCGAGGGGGGGAGGGGCCGGCGCCTTCCTCCTCCTCCTCCTCCTCCTGCCGTGGGCTCGGCCCCTGCGCCTCCTGCGCCCGAGGGGGGGGCAGCCCGCTCCTGAGAGAAAAGAGGAAGGGGGAAAGGAGCGGAGCGGGGAGGTGGAGGAGGGGGGGGGGGGCAGCGAGGGGTGTCGGAGCCCGCCCCCCACCTTCCCAGCCCGCGATCGGCGCTGCCTCCAGCAGGACAACAACCCCTCCTCCTCCTCCTCCTCCTTCCCTGCACAACAAGATGTGAAGCGGAGACTCCTGGGACTTATCCTCAGCCTCCTCATCCTTACGGCTCCCCTCTCTGCAGCCATTTAGCGACGGGCGAGGGAAGGAGCGAGTGGAGCTGGGGACCCCGCGCCCGCTCGGCCTCTCGCCCCGCCGCCTCCCCCCCGGGTATTTTTCAGCAGGGTGGTGTCGGAGGGGGAAGGAGCCGCTGCTAGAGGACGGTGAGCTGCTTTTTTTCTTTTTTCCTCCTCCTCTCCCCTCCTTCGCCCGCCTCCTTGTGGCGATGAGGAGGAGGAGGACGGCGCCGAGGAGGAAGAGGCTGATGGCGGCGGTGAGGAGGCAGCAGGAGGAGGAGACCCCCCGGAGGATGAAGATGATGATGGTGGCGGCGGCGAGGAAGCACCAGCAGCACAACAGCCGGGATTAATTTCACCGAGGGAAGAAGGAGAAGAAGGAAGAAAAAAAAAAATCAAACCACCAGCCTCAATTTTTTTTTTAATTTTATTTTTTATTTTTTATTTTTTTCGGCGGGGGCTCTTCCCATCTCGGCTCGGCCCTCTCGCCTGGGGGGCAGAGGCCTCTTGCTCCCACCCTCGCCCCGCTTCTCCGCTGCCGCCCTCCCGGAGCCCGAGGGGCAGAAAAAGGGGAACTTGGCCCCCCCCCAGCCGGATCCTCCCCGCTCCCTTCTCGTCGGCATTGTTGTGCTGCGGCTTCACCCGGGGGCCTGAGGAGAAGCTGAAGGTCTTGGGGCTCCCCCCCTGCGTCTCTCTGCTCGGAGTGATTGTCTAAAAAAGAATTAAAAATGGCCGAGAATGTGGTGGAGCCGGGCCCGCCTTCAGCCAAGCGGCCTAAACTCTCCTCACCGGCGCTCTCCGTGTCCGCCAGCGACGGCACAGGTCAGTCTCGGGGGCCCAGGCCCTCAGCCTCTGGATGCCACAATTGCTGCCCTCCTCTCCCCCCTCCTGCCCCAAATCTTCCCCCTCCCTTTGGCAGAAGCCGAACTTGCGCCTGCCTTCGGCCTTTCTCGGGGCTTTGCTCCCCTTCCAGCCCCGTTTGAACCCGTTCGCGTTTCAGACCGGGCCCTTGGGATGTTCCTGCCTCCTGTTTGTCTTTTTTTTTTTTAATATTTTTTTTTTTTTCTGGGAGGTGTTGGAAGGCAAAGCTGGTCAGTTTATTGTGCTTTTGATCAATTGCAGATAACAGTTTGTCATTTTCGTGGCTTTCACAATAGTTATTACAGAGCTCCTTGCGAAGCCCGTGCCTTTAGCACTATTTCGTCTTTCTGCAACTGGATTTAAAGATGCCGGTTTCGTGCACTTTATTGTTGAATTTCTGTGTACGCTTGTACGTACACAGGTACAGGTCTCGGTTCTTATTTTGCATATATACAAGTTTTTTTCACAGCTTGTTCAGAAACGAGATTTTTCTCTGCTGTTTCCCCCCCCCCCCTCTCGCATTCAGCCTGGTTATTTGATGTGTTTTTACAATTCTTCTTGCTCTTTTTTGCAGAAGAGTATCTAAAAATCATTTTTTTGTTGTTGTTCTGTTTCAAATAAACCATTGACTTGGGGAAAAGAGAGCCAAAACCAAAATCCAGATTGCAAGTTTTGGGCCTAAGGTTCCTCAAGACTTAGAAACAAAATGTTATTTCACCTCATTTGCATTAAGAATCAATATGGAGTGCAGTTGGTTTTGCATCTCTCATTTTCTTTGCTGTGAGACTAAAATGTCTGAAATTGCCCTGTGAACTTGGGGGTTGGGAGGATAAAGGGGCTTCTCTGCAGTCCTGCAAAGGTCCTTGGTGATGCTGTGAAGGCAGGCTGGAGGTTGGAAAATGTAGGTGTCCCAGCCAGTAGCGAATCTGAGCTGGTTGTACTGGGAGGGGAGATGGAGTACCACAGGGCTGTTGAGCTTTTTCATGCTTCTGGTGAAGCAGAGCTCATTTCTTATCATTTTGCTACGAGACTACTTGGTTACCTGTCCCCCAGGAGTTTCTTTAGGCTCACTTTAGATCTTCTTAAGCCTACAGAGTGTGCCTACAGATGGAGGCGGCCTCCTCCTGCTAGAGTCTGGTGAGTGGTGGTGTCCTGATGCCACCAGCCTTGCTTGCTGCAGTTAGAGCTGCCAAGAAGAAGGAAGAGTTCAAAAAATAAAGTAAAATGGCTGGTCACTTGACAGTAGACAGCAGGTTTCAGTATCCAGTTTTTGTCTGAGCAGTGGATGTGATTCTGCTTGGAATCATCTTCACAAACTTGATTTTTGCCTTCTGTTCTTGGTGGATGACGTATTAGCTCTGAAAAGTTGGTATGTAACTTTCAGAGCATTGTAGGTACAGGCAGTGCAATCAGTGTAATGTTGCAAGTGGAGGCCACAACTCTCCTTAATAGCAACAGGTCTCCACCAAGAGAGCAGAAGGCTGAAGAAGCTGCTCTTTAGCTGAAGCTAGTTGGTTTTTTATGCTACACTTGGAAACCAGTGCCTAACGGTAGTAACCATTTTTTTACTTTGCCTGGGCAGTGGTGATCTTGTTCTGTTTATGGAGGTGAAATAAAATGCTTTTGAGGGAAGTCTCAATACCTGAATATATGAAAACTGAAGGCTTATTTTGGTCGAGATGTATGGATGCATCAAAGTTGAGGTGTTTAAGATCAAAACAGGCTTGGATAATGTGAATTTATCTCAGTTGAACAGGTGCAGATTTTCACAGAATATTTAGTTTATTTTCATAGTTAGCTTGCTGAGCGGCTTAATAAATGAGCATTGTATATTTGTGGTCAGTTTCAGAGAGATTCAGTTGTGACAGCACACAAAATGGAATAAATTTTTTCACAGTCATTGAGATCGTCGTCACCTGGTAGCTGTGCAGAGGTCTCTAAGTGCTGCAAATGCTTCATATATGCTACAGAAAACTGTTGAAGGATTTTTACTCTTAAGGACTTCTTGTTGACAATTCCTTGCCTGCATTTGGGACACTTCCACATACCTGTTTTTCTAATTAAATAAAATAAACCCTGCCGAGCTGATAAACGTGTTTTAAGGGCTGCGTTTTTCAGTTGCTGCTTGAATGGCACATTTTTCTCTCGCTTCTACTGTTGTGGGAAACATTTTAAACCTATCTGCTCTTGAAATTTGCTTTGAAATAGCGCAAGCAACTTTCACACTAGAGAACTGGTATTGTCCCCCCTCCTGTGCTAATGGTAGGAAATCAGAAAGGTGGTGGGTGCTGATGTAGTTTCTGCAGCAATCTTTGTAAACTTTGCATTAGATTCACACTATCCATGTGGAGGGAGAGAGAGGTAAGAAACTTGCAATGTTAAGGAAACTTTTCCCAGCACATGTATGTAGCGGGTCTCTGTGTGTTTCTCTTGCTGTTACCTTTTTGACCGAGTTCTTAGCATGAAACACTGTTTTAGCTTGTTAGATACCTAAAAGTAATGGCTGGCTCCAGTTAACTTATTCCCGAACTTGTAGGTGTTAGGAGTATCTATGCTGGACACTAAGTTGAGTCTCTAATTCACCCATGTTTTTATTGTAGGCCTGGATGAAACTGATGTTCTGGGTTTGGAATATAGTAAACTCAATTAGATGAAAAAAATAATGGTAGTTATGTGTGAATTTTGTTCAGATATGAATACCTTTACAGTAGGGTCACCTTTTATTGGTACAGTATTCTTAGTATAGCATGTGAATTCGTGACCCTGTGCTAGCAGCTTTTCTGTACTGGTGTGGTGATACTGATGGAAGTATCGATAGAAATGGAAACCTTGTTTTGGCATGTTGCATCCAGCCTCAGAAGCCTTTTTTTAAGCACTGTATTAGCAGATTCGTTGTATACGCTAGTTTGTTTCTGTCACTATAGCAGAATAATTTCAGCGCATCCTGGAAAATTATCTCCTTGAGTAAGTGAGCGGAAGCCTTTCATAGAGATACGTTTTTAGCTGGATACTTTAAACCAGTGATTTTATTTTGGGCATTTTATTTCCGAGCCCCTCAATTTTTCCTGCAGCGATGCAGGTGGGCTGCAGTTGCCGCATACAGATTCCTACATGGTTTGTGTAGACCCACGTGTGCTGGTGGGGTGAGTTTAGTCGCCTTTTATGATTTCTTTTACCAATCATCTTCATCCCCCCACCCTTAGAAATAACCTGTGTTCTGTGGACTAGGAGAACTTTTTGGCTGTGGGTTCTGAGCTGCTCTTTGAGCAAGGAATAAAGCTGGAATCTGCTCTGTGCGCTAGCGTGGCTGGGTGGTATCGTGTCTTTTGGTTGCTAGATCCTAAAATAGGATTTTAAGTGCTTAGTGTTTCTGGCTTGCCCTAACATTGGAAGTCACTTTTCTACACTTAGTTAGTTGATACGAGTGTTAGATCAGAGATCACTCAGTGTTCGTAATATGTGCCTTAAGTTCCTTCAGTTTATCGTGTCCAGAAGTTGTGTTTTTCTGAGGAATAGCACATCTCCAGTCTCTGTTTCAGTACACATCTTATAGAAAACTAGCATGTTCTTTTCTTTTATTTTCCCACTACTTTTGACCTTTAAAACTTTACTCCTCTTTACATCAAAGTTCTAAATCTTGGTGTTTTGTTGTTTTTTTTTTTTAAAAAAAAATCTCATCTGGAGTGGTACAGTTTTTGACTGATTCTCATCTGTCACTTGTTCCAAGTGTTATCAGGCTGCTTCTTTGATTGAAATGAATCTTAATCTTGTCTCACGGCCTATTCCAGAGGCACTTATAAGGTTTTCAACACTGTTTCCAGTCTGCTATGGAAGTTTTTTTCTTGAAGTTTGTATATACATTCTTTCAAATACTTTTTACAAGTCTGTTTTCTGACTAACATTTAAGACCAAGTTGTTAGCCACGTTCAATTTGCAGCCATCAGTTAAATATTTCTATCCCTTCTTGTTGAGAGCCACTTTTAAACTTTTTTCCAAGTATTTTGTCATCATATAAGATGCATTAAAATAGGGTTTATTGGGTGACATAGTGTACATCAAGTGCTGCAATGGATGAAGTTCCAAGCCAACAGCGGACGCTGCATTTGCAAACGGGTATCTCTGCCTTGGAGTTCCCTAGGTTGTCCAAGAAACATCTTGTTAGGAGTAAGATGTTTCAAATACCTCACAAACTGATCATTCTCATGGTGCTGAGTAACTTTTAGAAGAAAGTCTTACAGGCTTTTGATCCTTCTAGACCTCCAAATTGCTACACCTCTGTTTCTTTCGCCACTTTGAGCGGGTTGTGCGTGTTGGACATAGGTATGTACTTCCTTTGCACAGGGTTGGAAAGGAAATCTGCTTGTAAAGAAATACCACTGCAACTCAGGGACCATCCGTACTGTGATGCAAAACTGAATTTTGAGCGCTTACTTACGAATAAAAACCTTTGAGACTAGAAAATGAGTTTAGAGTTGCAGTTTAAAAGCACAAATTCACTTGATATTGCAGGTGAAAAGCTTTTGTTGCTGAGTTTGGGAATACAAATCCTAGATTTGGGAATATAAATCCTAGATTCAACAAACAAAAAACACAAACACCACAAAAACAAACAAAAAAATACTGTTTTTTTTTTTGTATCTCTTCCCAACATTTCCAGAGCAGCATTAGGATTTAGTATAGGTCAGTTCTGTATTTGCAGAACAAGCAATGTTTATCTGGGGAGGGTGTAGCGGAGTTGAGGGCTTGATGTATGCTTTTTGAGAATGTGTATTTCATGAGATCCTGGTGATTAATGCAGAACTTTTGCTGTAGATTTTTTTTGTATCTTTATAACTTGGACAAGGTGACTTGATTACTAGATTTTAATTTGATGCGATTTATTGGATATTTTTTCCATTTTCTTCATAGGCTGCTGGATTTTTATTTTTTCTCCAGTGTCACCTCAGTGTCTCACTTAGGCTGTTCCTGCTAAAGCAGCTGCTATGCTTGATATATCACTAATGATATTACTTTAACCTTTCTCATCACCCTAACTTGTGCCCCCTCTGAGAGGGTTTGGCCAGGAGTCCCTTAGATTTGACAAATGGAGTAGTTTTGCTGCACAGTTTTCACTGACAGATAAACAATGCACACCTGCCTTCAAGGATTTGGATTTTTCTGTCTTTACTTAAACTGTAGCAGCAGGCTGAAGCAAGATACATCTGTCCCTGCATGTGGGTGTACAAAACATCTGTAGTTACACTGAATTTGTAGGGGTTTCTTGTAGGATATATCTTAGGGCGATTCATAGAAATCCTCTCCCTGGCTGGTAAGTGATGAATCTGATAAACTGGTTTTGTCGTCTTCCTAAATATCAATATGTTCTCTTAAAATGGGTTGGCATATTAAAGTTGTGCAAAAACAGAACTGAAAAAAGTTCTGTTTAAAGTTCTGTGAAAACTTGATGAGTTGTTTTTAACTTCAAGCACACTTATCTTACATAACTTTTTTGAAGAAAATTAGGAAAAAACAATGTTCTGTGCTCCGGTCCTAAGTAACTCCTGGCTTAGTTGGCTGTCAGCTGTGCCTACAGGAAGGCGTGGGTATGAAGTTGTGGTCCAAACCTGGATTTTCACAGAAAAAGTAAAAGTTGGGTACAGGATCTTCAGAAACTGTGCAGGTGATTTTCTGTCATCGGTGATTGTAAGATGGGGTGGAGACACTTGTTGCTCTCGTCCAAATGATGGTGCAGAACAGCTCTGCACTGCGCCTATCCCTGCATCTCCGCAAGGAGCAAGTAGAAATTGGAACCGTGTCTGTCTGCTTGCGGAGGCACGAGGGCCAGGAGAGGCATGGTGGTAGGAGAGGCACAGTGATTCTTCTACAGAGGCTTTCCTAAGACAAATGAGTTACTGGTTCTTGCGTTGTGGAGCTCCCAGAAACAAGCGAATAGGTAATCTCCTTAAAACATACTCTTACTGTGTTAATGAACAAAAAGAATCTAATGTTAGAGTTCATGTAAGTAAAACTCTGGCAAGGTGCTGGCGTATGGCTTGCTGAAGCTAAGCTAATATTCCTGGATGTCATTTATGAACTCTGGTGGGCTACCGGTTCAAGAAGTCTGATCTATTGACTTCTAGATAGATAATTTAACATTTCTTTTCTGTTTTTACTTGGGAGTATTCAGAAAACTCGCTTTGCTTTTTGGTGGTCTTATACACAGTATGCGTTACTTCGAAGTTGGTGTGAACTTGGCAGTGCAGTGAGCTTCATTCTTTTCTTGAAACTGATTTGTAATCGCTTCTGAAATTGATGTGGTCTGTCTGGGGACACAGATGTGTCCCCTTCCTATCTGTGTGCACACATGTTTTTGCCTGCTAGTGCAGCAAACCAGAAACTTCCCAAAGCTGCGGATGGATAAGGCACTTTCAGCTTTCTGGACTTCTGTGGTCCATCATTTATCAGGCTCCCAACTGAAATCCCGTTCTTACTACTTAGTGCTCTCACAGACCAGCAGTAGGTAACTTAATGTGGTCTTGGGGGAATTTCAGCGGCATCCCAAGGCAGGGTACTCTTGGGAATAAGAACACCAATCGAGAGACTTTAAAGTTAAAAGCAGCACAAGGAAATTTATGCAAATAACATGTTCACAAGTAAATGATTAACCGTGTGACTTCAGCATCTTGGAATTACAATGGCAAAATTTCATCTTGTTCAGGTCATCAGCGGCAGCAAGACTGGGACCTTTGTTACATAAAAGTGTGAATAGGCTGTGCAGGAAGAACTTCCACCTTAAGTAACGTCTCTTCCGTGTGATCGTACTCCTTCCATTTTCCTAGAGCAAAATCTATATTTCAGAATCATAAATCTTCTCAATTTTTTTCAGTGGTGAACTGCAGTCATCTGTATCTCTCTTTAGTGCTTCTTAAAGAGCTCTGAATGAGAGAAAAACAGTTTGTTGTAAATGCAGTTCGCTCCTGAAGTGGCAAACCCCACTTGAACCAGGGTGCACAAGAACTGGTCTTTCTGTTGCTATCAGCTTGGTATGAGTTAAACTTGCAGATTATTTTCCTGAACAAAACTGGGACTTTTTTTTTTTTTTTTTTTAAGAAGGAGTTGATGTGTTTGACGCAGTGTTTGAGTAGAGATTAGGATAGCTTCAAAAAAAAAATGAAGGAAGAGCGCGGTCCTCCAATAGCCTTCGGTAGAAGTTGAGCAATGAGTGGTTGCTGCTTTAGAGTGATTTTTTTTTTATGCTTGCAAAATTCTGATGTTTATACTCGGTTGTTAGAACTAATACTGAAATCACGTGCGTTCGAGATGAGGAATTAGATCAACGGGCTGTTTTTAAAGGTCCGTGCCCGAAGTTGTGCGCTAGCGTGATGTGCAAACATGTTTTGTGCCTGGGCTTCTGCTGTCTGCCAGGGGCTCTGAGCTCCCTCTCAGAATGAGTAGCGTGCCTCCATTTTCAGCTGTGTTTTCTGCTAGTATTGTTTGTGGTCTGTCTTCAAGTTATCAAGTTTCTTGATGTGGTGAGCAAATTCAGGTCTTCTCTGGATTAGCAGGAAGGAAGGAGGAGGCAGTGCTTCCCCACTTTCTTGCAGAGAGCAGAATTAAAAATAGTCCGATGCTGAAGACCTTGTTACCGGAGCGCCGTAATGCAGAATAAGGATTCACTCCTGCTTATGCAAGAGCAACTGAGAAGACCTGCGTCACGCTGCCACTTCGGCAGCATGTCGTTGTAAGGCTTGTACAGGGGCTGATGGCCTTGGGTCGTGGCAGCAGCGAATCTAGACCTTACATTTCTCTGGCTGATGCCTGAGTGTTTCCCCTTCTGTCTTGCATCGAGCTAATAGATTAATTAAAACTAACTGCACAGTTTCAGGTGGGGAAAATGGCTTGGCAGAGCTCTTGTTACCGTTGGGTAATTGTGGCTTCACAGAGCATCTATGCGAAAAGCCTCCTTGTTAAAGGGCTTTAATCGTAAGAGTAAATCTGTTCTCCAAAATACAGCAAAACTCTCTCACGCCCACTTGGTAGGAATCTTGAGAGTTTTGCCTCTTTCTTAGTATGCTTTTTCCCCGCTGCAATTGCCTGAACATGACTGGCTTAATTTTCTGCCATTGCAGATGCCGTGGGAATCGATGATTTTTCTTTTAGTAGCACTTTGTTACATATCTGTGCTTCACCTTTGCTCCTGTGTTTTCACAGGTGCCTGAGAGTTGTCTTGTGAGGATGTGGCTCCTTCTCCTGTTCTGCCTTTTTTTTTTTTTTTTTAAAAAAGGGTATTTTAGGGCTTGTAATGCTGGTGCTTGACTGCAGACCTGAGTAGCTGGTTACTCTGGGGTATTGGTTGTATCCTCTGGGCATTTTCTCTGTTAAGATCTAAGCCCTGTTCAATCCTGGATAGCTTTGATGCCACGGTTGTGGGGAAGATGCTGAGCTCAGCAGCTCGTTGTTGAGCTCTGTCTGAAAGCACAGCGAAAGTATCCCGTTTTCTCTGTAGTCCAGCATCACCTGCGGCTCCTGTCAACTCTGTCACATGCCTACCTTGTGTTCAGTGTCCTGTATTAAGCCTCACCCCCTTATTTCATTGTGCACTTAACAGCTGCGGTGCATATATTTGATGCACTGATACGTTCCTGGAGCCCAGAAACCCTTGTGCAAAGAGGTGGCTGTTCAGCAGCTTTCTAACTTGCTGTCTGTGTTCAGAGCATAACGTAAGAGGTGCAGGGACAGGAACTGGAAGTCTCACACCTACCGAAAAGCTCAGCACCGAGGTAAGCACAGGAGTCAGCTCTTGTCTTTCTTACATGACTGGCATGAGGGGTTCTCCAGGCACTGCTGTTCACACGTGTGCTGCTTCTGATACACCAGCTCCTCCTCTGCTTCAGTTTCGTGGCTGATCAGGCAGTGCACACGAGAGTGAAGTGTTCTGGGCAATTTTGTAGTACATAAGCAAGTTTTTAGGCTGCAATGAATAACGTCAGCTTTCTGTTGGTTAGAACCAGGTAATCTTCATTTTGATAGAAATTCGTGTTTTGTTCCAAAAGGGGAGTAGAGGTCTGTCTTAAGCCAGAAATGAGAAAACTATGAGGCTAGAAAGCATACAAGAGAAACTAGCATGTGCAATTTGAAACCCACGTGTGAATTTCTTTGCTCATTAGTCAGCATTGGATATATTCTCCCTGCAATGTAAGCATTTTTTGTCAGAAATCTCTACCTTGCCTTGCGTGCTTTGACAACGGTTATCACTGTGGCCACCAGGAGCTCTTGCAGTAAAACTAGCTTGAAATACACATTTGTGACTCATCTGGAATCTGATTGCTTGATAGGGCACTGATTTCTTAATCACTTGAGAGTTTTGATGGCCCTCTCTGAGTCCGTACTGATTTCAAGGCTTTGCTGGTGTTTCCCACCCAGGCCAGCGGTCTACTTGCATCTTGCAGATCAGGCACCATCAAAGACAAGTTACTAAGAAGGCAGAGGTTTGTAGGGTCCAAAACTGAGAACAGAATTCACAGTAGACAAGGAAAGCTAACGCACCAGTTTTTGAGGTGGCTTCCTTGCAGTTCAGGGTGAAGTTCCACTTACTTGATCCAGTCTGACTGGACTGCGGTGGAAAGACAGAACTGCTCCATCTGCGCTCTTCTCAGCCACCTTCTTCTTGTGGCAGATCTGACACAGCCATGGTGAGCTGGGCCGGCTTCTGGGCTGCAGGATAGACCTGTGCAAAGGTTCCCTGGTGGTATGGTTCCTAAGGACAAGTAGTGCATGCCTCTGCATCCACTAATAATACCGTTAATAGCATGATGTGGAATCTGTGTCGCTGTACCGGGATCAAGATCTAGCTCTAACGCTTGCTGCTGGATGTTTCTGATGAGCTCTTGGGTCAGTTAGTGGCCTTCTGCTCTGGGAATCAGGTAGACAAACCCTTGCAGTGCTAATTTGTCTCCTTCCACTTCCCACTAAGAAGCTTTGCTTTCTTAGAAATCTTCCTTCTTAAAGAAAAAGGCGAGCTGTGCGTTCAGTGTACTGGAAAGTCACTCCATTCTCTGGATATTTATCACCTCTGCCTTAAGCTATTCCGTTGGCTCTCGCGTGAATATATTTGCCATTATTTTCACGTAGTCTGAGCTGTCTGGCCTAGCTCTGTCAGTGTTTGGATTGGCCATAGGTAGGTCTCTTACAGTGGGCTTTAGGGTGTGCAGAGTACGTAGAGGGCTGTGAAACGGATTGGAGCTCTTGCTGTATGCACACAAAGTCCTATTGTTCCGGAGGGTCTTCTGAGACTGGTCGTGTTTCAGTCTCATACCTGAAATCTTCTGCCTCCTCGCAGCCGACTAGGAGTGGGATTTCGTAGTTGACCAGACAACAGAACCTTTTTCTGGTTTTGTTGATTTTTAATCTGCTGGCTGGAGAAGACTTGAAAGTTTGTGTTTTTGTTTTTGTTTTTTTTTTTTTTTAAATCTTTTCTAAAAGGTGAGGAAGGCAAACTTGCACCAGAGTGATGCTTCGCTGGTATTAATGGCTTTTGATTTTGCCTTGTAGGTGCTAGGAATCATTTATGGTGTCTTCTCTTGGATTGACGGTCTTAGCGTGTTAGTGCTGAGCAGCTCTGGTTGCTTGTACCAGGATATTCGAGGTGGGCTTGAGCGAGTGAGCTTTGCAGCTGGAAGTGTCCCCATGTTTGACCAGAAGGAATGCCTAAAGAATGAGGTCTTCATAGAAGCAGATTAATATTTTCTTTGGAAGAAATACGAGCAAATCTTTCAGTCTTTCAAAACAAGAATTGCACGGCCCTTCGGTAGTGTTGTATCTGAAATCGTTTAAACAAATCTGAGTAAATGTTTGGTGATAGTTTGAAAAAACAAGTAGCTCAGATGATCTTTCAGATCGTTCAGATGATCACTGACTGTTTTCCAGGTGGTTTTGTGAACGGCTTTATATGCAGGGGTCTGGTCTCAGCAGAGGCAAAGTGAGGATTTTTGTTTTGAGACTGGCCGTGTCCTGGAACCTGCATCTGTTTAAGCAGTTCTTGTCCATCTGCAGCCAGTCACAAAACTGCCTTTTGAGCATCTTTGCTGGAACAAGTGTTTCCCAGTTCCGAGATGGGAGGTTGCTGTGCTCTTCCAGTATGGTTTTGCTGTAGGTATGGGGTCTGTGTTGGACACCTAACTTTTCAGTTCATCTAGGAGAAATCTTTCTGGACAACAGACGAGCTTGAGAATTGCTGGTCTTACTTTTCACTCCCTGAGTTGTGAGATCTTTGTCAGGTTGTTTTGCCAGAGTGTTTTCTGAATTACAGTGTTTCAGTGCTTGTCTGTTTAAAGACATCCTAACAGGCACCTTAAAATGCTCATTTGGAAGCTTCTTAGTTTGCCTGTTGAAGCCATTTTAAACTGTCATGTAGTATTTTTTTGATGGCTTTCTTCATTATCTTGATCTTGAGGGTCTCTCCTACTGTGGCTTTTCCCATGTGCATCAATATTTAATTCTTAGTTTTGGGGAGGGGGGGTATGTTTTGAGGTAGGTGTACCAGCCCCAAACTCTAAATTCGTTATTTTAAATGTAGAACTTGGGCAAAACTTTATTCTTCTGCTTCTTTCCTCACTTCTGAATCTTCAACAAGTATCAGTCATGTTGAAAAGTACTGGAGATGTAATTGAAAGATGAATCCTTAGTATCTACTGCAAAACGTAACTTTTGGCACAAGGTTTCCTTTCAAATCAGCTAGCCCATTCTTTATTAATAGTCTAAAACATGGTTATTTGGAAACTCATTCTTCTTTTGGTGCTTTAGGTTAGTGAATAGTATATAAATGATGTTCTGAGATCTCTTGGTATACCTGCATTCTTCTCAACCTTATGTCATATGCTTAGAATTCTTAAAAGTCCCAATCTTTTAACAGTTAGGAAATTGCATTTAAAAAAAAAAAACAAATAACAAAACTCCTCTATTAGTACTGGAATTCAGCTGCTTGGCAACTTATGGTATTGTGTGAAACATTTTGAATAGATTTCTGATGCTGATCAGCTTTTCTGACTTATGTGTGGTTTAACTGTACTCTCTTCCATCAATATTTAGAACAAGTCATCTTGCCAACCTCTGTAAAATTCAGTATAATTGGCGCTTCCTTTTTTGCAATTGCTGAAATGAGTAGTATTTTAAGTCATCGTCTAGATCTGAAGGTTTTGAAAATGACCTTTCTGGCAGAAGTGATGCTGCACTACGCTAAAAGTTAAGATAAAATCAATCATTTACTGTGTATTCTCAAATTCTAAATACTGAGCTCTATAGCCCGGCTGTTGCAAGTGGCTACGTCACACAATAGCTTGGCTTTGAGCCACAAACTTTCTAGATTATTTTTGTTTTAGCTACTATAGATGAAATATGCAGACCAAGGTGCATGCTACTTCTGCAGACATAAAACTTCTTGTTTGCTTGATCGAATTCATGCCACTGTGTAATAAGATTTTGCCATTTGGTTACCTTGGAGATTACTCTGGGTTTTTGTTGAAGAGAAAAAAAACCTCTTGAATTTTTTTTCCCAATCCTAATGATTTTTCACAACCTCATGGCCAGGAGGGTTACTGAAATTGTTTTCTGACTATGCTTGTTGTGGGGAAAATACTGCCTATTCCATGAAGTTCAATTTAATTTTGCAGTTCTGTGCTGGGAATGACTGGATGTGGAAAATTAAAACAAAACCAACCACCACCAAACAAGAAGAAAGCTGCTAATTTTTTTTTTATTTTTTTTATTTTTTTTTTTTGTAAATAGCAAGCATTTTCTGAAAACCATATTACTATGTTCTCTTCTGGAAGTGACACTTCAGTGAAAGTCAAAAATCAAAACACAGTATTTGCCATCAATCTTTTAACTCTTCTTAATAGTTGTCTAATTCCATTGGTGAATTCTGAGATGTTAATACATTTTTTTCCTCCTTCCCCTTCAAATTTCACAAGCTGGGAGATTACATTCTAAGATACCTAGTGATATTTCAGTGTATACTCTTGTGGAAAAGTGATGCAGAGTGGTTTCCTCCAAATCATACCGAAGTATGATTTGGAGGAAACCACGTAAGGTTTAGAAATTGTTTATGGTAACGAATTGGGATGATTTTCACTAATGACTGATAGAGAAATTCTGCTGGAAAAGTGAAATTTCAATGGTTAAATACATGGAAATTGGTAAACAAGATTCCTCAAGACATATTGCTGATTGCACTGACCCCACGTAACATTTTTGTTTTTCAGATTTTGGATCGCTCTTTGATCTGGAACACGACTTGCCAGATGAACTGATCAGCTCCACCGAACTGGGACTCAGCAATGGCGGTGACATTAATCAGCTGCAGACCAGCCTTGGCCTGGCCCAAGATGCTGCCTCTAAACACAAGCAGCTGTCCGAACTCTTACGGGCTGGGAGCTCCCCAAACCTCAACATGGGGGTTGGTGGCCCTGGCCAGGGCATGGCCGCTCAAACGCAACAGAACAGCCCTGGGATGGGGATGTTGAACAGCATGGTGAAAAGCCCCATGGCGCAGGCTGGGCTGACTTCTCCCAGCATGGCGATGGCTCCGAGCGGCCCGAACCAGGGTCCTTCGGCCCAGTCTGCAGCAGGAATGATGCCAACAGTAAACAGTCCAGTTAACCAGCCTGGCATGGGAATGAACACGGGGATGAATGCTGGCATGAATGCGGGGATGTTGGCAGCAGGCAACGGGCAGGGGATGATGCAGGGGCAAGTCATGAACGGTTCGATTGGAGCAGGCAGAGGGCGACCTAATATGCCCTACCCGAACCCAGGAATGGCAAGTGCTGGCAACTTGTTGGCTGAGACGCTGCAACAAGGCTCTCCGCAGATGGGAGGGCAGGCTGCACTGAGGGGGCCACAGCCCGGAGCCATGAACAAGGTAAGCAAGGCAAGCTGGGCTTGATTTATCTTCCTTCTTGGCATTTATTTTGTGAGGCAGATCCCTCTGCAGTAGGAATTCTGTAGAACAGGGTTCCTCTGCAGTAGGAAAACTGTAGAATAGGGTTTTTGTCTCTTTACCCCAGGATCCAATACTCTTAATTGTTTATATAATGTTAAAATTTAAGTGATGGGAGGCAAAAGTTGGGTCTTGCTCAACAAGCAAGAGTATTTCTAGATTAACCATCTTTTTTTCTTTTAAGTCCTGTGAGAGTATAGGTTATCAACAACATGGAAAACTTGGTAGCATTTAGTCTTTTATGCCTTTGTCCACAAATGTGTTTTCCCATCTAACGTGGTGAATGTGATGGGAATGTTTCAGGATGTTTTAGAAGCTTGGAACTTCTCTGTGTGACACTTAGAACGTTTTTTGTCTGAGGTGTGTTATGTATTGGGTTATGCTGGAGCAGATGAGAAGAAGGAAAATGCAGGTCTGAATGAACTGATGTGTAGTGTGTAAGACATACATTGCCCTTGAGAAATACTTAAGTTGTTGGTGAAAGAATTTGTGTAAATGCCCAAAGACAAGGGTAGGGTAGTTAAAGACTACTGGCATCCAGTTCTAGGTTTAAAGCAGAAAAAGGTTTTCTGTTGGTGGGGGAGTTATGTGTGCTTTTGTAATTCAGGAGATTAGAATAAAGTTGTTGTAGGTAGCTCTGAAAAGATGAGAGAAGAGTGGTTTAAGTTACAAGGAGGTGTTCATGATTTAAAAAAAAAAATTAAAAAAAGACAAACAGCTAGCTTTTCTAGAGTAGGGAAACAGATGAGTGTTTCTTATCAGGTTTTTGGTGTTTTGATAAAAAGCCTGGAAAATATGTAAGTATTTCAGCTCACTTTAGGTGGATTTTTTGTGTTTATTGGTTAACGAGTGGAAACTTTTTTTCTAAGGTGCTTTATAACACCTGAATAGATTCATCTTGGAGTGACCAAAATCAGTCTGCTTGGAGGGCTTGTAATTATAACTAACACAGCCTGTAAACGTATTTGAAACGAGTGAAAATCAGTGCTGTGTCAATGATTTTGCTATGCTTGAACGTATTAAGTAAAATGATGTTAGCGTAGTGTCTTGTGACCATTATTAATGGCAAGCTTTTTTGGTCTTAGCTGGTTGCTTGGGCTCAGTGTGCTGCTAACCATGGTCCCGGTATGTTTGGCTAGGGATGAGCTGATGTTGCAACCTGTTCATATCAAATATTCTTGCCCGATAAATAAGATGTTGCAAAGTCAGATTGCTACAGTAGAAAAATCTGTACACAGTTCAGATTGGTAAGAAATAAGTAGCTACTTGGAGGTATTCTTGTATTGGAATTAGATAATTCGTTGCTTATTGGCTCTGAAAAAAATTACTTTGGTGCTCAGAAAGCTGTATGCAGAGGGCAGAAATTGATGCGTTGAGAGTTTGGTGAAATGCCACATTGTCATCCTCAAACCTAAAGTAAGGTTTTAAATTTTTAAACAAACAAAAGTCCTCCTCTTACCTGGGAGATATAAAGGCCACGAATTGAGGTTTTGGCTTTTGACGCAGTTCAAAACTAAATCATCTTCCTGGCGTTCTCAAACTCCGGAGTGTGCTGAGTATCTAAAATAAGCAGCGTTTTGTGCTTTCTGGGAACCTCCCCACCGAATAGAGAACTTCTGCTTTTTAGCTCATAATCCCAGACTGGTTTAAAAATGAAAACCAGAACTTCGAGCTCTTTACGCCTCGAGAGAAAAGCCTCGAGCCCGGTGGGGTGAGCGTAGCGGGCGCAGCCCGCGCGGAGCAGTTCAAACTGCCGGATGCGCAGGAAGGGTCTGAAATGGAGGCTGAAATTCCAGAACGTCTTCCATTGGTTTGGCTGCTGGCAGGCAGCCTGCCTTTCGCTTCGTGCAGCCGAGTGAGCAGGAGCTGACAACAGGCATGTCTGACCGTTTTCTCCCTCCACCCATCTGCTTTTGTCCCCCCCCCCCCCCCCACCTACAAATCCTCAAAAAGCAGAGGAAAACAGAGGACCCTGAGCAGTTGTTTGCAAAAGGCGGCTTTTTTTTTTTTTTTTTAATTGGTAAATTTAGCCCTGTGTTGCTGCGAACGTGGGTGTTTGTGTAATAACTTTCAGGCGCTTCCTTCATCGCTGCAGAAACGTGCATTATTCAAGAGCTGTCCTTCGGCAGGAGGGGGGAAAAGAGCAAAGCAGGCGCTTCGGTTCTGTTAACTGCGTCGGGTTGGCTTGCCAAAGGCAGCCTCTTCAGGTGAAGTGAGGGTTGCCTCTGTGAATTGGCTTTCAGTAAAACAGATGTGTTGTCAGCCATGGTTTTTACAGGCGAATAGCTTATGTTTGCTGGCATGTGAACTAATTGGGAAGGAGGATGTTATGCTCTCCTAATAGCGGAGATGAGCTCCGAGTGGGTATTCCATTTGTACAGTAAAACTGCTCGTGTTTCTGCTTTGTTCTGTGGTCCCATGGAGTTGCTGAAGCATTTTCTTCCTCTCCTCCTGAAAGATGGGCTGGCAGCAGTGGAATGCTTGATTTGCACGTTAGGCACAGAGTTCCCCGATTTCTTAGCTGTGAACGTTACTTTTTTAAGCCTGGAGATCCCAAATGTCTGTGTGACTGATTGGTTTGGGGTCACCAGGTGGGCATAAATTGGGATCATGGTATCCTGCCACTTGTCTTGGGGTCCAATCCTGTTACGTGTGATACAGGCAGTCACTGAGATGGGAAGAAGCAATTGTCTGCAAACCATCGCTACACCAGTTACATGACATTGTATCCAGGAGCTAATGCAGGCTTGAAACTCACCTGGTCATTTAAGATAATAATTTGAATATAGTTTCCTGATCCACTTCATGCTGGCTGAGTGCAGAGCGAGCCCTGAGATTAGGGAGGGGACGTGTTAAAGGAGAGGGTGGTGCTGCTCCGAGCAGGGTGTGGGCCCTGCTTTGGTACCAGAGTCAGCTTAAAAATACCTGTGGAGGTTTAGCCTAAAAGGAAATTCTGGAGAGGGGAGGAATTGTAACAAATTTAGCTTTCTTGAATAGCTTTTTGTTTTCTGTGTGCTTGCTGGTGTGCATGTGAAGTGTAACGGGAATGTCTGTCCTCTTAAAATAGAGTTTTGGAAACTGTTTGTAATACTTTGATTCTTTCAGCATTTAAACATTTTTCAGGCTTCTTATTTCACTGGCTGGCCTTACAGCTTTGGCTAATTTAAGTGTAAACAGCGAATTCAAGCTCCACAGTAAGTTAAGAACAAATTTGTGTTCCCTGTCTTGAACCATTCTTCATTTGGAAATCCATATATATAGTTAAAACCTTCCTGTGGCCCTTCAGCTCATCTGCTGGATTTTGCCCGGAGTTCCCAGGTTTATTGGGAACTTGTTAGAGGGGGAGAGATTTTGCATACGAGTTGGTGGCTGTATTTCTGTGATCTTGCAGCGGAGAAATTCACCTGACCTTCAGGTCATGTAGATGGAGTATCCTGCTGAGCCCAGAAGTGCTCTGGTACTCGATGAAATGGACATAAAGGCAATTCAGATTAGCAGGGGAATTACAGCCTTTGCTATGTGATTATTTCAGTCTCATGAAATCACTTTAAACATTTAGAGCTCCAGTGTTAATTTTGTCATTTGGCCTATTGTCTCCTGTGAATATATGGAGTTCTGCTATTGTAATGGAGACACTATTGTGCTTTACCACTGCTTAGCACTTATGTTAAGAAAAATAAGTTGTAATGTTTTACAAATGTGAACGTAATTTAGATTTTCCATACCTTTCTTTAAATAAGGCAGTAAGAAATGTCCAAGTCTTGTTCAAAATTGCAGAATTTGAAAGTGATGATACCCTCAAATAGTAAATTTAGGTAAGGGAAATGAAAAAAAGCTTGCTTCTTAGTGTTAGCACGTTCAGTGTAACATTCATTCCACGTTATAAAGCAACCAAGAACACTGACCTTCTACATATCGCTTTCACAAAGCATTTGATTCAACACGTGGGTCTGTCCACGGTGTTTAGATTCCATGCCCCAAGTGTGCCATGCGATTGAGCACTAAGCCATTGAAAGTGTGGCTGCACACTGTGGTCCTGAGGTGAACCAAGGTGTGAAAAATGGGTAATTGCTCACTTTATCCCAGCGCAGGGGAGGAATGTGTCTGGGGGAGAAAGGGAGCAGTAAGGACTTGTTTCTGGGGTGGGTAGGGGAGTTTCTTGCAGGGATGACCGTGCAGTATGCTCGTCTTGCAGTACATATTTTAAATGTAACGTGGTCAAATGCAAAGAATCTTTAGCAGGCCTTGCAAAGAATGCAGCAGGTATCACGGGCACAGTTTTGTTGTTGCTAAATTCCAGAAGAGAACTGCTAAAACTGCCTTCCTGCTTTAGGGAAGTTAATTTCTACCTGGGGACACGTGTATGTGGAAAGATTGCCTTCATGTAGCCTTAACCTAGTGCATGTACTGCAGTTACCTCAACAGAGAGGCACAGCTGATGCTGCAAACGTTGGATTATTTGGATCAATCTTCTCATATCTTCATTCTGTTTCTTCCTTACAGTTAGCTTTGCAAATCTTCAAATTGGTCACAGTTGCTGATATGTAGCTGGCTTCCAAATACCAAGCTCTGAAAGCAACTGCCTCACTGACAGAGCAACAGTAGCAAATTTGGCATGTCTGCATGCACAGCTCCAACAGGTATTCCTCCTCTGGTAGGGGCTGTGCTTGTGGCACCGACAGTAAAACGAGAGGCAGAGTTGTTGGTTGCTTGACTGTCATCCAAGCTGAAGATGCATCTGTTTGGTGGCATTAGAACAAAGCAGTGGGGAGTTTCCTCCACCTCTGGAGTTGCCCTGCTCCGGCTGGGGAGGGGGGACAGGAAAATTGAGCGAAGTTGTTTTCAGCTCTCTATGGCAGGAAGAAGCATTTGAGGTTGTCACCTATTAGCCATGTGTTGTCATCCTTCATTGCCCTTTATTTCTCTTCTCCTTTACTGTTATGTGCCTTTGTCTGCTCTTCTTCATGTGCAAGTCCTTGTGTGCGTGATGAAAGGAACTCGAGGCTCTGAGGTGAGGAGGAAAACTACAGATGGGGGGGAATGAAGAAGAAAATGGAAAGAGCAGTGGAAGGAGAGAGCAGAAGTTGTATTCACTGCCTCTGAGCTGTGACTCGGCCACGTAGGGTTTTGCATGGTATTTCAGATGAAGCCCTGTACCTAAATGGCACTGATACCACCCTTCCTTGGCTGGTGCTTCTGCACTTGATGGTGTATTTACCCCTCACGCCCAGCAGGTCACTAATTTGGTGAACTGCATGTCAGTCTTTCTGGTCATTTCCAACTGATGAACTTAAGCACTCTGAGGTGCTGCTTGCACATTGCTTTTAGGGTCAGTTTGCTGTGCCTGCTGTCTGTCCTGGTCATTGCTTTGCTGGTATTTGCTGCCTCTGTGGGCTGGGACAAGATCACTGGGGTCAGCTGGGCTGAGTGGGGCACGTGGTCTGCTGCCAGCTCCCAGAGGATGGGGTGGGGGCAGAAAGTCCCCTTTGGGGGGTAGGTGATGGTTCTCAGCCCTAGGGAGAGTGCATTTCTGCCATGGAGGCAACCTTACTGAGGGGCTGATTTTGCACCCCAAACAATGTTAATGGCTCAGCTCACGCTGAAGAAAGCATCAGAGATATTGGTGCTTTGTCAGCCTGAGCTGCACATCTGAAAAAGCCAGGGGCTTCACCTAAAACTCGTATCCAGCCGTACTGTTGTGGGTACAAAGGTTGACTGGCATGGTCAAACCTCGTCCCTGTGTTTCATCAGAAAGCTTGGCTTGCCAGTGACATAGCAGAGGCGCTCTGGGAAGTCCAGGTTTGTCGTACCCCTCTTGCCAGGACAGAGCTGGCTCATCAGGCCACGCTCGTTCTGAGGCCGTGGGTATCAACATAAGTCCCAACTTGCTGAAGGTGAGCAAATTGATTTCTTTTTTCTCCCCGTGACATCAGGGTGTGAAAACATGCCTTCACCCTAATCTGAATTGGCTGCTTAGTTTTTTTTTAAAGGATGGTAGCAGTGTGTAACAGCTAACTATGGAGATGAATTCAATTAACTTAAAACTTTGCTTAAAAATGTCCATTCTTTGATGTGTTCCCAACTTCACCCTTTCTAGAACCAGAGATCAGGCTGTCTTTCCAGGAAAACCCACCTTGTTTTCCTAAGGAAGTAATTCCCACTGTCAGTCCTCCACTGAGCCTTGAACCTGTTGGTCGATTCGAGGCAGCAGTGACAGTGGGAAAAGTCTCCCCAGAGTTATCAGTGCGTTTGGCTCTCCAGATTTTTTTCTTCTCCATCCAACTTGCACAGAAGAGAGACCTTACTGGTCTTCTGCGTGGAGGCAGGAAGGCCTGAAGTCTTCCTACCTGCCCCATTTCTGGCAGCAGCTGCAGGACTGTTCTCCGTGTGCGTATTCCTCGTAGCGGAGACGTGACACAGGCAGTGCCGAGCGGGACAAAGGAAGTGTTTTTAGTTCCTCCTCGTTGCGCAATTTGTCTGCCACACGTAGAGGCCTTTTCATTACTCTCCGGTGAATTACTGCTGTGTAATCGTGGTTATCGCTTGTGGGGCAAGAGGGGGGTTGTCCCCAAGGAAATTCATTTAGATATCGAAAGTGGCAGAGCTGTCAGCGAGGTTCCTGCCCCGTTTCCTGTAGCATAGGTTTGATCCTGCTTTATTTATAAATGAAGCTGAAGGCCTTTGGAAAGGATTGGCAGAAGTTACAGCCTGAGGAAGGAAAACTTCTGGCTAATCACAAGTAATCTCTGGACTTGGGGATTGCTTTTCTGTGTACATTGGAGAGGCTCGGTGAGGAGCAGCACCAGGGTGCTTCTGCTACAGGAAGAGCATTTGAGGGCAAATAGAGGAGTGATAGGAAGGAGACCTGCGTTAAGAGCTTGTGTATGCTTTTTGGGATCCAGGAAAATGCCCAAACTTGAACCAAAAAATGTCAAATGGACTGAACGTTGAGTCAAGTGCTAATCTGAACTGAAGCATACAGCTCTTTCAACTATTTCTGGGCTTCGTTTTTGTGAGTTATGGCTCCTTGAGGATCCTGACTGAGTAATGGTGAGAGCGTGGTAATCTGAACAAAAATCTCAAATATTCCTGGTCCTCTATCACTGGTTGTTTTGGTCTTAGAAGGCCAAATTTTCCATGGAAAATAGATGGGAATCAAATGGAACAAGCTAAAGAAGAAATGATTTCGTTGGCACGGTTGATGGATCCTAACTGTTCCTCGGATTCTGGAGCGCTCCAAGGCACCAAACCACAGATTCTGGTGTGCTGAAACTGTTGAATATGCAAAGAGGGGACGCACAGTGCAGAAAGCAACATATAGCCTGTACATATAGCCTGTGTGAAACACGAATCTACTTCCCCTATAGATGAGTGGTTCAATAGATTCGTGTTGTTAGCAGCGTCCTTGCTGTCTCCTTTGACCTTGAGTACTGCTTGCTGCAAACCAGTTCCTGTGCCTGGGTGATTGCGGTGTTACCTGTGCCTGTTCTCTTGAACTGAAACCGGGGTGTGCTGCACGTGCATTACTGCAGTCCTCTGGAGGGGAGCTGTGGGAGTGCTGACAGCTGGGTAGGAGGTATTTGGGATAAGCCCTGCTGATATGGATGAAGGGGGCATTTGTCCCCAGGTGGACTGTACACAGATGCAGGGAGAAGAATTCTTCCAGACTCGAGTTACGTAGTTCATGGTGCAGATTTGTGACTGAGAAAGCTGGAACGAGAAACGTGTTGAATGAATTCTTTATAATAAAGAAAGAATCAGGCTAGTTCTGACCAGACCTGTCCTCAAGGTTGATAAATTGGTCTTACTCTGTTTCTAGGATCCCTGAGGTAGAGGAGTTAATGTGTGGTGGATGTGGATATGTACACAAGAAGGGGAGCATGTGGATCAGAATTGCATTGCAGTCGTTTCATGGCTGTGATCATTCTTGCTTCTCTGAAGTGTTCATTTGCCTTCTGAATTGCGAGCTGCGTTATCTTACTTGAACTTCTTGCCATTTTAATCCCTAGATGGGAATGATGAGCAACCCCAGTCCTTATGGTCAGCCATACAGTCAGAATACTGGGCAGCAGATCGGAGCCAGTAGTCTTGGACCTCAGATGCAGAAT
The DNA here is from genome assembly GCF_965140915.1 of Aythya marila. Taxonomy (NCBI): domain Eukaryota; kingdom Metazoa; phylum Chordata; class Aves; order Anseriformes; family Anatidae; genus Aythya; species Aythya marila. The sequence goes on from NC_139042.1 coordinate 154,205,102, forward strand.
AAAGCCGGACTGCAAAATAGCCTCCCGCAGTTCCCAATGGACAAGAAGCCAGTGCCTGGGGCAGGAATGCCGAACATGGTAAGTAGAATGAAAAATGTCCCCAGTAAATGTTGTAGCAGTGTGCAGTGCTCAGATGTTGCCCTGTTAAAGGTCTTGCAGCTGTGAATTCACGCTCTGAATCAACATGCAATGCACTTCAACTCCTGAAAGGAGTGGTGTGGAGAAAAGGGCTGGGCTGTTGCTCCCTCTGTTCATGAGCTGCACCTCTGCTCTTCACCCTTCAAACCCTGTTAGCAGAGGAAATGAAAAGGAGCTCCTTATCCAAAGTGACCTTTGCTCTCCGGTCTCATCCCTGCTCTTGGGGTTGGTTCCCTGGGTCTCTCAGTGTGAGTTCACCTTGAGGGTTGTTTTCCTGCTGCTACTCACTGATGCTTTTGGGAGAGAGAAGCAGCTCTTAAACGTATCACATGTGATAGTGCCTCGAAGCCCTGGCTGTGTGTGTTCTTGTGCTCTTACATGAACCCGTGCAATGCTCCTGACGTTGCTGTAGTAGCCCTGTCACTCCCCCTGGCCCTCCAGCACTGTTACAGCAGCAGGGCATGAAGAAGGGGGAGGTGAGTGGTGGCCCAAGCTTATAAATGACAAGCGTTAACATTAGACTCCCCACCTTGAGTTTAGCACTAGTGCCTAATGTTCTAGGAGAGCAACAGCTGAATGTGTTTGCCTCGTTATTCTGAAAGTTTAAATTGATTGGGGGAAGACATACAGCGTTGTCTTACTGTTTTTGTTTTTTTTTGTGCATATATGTTCTTGTTTGTGAAACAAAATCGCTCTTCTGAATATAGCTTGTGTTTCTCACTGCTTCAAATTTTACATTGATTTTTCTGCTTCCTTGGGGTTCAGTCTCTTGATCTTAGTAACTTGCTAAAAAAAAAAATGCTTTGAGGTAACTTTTGTGCCTTAGATAGAGCCCATGGGGTTAAGATCTCCAATTTAATGTTTTTTTTTTTTTTTTTTTTTTAAAGTAGAGTATGGATCACCAGAATCCTAATGCAACCCATTGGGTGTATGAACCAATAAGGAGGCAGCCAGAAATTGCTGATCAGTATCTCAGGTGTCAAACTGGTGTTCAGTGCAGAGCGTATGATTCTTGAAGTTGAGTTACTACCCTGCTGGGTCTAGGAATGAAAAGTGCGTGCTATCTCAGTTGTCATTTGGGCGAAAAAGCCTAAAATTGCAAAAAAGACAGAGTTATACTGGAGCATAGAAGAACCACGAGGCGACTGAGTAACTGGTAAAGTCTTGTAAAATGAAAGGTTAATGCAGGGATTGAAGGGCTATGGAAAAACTGGTGTTCAGGAATCATTGAATCACAGAATGGTTTGGGTTGGAAGGGACCTTGAGCACCATCTGGTTCCACCTCCCACCAGCCCAGGTTGCCCAAAGCCCCATCCAGCCTGGCCTTGAGCACTTCCAGGGATGGGGCACCCACAGCTTTTCTGGGCAGCCTGTGCCAGGGCCTCACCACCCTCATAGTAAATAACTTCTTGCTAATGTCTAAGTTAAATTACCCCTTTTTAATTTAAAACCAGTATGCAGGTAGTTGAGCTCTTTAATGAAAAAAAAAAAAAAAAAGAAATCTTCAGAAACATTCCCTAAAACCTTCTGTAAGTGAAGAGTCCGTTAGAAACGGAAGGCTGCTGAACTGAAATGAGACAAGTGACAGAGTCCCTGAGTCCCTCTTCTTTGTGAGAGCTTCTCACATTTCACTTGCAAGAAACACAAAAGTCTGAAGACATAAACAGAAGTATGGTAGAAGTAGTAGGTGTTGCCATACTTGACATTACTTCTCTGGCCTGCATTATGCTGAAGTTGTGCTGCTTCTCCTGCAGAGACTAGCAGAACCTTTTTCTGAATGTGTGTGTGCGAGTTTCCTAATGGCAAAAGGTTCACGAACTTCCCCTTCATTATCCTTTTCTAGGAGTCCCACAGGAGGGGAAAAACTATCCATTTTAAAAGGTGCTTTCTTCTACTAATGTAAGAATTGGGGATACGGTTCCCTAGCCTCTAAAATGAGGTGATCATCTGAGGTTAAAGTGCTGTTAATATTTTTCTGGTTGGACTAGCACCACAAATGACTTGTGAGCATGTGCAAAGTTAAATTCTGCCGGTCCTCGATAAGGCGAGAGCTAGAAATAGGAGGGTGTGGTGTGGGGAAGACTTTGTGGTTGGCAAGAGAAGTGCTGCCCACGCTGTTGTTGAGGGGTTGTTTAAAATGGGTCATCCAGAGGTGCAGATAGATGGGATATTCCCTTGGTTACACAGCGTAGTGATTCTTCATGGATTTATTTTTGGTGTTCACATGCTAAATAGATGATTCTTAAATAGATTTATTTCTGGGCATTTCTTTTCTGCTTCCTCCAGGGCCAGCAACAGGCTCCCCAAGTTCAGCAAGCTGGGATGGGGCCAGCAGCATCACAAGGAATGGGGTCTGGAGCCCCAACAGCGGATCCGGAAAAACGCAAGCTCATCCAGCAGCAATTAGTTCTCCTCTTACATGCTCACAAGTGTCAGCGGCGAGAGCAGGCCAACGGTGAGGTGCGACAGTGCAACCTCCCTCATTGCCGAACCATGAAGAATGTCCTGAACCACATGACACATTGTCAGGCTGGCAAATCCTGCCAGGGTAAGTGAAGGAGTGGTGATATAGATGTCAACCTTTGCAAGACCAAAAAGGCTCCTAGTAAGAGAGAACAAGTGGGCAGCTTGGGAAATGGATTTTTTATTTTTTAAATTGTCTGTCCCCTTAGGAATGTGTATGGTAAACTTCTGAGTCTTAAAGTTTAGCCAAGTTAAGGCAAGATAACAAAGAGATGAATTAAGATGTTTTGCTCAGCGTTGTAACTCACTGCTAGGCCTTTTGGATGCTGCCTTCTGCTGAGGGCAGACACAAAGGAGGAGTCTGCTAGCAGGAATCTGTATCCCCTAAAAAGAAGGGAGAAGTCTCAAGCAATAGGTAGCCAGGAGTTAAGCTGCTTCTGGCACCGGTGAACTCTTCAGTCTATCCTAGTAGCCAAAGAAAATGTGTGTTATCTTCTTGCTACCCTCACTTATCGGGGTTGTCCTAGAGGCTGGCATGGTAATTGTTTGATTCTATCTGTCTGGTTCCTGATGTGCATGGTGTTGTCCTCTGAGCTAGGCTTGGATGCATGACGTGGAGCTTCCAAGCAAGCTTTAATTGAGCCAATAGTATTTGAAGGAGTCTAGCTACATTTTCAGGGCTAGTTAGTACCGAACTACTTAAAGTAATCCTTTACTGAACTGTGATATAGATGTGTGCCCTGAGAGTATTTGCTCCCTACCCAGGTTGTATTGACCCCGTTGAGATGCTGGCAGTAGTTTGTAAAGGTTTTCCTTTCCTTTCCCTTCCCTTTCTCAGTGGCACACTGCGCGTCTTCCCGACAAATCATCTCGCACTGGAAGAACTGTACGAGACATGACTGTCCTGTGTGTTTGCCTCTCAAAAATGCTGGGGACAAAAGAAACCAACAATGTAAGTCTGCTACAAATTCCCCTGTATTAGATAAACCATTAAATTTATGTTAGGAGTTGAACTTGCTTGCACCCAGGTGGTAATGGTGATGCTCTTGGACCTGGAAATGTGTAATAGGATTTTCCTCTTGCTTTGTCGTGGCAGAATATTTTTATGTCTCTGGTAGCTAGATTTCTAACTTCCAAATCAAAATCTATTGGATTTCCCTAGCAGGAGAGTGGTAAAGGTGAACAAGAAACAGTACTCTCAACTAATTGATTTGCTTTTCTCTACCACCTCTTCGAGCTGAGGAGCTTCTGGAAACAGACATGCGTATGCAAAGACGGTTGTGCCATTTTGGTCCTGATGATCTCTGTTCTGTCTTCATCCTCTGACTGCATTATGTTTCTTTCCCACCTCCCTTTTCTGTCCCTATGTGTTTTCCTGCCAAAACTTTCAAGATTTGTCATCATGTTACCTGTATGCTTTTTCATGCTTCTTAATGTATACTTTGGGCTCTTCTCATGACCACTGTGAGTTGGGATATTTCATGTTTTAAGAAAATGATAATACATGTAAAATGAAAAAACATAACAGTGGCTGTTGAAGAACTATACCTTCCTGTCTTTAACCTCTGTGACCTAGGTGCCTCTGTTCTCAGTTTTGAGCAAACAGATGTCCTAAATACTTAGTGTGGGTTTCCTCAGCAGCTCGAAGGGAAAACAGCATATTCCTGGAATGACTGGTTGGGTCAAAATTTGTCTCTGTTTCATGACAGCTTTTCCAAATCTGGCCTCTTATCTGTGTAGTCCTAGAAGGTGGTGTTGCTTTTGAATAGCCAGTCATCTCTTTTTCCCTGTTTTTATGGATCTCTGGCTGCCTTCTGTTGTCTTTACGAACTTTTTGGCATGTTTTTTCCAGCACTGCTGGGCGGAGCTGCCGTAGGACTTGCAAATACTGGCTCGGTTGGTGTGGGGCAGCAGACAACGCCCAGCATAAGCACTACCAGTCAGATAGACCCCAGCTCCATCGAGAGAGCCTACGCAGCCCTTGGACTGACCTATCAAGGGAACCAGATGCAGACACAGGCTCAGGCTCAAGTGAAGAATCAGCAACAAGGACAGCAACCCCAGGGCCTGCGCCCTATGAATCCCATAAGTAAGTAGATTTGTCAGTTAAAACACAAATTACAGGCAACTTTCTATGCTATATCTAATGCAAATTTTCTTACCTGATACCTGAAGGCAGACAGTTCAGGTATCTGAATGCAGATAGATACAGATAGACCTGGGATGTCAGGCTGCTCAGTGCAACAGGGAACGTTAGAGGACCGAAATGCCTTTCCTTACAAAAATATTTTTCTGTGAAAAGTGTTTTCTTTGGAGGGGAAAAAGTATTTTGGGGGAGAAAGGTTTTCCAAATAACTTGATTTAGTGTTGTTTTTTAGCTTCATTATTGTACTGTTTTGCCAGTTCCAGGAGGTTTGGGAGTTTTTAATTGGAAATGCACGCATCAAAATGCTTGTGTTTAAGCGTGCTTTCCTTGTCACTCAGACTAGCATTTTACAGTTGTATCTCAGATGTGTAATGCTTCTTTTAAAAATGTGTAAAGTAGTGTGTACAAAGCAGCTCTCTGAATCTTGTCTTGTGGACTCATGTAACTGTAAGCTGTGTGGCTTATTGCAAAATCACAGAAGACATGAGAATTTTAATTTGAAGAGTTTAATTGTACCCTGGCTGTCATTGGTGTCCAATCAAGTAACCCTTAATCATCATATCCGATGCTGATAGTTTGAGATTACATCACAGGAATTTTTTTCACCCTCAGCTCTTTGCTTGAGTTGCTTAAGCAGTGCTGGTTTTTAATTGAAAAGTGGAAAGGTGGGCTGGTAGGCATTTAACCCATGCTTGTATGGGATTGTAGTGCTCCAGCCTATATGCTCTGTGACAAACTCTTGAATGAAACGAGTGCTGTGTTAGTGCAGGATTGCCAGTGGGAAGGACTGGGAGATTGCCAAGGAGAGTAAGCAGCTGGTTGCAGGCTGAAGTTCTGATGTGCTGTTTCTGCACAAAAGAACATCGTATTCCTGAGTTACTCAGAAGAAGACTGTTAAGCAAAGAAGACTTGTTAATGAGATGACTGATCCTCATAGGTCACATATACCTTGTATACTGCTGCAACGTTGCCTTCAGTGTGAAAAGAGAGCCTGGTCTTGAAACAGGAAGATAAAATATGATTTTCTGCTGTATGTTAGTGCTTTACAAATGACTGAATTTCTAGAAGGTCCAAAATGTTATGGTAAGGGGCTTAGAAGTTTGAAAGAGATGTAATCAGTTTTTTGAAGTGGTTCTCTGCTTTGTTTCTTCAAAAAAATGAGACAATTTGGCCTGTGACTTCTTAATTGGGCATTCCTTGTAGCACTGATTCAAAAAAAAAATAAAGCTAAAGAGGCGGGGTTGAAAGGTTCTTGGAGAGTGAAGAACTGGTGCTTAATGGAGAAAGGACAACCATGGAGAATGTGGACGTTTGACTTGTTTCATTGTTAGGAGTGGAAATTAGAAAGCTGAGGTAGGAATCAGCTTACGGACTGACTGCATGCCACCTAGTTTAGAAGAAATACTGGGATTTGGTGAGTACTCTGGTTTTGAAGAGATGCAGTCCTCCAAACATTAAATAAATCATTTTGGGCAGTTGAAAAGGGAGAGGTGAGGCAAGGGTTTACAGTTGTCTTCTATACCAGCTTGTTCTCAGATGGTGTAAAAGTGAATTTGTGAAGGATAAAAGTGATTAGGCTAGGGGGGCTTCAGAGAGCTGTATGAAGGGGCTGTTAAACAACTGACTAGGATATTAGAGGTATATATTAGACTTGCTTAACTTAGTTTCAGTGGATTTCTCCTGTACAGTGTCTAATTTTGCTTGAAGTACGAATTCTGTAGGATTTGGATGTCTTAAATACATGCAAAGCCTTGTAATGGGTTTCATGCTACTCAACTTCACAAAGTGATCTATTCAGAAGTTCTGGGCAGATATACACCGCATTTCTCATCATTATCGGAGTCTTAACTGCAGTGTGTAGGCACTTCTTACGGTGCTTGAGATCTGCCACGATGCAGAAAATGAGATGTTGGTACATAAATTACTAGCACTTCTTCCCGCAAAGGTTTGTCAGATTTTCCTCCTTTTTAGCACGAACACAGAAGTTAGCTGTAGGTTCCCTGAGTGTGGAATGAGTGAGAGGGGATCTTGCCAGATGTAGTTGTAGCTGATGCTTTGTTTTCAAAGCCTTTGAATATCTATCCTAAGCCTCTGAATCACAGAAAAAACTTCTAAGCAAACAACAGAATTGGTTTGTAATGCTGGACCTTTAGAGGGTCACAGGAAAGGACACGGGTACATAACATGGCAGCAAATGTAAATGGCTTGTTTGAGAAGTTCAGGAAGGTGTGCAGAACAGTAATACTGTGTGCTGCTTCGCCTTGAGGTCACCAACGTTGTGCCTCAGACTTCAATTTGGTAAAAGGAAGGGATAAGTGGTAAAGAGAGCATACAGTAATTAAACTCCTTCCACAAAAATCAAAGTACTTGAAAGTCTAGACCCTTGTTACTGCTGAGCAATTGCTGTTCTTGCTTAATAATTAAGCTGGTTGTTTTATACTTACGTTTTCTAGGTGCAAATCCAATGGGAGTGAATGGAGGAGTAGGGGTTCAAACCCCCAGCCTGCTGCCTGACTCGATGTTGCATTCAACCATGAATTCCCAAAAGTAAGTTGAATAATTCTTTGCAACCCACTGTTTTGTTCAGCTGCAAATGCTGATGATTGCCTGTAGTAAATGAGATGAAGGCGATGGGAGTGTGTGTAAGGGTTTGCACGCTTGTGCCGAGAGGGGCTGAGCAGATCCTTGCTGCTAAGGACAATTGGCAAGGAAGCCGTGTAGTTGGGATATCTCAGTTCGTATCCTTTCTAGAGGTCTTGGTGTCCACTTGAACTTTGGCACTTGGTGCTTGCAAACTGATTTTCTTAGGCCATAGAGGTTACAGATGTTATCTGGATTAGTATCTGGGCAGATCTGAAGCACTGGTGCGTTTGCTGATTAGGATGGCATACCACGAACTTGCCGTTGCTCCACAGTGGGAGTTAAGGGGTGAGTTGTTCGCTGAGGTGTAAAAGTGATCCTTGTGCTTAAGTCTCATGGCACTTCTTGAATAAACAGTGGGATAAATTCCATTGATTGTTATCTCTCCCTTTTGGATTTTCTAGCTTTTGTTCCAGTTTTCCAAATCCTTGGGTAGCACAGCGTGTACTCTTTCATGGTCCTCTTTAATCCTGCGAGGGTTGCGTTGTTTTGGTGTCTGTGCAGCTATTTCTGCACAGTTTGTCCATTGATTAAGGAATGGCTGAACTAGCACTTTGTCCTAACATTAGTCAAAAAGAGGCTATGACTGTAAGATGACTAAGCTTGGGCTGGACTTCCACCCTCAAATTCTTACTTTGTTTTGAAGCTCCATGATGAGTGAAAGCGCCAACGTTGCCAGTTTGGGGGCTATGCCAACAGCTCAACCATCCAATACTGGAATCCGAAAGCAGTGGCATGAAGACATTACTCAGGATCTCCGAAATCATCTTGTTCATAAACTGTGAGTAGCTAGCAACAAAACTAAGGGGCCAGAGTGTGAGTTTTGTGAGGGTTGGTGGGAAGGGAAAGCAGAAGCCTGACAGAGGTGCTCCTGCTTTCCTTGTTGTCCATGGAGCTGCACGTACTGCTCCAGGGCTGTGGTACTGGAAGTGTTCCACTCTATACTTTGACCATCAGCATGATGTGAGTGTTGACCTGGGAGTGGTAGCAGTGCCTCAGCCTGTTGGAAGATCTGCTTGCTGCTTTGGGTTGGTGCTGAGGCCCTGGTTTGGAGACAACCTAATAGCTTGTGTGCTTTTTTCTTCAGAGTCCAAGCCATATTTCCTACTCCTGACCCTGCAGCACTGAAGGATCGACGGATGGAGAATCTGGTGGCATACGCTCGGAAGGTGGAAGGCGACATGTATGAATCGGCAAATAGCAGGGTGAGATGCTGTCCTCTGTCATCATTTGCACATCTCTGAGCCCCCTCGGCAGTGACTGGGGAGGAGGAGGAGTGGAAGCACAGATGAGCCTCCCAGGCTGAGAAAGAGCATGTGCCAGGGCTGCTGGTGTCTGCCTGGTGTGCTGGGACTCAGGGTGGTGCCTGTGGTGTTGTGCTGTGCTTGACACTTGCTGAGTTCTTGCGAAGGCAGCACGAAGCTTCATGACAGTACCTGTAAAGGAAAAGCTTCTTTCCCCTTTCTTCCCTCACCCCCTCGATTGATTTGATTACTTTGATTACTGTGACCCGCTGCCTTTACTTAATGCATCTCCTTTCCTGACTTGTGCTCCTCCCCTGCAGGCAGAGTACTATCACCTGCTAGCTGAGAAGATCTATAAGATTCAGAAGGAGTTGGAGGAAAAGCGAAGAACCAGGCTGCAGAAGCAAAACATGATACCAAATGCACCAGGCATGCCACAGGCTCCCATGAATCAAGGGCCCAACATGGGACAGCCTCAGCCAGGAATGTCTGCAAGTAAGAACAGCTGGATTACTTACTACTTGGTGCAGCACGATTGTGTTCTGTCTTTATGGTAGACTGAACATTTTGCCCTTACCATTTCACAGATGCCTGGCTTACTCAAAGTTAAACTCAGCTTCCTCATCTTCAGAAATACTTGCCAAGTCTTTGCCTTGCTTATCTATTAATTGATGGCCATAGGTTATATAAAATCTTTTAGTCTTGTGAGCAAATTGAAGTATCCTAAACCTTTTTTACACTTGTTTTGATTGTTTTGAGGTTAGAGGGAATGGAGACCAAGTTGCGCTCTTAACACTGGAGAACTTCAGTCTCATCACGTTCACCTCTATAAGTAATCGATTTGAAGAGAACCCCACTTACTGCAGAATAAATGTATTTTATAATGCTTAGTTGTGTGGTGTTTAAAATGATTGTCACTATTACTGTTGTTGCTAAGCAGAGTCTGATAATTGAAGTGCTTCTCCTACTTGCATTTATGCCCCTGAAAGTGTAGATAGTGCTTATTCTGTGCCACATTTGTATTTTGGACAAATGGCATTTCCAGCATACAGTGAAAACCGGATTCCTATTTTTTTCCCATGTAGCTGTCGTCCGTTACACAGTAGCTTGAATTGACCCTCCTAATGCTGAACAGATTATTATTAGATTCCTTTCTACCCAGGCATTTGTATAATTAGAAGAAAAATGATTTTTGGAGAGAACCTAATGATCAAAACTATAATGCTGCTAGAGTGTAATGTTTCTTTACACCATTAGAAAGTGATGAGGCTTTGCCAGATATCTAGTATTCTTGCTTGAGTAACAGGGTAAACACAGATAGCTATTTCTTGCAGGTGATATTTGCCCTTTAAAATGGGTAGGGATACCTGCTGATGCTTTGTTCAAATTAAGTGCTGTAGATCATTAACATACAGGATTTTAACCTGTACATTTCTCTAAAGTTTCTCTAAATGGCATTGTGTACTGTGAGTTAACTATACAGGAGAAGTAATATTTTTAAATATTTCAACTAAAATCTACTTTAGGGTGACTTGTCTGTGATTCTGGACTGACAGCTCTAGAGACTGAAATAGTCTTTCTTAAAACTAAATGCAACAGCTCTGCAAGCATGATAGAGATCTGCCCTTCCCCCCATACGACTCCCCTGAGAGTTTCCTTCTCAGAAGGATTTTCTCCTTGATTTATTCAGTTCTGCTTGTTCTTAGTTACTTCACAGATAAGAAATGAGTTAAGACATCTAATGGGAACAGATGTATAGCTGTCAATGACACTAATAAGTTATCTTAAGAAGATAGTGTCAAAATTGGAATTAGCAATTGAGGAGGCAAAAAACTTCCCTTTCTTTTTCCGAATGCTGCATAATGATCCAGTAGTTTCAGCATTGTTCTACAAGAAGCTTAATCTGTGTTTTCTCCCTTTTAAATATAAATGTATCTTGGTAAATCCAGTCCTGGGTCTTTTCGTGCTTGAAGTCAGGACTGGAGATGCTGAGATACGTTACCAAGGTGCAAGAGAGGCCTTTAAGATTAGTACTGTGTATTTATTTGCTGTAACTTCTGTAGAAGGTTGGCTTTCAGCAGTTGATGTGACATGAGGGCGGTTTTTCACATCTGTCAGTAGCTCTCAGAATTCAGAGCTTTGATAAATACTTTGAGCCATATAGTTCTCATAGTGTTTGCAATCTAGAAGTGCAGTAACGGCATAGAATGGTCTGTACAAGTTTTTGTGGTCTGGAATGTTCATGAGCTGCTGAGTTTCTCATTGTACTTTGGTAACATACTTCCTATCTGTCCTCAATTTCCAAAAACCTGTCTCTAAGTCAGAACACTTTCCCCAATGGGATATGCTCATATTTCCAGGGAGACTTCTGTTTTTCTGCTCCACAATTCAGGGACTTAAAATAAGAGTGTTTAGAATTACTGGAAAGTGCCGGTGCATTTTTTGTATGTGGATTTAAGTGTGTAATTTTCATTAACATGGTTGGTGGATAAAACCTGGTGGTCTCTACATGTCATAATCTTATTCCAATGTCTTTTTTTCCAGATGGTCCCCTTCCTGACCCAACGCTGATACGTGCCAATGTGCCAAACCAGATGATGAACCGCATGCAGGCACAGCCAGGTAAATACTGGAAGAAAACGTGCTCCCGTGGTTGTAAAGGAATCTTGCAGTTGGGCAGCTCTTGCTGCAGCCCTTGTTTCACCTGCTCTTTTCCCATTTGTTCAAGAAAAGAGATTTTTATACTTTTTAATACATGCATAATGGTGTTTCATGATCTTGGGAATTTGAGCTGCTTGTTAGCTGCTTGCTTTGTTAAATGAAGAACTTCATGCTTGTGGAAATTGTTTGTCTGAACAGAGGATGGTGGGGGTCAGTCAGACATGGTGGGCCTAGTCAGCTTAGATGAAGATGTCTCTGTAGCTGAGGGAGAATGGTGAGAATTACTGCTTCGAAGGAAAGGGTGGAACCTCTGTTACGTGTACAAGAAGTATTGTAGCCAACATAAAAAAAGGCACTTAAGGAAGTGAAGATTTACTGTCTGAAATTAAAGAAGTGAATTTCTAATAATTAAGGTAATGCAAGCTTTCTGAAGCTATATGTGGAAGCAAGTCTGTCAGGGGAAAAAAACAGTCTGTTCTGAAGGAGTATGGTATCGATGTCCCTATCACTTGATATTTCAAATTGTTCGATGTAATTGGTTGATGGGCGGAGATATTTCCATTACTGTATTGCATGCTTAAAAACTAATTAAAAAAAAAATAACCAGGAGGAAAATAACAGCATTTCTTCTGTAAATCTTGAATGGTATTCGAATGAAAATTCAGGTCTTTGCTCATAAGCGTTTTTTTGGCACAAATGTGCAGGAATGAATCAATTTGGCCAGATGAACATGCAGCTGTCACCGATGGGACCCCGGCAAACCCCTCCTCTTCAGCACCCTGGACAGCTAAGCCAGGCTGGGGCCATGAACCAGGTCAGTGCGCGCTTCCTTTGGCCAGGGCACCGAGCTCGCGGGATTGCCGCCCTTGGCTGTGCTGCCCTTAACACAGGCAAAGAAAATTGAATAAAATTCAAACACGCCCTGTGTACTGCAGACACTTCTTTTGCATCCCCACTAAAAGATTTACTTGCTCTGTGGTCAACCTTAGATCTTGGTGATTTAAAAAAAAAAAAAAAAAAAAAAGTGATTCCATTCAGTGAAAACTAAGTTTAAGTGGGGTTTGGAGGCTGTTGGACTCCTGAAACAAGGAACAAACCTAAGCTGTGGTCCCAGACTGAAATCAGTATCCTGTTCCTTAGCAGACAGGGAAAATGATCGTAATTTGTTTTTTGAAAGGAGCTATAGCAGGTTTTCTGTATTGTATTCTACATATAAGTGGCAAGCATCCATTTCTGCAACAAGAAAAATGTTTTTTTTGTAAAATGTTAAAGGCATATGCACGTTGTGTGAAGTGGGTTTTTCTTTTCCAACAGATGGGATTTCCTTCACGTATGCAACAGCCAGGAGTTGGCCAACCTTCTGGTCAGAATCAGTTTCTGCAACAGAACCCATTCCCTGCTGCTTCTCCAGGAATGAACGCAGCGAGCATGCCTATGGCTCAGCCTGGCAATCAGACACCAGTTTCTCAAGTAAGCTTGTGATTTTTGGAAGTGGCTTCAGTGGGCTCTATCACATATGGGTTTCATCATTCAAGTTTGTAGTAACGGAGAAGAACTTGTTTTCTTAAGATGCTGCTGGAGTTACAGTCAACTGAATTCATGTATTGAGACTCAGCATTTTCTTGGCTGTAGTGCTGGTAATGGCAGGGGTGAAACGTTATTGGCTTGTTCTCAGGCTTAAGTTTAAGTGGCAGGTTTTTTAAGATTGTTTTTCTGGATCAAGGAAGGAATTGTTATTCAGCATATAGTAAAGCATTTCTTGCTTAACAGCAGAGCCTGAGAAATTAAGAGATGCTGAAAGAGTAAGTCACATAAAAGCATGTCCATCCAGGACCACCAAATGTCTGTTGTTGGCTTAGGGGAACAGGAGGGTTGTCGCTACTAAAGATCTGACCTTACAGTCTAGCAGTTTCCTTTCTGTCCTTTCCCTCTCCATTTTCAGCAAGAACCTTTCAGGCCAGGAAGAAGTAGGGAACGTCAGTTTGCTTCTCGTTGATGGTTCTTCCTAGTTTGCAGGCAAGATTATTGTGGAGTGACAGCTCTTTTTTTTTTTTTTTTTTTCCTTGACCAATACATTTATTTATAATCTCAGTGCAGTTACAGCTGTACTTCTGATGGTAAATTCAGTTTCTAGTCTTGGGGGTGGAGGGTGTGGGCACACTAAGTATATTTGAATCCTTTTTTTTTCCACTGTGGTGCATTGTCCCTTATTGAGGATGTACATATTGACGTTTTTAGAAAGAAACGTTTTGTGAACTGGAAGTGTAGGTGTTCTGTTCTTAAGATACATTGAGTATGAGTTGCTCAGTTGAAACTTCTCTTTTAGAGCTGAATAAACTAGCAAACGGCTTTATGTTCTATGTTCATGTGGAGCAAAATAAATTGCCCAGTTCTCCTCTTGAACCAGTTTAAAAAAAGTTTATCGCTTTAAAAAGTGTGCCAGTAACGGTGGGAAAGCTGCCATTTAACAGCAACTTCTCTCCTTTTCTGTTCCAAGTTGTTACAAATGTGTACTTGTTCTCCCATAGGCACAAATGACCAGCTCTTCCTGTCCTGTGAATTCTCCTGCGATGGCTCCGGGTTCTCAAGGGAGCCATATTCACTGCCCACCTCTTCCACAGCCTCCCATGCACAGAAATTCTCCTTCTCCAGTACCTAGTCGAACCCCAACACCTCACCACACGCCCCCGGGCTTGGGATCACAGCAACAGCAGGCGGCAGCAGCAGCCACCACTGCCCCCACCCCTACTCCTCAGGCGATGCCACCTGGGCCGCAGTCGCAAACTATGCACCCTGCTCAAAGGCAGACTCCGACACCTCCACAGGCACAGCTGCCTCCACAGGTCCAGCCTCCAGTTCCCGTTACCCCCTCTGCGGAGCAACAGCAGCAGCCCCTGTCACAGCAGAGCACGACCGCGTCTGTTCCCACACCAACAGCACCGCTGCAGCCTCAGCACCCCACAACACCTGTAAGGAACTGCTTTAATGGTGCATATGGGCAAGCGTAAGGTTTAGGTTTTTAGTTAATGTTTATTTTTGTGTGACTCTGGAAGTAGCTCTCAGGAGGCTTAATATAAAAAATATATATATTATTGCGTTTGGGAAGTAACATTTTTGCCTCAAGACGAGTCTGTAGGTCACCTGGTGATTCCACAGAAGTATTTTTCATGCATATTTAGAAACTTGCAGTGAAGCATGCATGAGACCTTCAGTTATATCTACGTACACACAGTGATGGTGTACAGTGAGGAACAATATGAAATTATCTATATGCTAATTCTTCCAGCGCATGTGTCTGTCTGTCTGTAGCTGGAGTTGTGTAGCAATATGTACTTCAGGTTAATCAAGCAGAAGTACTAGAGTGCATTTAAACTTGGTGGAAATAAAGTATAGGTGAAAGGTAGATTAGAGCAAAGAAAAATAATAGGTTCACTAGGGTTCACTAGAAGCCTATTTGTAATGTGTATTTTTTCCTCCTCAGCTTTCACAACCAGCCGTAAGCATTGATGGGCAGGTATCCAACCCCCCATCCACCAGCAGCACAGAAGTGAACTCTCAGCAGACTGCTCCAGAGCAGCAGCAGCCACCTTTGCAGGAAGTGAAAATGGATATTAAAACAGATGAGGGGGAGCCAGAACAAACAGAGCTGCAAATGGAGGAGAAATCTGAAGTGAGTTTCTTGGTCTGTTGTTGGGTAGAATATCTTCATCTAGTGCTGTTAGATGCTCTGTCTCCATAAAAGAGATTCCTCCCAGAGTTCAGTGAGGGCTGTGGATGCTATCTGCTGCTGCTGCTCTTGTGATTGTCATCTTCCCTCCCTCTTCTTAAAGTAGGGTCTCTGTTTTGTGGTTGTGTATGACAGGCTGCTTTACTAGTCCATGACAACTTGTCAGTGAGGACAACAAGGAGAGTGGCTGCCAGCACTGTCGTCCTTCCTGCAATTGCAGTGCAGGACAGACTGTCAAACCTGTGTGAGGAGCAGGATGAATGCCCCTGGGTCTGCTTGCAGCTCAGAATTGTTCAACAGTCTATGACTGCTACTACAGTAGTGTTTAAAGATATGTTCTAGCATATCTAATCAAGTTTTAGGCAGGTAACAACTACAAAGTAGACAGCCTTAATCCTGGGGAAGATTGGTGGGCAAGACAGCAGAGAAATTTAAAGGACAGAAACATGGCTGGATGACTCTGCAGGCAGCTGTGACAGGCTGTAATCTAATTTTCAGGTTAAAGTAGAACCAGTTGTGGAAGAATGTAAACCAGACCCAATGGAACAAGAAGAGAAGAAAACAGAAGTGAAGACTGAAATACCAGAGGGGGAAGAAAGGCCTACTACTCCAGCTACTCAGTCTTCTCCAGCAGCAGGACAGTCTAAGAAAAAAAGTAAGCGGGAATGCTGACTGAAATTCATCTGCCTAGAGAAATCTTGAGAAGGGGTTGGGGCAGATGGGGACTGAGCTTTCTTCAGTGGTGATCAGTAGGCTTATATGAATTGGTTTTGTGGCTTTTTTTTGTGGCCATTTCTTGGACAAAAATGCCTAATATGTCAACTTGTAATTGCTTTTGGTCAAGTTCTTAAGGCTTTAGTATTTAAACATTAAGTATTAGTAAAATGGTCCATACAACAGAGGTGGGAGAGACTTTTCTCTGTTATTCCTGTAAATTCCTGGAACATCAGAGAGGGACCATATTTGAAATGTAAAATTAGCTGTTAAATTTAATGGTGTCTTCCTATTTTGAAACAAGATCCTCTTAAATGTTTTGGCAGTTTCCTTATTGTCCAGGTGATCATTTTAATGTCCTACTCAGAACTTAGGGTTGAGAGGATAAACAACCCAAGTTAAGTATCTTGTATGCGTTGAGTTGCCTGTAGTCTTTTCACACACCACATTTTCCCAGCAGGTTTCTTCCCTACAGACATTTTTATCTTTCTAACGTTGATTGTTTTTCAAAAGTTTTCAAGCCAGAAGAGTTGAGGCAGGCACTTATGCCAACACTGGAGGCACTTTACCGTCAGGATCCAGAGTCTCTTCCATTTCGACAGCCTGTGGATCCCCAGCTACTAGGAATTCCTGTGAGTTTCTTAGCAAGATATTTTCCTGGCTTTAACCCAGAACTGCTACACTATGACATATCTACTTGAGAACAGCTTAGTCTGTCTTGTTGCCATTTTTGTGTTGATGTGTTTGAAGAGGTTTAACTTAGTGGAACATACGATGTTTGAGTTAGGAAAGTTTTGTTTTTTCAAAGGTTCATTTGGTTCTGTGTTCCTTTTGATAAATAAGCAGGTGGACCATCCATTGAAGTGATTACTGTCAGTTCCCACTGCTGCAGGGGGATTCTTTTATATATGTTCCTTCACATTGTGATGCTTCTATCAATGAGAAGCACCTGTAGAATTCAGAGCTTTGAGTATGTAGGAAACTAAGTGGATTAAGACCACTTGAAAATAAAATTATCAATGATTAAGTTATTAGCAAAGAAGAGACTACTCAACTTGTTTTTCTTTAGGCTGAATTTTCTGCTTGCTTTAGAGTTGTCTCTGGAAGAAATTAGTATTATTTAAGGGGTCTGTGTTTAAACTTTCTGGACTGACCACACAAAGTTTATTATCTGCCCATATGTGTACAAAATTCCTACTTAAGTCATTTGGGCAACATTTGTCTGAAAGATTTTTTGATTGGATGGCTTTATTCAGTTTTAATTTTCTGCAAAATTGCAAGACCTGTGTTTTAGGCAGGCATAAGTCTTTCTAATGTTCCTGAGCAAGCTTTCAGTTGGCTGTCATATTTGGACGACTTTTATAGGACTGCTTGTCTTAATATTGTTTGGGGGGGGGATTGGAAAAAGGCATTTGTAAGATGAAAGATTTGTAGGAGGAGGCATGACATCTTTTATCACCTTAATAAAATTATTGAGTTTTGTTATTAAATTAGCTGGCCTATTAAAAAAAAAACCACACTGGTTCTTTATGTTAATGTTCTTATGTATATCCTCAGAATCACGGTGGCTGCTAAAACCATTGCCATTTCCTTCTTTCTGTAAGCCTTGTTTTGCTGACTAAAAGTAGTGGCTTTATTTCATCGAGAGTAGATGAGTGATGGAGCCTGCGAAATACAGGAATAATGAAAAGGAAGCGCTAGGGAATGATATGGTGTTGCTTAGACTTTGCTGTATGTCACAAGCAGCTTGACAGGCAAGTCAGGGAGGAACCTGTTTTTCTTGCTGTGTCCCAGAAGAATTTATATGCTGAGAATGCCTCTGCTGTCATTTCACAACGTAGTTCTGGAGTAGTATTTTGATATGCTACTTTTTCTTTCAGGATTACTTTGACATAGTGAAGAACCCCATGGACCTCTCTACTATAAAGAGGAAGCTAGATACAGGGCAGTATCAGGAACCATGGCAATATGTAGATGACATCTGGCTCATGTTCAATAACGCCTGGCTCTATAACCGCAAAACTTCCCGGGTATATAAGTACTGTTCAAAACTGGCAGAGGTGTTTGAGCAAGAAATTGACCCAGTTATGCAGAGCCTTGGTTACTGCTGTGGAAGAAAGGTAAGGAAAAGTCGTTCTTGTTTTTTTTTTTTTTTGTTTTTTTTTTTTTTTTTAATCTGCTGCTTGCTTTCTGACACTGAGGAGGAAAAATACAGCGCTTTTAGCAACTATGGTGTTTCAAAAATTCAGAAAGCTTACCAGGATTCACTAATCTTAAGTGATCTGGTCTTAAGTTTTTAATGCATCTTCCAATTCTATCTGTTGCTTAAATCATATATTTGTATATAAGCCCTTGGGGGGCTGGAGGGGAAGAGTCAGTTACTGAAAGCTTATGTTGATTTTGTTTAGTGCTAACCAGTTCATAATTACAAATGAAGCAGATGTTACTGCACAAATGCTCTCAATTGCAGTGTGTATTGAGACTGTTGCACTTCCACTCTCTTGTTTTGATATGCTCTCCGTGTTTGGAGAAGAGCTAACCTGAGAATAACAGCCTACTGAATGTTTCTTATGACTCTTTGTAGTCTTGCCGTACTGTGAGATCTGTGCACAGAATACCGTGGTCATGGGTGGTGTCTGGGTCATGCTTGTTTGCGATGGAGAGCAAGTGACAATGTATGAGCACTAAGATGACCCCTTCCTCTTTGCAGCTGGAGTTCTCGCCACAGACTCTGTGTTGCTATGGCAAACAGCTATGCACAATCCCTCGAGATGCCACTTACTACAGTTACCAGAACAGGTAAGGAAAACTCACTTGGTGCAGTTTTGTGCATGCTGCAATCAATCTGTCAAAGGCATGCATGTATATACATATACACCCTCTTTATATGTGTACACCTTCGTGTTACAAGAAAAAAGTTGCTGGAAGCGCCCTTGAATAGTTTACCTTGTGTGCTAGTGATTTCTTTTCGCAAAAGTGCACTGTAGTCTATGCTCTTCTGCTTGCAATAATGTGTGATGTCTTAATAAATTATCCTGCAGTTAATTAAATATCATATATACAAGTTTGTTGTCTTTGCTTGCTACCATGCAGCAGTATTTTTCATGGGGAAAAAACCACATACAGCAAGTATGTTATGTTCATAATACATATCATACTTGGCAAGTCTTTGTTTTTCTTGCAATTTTAACTGAAGAACAAATATTTTTGTGGCGCAAATCTTCAATGAAGATTTTTATATTCGGATACTAAGTAGATTACTTGCTTTTTCTTAAGTAAGAGAGCTGTCTTCACAGGCTTTTAGCAGCTGTGTAAAGAGCTGTTAGTTCTACAGCTCTTTTAACTAATGTTTTTGACCTCCAGTTTATTGAAGTAATTAAGCCTAATCTTATTTCTAAGGAAAGATTTATTGCTAGGCTTCTCTTTGCCAACTGAGGGATTGAGGCAGGAAGAAACAGACTTTGACACTCTCATATCCCCATGCCTATTGCCAGAGTGCACCTGCTAGAGAAGGGATGGTTACCTCCAAGTTATGTTTCCTCCATCCATTTAGTTCCTGCTCTGTTCTAACACCATTCAAAAACAGCAACAAGGAAAACAGATTTTTACCTGAAAGTCAAGATTTTGCAAGAATTATAAATTTCTCAAGCACTTGGTTAGGTAGAAGCAACCAAAGAGCTGTAACAGATATATCTGAACCTTTTTAGGCTTCATAAAGTTTTACAGCAGTCAATGGAGTTTTTTAGGAATGAAGAAGGGAAATTGTTTGTAATCTGAGTTTGCAGAGTCCCATAACTTCTGTATTCTAAAAGTCCAAAATTACAATAAGCTCTGTATTACGTATCAGTATCTTCTACTTACATTTATCTATGATCAAACACTTAATGGACCAAAAGACAAGTATTCCAAAGTCTGGCTTGCTTTACCTGCTTTCAAACATCAGAATGTAAAGTTAACATGTGCACATGGGACTTATTTGTATATAACAATACACACACATACGTATATATCCGTAGACTGAAGTGCACAATCCCTGAAGCACTGTTCTGTGCATCACCTCACATGAAGGCTGGGAGAGAGGGTTGAGACCTGTTCATCTTAGCTTAACAGCTGCTGTAGTGTTGGTTTGTGTAGCTTTACAATAAACTGTAACTGTTTTTAGATGCCTTGTGCACTCAATTAACATGCTTTAGTAATAGAGAGGCCACAGTTTCAGAACACTTCTGAAGGCTGGGGTAGAATCTTGAATTAACCACTGTTTTTTTTTTTCCAAATGTAAATGACACTAAATGAAACCTTTCTGTGTTGCTTACTGTACTGATACTTGCACTGTTCTGTGCTCAGATTGGGCTGTAGAAGAGCTGTGTATGTGTGGATAATTTTAGGTGTTTAGTTAATATATAGTTTGACAGTTCTATAATTGTCTGAAAGATTTTGAGGAGAGATTGTTTTATTC
Source organism: Aythya marila (assembly GCF_965140915.1). Classification (NCBI taxonomy): domain Eukaryota; kingdom Metazoa; phylum Chordata; class Aves; order Anseriformes; family Anatidae; genus Aythya; species Aythya marila. The sequence goes on from NC_139042.1 coordinate 154,225,291, forward strand.
TTTAAGATTCTGGTGTTTAGCTTCCCCTTTCAACTGGGAGAGAATCCTGTGGCCTTTCAGCATTTATTCATTGAAGATGGAAGGTTTATCCTTCTTCCATTGATGTCCTATAGATCCTCCTGCCAACAGAACTGCTATGCTGATTTCTACGTCAGCATAGCAGTTCTTCCTTCTTTCTGCTCTTCCCCTCTTTCATTTTAATTCTTTGCTATGTGTGGCATGGATTATTAAAATGAAGAGGGTATGGGTATGCTAAAATGGAATACTCGTTTAATTTGCTTTAATCATTTGCTGCTTGAGAACCCGTTTGAGAGATTTATTGCTAATCTGTGCTTTGCCTTGGCTTTCTGCTTTGTGTTGTCTTGTCCTGCTTCCATGTTCTTGTTTTTGTCCTGCAAACCCCCATTTCTTTGTCTGTTTGTGTATCTTCTCCTTCGTGCTTGTCGTTGTCTGCACTTGGCTTTGATTGCGCAAAAAACCCACCCAAACAAACAAAACCAAAAACCAAAACCAAAACAAAACCAACCAAACACAATGTGGGGCCCATAAATCTGCATCATTGAATATCCTTGCCGCCGTTGATGACCTGCTCTCTGCTCCTGTCCCTTCCTTGGCCTGCTGTGATTGGTGGCTCCATTGCTTGGCTTGGGCTGTGTTGTGTGGACGGAGCAGTTCACCCAAATATGGCCTTCTTGCTGACAGGTATCATTTCTGTGAGAAGTGCTTCAACGAAATCCAAGGGGAGAGCGTTTCTCTGGGAGATGACCCTTCACAACCTCAAACGTAAGTTACTCGTGTTTGCTTGGGTTATGCATTCACGAACTGTGTCATGGTCTAAAGTGTGTCCTTGAAGGGAGAGGGAGTTCAGTTTTTGGTGACCCTATTTCTAGGCCAGTATAGGGAGGACCAGATATTTTTAGTAAAAGCCTGGACTTGTGCTGTAAATTTCTTCTTTAAAATCTTGACTGGCTCAACTGTTGGTGAGGAGAAAGAAATTGCAACTATAGAGCTAGAGAGAAAAAGAAGAGAATCACTATTTCTCTGACAAAAACATCAAAGTATTTGAATGTAGAAAAGAACCATGACTACAGGCAGGTAGGTGACAGATGTAGCTTGAAGTAGTTGAATGTAACATTCTGCTTATAGGCTGGCTGTTCATCCTTCAGCTTGCTTTTCATCTAAATCAGAAGCAGGCATCCTCCTTTTGCCATTCAAATATTTCAGTGTTGGAGTGCCATCTGCCTATGAGAAATCTGTGCAGTTGTTGAACCGATAATGGCAGAAGGCTGTGGATGGATTTCCTTGCATCTTCCATGGTGGTAGGAAATTGTTTGGACAGTCTTCTGTTCCACTGTGCCTTTCTCATACCTCCCCCAGAAATCTTGAATCAGTTTTGGGAGACTAAGGAAGTCCTTGAGGGACAGCTAAGTGCCAAGCAGTTATTCTGAAGGCTTTGAGTTGTTAAGATGTTAAAGAAAGCTATTTTGGGGAAGGACCTTCCAAGAACTCTGCAGATAGAAACAGGTGGGGAACTTGAAAGTCTAAAGTGAAGGGGAGAGTTGTCAAAGTCAGTAACTGGGCAGATTGAGGTGACTTTTGCTGGAAGTAGAAGCTGTCTTTAGCAGCACATCAATGAATTTTGGTCACACTTACATATGTATTTAGAGCAATTGTGAAAGAATCTACTAGGGCTTGAGAAGATATAAGTGTATCTGCTGCTCTGGAAGGAAAAAGAAATTGTTCTTGTGCTGGTCAGTGTAAGGGGCCAGGCCCCTGCGAATAGTATGGATTGCGACTCTGCTAGAAGCAAAGACAAGATTTAATCAATATTGTTCAATTTTATTAGTATGATATCTGGGATATGAGGTAATTACACATGAGAAAAGCAAGTATATAGGTACATTGAGGTCTAGGTAAGTAAATATCAAATCTGTATACAAAGTTTTGCCTAGCTGCTGAGAGAATACAGCCTGTCTGGTAGGCATAAGTTGGCACAGCTTGTCACAAACCCTTGAGTCAGGGTAGGAGGCAGCATAGAGTGTTTTTCAATTGTTATGTGACATTTGGAAATACAGGTGCTAGCAACAAATTTAATTTTTAGTAATTAAATAAACCATTGCTTTCAAGCAAGTAACGGTGAGAAGGTACTTCCAGTTCGTAATGTACTTTGTTTTTGTAGTTGCTTTAAATATTTGGCTGTCATGTAATGAAAATGGACGCTATAAGCTGTACATAAGCAGCAAGTGTACTTCTAAACACTCGTTCTCCTACTTAAAGGCTTTCTCTCAGGACCTCATTCTGATGGGGCAGAGAGATCTTGCTCCCTTCCTCTGTTACCATAATGTGTAGTTAAAATGAAGGAAAGCAAAAAAAAAAAAAAAAAAAAGCGTAGAAACATATGTCAGGTCTTATTAGAACACTGTGGTGACTAGAGCTACAGTTTGGAGTAACTGGAAATCCTGCAGAATAAACGCTGAAATAAAAGGATTGGAAGGTTAATGCACGTTGGTGTGACACAGACTCAGCCCTTCCTAGGGAGGCATGTATCAATTGTCTCACGTTATCCAGCATCTCCTTAAGGTAAATTCTCAGAGATCTGGGTATTCTTGTTATGAATATTCTGGACTACTTTGAGTTACACTGGTGTAAAAGATACCTGGGACCGTACTGTCAAAAAGACAAAATTCCTAGTCCAGCAAAGGACTTTTTAAAGGAAGGTAAACCTAAAGTGCAAAGTGATGGCTGGGTTGAGGTTGGAGTGTTTGGAAGCTTAAATTTCTCCTTTGAAGTTAATCTAGGAGGAAGGCTAGAGGAATCTGAAAGAAAGGATCCTTTTTCAGTAATGAAAGATAATTGGAATTCTCTGCCTTCAGAATATCAGAGGCATATCAAATGGTCCTTTCACTATGAGAGACTGATCAAGCTTCTCCAGAACTTGAACCAGCTATTTACCGTTTATCCTTGGGTAAAACTGAATAAGGGAGCAATGTGGGTCTTCACAAGCTATTGTGCTACAGAGAATTTTCTTTTTCCAGTGGGCAGAGTCAAGTGTGGCGTATATTTTGATTGTCAATCACTTTGAGCAATAAGATACCCTTCTTTGTAGTGCTAGTGAGTGTTTTAAAATAAATCTGCTTGCAGGTGTTGTCTTGGTGTGTGGAAGTGTGTGTGGTATGGCATAAATATATGCTGTCTTGTGTTAAAACTGAGTTTTATTGCCTGTTTTTCCATAGCACGATAAACAAAGAACAGTTTTCGAAAAGGAAAAACGATACACTGGACCCTGAACTGTAAGTAATGCTGTCACATCTTGAATGATCCTCATTTCATCATCGCTCTTTTGTTAAAGACATGTTATTCATTCACTACCAGCTTTGTTTTTCATCATCTTCCAAACTTCATGTAGCTCTGTTCGTTAACCGGCAGGGGCTGCTAAACAAGCAGCATATCTGCCATTCTGTCTTGAGAATCCAAACTACCACAGCTGTACTTAAGAAAAATGTAAAGCTGTATGTATGGCCTGAAATTAGTGCGTTTTGTTGTCTTTAATGTAGATCCAGCGAAAGAATGAATGCAGATAACTAAATTTGAAATGCTGCTGCAGCAAGTACATGTCTGAGAACTGATTTGGGTCATTTGGCAGTAGCTTTTTTGGTGCTGTTGGCTCCTCTAGTTGTCATATTTCACAGGCAGCTGTAGTAGAAGGAAAAGATCTGTTAAATTTGAATTATTTGGTTCTTCTGTACTGCTCTGGAAGCAGAACTGTAAGCATTCAGTAAAGATGGTGGTGACTCAGCTGCTTTTCTTTGTGTTCCTGATGGTTTTTTTTTTTTTTTGAAGCCACTTTGAGCTCCTTCGTTATACACCTATGCTGCTACTCTGAAAATGCTATCCTCGTTCTCGAATGAGTAGCAGGGATATTTATTCTTCCCACACTATTCTTGTAAAGGGCATAAAGGCCAGCCAATTCTTTCTTCTATTTTGCGAGGGCTGTGGGAAGGAGAAAATAGGAACTTGATTCATAAGTTGTCTTTCCGTTTGTTATGGTGGAGATGCAGCCTAACGCTAACATACAAGCCTAACCTACAGTATGATACCACGTGCCCTACATAAATGACAACTATTCAGTTTAAGTCCGACTTAGAAGCAGTTGTATTCAAAAGGAGTCAGATTGTCCTGATACATGAAATAACATTAGCTATTTAGGAAACCTATATTCACCAACATCTGTGACCTAAACAGCATGACTTAGCTCTGAGCTGTCCTTAAATCTCCGGAATTCTGAAAAATGCCCTTGAATATTGTTAGTGTTTTTTTCTTTCCCACCTTTCTGCAGTAGATGTGCGATGTTCCCCAGGCTTCAAGCACAGTAGGGCAACTAACAACCCACAGTTTCTCCTGGTTCCTTGCTTCTGATGACTGTGAATCAATTTTCTTTATTGTAGCAGCAACAAGCAGTTCACAGGTTTGAGTCTCAGAAGGGTTTCACTAATAAAAAAAAAAAAAAAAAGTAGAGGGCAGTAAGGCAAGCAAATGGTGTAACATGTCCCTGCATAGCCTACCTGCAGATCTTTAATGCATTCTGGAGGCTGTTCTCAGCGTGGGTATCCTCTATGATAAATAGTCAAGAACCTTAAATGCTAGAACTGTTTTATTAAATTATTACAGAATGCAAAAACTAATGGTACTACTAATCTTGCTTCCCTGCCACCTTTTTTTTCTTTCTACAGGTTTGTTGAATGTATAGAGTGTGGAAGAAAAATGCACCAGATCTGTGTTCTTCATAATGAGATAATCTGGCCTTCTGGGTGAGGAATTTCTCCTTAAGTAGAGTATGAGATAGATTTACTGGAGTTAGTGTGTATCTAAAAATGTCTAATAAAACCCAATCCAATGGAAAAAGTCGCATACCCACCTGAAAAACTTACTGAATATATATGGTAACCTCAGATTTGGAAATCACGTCCTACTATTGTGTGAAGTTTTCTAACATTCCTGTATGTAGAAGGCCTTTCAGCCTTATGCTTCAGCCTTTTATGTTTAAAGGTACTTCTGCTTTGTGAAAAGATGTTCTTAGTTTGAAACAATTTCATGCTAATTTATTTTCTGCACAATTCAGATTGCTTTGTCATCTTCAAATTTTCTAGCCACTGAAGTATTTTAAGATGAATTCCCCTTCTTGACCCGTGATCAGATGAAATTGAAAAGCAGCGTAGCTGTCTTTAAATACTGAGTAGCTGTTGATCAAAATATGCTGTCTTTTATTGCTTTAATATCCCTTTAAAGAAACTTATAAATTATATGTAGAGAAAGATCTATAGGGAGAGTTCAGATGATTCCTTCCTGATGAGAGCTCTTTTTTACGATTTTGTTATCATTCAGATTTCTGCAGAAAAGGTAGATACACTGTAACAGAAATAATTTGCAAATCTTTTTATAAGCTACAGTGTACTTAAGTGTTGTTTTTAATAAGGAGGGGAAGAAGGAAAGAAAAAGATTGGCATCTAGCCAACTTGTATTTTTTCTTAACAGTTTGAGACTGTTTAACTTAAAGTATTCCTGGAACAATTGGTGCCAGACCTGCCAGTAAAGATGCTGTTTCCTGGGCTGAATCTTGCAGGTTGTGGCAGGGCTGTACACAGGCGGTGTACCTCTTGGATCCTGTACTGCAGCTGTTTTTGCTGGCACTATTCTCTGTGCTGTCTGTTAGTTCAATTTTCAGTTAAGGTATTTTCCAGACCTTACCTGGTGAAAGATTTTGTTTCCAATAAGATGCTAAGGAACTTGTGGTCTGATTTGGAGTGTTTTTCACTTTACCATATTTCTGCTTCAGTTTTGTCTGTGATGGCTGCCTAAAGAAAACAGGACGAACCAGGAAAGAGAACAAATTCTCTGCTAAAAGTAAGTTTCTGATGACATTTGCACAAGCAATCTTAAATACTTTAAGAGTGGGGAAGAATTGGCTTTATGCTCATTTTACGTTTCAGTCTTTGAGTTAGGTGGACGATACTTTCTTGAACATCTGTTCTGTGGTCTTCAAAATGTCTGCAGTCTCAGGTGCTGCCTTTTGGTTAATAGTCTGTGGGTACAGGATTTATGTACTATTTTAAAGCACTGCTAGTGCAAGATCCATGGTATTTTTTATCTGTTACAGGGTTAATAGCAGCTGATTTGAAGGCACTATATGGAACAGAGACAGCAATCACACAAGTTTCCACCTAGACAAAACAAGTCTTTAGAAAGCTGCTTAGCTTAGTGTACATAAAATAGTAAATACTTACTATAGCTGCTCAAAAAAAAATAATTTCCAGTCAACCAGTATGTTTGGAGATTCAAATGTAACTTAACAGCAGTGTTATGCAGGTACTTAAGTTGCTGCTTTGGAAAATGAGGAAGGAGTTTGTCCAAGACTGTAAATTGTCTTGAAATTTGGGGTGGGGTTAGGGGGTGGACTGACAGACTTAGCACTCAGTCAAAAATTTCTCTTCAGCATTTCTCATGAAATGGAAAGCAAACCAAAGGTTTCAATACAGGTGTTACCACCTAAGTTTTCTTTCTAGCAACCTGTATCTGTTGCCAGGCATACATACTGCGTACATGGTGATGCTGGATGTATACGCTGTATACTTGGCTAAGAAAGTCTTAAATTGAAAAATGGAAGAGCCGAGTGACAGATCTGTAACCTCTGTCAGAAGTAGTGGGCAGCAGCGAGACGGGCCTTGTTATACCACAAATCTTTGAACTCCCTTTCAGCTTTAGGTTTTGTCAGCTAACTCCATGCTTGTGCTTCTGTCTGCATTTTGTTTGAAGAAACTTCTGAACAACCTGTTACTTGCAGACAGTGATTTAGTAGTTCTTTATCAAAATGGATTCTTTGGGAAGTAAAGAGATTAACTTGACTAGTGTGACTTAAAGACGGAATATACTTCTAAGTGCAACATCTTGTCTCAGCTACATCTGAGAGCAGTGTTTGTAATCCAGTTTAAGTAATTAGAAGCTTCTATTCAAGAGGAACCTTAATTGTGATTGACTTGAAAGACAGATAGGAACTGGGTTGAGATGCAGATTGTTTCTTTGTTTGAATGTCTAAACCATAAGCGTGCCTGTAGGTGAAAGGCAGCTCATCTTTATCCAGAAGGGGTCGTGTTCAAAGATAATGCTTTCATTTATAGTAACGTACTGCATGTGTTGAGTCACTTTTCATTTCTCACCTGAAGAGAGAAATCACATTTGAACACTTTGATTTTTTATATATTCAGAGATGGTGTCTTCTTCCTGCAGGGTTACCGGCTACAAGGCTTGGTACCTTCTTGGAGAACAGAGTCAATGACTTCCTAAGGCGACAGAATCACCCGGAGGCAGGAGAGGTTACAGTTAGGGTGGTACATGCATCTGACAAAACTGTCGAAGTGAAGCCAGGAATGAAAGCAAGGTATGTTCTATCTGCTTCTAGGTTTGATCTGTTTTGAGGAGGAGGTGGGAGGGAAAGCTATTTGAATTTGCTTGTATGTTACTATAAAGAAAAAATACTGATGGATTCAAAACCTAGCTACCAACCAGTTCTTGACAAACAGGTACTACGGGAGCATATTAGTTCTGATGAGTGTTGTCTTTTTCATAGCACAAAGTGGATGTGTTATATTTGAGTAGTCTGTAAGCATTTAAATGTAAAATTACCCTAAAATTACACTTGTTGTCTTTACATGCTGATACGTATTCTCTAATACGTGGATGTATTTGGAATTCCCTTTTTACCTTCTAATGTGCAGATTTGTAGACAACGGAGAGATGGCGGAGTCTTTCCCTTATCGAACAAAAGCGCTTTTTGCCTTCGAGGAGATTGATGGTGTAGATTTGTGCTTCTTTGGGATGCATGTGCAGGAATATGGCTCAGACTGTCCCCCACCCAATCAAAGGTGAGTAGCTGCATGAAATCTGATTTTGTTTTGGTAATGTTTCAATTAGGTAAAGCTTCTGAGGTTCTGCATAGAGCTTCAGCCTTGCATATCTGAAGAATGTTATTTGTGTTAGCTTCTGGAAACAAAATAGCTTCTGGAGGGGATATTTAGTTAAAATAACTTATTACTGGGGTTGTTGGCTGGCAGATTTCAGGATCAGCTGTCAATATTCTAAGGAGAGGGATTGGATGGCTCTACAGAGGGGAGGCAAAGATATCAAAAACTGGTACGTTAGGATTAGAGACTTCAAAGATTATATTGGATGCTTCAAATATATAAAATGTGAATAAATTTCTAGAACTAACTTAAAATCTTTGCTTCTCATCATGCCCTCTTTTTTCTAGGCGAGTGTATATATCTTACCTCGACAGTGTTCATTTCTTCCGCCCTAAATGCTTGAGGACTGCTGTCTATCACGAAATACTAATTGGATATCTAGAATATGTCAAGAAATTAGGGTAAGCCTTTTTAATGTTTTCTGTGCAGATTTGTGCTAGATAGTTCTTAGTGCAAATTAAGTTACTTCATCTTATTGTGCAGAATTCGGTGTTTAAATATCAACCAGTGATAGAATAAACTGGTAACACCTGTTTACAAGCGAGAATACAAAAAAATGGATTTACAGGTATTTCAGGAGAGGCTTGTTTCACATATTCTAGGTATAAAAAGCATTTCCAAACTGTTTTAAGTCTAGGTAGAAAAAAGTTAACCTTGTATGGACAACAAAATTTGGCTAGCCTTGTTTGATTGATTGTACAGTCCTTGTGAAACGCCACTGCTTTAATCAGGTCATTCCTTTGGACTGGCAAGTAAGTTCTTATCCATGTTAGTTTATGAGGAGAGAGGTAAGTGTATTGTCTGCACTTCAAGGGTACTGAGAAACCTCTTAGAGAAGGAGTAGTTCAAATTGTGAGAAACTGGAAAGTTAGAGGAAGAGGACAGTATACATGGGACAGCACCAAAGAACAGAATATACATGCAACAGCACAAAAACCACCACATAACAAAACACCACAGAGCACGTTAAGGAAAGAGAAGGGTGGAAATTAAATGACTGATAACTGAAGTAGGAAAGACAGTGAGGTAAACATCAGTCTATTGTTAAGGGTATCTGGTATAGTTTGGCAGAGTTATTCATGAAGAAATTTTTAGGAATTGTTTAGGGTAATTGAGAAAAAATGAGGGAGTCAGAATGGAGGGGTGGGTGGTACTGTACTGTCTTCAGTACCTCAGAGAGATGATACATTCATCTATGATGAATATATACACTTCGAAGGCATACATTAGACTTCTTTCCTGATGTTTTGTTATATATTTTCTGACCTGTGAGTCTGAAAAACTTATGTGTAGAGCTCAAGGCTCAGTTTTACTTAATGCTGTTCCGTGCTAATGGGTAACATCAGGTTCTCATTTTGGGAAAACAATATTGGTCACGCAATATCATCTCTCCATTCTCAGGCAGAAGGAATGACAACTGGCTGCAGTTCCCAGGGTTTGGGTAGGGTTCTGCAGAACTGTTTCTCAACGCACCAAGGATGGTTATTTTTCTCTAACTTGAGATCTGATTATTGCTCCTACTGGAGTTCTTTTTAAAAACTAATAAAGAAGAACTGAGGATGAAGAAATGATCTTCATGGCATTATAGTCTCTGCAGCTGCTACTATTTGGATGTCATCTGTCTTCATAGTGCTTATGATTGTGTACCCAACAGCATAGGTTGATAGCGACTGTGTTTTGTTTATTTCCAGATATAATTGTGAAACCTTTTAAAACTGATTTTCAAAGTTAAAAAGAATCTGCAGTAGAAAAATGAAGTGTGTTTAAGTAATTGTTTTTCTTAAATGTTGCTAGGTAATGAATGATTAGTGTCTCATAGAAAAAGAATTCTGCATTTTCCTACTATAAAATACTTAGTCTCCGTCTTTCTTGTTAGTTAATTGGCAGGTGGTAACTGAAGGTCTGCATTAGGCTTTGTTTTTTTACCTTGACTTAAAAACATGCGCATTTGATATGAGCTCCTCTGCATATAGTGCTAAATCTCTATAAATAAATAAATAATGGAAAGGTGCTAATGTTATCTGTGTGAATGGAGCTGGAATGAACGCTGGAATTGAGATCTTGGAGAGCTACATGTATAATTACTGTACTTCTGGTAATAGCAGCCAAGTTTGTGGGAGCTCCATCTGGTGGCAGAGAGGGAAGCAAGCTCTATCAACTATCATCAGAGCCCACATGTACTCTTTTTGTCTAACGATGCTAGGTATACTACTGGACATATCTGGGCATGCCCACCAAGTGAAGGAGATGACTACATCTTCCACTGTCATCCTCCTGACCAAAAGATACCCAAACCCAAACGACTGCAAGAGTGGTACAAGAAGATGTTGGACAAGTCTGTGTCAGAGCGCATTGTCCATGATTACAAGGTTTGTTAAGTGCATGTTTGTGTTGTGGGAGGGTTTTGACCAGTCTCATCTTCATTTTTTTTTCTTTGCCTTATGCATTGTCTGATTCTGGGAGTGTGCTACATCAGTTTTAAGGGAATTGAGCACTAAAAGCTTAGAGTTAACCTGTCCTATTCAAAGCATGTAGCTTCTGAAATCAATTCTAATGAAAGATTTAAAATGACTACCTAGAATAAAATAAATTTGTGAGCAATGCTGTATAAGAATCTAATTTTTTCAATGTAAAGAATTTATGGAATCTCTGGTTTTCCTGTGTTAAATAAGATTTCAGGGTTAGGCTGCTGACAAAGTTGGGAATAGGTAAAATCTTTGGAATTACCAGCTAGTGTAGAGAGGTCAGTGATTATAGATCTTAGTGCCTTTTTATCATGTATTGAAAATTGTCTTTACTCACTTGATTTGTAATAGTGGTAACCAGATGTTGTTTTCTTTTTTCAGGATATATTTAAACAGGCAACAGAAGACCGTTTAACAAGTGCAAAAGAGCTACCTTACTTTGAAGGGGATTTCTGGCCGAATGTTCTAGAGGAGAGTATTAAGGAACTCGAGCAAGAGGAAGAAGAACGGAAGAGAGAAGAGAACACTAGTAATGAAAGCACGGATGTAAGAATGCTTCCATTATTTCATGATCTAAAGTAAAAGTTGTGATTACCTATAGTCATTTGAATATTAAAAAAAAAAAAAAAAAAAAAAAACACTACTAGGCTATTTGCATGGCTGGTTTTTTCACATTTTGCTGTAATGGAAAATTCAAATTTACGTTTTATAAATTAACAGTTTGGTAGAATATCAGCTACATTTCTATTAGCAGTGGCTGTTCATATGGCTATAAACCTAACTAATTACCAAAGTCAATTAAAGTGAAACAACTGTTAGTTGAATATTTTGCTGCTGAAATCCAATTATCCATGTTCATGCTGCAAGCTCATCCTGGCTTGGAAGCTTTTTCCTTAAGCTTTAGCTTCTGGACAGTGTCTCTCCTTTCCAACCTAGATGTTACAACACTGATCTTAGCAGAACACTTGGAGAAAGCAAGACAGCTCTGATTTAGTGACTTACTCAACTGAGGGTTTTGTTTTTTAAGTGGCAAGCTTTACAGTATTGAGGATGTAAAGCACAAAATACTGTTGAATTGTTGTAGGGCTACCTAAACTACAGATTTTTTTTGCTAGTATCTTGTGCATTTTTTTTTTTAGGAGAACATGCAAAAAATATCCTTTCGCATTCCACAAAGAACAAAAAAGCTATACCTCTTCAAAAATAAATTTGAAAATGAGCAGGTGTGGAATTCATACATTTGTCCTTGCTTTGTTGAGCTCTTTGTGGAAGAGGTGGTGAAAAGTAATCCTACTCACACAGTAGAACTTACTAGTTAACTCTTGTTTAAATGCTGCTGCTTCCTCATCTTATGAGATATTTGAATTTTTTTCTGGTTTAGAGTCAGCGTTCTCCTAAAAGATTTCTGCATCAAAAAGTTAGTTAAATGTTGCAGGAGAACCACATGTTCTAGTTGTGCTGCTCTTTGCAACGCCTCCTTTCAAGGCTTTTGAATAAACTAAGTTTGAGCCATCTGGGAATTAGGCAACTTGATACTGAATTTGCAATAACTAGCAATAAGTAGTTACTTGGGGAGGCATCATTTCATGTCATTTTTTTCCCCACTTGGCATAGTTGCAGGTTCACATCTCTCTCATCTATCAGAAACCAGTGTTGAGGAACCTGACCTAGCCGTGTGTGTGATGCTTCTCAGTGCCTATGTTGATCTTTCACAGCAGTTTGGTCCAAAAACTCATGGTGGGGAAAGCTTGCAGCATATTGCTGTTCAACCTTGTTACTAAAAATAAATTGAACTTGTTATTTACCCCAGATTTCAATGAAATCTTAGGCAATAATAATCTGTGGACTCAAATTAAGTGATAATCATTCATGTTCACTGGAAATTTCCATCCTGACAAAGTTATTTTAAGCTTAGCTAAAAGCTTATTTGAATTAAGAATTGCTTTGATTCTTGACTATCATATGCTCCAGTGTTTTGAGAGACCCTCTCAGACGTACAGATTAAACTGTTCATTGCTAATTGATTATAACTGAAGTGAAGCTGACCCGTTTTAACTGTTGCACCTTCCTCCTATCACATCCTCATTAGAAATGATATTGCTAAGGCCTTTTGGACTTGGAAGAAAAACTTCATATAAAAATCAGTTTAATATTATACAGTTGAGAACTGTTGGACAGAGGGGTGTAACAAGGTAAATCTAGGTGATTAAGTCTCTTACCTACAGTTAGTGTAATATCAATTCTGCTTTTTTTTTTTTTAGTTTTAAAATGCAGCGAGGGCCATTTGCTGAACCCATTTGTGATCATTCAGGTTCTTCAGCATTCAGCTGTCGGAGACAAACAACTTTTGATAAATATTGTTTAGTGCTCTTTATCCCTCCTAAGCATTTATGCTTTTAGTACTTTTGGAGCTATGTATTGTTGATCTTGTTATCTTATGGAGTGATTCCAGTGGAATTAATGTAATCTTAACTTCCTTTCAGGGGACACCATGGTAAGTGTCTTTGGAGTGAATTACTGTGAGTTTTAGTCCTGCAATTATAAGAGGTGTGAAAGTAATAAAATGTTGATGTGGTGTAACTTAGATACATGACATAAAGATACATGACATAAAATGCCTTTAAAATTACCAGGTGAGCAAAGGAGACAGCAAAAATGCCAAAAAGAAGAACAATAAGAAGACAAGTAAGAACAAGAGCAGTTTGAGTCGTGGCAATAAGAAGAAGCCTGGCATGCCCAATGTGTCCAATGACCTCTCCCAGAAGCTGTATGCCACTATGGAGAAACACAAGGAGGTGAGAGCTGATAGAATGAGAAATATAGGTTGTACTTAAGTATGCAAGTGTATAAAACCTTAGTACTTTCAACAGATCAGTGTGCTGTAAATCATACAGGTATGGCTGGGGAATTGGGTGGCCCACCAGACAAAAGTACCAGTAAGTCAGGGCGTTCTTTGCTATGAGGGCAGTGGGGTTAAATCCAACTGTGCACATGTGGAAGGAAATTCCTAGCAGTAAAACTGTTGTGGCAGTCCAGACTGTTAGTCTGTTCAGTCCAGCACACGTTACCTAATGCTTTTGAAGGTGACCCTGCAGTGCACCCGGCGGTTTGAAATCTCTCAATCTTTACAAACATACCACCTTAGCAGCACATCATTTGAGTGTTAGCTGGGCCTGGAATTGTGCACTCTGTGTCATGTAGTTTGGTGAAGAAAACATCTTGTTAAATTCTGGCATTAACTCTTTTTTCTTTGATTCTCAGGTCTTTTTTGTCATCCGTCTCATTGCTGGCCCTGCAGCCAACTCCCTGCCTGCCATCGTTGAGCCTGACCCACTCATTCCATGCGACCTGATGGACGGGCGTGATGCTTTCCTAACCCTTGCTAGAGACAAGCACCTGGAGTTCTCCTCACTACGAAGGGCTCAGTGGTCGACCATGTGCATGCTGGTGGAGCTGCATACGCAGAGCCAAGACCGCTTTGTTTACACCTGCAATGAGTGCAAGCATCATGTGGAGACCAGATGGCACTGCACTGTTTGTGAGGTATGCTTGGTGAAGGTTTCCCTACTCGTGTGCCTGTATCTCTGTGCCCAGAGTGCTCTTCAACTAATTTCACAATATTAACTAATGAAAAAGATCTCTACGGCTCATCTCCTGGCAGTTAGAAAAGAGAGGAAATGTTTTCTGTATCAGATAATGCTATTAGTTGACTACTTGATATGATTTCTGTCTCCTACTTTAACGCTGTGAAGAACTAAAATAGCAGAATGGTGTTTCCCATAGTTCATTTAAGGTACTGCTGCTTAAGCAGCTGGAAACTGTAGCAATTGCTTGAGTTGTAATAGTGGGCTTACTTGATTCTTCTGAATTGCAATTCTTCTTTTCTTCCTCCAGAGTCAGAGTGGTGCTGTGATATTTCTCTAAATAGGGTTCTTCATCAGCTTACCAATACAGAGATTTTGTTGTGCTATAAAACAGATTCCTGTACTTGTGTGACTATTCTGCTAAACTGTTGTCAGTCTGTAGTAGCAAACAGCATACTTGTCCTAGAAGTGTTTGCAATACCCAGGGTGTTTGAAGATGAAGCCCAGTGACCTGTGTCAATGCTGTGTCCTCCAGAAGCTGGAATAATCCTGAATCTGGCTTAATTTAATTTTGTAGCCTGCTGGAATTAAATGACTACCTTGGATTCAGTTCTGAAAATCCCTAGTTAAAATTTGATACTCTCATTTTGCAATATATACTGGAAAATAAATTCCAAATTTCCTATGGATTAATGAATCCTGAGGACTTGGATCTTCTTAAAATCAGTTACTGAGCCCGGACTCTTTGGCTGTTGTTTTCACAGAATGTAAATCCTCTTCTATTCTTCTGTCAGTACGCTTTGCAGTTTAACTCACTTGGAAATGCAGCTTTCATTCTGCTTTCTTTGAAAATTGGTCAAGAGTGACAGAAAAGGTACTCCTTTTGAAGAGGCAGTAGATGGGCAGCTGTTTGTTCCTTGCCTCTCTCTTCTCCTTTGTTTTTTTAAATCAGGAAAGAGAGGGATTTTTCCAGCCCAGCTGAATCACATGTGACTTACTAACCCAGAGCAAACTTGTTTTTCAAGCTATTTGTGTAAATTTCAGACACCCTTACACCCATGGGCTTTCCCTGGCAATAATTTGGGTTTATTCCTCTCTGTTACCTCAATGTAGCCTGAAAAAATAAATTTTTCCCTCAAGCAACAATTTGCCTGGAAGGAACAGTCAGGGAGCAACTTGTTGGGGTAGCACGGCATTTATTTTATTGTATGGAGTTATGGGATCACTGATAACTCTGCCTTCATTGTCTTTCCAGGATTACGACCTGTGCATCACCTGCTATAACACTAAGAATCACGACCACAAGATGGAGAAGTTAGGCCTTGGTCTAGATGACGAGAGCAACAACCAGCAGACTGCGACCACGCAGAGCCCCGGTGATTCGCGGCGCCTGAGCATCCAGCGCTGCATCCAGTCTCTGGTCCACGCCTGCCAGTGCCGCAATGCCAACTGCTCGCTGCCGTCCTGTCAGAAGATGAAACGGGTTGTCCAGCACACCAAAGGCTGCAAACGCAAAACCAACGGCGGGTGCCCCATCTGCAAGCAACTCATTGCTCTCTGCTGCTACCACGCAAAGCACTGCCAGGAGAACAAGTGCCCGGTGCCCTTCTGCCTCAACATCAAACACAAGCTGCGGCAGCAGCAGCTTCAGCACCGCTTGCAACAGGCGCAGATGCTCCGAAGGAGGATGGCGAGCATGCAGCGGACCGGTGTGGTGGGCCAGCAGCAGGGGTTGCCCTCGCCCACACCAGCCACCCCGACGACTCCGACGGGCCAGCAGCCCCCGACGCCACAAACCCCGCAGCCCCAGCCTCCACCGCAGCCCGCCTCGCAGCCTCAGCCCGCGCCTCCCAACAGCATGCCGCCCTACTCCATGCCGAGAACTCAGCCCCCCAGCGCTGTGTCCCAGGGCAAGGCAGGCGGCCAGGTGACTCCTCCGACTCCACCCCAGCCACCTCAGCCGCCGGTTCAGGGGCCTCCTCCAGCAGCGGTGGAAATGGCCATGCAGATCCAGCGGGCGGCGGAGACCCAGCGGCAGATGGCCCAGGTTCAGATTTTCCAGAGGCCGATTCAGCACCAGATGCCCCAGATGCCGCCAATGGGAATGAACCCTCCGCAGATAGCCAGAGGTCCCGGCGGCCATATAGATCAAGGCATGGGGCCGGCAGGAATCCAGCAGCAGCCGCCGTGGGTGCAGGGGGGCTTACCCCAAGCTCAGCTGCAGCCGGGGATGCAGAGGCCATCCATGATGTCCGTGGCCCAGCCGGGTCAGCCGATGAATATGGCACCTCAGCCAGGGATGGGTCAGGTCCCCGGCGCCGCTCAGCCCAAACAACCACCTCTGCCCCAGGCAGCCTTACAAAACCTCCTGCGGACTCTCAGGTCTCCCAGCTCACCCATGCAGCAGCAGCAGGTGCTCAACATCCTTCACTCCAACCCTCAGCTGCTGGCCGCTTTCATCAAGCAGCGGGCCGCCAAGTACGCGGGCTCCCAGAACCCCCAGGGGATGCCGGGGCAGCCCGGAATGCCCCAGGGGCAGCCGGGGCTCCAGCCGCAGCAGGCCATGCAAGGGCAGCAGGCGGGGGTGCACCCCAACCCGGCCATGCAGAACATGAACCCCATGCAGGCGGGCGTGCAGAGGCCCAGCATGCCGCAGCAGCAGCCGCAGCAGCAGCCGCAGCAGGCCATGGCCGGGATGAATCCTCAGGCGCAGCAGATGAACATGAATCACTCGGGGATGGCTCCCCAGTTCCGCGACCTCCTGATGAGGCGGCACCAGATGATCGAGCAGCAGCGCCAGCAGCAGCAGCAAGGAGCGGGACCCGCGCTGGGGCCGGGGATGGCCAACCACAACCAGTTCCAGCAGCCCCAGGGCGTGGGGTACCCCCAGCAGCAGCAACAGCAGCAACAGCAGCAGCGAATGCAGCACCACATGCAGCAGATGCAGCAAGGAAACATGGGACAGATAAGCCAGCTCCCCCAGGCGATGAGTGCAGAGACAGGAGCCAGTTTGCAGCAGGCTTTCCAGCAGAGGCTGCTTCAGCAGCAGATGGGGTCCCCAGCTCAGCCCAATCCTATGAGCCCCCAACAGCACATGCTCCCCACCCAGGCCCAGTCCCCACACCTCCAGGGCCAGCAGCTCCCTTCATCGCTCACCAACCAAGTGCGTTCTCCGCAGCCCGTACCCTCGCCGCGGCCCCAGTCCCAGCCCCCCCATTCCAGCCCGTCCCCCCGGATGCAACCTCAGCCTTCTCCACACCACGTCTCCCCGCAGACCAGCTCCCCACATCCAGGACTGGTAGCTGCCCAGGCTAACCCCATGGATCAAGGGCACTTTGCCAGCCCGGACCAGAGTGCAATGCTTTCCCAGCTTGCTAGCAATCCCGGCATGGCAGGCCTCCATGGTACAAGCGCCACGGAACTGGGGCTCAGCTCCGAGAACTCAGACTTGAATTCAAACCTTTCACAGAGTACACTAGACATACACTAGACACGTTGTAGCATTTTGGGAGCAAAAAAAGAAAAAAAAAAAAAGAAAAAAAGAAAAAAAACTTATTTTCTCAAGACTTTTTGTACTGAAGACAAATTTTTTTGAATCTTTCTTAGCTAAAACAACATTTTTCCCTGGACACATCTGAACTCTGCAGCAGTAGTTTGTGGTTTTAAAAACAAACCAACAACGAACCTGAGGGACAGTAGAGTACAAAGAATATATTTTTGTTATGGCTGGAATCATAACCAGTCCTTTTTCTTGTTTTTTTTTTTTTTTTTTTTTTTCCTCGTGTGCGTTGGGGAGGTCAGGGGAAGAGGGTGATCTTTTGGCTGTTCACCAAAGGACACCCTACTCATGCCTCCAATAGGTTTTATTTTTTTTTAAATTAATGAAAATATGTAATATTGATAGTTATTATTTACTGAGGCAGATGGTAAACATTTTCCCTATTCTGGTTTTTCTTCATGTCACTGCAAAAAAACAACAACAAAAACATTTTAAAGACAACAACACAGGAGAAACTATTCCTAAAACCGGAGGACAAAAGGGGTTAATGTTGCTTTAAAAATACATTACATATATAAATATATATATATTAAAGTAAATACCAATCTTTTCCTCTTTGGTTGGAAATATGTCAATTCTTTGAAAAATGTAAAAATATTAAATAACTCAGTCCCCTCCTGAAGTCTACTTTTGTCCTCCAAGAATTTTCTATACAAGAGTCTGAGCTTAAAAAAAACTTCAAGTATTAAAATAATTTGTACATGTAGAGAGAAAACAACATTTTTGCAAATACACAGGGGCAGCTGCCAAATGGATGTAGTATATATATTGTGGTTTCTGTTTTCTTGAAAGAATTTTTTCGTTATTTTTACATCTAACAAAAGAAAAAAAAATAAAAAAGAGGGTAAGAAACAATTCCAATGGGATGATTTTAACCTGAGAAAGTCCCTGGGGTTTCTTCTTTATGCTTGCTTTCTCTCTCTCTCTCCCATGCCCTTTTCCCACCCTCTTCCACCTTCTGTAAAACTTGAAAATAGAAAGCAAAAAACCCTCAGCTGTTGTAAATCATGCAATTAAAGTTGATTACTTATAAATACGAACTTTCGATCACTGTATAGACTGTTAAAAATTGATTTCTTATTACCTATTGTTAAATAAACTGTGTGAGACAGAACGCCTGTTTTTAATGTTTCCCTTCGCTCCAACATGTGTTGCTTGTTCATAAACTGGCGGGGTGGCCGACTTTGTGCTGCTTCCCGTGTTTGCTGTTGAGAAGTTGGAGAGCTATTTAATGTATATGACTGTTTTAAAATGCAAATCTATAATAAGGGACGTGGAGTGACGATTAGTCTTATAAATGGACGCTTTGGGTACAACTCTGCATTCGCGTTTGTTCGTGGCATGTATTTTACCAAAGAACCGAGGTCTGACCTCAACAGTTGTGCCAGTCAGCTGCGCCGCACCCTGCTCAGCCAGGCTGGGAGCAGCTGATGTTCAAAGGACCTATTTTCCATTTGGAGATGAGAACTATTGTTTGGATATGTGACATTAAAAGATCCTATTTCACTTGGAATACATTGTACAACTTTTGGCACCAAGGTGGGGGTGTGAGGTAAGCTTGTGTGGGTGTCCCCATAGGCACTGCACTGGGACAGCTGGCAGTAACGGCTGCAGGTCAGGCACCTCCGTCTGTTTTGGGGTTTTCCTGCACAGAAATGCTTCAGCTGGGGTGTGCGTGTGTAGCAACCCCAGTTGTGTGCAACTGCCTGCACGTGGTGTTAATCCTGTCATGTCAAAGTCGTGTGTTGTGTGGTGGGTCCCTTGCGGGCTTCCTAAAACACTCTGCTGGGTGCAGAGGGAGTAACTTGTGCACCTGGGAGACCTGGGTCCAGGTCTGGAAGTCTGGTGTGGCGTGAGCATCGCTGTGTCCACCAAGCCCCGGCAAATGGTGTGAGCGAGCTGCCCTCAGGGGGAAAAGGGCTGGCAGAAGATGGGGGAAGCTGGATGGAAGGGAGCTGCAGCCAAGTGTTGTCCAAGAGCAATGGTGTCTTGCAAAGTGGATGGATGTTTGAGGCTGTTAGAAAATGGGAATAAAATGCGTGGTATTTGGGTATAAGCACCAGTAGATTGATTGTCCTGTGGATAGAAAGGTGTACTTGATAGCAAAAAGCCTTCAGCAGGATGGTGGAAAGTCCCTGGAAGGCTCAGAGAAAAAAAACAGCCCTGTGCTTTGGCATTCTCCCATGAGGGCACAGCCAGCTCTGCACCAAGCCCCTGAAGCCCCCAGTTCCTGCATCTGCAGTGGGAGGCACTGAGAGAAGCAAACACAAAGCCCCATGTTGAAGGCCAGGGCAGTGGAGTGGGATGGTTGAGCCTTGGGTTCTCCATTTTAGATGAAGCTTTCCTCTTCCCCGCACCCATGCAGAGCCTCATTTAACTTTCAGCCTTGGGCCTTGTTAGACTGTAGCACAAATAAAAACCCTTTTTGACTAGTCAAGTATAAAGTGTACCCGGCTTTCTGGCTCGTGTATGCTTTTTGTATATCCCAACTTACAGGCTTGAATGCAAGCAAACTTTTCCGATGTTAGCACAAAAAAAAAAAAAAAATCTGGTTTGAATTTGTCCCAGCCTGCATAGCAGCATCTGGCCCTTGCTGAAGTGGGGAAGCCTCAAGACCTTGCAGAGCAGCTTTGATTCAAAGAGCCACAAATCTTCCAAACTTGAACATCTACGCGGTGACTTGCTGAAGCATCACCAGGACATTTTATGTGACAGCACAGCTGCTCTGTCCCTCTTTGTAGATGCCGTCTGTGAGCCAAGTTCAAATGTTACTGAGGTGGTGTGGATGATCGGGGACTTTGGATTTGCATGGGGTTCCTTCCCCCTTCACTGCTCTGCTTTCCCTGATCTCAGCAGAGAACCAGAACCCACCAGCTGAGCCAACACCACAGCTGACTGGGGAAAGGGTAGGGCTCCAGCATGGCAGTAGGTTGTTAGCCACTTGGTCCAGCAAAAAGAACTCCTACACAAAGTTAAGAATCAATCCCCAATTAGTGTTGAAAAGTTTTAGCAATACAAAGATTTATTGTCCAGCTACAATGTTACTAAGGCTTAAAGTAAAATTGCATGCAGTTCAGGGATGTCTGCACCAACTTTCTAGTGACTGCCACTTCCAGTCCTAAAGCCGATGACTGAAGTTGCAGATGGGGCAAGCTTACACTGAGTTTTGTCGGGGAAGGAGTGTAGTGTTCATGGTTTCTCCTTCAGTTACGGGATCAACTGTAAAACAACAACTACTATTCTCACTTGGTTCACTTTTCCACATTATATACACATTTGCTGTTTATGGAGTGTTGTCTGCATGTTGCACGCTTCTTGTTATATCTAAAACTGGTTCTACCTAGCTCCCAGTTGCTCCAGTGACTTGGTTACTGGTACCTTGCAATAGCACTGGGCAGTGGCATCTTGCGACTGTGTCTGCACCGCCTCCCTTGTTCTAGCATCGTAGATCCTCCACTCAGCACAACGACTCCTTGCAGAATCACAGAACGGCTGAGGTGGGCAGGCACCTATGGAGATCGTCCAGCCCACCTCTGTGCTCAAAGCAGGGTCATCAAGACCAGGTTGTGCTGGGCCGTGTCCAAAGGAGTATCTCCAGGAGGTGCTGTGGCCTTTCCAGGCAACCTGGTCCAGTGCTTGACCACCCTCACAGGAACTAAAGTTTCTTATGTTTAAACAGAATTTCCTTTGTTTCAGTTTGTGCGCGCTGCTTCTTGTCCTGTCCATGGGCACCACTGAGGAGAATCTGGCTCCATTATCTTTTCTTCCCCCATCAGGTAATTATCCACACTGGTATGATCCCCCTAAGCTTTCTCCAAGCTAAACAGCTCCAACTTTTCCTCGTGAGGGGTGTGCTTGGGTGTGCTTCAGTCTCATAATCATCTTCACAGCCCTTTCAAGTGGGCTGTCTCCAGTAGCTCTGTGTCTCTTGTATTGGGGAGCCCAGAAATGGACACAGGGGCGGCCTCACTGGTGTTGAGTTAGAGGGGAAAAATCACCCCCCTTGATCTGCTGGCAATGCTCTTTGCCACAAGGGCAAGTTGTTTGGCATGTTGTTCAACTTGGTGTCCCCCAGGACCTCCAGGTCCTTTTCTGCAAAGCTACTTTCAACCGAATCAACTTCCAGCATGTGCTGGTGCCTGGGGTTGTTCCTCCCCGGGGGCAGGACTTTTTGCACTTCTCCTTGCTGATCCACAGGAAATTCTTGTCAGCCCATTTCTCCAGCCTGTCCAGGTCCCTCTGGATGGGAGCACAGCCCTCTGGTGTCTCAGCTGCTCCTCCCAGTTTTGTGTCTGCAGGCTTGCTAAGGCTGCACTCTGCCCCGTCATTGAGGTCACTAATGAAAATGTCTAACAGTACCGGCCCCAGTACCGACCCCTGGATATACTGCTAGTGACTTGCTTCTGCTGGGCTCTGTGCCGGTGATCCCAAGCCTTCAATTCACCTCACTATCTATTTATCTAGTCCATGCTTCCTCGGTTTGTCAGGATGTTGTCAAGGACAACGTTAACAGCCTTATAAGTCCAAAATAAACAACATGTGCTGCTCTCCTCTCGCTCGCCAAGTCAATCACCTCATCCCAGAAGGTTGCCTAGGTGTGATTACCCTGTAATCCATGCTGACTGGCCTCAGTCACCTTGTCCTTACTGTGTCTGGAGATGGTTTCTGGAAGAATTCCTGTCACCTTACCGGGGACTGAGGTGAGGCTGACTGGCATGTGGTTCCCCAGATCCTCCTTTGAGGCAGGACTCTCATTTGCTCTGTTCTGCTCCTCAGGAACTTCCCCCATTCACCAAAACCTTTCAAAGACAGCAAAGATTGGCCTTGCAATGTCATCAGCAAGCTCCCTCAGCCCTCAGGGATGCAATCATCAAGTCTCACAGATCAATGCGTGTCTAGTTTGTTTAAATGTTCCCTAACTGGATCCTACTTCACTGACAGAAGTAAAGATGGTGCTCTAAACATTCCCAGCAGGTTCAGGCAGCTGCAATTGCTGATGACAAAGAACTTCAGAGAGACACCCAGATGTGCTGACTTCCCAGAAAAGCTGAGAGATTTCCCCACAACACTGTCCTCCCAGAACTTCCTTATTTTCACTTTTGCTTTCCTTGTTACGCTTGGGTTGGGCCCCCTTCTGCTGTGTTTTGTTGTTGCCAGGATCTCTCCTTTCAAAGCCATGCTGCAACATCCACCAGCCAAATTAGTCCATCACGTCCTCACTTGATTGTCAGTTGTCCCATCCCTCACCTGCTGTTCCTAGTTTAAAGCTCTGCTCCCCAGGTTGGGCAGCTTAGCAAAGATGTTTTTGCCTCCCCGGTCATGTGGATCCAATCTCTTCATGGTAGCCTTTGATCCTTGAAGAGTTTCCCACGGTCATAAAAGCTAAATCTCTGGTGTGCCGCTGCATTGTTGCTCCCCCTCAAGCAGAAGACCCTATAATTATGGCTACTGCATCCAGAGCCATGAAGCCGTACTTGATATGCTCGAGGTCTGGAGATCTGCAGGTGGAGCAGAAGACATCTTGGTGCCAGAAGTCACGAGCTTCCAGCCTTCTTTACCACAGGAGTCTCTGTGTTCCCAACTTGATGGGCACAGACTTCAGCGAAGACAAACTTCGGAAAGTGACGGGTCTCCAAGAAGATGCCATCACGAGCCAGCCTCAGCCAGAGTGAGAAGCCATGAACACTGCTCGCAGCCTGAGCCTTGCAGAGCTGTATCCTCACCCAGGACAGCTCAGTTTGGGTGGAGGCTTGGATTTACAAGAAGAGCTATTCCAGGGGCTGCTGGAGGCCATGCCCCATGGCCTGTTACTGCCTTGAACGCCTCCTGAGCTTGCTGCTGTGCAAAGCCCTGCGTTAGCCACGCTCTGGGTGCTGCGCTCTAGGCCCAGCAGTTAAACGGGCTTCTCGCTAGGACCTGCTGTCTGTCACAAAAATAAATAAACAGCAAGTGCATGGAAGCTAAAACAATGTTGGTAGCTGCCACCTGCTCGTTAGACAATTGCTGTTACAGCCAAATGAGCTACAGCACGGCTCTGGGCAGGCCAAGACGAGTCCAGACAGAGCCTGGCAGGGCCTGAGTTACTCACGCAGTGCAGGGCTTGTGGGCTCCTGAAGGCAGCGGCAGCACCACGGCGAGGCTGACACGCACAATGTGGCAGTGCCAGCTGTTCCAGCTCCTGCTGCCTTTTCCTTCTTCCAGTGCTTGATACACATCCAGCTCCTGTGCAAGAAACTCAACCTTCTCTTTCTGAGACGGTCTTTTTACATACACCGTGTCCTTGACTGTGCTGTTCCCAATTCCAGCCAAACCCAAAGTCTCTGGCCCGGCCTCTCGAGAGAGTGGCCTCTCCTGACGTGCGTTAGAAGCATCTGCTCCTAATGACTGCTTCTTCCTAAGTGTGCAAAGAGGCCTCCTACCTTTAAAATGAGCTTTTCTTTGAAGAACATTGATACATCTTTGATACATTGTCCTGACTAGGAATATTTGGGTTTAGAAGCCCTCTTAGTGGCTGCCTTTGTACAACACAACCCTTCATAACTGTCAGGTTGCACAAGGATCCGTTTTCTCCCTGTGCTTGTCAAAATAGATCACATGCTATGGATCCCGACCTGAGACAGAGCCTAGACTGGCCCCTGAAAGTGTGAGAGCACACCAGGCTGCACCTGCAGTGCTTTCAGCAGCTTCTATTTCTGAGCCACTGTCAAAAAGCCATGGGGCTGCTCCATCAGCCTTACCAGGCATTTGCCTGCCACTGGTGTTTGCCTGAGCCGACTTTGATCTGGCACTTCATCTAGAAAAACAGGGGCTTGATGATTGCCTTAAGTTGCCTTAGTTGCACTTCCTTAGAACGGGGTCTTGTCTGTAACTCCCCAGGAGGGATCGTGCACACAGGGGATGTTTGAGAAGGAAACCTGTTTCTGTAACCGGTGCTGTGGGTAGCTGATAGGCAACGAGCCATGGTTCCCGTCTCTGCTCCACATTGTAGGGAGCACAGTGGATTTGGAGGGGTGGAAGTATTACTGTTGGCACCTGAGCTATCTTTGAAGCCCTTCGTAGCTCCTGGTGAAGCTGTGGTGGCTCAGACCTGTTTACCCCAGGTGTTCTGGGTGGTGCCAGGCTCTGGCATACCTTGGGAGCACAGAGCTATGTGGGATGCAACAATGAGCTCTGTCTGTAGGTGCTGTGCCTCTCCCTGTGGAGCTAGTGCAGACAGGGCCTCAGGTGTAGGGACATCCCTGGGCTGATATAGATAGGATCTCCAAGGGCTGGAAGGCAGGACTCTAGTGCCTTGCCTGGGAGATGACACCTGGCAAGCCAGGGCCCAGCCTCTCCACACTACTGCCCAGTGTAGCAGGTCCAGGAGAGGGAGACTGCAACACAGCAGTGGTAGCCTGGGCCCCATTTTCTGCTGGTAGCAACCCTAATTCCTGAAGCTGAAGGGCCTTCAGGCATTTCCTTTTCTTGTGCTTTCTTGCAATTGCAGTGAGTGAAGAGCAGCAGACAGGGAATCCTGTGTTCTTCCTGTGTGAATGGGTCAGTAACTTCAAGTTTCTCTAATGAAAACTTTTGGGGCAGGTATCTTTGAGATCCTTTTTGTTTGTTTGTTTGTTTGGTTGATTTTTTGTTTTGTTTTGTTTTTTAGTTCACCCATTATAACGCATGTTGCTCCTGGGCTGTGGACCATGTGCTGGGTCTTTTCTGAAAAGGCATTATAGGGGCATGTGAAGGAGACAAAAAAAACTCATCCCTACATAACAGTGCAGCCTCCTTGGTTTATGGAGCAGCACATTTTCTTTTCTGCTGGAGGAAGATCTGAAAGGTTCCTCTGAGAGACGGAGAGCTGGCAACAGGTTGTAGGTGAGGCATCAGTTACTGGGCGTGGTGCTGGATCAGTGCTGTGCTGAGACAAGGAATTTCATTTGCTTCGAGCACAGTCGCATTACATCTCTGTCCAGTCAAAGATCGGGACTTGCTTTTTCGGTTGGTGTCCCAGCCGGCTTCCAGCCTGTGGTGTATGCTGACTCACACAAACCCACAGGTAAGACAAGTCTTTGTCCTTACTTGGCACTGCTGCTGAAACCCGCAGCACACACTGCCCAGCCCAGCTGAATTTCTCTGCAGCCTGTGAGGAGACACGAGCTAATCCACTTGTGCTCCTCCTGAGTGTCAGCAGGAGCCACCCTGCAGCCTCAGCCGCCTTGTGCAAGCCCGGAGCCAGCAATTAAGTAGCAGGTGAGACTAGCATTAATGTCCTGTTGGATCACACAAGGACAGCAGGAGTTCAATACTGCCCTTCTTAATGGTTTGCAGATGGTGATGGTGCATGCGACAGAGGCACCAAAGTATCCAGCCCTGGGATGTCACTTTTTAAAATAAAAGACTCAGATGTAGTGGTGGGGAAATGAGGCTGAATGTAAATGCCTCCCTGCCCCATGGCTCTTGAGAGAGGATGTTCCTGTTCAGAAATAAGCATCTGTGCATGGCTTTGGCACCTACAGTTACTGCACTGCTTGTTTCTCTGTTGATCAGACTAAAAACAGGTGTCTATGGCACTTTTGTTCTCTGTTTTGAAGGGGAATTCAGGAACTTGTTCTCTGCATCCAGACTGTGATGATCAACTATGCAATAAAACAAGTGCCTTGTTTTAAAATGGATTCTTCCTTGGAATATGCATTGCTGTGCGATGATGGAGGCTTCTATAGGCCATTCTCTGGTACTCGTGATGCTTACAAAAGCAGTGGCTTCTTCTTTTATCTCAGTACTCTTCTGGGACTGTCTGTGCATGTCCTGGGTCAATGGAAACGTATGTGTTCCTTTAAAGAGAGCTGTATTTTTCTGTGAGACCCAACTTCTTACAAAGGGTTTGTTTATCTTGCCTTTCAATGTTTAATTTCTTCATGATGTTCCTTGTGCTGGAGGTTGCACTGAATTGCAGCTCAGTGTTCCCAGATGTATGTAAATATCTGAGACAAATTTAAAGGATCAAGGACATGCTGGGAAGACTGATTCTTTTGCTGCAATGACCACGCTGAGGATGTATGTCATCTGCCTAAGAAAATGGCTCCCTCCTCTTTGTGCCATGGCCTCTGCACAGCTTCAGCAGATGCACCTTCCCCTTGCCTTCATTTCCAACCACACTGGAGCACACCACACCACACCCTGCACTGTTATACATAGTCAAGCAAGAACCTATATAGCTTCAGGGGGATGATTTTAGTGTGTTGTATGGCTGCAGTGTGTTGCAGGTGGCAAGGGAGTGAGACTAACACATTTCCCTTCCCCGTTAGACTAGGTTCTAGATGTTAGGTTCTTTTTACAGAAGCACAGAGCTGGTTCTCTCACAATTCAGTAGGCTCTGATGGATTAAGGGAGAATGAAATTTATTCAAAAGCATATTGTTGTTCAGCATCGGAATAGGGTGGGGAGTTAAAATCAGAAGGCTTATTTTCAGATTGACTTTGTGGGGTTTTCCCCCTTTCTTCTGGAGTGTGGCACTGAAATGAGCTCCTGACTCAATGTCTCTCTGGTGAGCAGAGGTTTGGGAGCCATGCAACAGACACCTCACCGAGCCTGGTGACTGCAAGCCAGGGCGGCCTAAGGCCTGAGGCAAAACCTGCGTCTAACAGCAAGCAATCATGCTGCCATGGCTTGTAACCACATTCACTGGCTGGATTAGTGCTGCCAAAAGTTAGAAGCCCAAAATAATGTGTTAAAAAATAACAGATCTCAAGTGCGCTTCTGTTTGCTCATTGTCCAAGCTTGTACTGGAGGATTTCAAGCCTTTTTTCCATCACCTGGGCCCAATTCACAGAATCACAGAATCACGGAATGTTAGGCATTGGAAGGGACCTTGAAAGATCATCTAGTCCAGTCCCCCTCGTAGAGGAGAAACACCCAGATCAGGTCACACAGGAACACGTCCAGGCAGGTTTTGAATGTCTCCAGAGAAGGAGACTCCACAACCTCTCTGGGCAGCCTGTTCCAGTGCTCTGTCACCCTCACGGTTAAGAAGTTTCTTCTCACGTTTAAGTGGAACCTCCTATGTTCCAGCTTGCACCCATTGTCCCTTGTCTTATCATTGGATGTCACTGAGAAGAGCCTCGCTCCATCTTCCTGACACTCACCCCTTACATATTTATAAACATTAATAAGATCACCCCACAGTCTCCTCTTCTCCAAGCTAGAGACCCAGCTCCCTCAGCCTTTCCTTCTAAGGGAGATGCTTCACTCCCTTAATCATCCTCGTGGCTCTGTGCTGAACTCTCTCAAACAGTTCCCTGCTGTCACCACAAGGAGTGAGAGAGCACTCTTACCTGCGACTTAAGAAAGCACTTGTAAAGGGTTTCCGCCTTGGTAAACTGTATGTAATGCACCAGGCCATATGGATGTTGTGGCGTCTCATCATCTGCTGTTGGCTGGACATACTGGTCCTCCAGACTGCCCCTTCTGCTGGGGAAGGTGACCTGGCAAGAGGTGGTGATGGCACTATCATAGAATGGTTGTGGTTGGAAAAGACCTCCAAGATCATCTTGAAGCCAGGGATAGAAGACTAGGGCTTAATCAAATTAATGACTTCTAAATAAAACAATCGTAATTATTAAAGCCAGAAATGGAAGAACGGGGGCTTGCTTAATTGCATTAAAATAGATATTGCTGAGTGTCTTTGCTTACTACTGTGCAAATTAACTGAAACAAGGAGTCTCGAGGCCCCTCACAGAGGATGTTTTCTGACAAAATGGGGAATCTGTCTCAAAAAACAGATGAGACAGACCTTGTGGTTTGGACAAGAGCCAAGGAACAGCTGAGTCTGTACAAAGGCAGGGGGTCAGCTAGTGGTGATGAAGAAGAGTTATCAGCTTTCATCCCCACGACCCCCCAGTGACCACCAGCAGAAGGCACTGCACAAGTGCAGACGGGAGGAGTTTATGGAAAGGACTTCTTGGAGCTAATTGTAATACAAAGTGGGGATAGGTTATGCATATGTGTAGGCATACTGGGAAACCTCATGCATCTGTAACTCTTTACTGCATATAACCAAAGCAAGTTGCCGTGTTAGGGTGCGTATGCCTTTGGGAGCTATCTCGCTTGTGCCCGGCGCCAAAATAAACCACATACCTACTTTATTACTCGTGTGCTTGGAGTTGTAGAGTTCTTCCATGAATCAATCTAGTCCAATCTTTAACCTCATACTTACAAGTCCACTGCTAAACAATACTACTAAGTTCTATGCTATCCTCCCAGGCTTGTGGAGGAATCAAACAGGTAGCGCAGCTCAGCACTGAAAGGTAAATTTAGTGGTGGAGGTGGGGGTTGTAAATACTTAAAACTGAAGGATTTATCTCCCAGACGGTTAAATCTTTGGGGGTTTAAATCTCCTACATCTAAGAAGGCTGTTACATGTTCACACGTAAGGTAGGACGTGCTGTCAATTAAAAAAATGTGACGGCCAAGCAGGTGGCATTGCCTTTGCCAAGGAAGGTTCTGCCAGAGGATCGTGAATCAGTAAGGGAAACACTGGCTGCTTCCACACAGGAAGTTATAAAACTGTGTACATTCAGGGCCTGCTGCCAAAACGTGACGCTCCCAAGAATGCAATTGCTCTCAGGCACCCATGATGGCCGCACGGATGATGGTCTCCATTTCCCTCTCCCGGATGATGGTCTCCATTTCCCTCTCCCGGCAGAGCCGGGCAGGCTGTTCCCCGCCTCTGGGTCTGCAGCACGGAGGGGTTGGGGGGCATCCGGCTCAGCGGAGCGGATGCTGCCTCCCCTGCTCGCCTCAGAGCAGATCAGTGAGGGAGCGGCACTTTTTTCCTCAGTAACCCCTCCCAAGCTTGCCGGTGACATCTTCCCGCCCTACCGGAAATGTCCCTGTGCTCTTACAATTTCTTGCTTTTTCTCAGTTTTATTTCCCAGGAGGTTCAGTTGGTGCTTCCCTCAGTAAGCTGCGGCTGCCTGGGTTGCCATGTTCATCAGCACCTCCAGCCAGGGGCCAGGAGGCTCTCTCCCATCTGGGGCCAGCTGCAAGCCCTGGCATGAGCAGGTCACTCCGGATATGCGCCATCAACTTGTTCATAAATTGTGAGTAGCTAATAACAAAATAATCCTCAGTCTGTCAGACGATTTGCTTGCTGCTTTGTGTTGCTATCCCTTTGTGTTGGTGCTGAGGCCCTGGTGAAGCCAGGGATAGAAGAATGGGGGCTTGCTTAATCAAATTAATGATTTCTAAATAAAACAATCATAATTATTTGTCATGGTTCCGCTCGAGTGGGCAGCCGAGCTCCACCACAGCCGCTCTCTCACTCCCCCTCCTCAAAGAGGAATGGGGAGAAAATATGATGAAAAGGGCTCAAAGGTTGAGATAAGGATGAGAAGATCACGCAGTAATTATTGTAACGGGCAAAACAGACTCAGCGTAGGGAGATAGTAAGATTTATTGCTTATTACTAACAAGCTAGAGAAGTGAGAAACAAAGGAAAGAAACCGAAAGCACCTTCCCCCCCCCATCCACCCTCTTCCACTTCCTCCCCCCGAGCGGCGCAGGGGAACGGGGGAATGGGGGTTATGGTCAGTCTACAGCACTGCTTCTCTGCCACTCCTTCTCGGTCACTCTCGTCCCCTGTGCTGTGGGGTCCCACCCACGGGATGCAGTCCTTGATGAACTGATCTGGCGTGGGCTTCCCACAGGCAGCAGCTCTTCCAGGACTGCTCCAGATATGGGTCTGTACCACGGGGTCCATCCCTCAGGAGCAAACTGCTCCAACCTGGCTCCCCTACAGGCAGCAGCTCCTGCCAGGTCACCTGCTCCTGCGTGGGCTCCTCTCCATGGGCTACAGGTCTGGCCCAAATCTGCTCCGGCAGGGGTCTTCCACAAGCGGCAGCCTCTGTCGGTGCAGGTCCACCTGCTCCACCGTGGTCTTCTCCACGGGCTGCAGCGTGGAACCCTGCTCCACCGTGGTACTCCATGGGCTGACGGGGGACATCCTGCTTCACCATGGTCCTCACCACAGGCCGCAGGGGACTTCTGCTCTGGCGCCTGGAGCACCTCTCCCTCTCCTTCTACACTGACCTTGGCACCCGCAAGGCTGTGCCTCACTCCTCTCACTCTCCCAGCTGCTGTGTGGCACAGCGTTTTTTTTTCCCTGTCTTAAATATGCTCTCACAGAGGCGCAAAACAACATCGCTTATTGGCTCACCTCTGGTCAGCAGTGGGGCCCTTAGCAAACATGGGGCAGCTTCTAGATCCTTCTCACAGAAACCACCGCTATGGCCCCCTGCTACCAAAACCTTACCACATAAACCCACTACATTATTAAAGCCAGGAATGGAAGAATGAGGGCTCGCTTAATTGCATTAAAATAGATATCGCTGAGTGTCTTTGCTTACTACTGTGCAAATAAAACAAAACAAGGAGTCTTGGGGTCCCTCGCAGAGGTTTTTCCTGACAAAATGGGGAATCTGTCTCAAAAACCAGATGAGATCGACCTTGTGGTTTGGACAAGAGCCAAGGAGCAGCTGAGTCTGTACAAAGGCAGGGGGTCAGCTAGTGGTGATGAAGAAGAGTTATCAGCTTTCATCCCCACGACCCCCCGATGACCACCAGCAGAAGGCACTGCACAAGTGCAGACGGGAGGAGTTTATGGAAAGGACTTCTTGGAGCTAATTGTAATACAAAGTGGGGATAGGTTATGCATATGTGTAGGCATACTGGGAAACCTCATGCATCTGTAACTCTTTACTGCATATAGCCAAAGCAAGTTGCCGTGTTAGGGTGCGCATGCCTTTGGGAGCTATCCCGCATGCACCTGGCACCGAAATAAACCGCTACCTACTTTATAACTAATTTGCTTTGATCTGTAGAATTCTTCCACGAATCACTGGTTTGGAGACAACCTAATAGCCTGTGTGCTTTTTCTTCAGAATCCAAGCCATATTTCCTATTCCTGACCCTGCAGCACTGAAGGATCGACGGATGGAGAAGCTGGTGGCATACGCTCGGAAGGTGGAAGGCGACATGTATGAATCGGCAAATAGCAGGGTGAGATGCTGTCCTCTGTCATCATTTGCACATCTCTGAGCCCCCTCGGCAGTGACTGGGGAGGAGGAGGAGTGGAAGCACAGATGAGCCTCCCAGGCTGAGGAAGAGCATGTGCCAGGGCTGCTGGTGTCTGCCTGGTGTGCTGGGACTCAGGGTGGTGCCTGTGGTGTTGTGCTGTGCTTGACACTTGCTGAGTTCTTGCGAAGGCAGCACGAAGCTTCATGACAGTACCTGTAAAGGAAAAGCTTCTTTCCCCTTTCTTCCCTCACCCCCTCGATTGATTTGATTACTTTGATTACTGTGACCCGCTGCCTTTACTTAATGCATCTCCTTTCCTGACTTGTGCTCCTCCCCTGCAGGCAGAGTACTATCACCTGCTAGCTGAGAAGATCTATAAGATTCAGAAGGAGTTGGAGGAAAAGCGAAGAATCAGGCTGCAGAAGCAAAACATGATACCAAATGCACCAGGCATGCCACAGGCTCCCATGAATCAAGGGCCCAACATGGGACAGCCTCAGCCAGGAATGTCTGCAAGTAAGAACAGCTGGATTACTTACTACTTGGTGCAGCACGACTGTGTACTGTCTTTCCCATATACTCTTGAGCATTTTGCCCACATCGTTTCACAGATACTTGGCTCAGAGAAGAATTTAGGAAAATTATTAGAGAAGGAGATAGGAAAAGTGAAGTCTAATCTAAATTTTGGGGCTTGGTTTCTTGAGATTATCTGCACTGTTACATCCTTAAAGACAGCAACTAACTTTACAAAGATGCAGTGTTGTTGAGACAGTGAGAGGCAGTACCAGACATGCAAGGTAGGCTTCTACCATCTGACTTTACGGTCATCTGTCCATTATATGACAATAGATACAGGACCCTGGTTCAAGAAACATGAATGTAGATGTAAGGAAGCCAAATTAGAAAGGGTGGTTCTTCAGTGCGTTCTGATTGAGAAATGCGTATGAAGCTTCTTGGCCAGAAAGCTGGCCCCATACAAGGATAGCTGGAGCAACACTATAGCTGCACATATAGCTCATCTGCTTCACTCTGGGATGGTGCTGAGGCCAGAAGATGTGTGGAGGACTGGGATGAGTGCCTGGAAGGTGCTACTCTGCTGGGGAGGCTCAGAGTGCTGGAGAGCGGTCAGGCTGGAGCACACTCACTCCTCTCCCCAAGGACGTGGACATGTGCACATTACCGCTTGACACGTGGCAACTGTGAGCGTGAGACATTACAAGTAATGTTGCATTAAAACCTATTATTGTTAAAGAAAATAGAAATATTCCTTAGTCAATTTAAATTTGATTCAAATTAAAATGAAACTATTTAAATACAATTATTTTTCAAAAAGTTTTGTTAAGAAGAGCAACAAGATACAAACAGCTATGGGATGGGGACTATCTTTAAGCCTGTCCTGTGTCCATACAGGACTCATTTTTACTTGGGCTTTCAGGGCTTTCAGCCTTGAGTCAGCCTGTCCATGACCTGAGGGAGCAGTGCTGCTTGTTCAGCTCTGGGAAGCAGGGGCTACACACCAGCAATAGCTCCTAACATGTTGCATGAAAAAAAATCACTGCAGTAGAAAGATTTAATGAAGTTTTAATTTGGTATTGGTGTCTTATCTGGAACCATCTTTTTTGTCTGTCATGCAGTACACTGTCTTCTAGCAGTATGTGCAGGAGAATAGCAGGCTTTATGATTTAGTTTGTTATCAACTGCGTTGTTTAAATACTGTAAAAGCAATTTTCTCTTTCTTAACAGCCCTGGAGGATTGTTTTGGAAACCTGAACCTGGAGGACCCCACATGCTACTGAAATTTGCCAATCAAGTTGCACGCATTAGGCTCTGCAAGCTCACCACCACCATACCTCTGTAATTAGGATAGCCCTATCCATGATTCTCAATGTGATTCAATCCGATAATGACTCTCCTTTGCGTTTAGAGTGATAGGCTGTAGCCTCCTGTTAGAGCCTCTGGATTGTCTGAAAGCACGATTCAGGTGTAGCTGTAATATGCATAAGCCTTTGAACTAACCTTTTGCATGCTACTTTATTTCAGGTTGCAACTAAGACAATATAACCGTATGCACAAGAGAGGAAGCATGCACGTGGTTCACATGCTATTTGCTTAGATGCGCACTACAAAATCCGTGCAGTGTAGAAACATTCAGTACTTTTTTGTTTTGTTTTTTACAATGTCAGCACAATGAAAGTGGTAAAATGAAACGAACGTGAAATAGAAGGAACTCCAGAGGGTGTAGGTTTTGCATGGAAGAGAATCAGTGCTAGAGATACGGAGAGATACTTGTTTCTTTCCTTTTCTTGACAGTGAGCTGGGACAAGGAATGTTTTTAGCAGTACGACTAAGACCACAGTGCTTCTCCACAGGGAAAAAAAAAAAACAGAGGGGCAGACTCGTACTACGAAGAAGCTATGCCATAAACGCACAGAAGCTTTAAAATAAATCACCCCGCTTTTTACCAACGATCTGTTTATGTCTGAAACCTCTGAGACCGAGTGCTCGCCCCCACCCCCCCTCACGCCTCTCCCCTTGCCGCCATTTTCCTGCCGCCCGCCGTCATGGCGGCGCCCCCTGGGGCCTACAGTGCCCATGGCGCCCCGCGGCGGGGCCGAGCCCCGGGGCTCGCCGGCTCCATTTTCTCCGCCCGCTGCCACTCAGAGCCGCGGCCGGGGGAGGGAGGCGCTCCGTGAGGCGGGCTGGCGGCCATGGAGCGGGAGCGGGAGCGGGAGGGGAACGGGGAGGTGAGCGGCGGGACGGGGATGGGGATGGGGATGGAGGGGAGCGGGGGGGGGGGTCCCGCTGCTGCAGGAGGGGCTCTGAGGCGCCGGGGTGCGGGGACCGGGGCCGGGCAGCAGCGCTGGGTCCCTGCGGCCTCCCCCTCCTCCAGCCCGCAGGGAGGGCTCGGGGGCTTTTGTGAGGCTGCCGAGGGGTTGTAGGGCGCCAGGAGCTCTGGTTTTGGGGGTGGGCTCGGGGGAGAGTGGTTAAAGGCTGGGGAGCCCGGGGTGGGGTGGAGTGGGAGGCAGGCGGCGTGCAGGGGGTGAGGGCTCGTGGCGCTGCTCGTGTCTCTGATAAGGTTCCCGAGCCACCGAGCAGGGGGGATTCACCGCTGCGAGGTGAGGGACCCGCTGCTGAGCCTTTGGTGTTGGCTGCTTGGATGAGCGGCCGTCCCCTGGCGCCTCTCCTTGTGGTTCTGGTCTGCCTTCCCGTGCCCTCTCCCTGTGCTGCTGCTGGCTTCTTGCTGCTCGTTTCACACAGAATCGTCTAGGGTGGAAGAGACCTCCAAGATAACCCAGTCCAACCTCTGACCTACCACTAACCAGTCCTACGCTAACCCATATCACTAAGCTCTACATCTAAACGTCTTCTAAAGACCTCCAGGGATGGTGACTCCACCACTTCCCTGGGCAGCCCGTTCCAGTGCCTAACAACACTTTTGGTAAAGAAGTTTTTCAATGGCTAACGCCTTTTCCCAACTTCTTATGCTCTTATTTCCAGCCTGGTTCAAGATTTTCCTAGTCTGAGGAACAGTCACTGGGCTCCTCTTCCTCCCATTCTGTCCCTGCCTCTCTGCTCTCTTGCTGTAGCAGGGTGGGACCTGTCCCTGGCTGGCTGCAGTAGCGTGAGGAGCTTGTGAAGCTGTCTAGGTGCAGAGACATCTGGTTGTACAGAAAGGCTGGAAGGACGCAGTCTCCTGCGTTTTGGTATAAAACGTCTGGTTTTAAAGCAGACTGGTTCTTCTGTCAGGTGGTGTCTTCCTTATGCCACAAGACCTCATCTTTGGAGCGGACGGAGGAGGAAGGTGAGGAGGAAGAGGAAGAGGACGACTTGGACATCTTTGGGGGTTACGACAGCTTCCGGAGCTACAACAGCAGCGTGGGCAGCGACAGCAGCTCCTGCCTGGATGAGTCCAGCGATGATGAGGTGGTGGACAGGGAGGCTGGAGAGCTCCCGACCTCCCCTGTGCACCAGCCACCCGCGGGGCGGATCACAGAGGACAGCGGCTCTGAGCCAGGTACTGCACTGCCTGCCTGTTCTCCTGTGCGAGATGGAAAGAATGAGGGCTGAGGGAGGCTGAAATGCAGGACTTTGTCCTGAACGTGCTCTGGGAGCAGAATCAGACTGTGACAACGTTTTTTGGGTTACATGGGGGAACTGCTATGCGTAACATGGGCAGCTCCTCTGGGCTTAGCTCTGTCCTTGTAGTGCGTCAGCCCTGCCAACTGCTCACACCTTTCTGCCTTCCCTCTCAGCTGTGTGCGAGATGTGTGGCATTGTGGGAACCAGGGAGGCTTTCTTCTCCAAGACCAAACGTTTCTGCAGTGTCTCCTGCTCCAGAAGCTACTCCTCGAACTCCAAGAAGGCCAGCATCCTGGCCAGGCTGCAGGTGAGTCAAAATCCTTCCTCTGTCCCTGGTGATGGAGCAGGATGTCCCGGTGTGCTGGGGGTGGGTGGCTGCTGTCCAGCGAGATCACAGCCTGCCGTTACCAGTGGTTTGCTATTTCTGCTCAACGTCCCTAGAGAAAGCACACCAGCTGAGAGGTGCTGCCTCCTAGAAGCTGGGGAAGAAGATATTTACTTGCTGCCACTTCTTGTGCCTGCAAGCATTAATAAAAATGGTAGCCACTTGGAAATCCTCCCTGGGAAGAGGTGCATC
Organism: Aythya marila; assembly: GCF_965140915.1. NCBI lineage: Eukaryota > Metazoa > Chordata > Aves > Anseriformes > Anatidae > Aythya > Aythya marila. The sequence continues at coordinate 154,261,629 of NC_139042.1, forward strand.
CTCTGCTGGCCAGTTGCAGGACCTGGCTTCCTCTCTCCTCCTGTACCACTAACGTTCCTTCTTTTGTAGGGGAAACCGCCAACAAAGAAAGCGAAAGTCCTGCACAAGGCAGCCTGGTCGGCCAAGATCGGGGCCTTCCTCCATTCGCAGGGCACGGGGCAGCTGGCGGATGGGACGCTGACGGGCCAGGATGGTGAGTGCAAGCAAGGTGTGAGGAGGTGCAGCTGCAAGAGCCACAGGGATGAGGACATTTGGAGGGCTCTGAGTGTGAGCTCTGTGGTCCCAGTCCCACCAGGTGCTGTCTTACAGGCTTCCTGCTGCTCCCAGCTGATTGCTGCCCCATGCCCACTGGGGTTGTATTTAACTCGAGTCGTTCACGGCTGGGTTTCAGGGACAGCCAGTCCCTGTAGCGGGCGGAGCAGCAAACTCTGTTAGGCTGTTAGCCAGCTCCCTGCGTGCTGGGGCAGAGTGCTGTGTCCCAGAGCAGGCCCCAGCCTGGCTGTGTGCTGGAGTCCAGGGGTAGCTGAGTGCTCTGTGCCTTTTACTAACCTCCTCACCTGACTTTCCTTTCTTGTGTCTGCTCGTAGCACTTGTCCTGGGCTTTGACTGGGGAAAGTACCTGCAGGAGCACGGCTTCAAGGCAGCTCCAGTCAGCTGCTTCAAACATGTGAGTCCTTCTTGGCTGTGCCACGCGGTGTGCGTGGGACACGTTGCATGCACGAGGCTCCCCCGTGCTCCTCTGACTGGTGGGGAGAGACCGGGGAGAGGGGTTTGGAGCTGCAAGGAAGGAAGCTGGGGTTTCGTCACAGCTAAGAAAGGGAGTCCGTGAGTTTTGGGGGAGGAAGCAGAGGCAGATTTGGTAAAAACACTGCCAGTGGTGATAGGCAAGGGCTGGGGGAAGGATTAGGTGTGACAGAGGTGGGCAGGAGACAGATCCCTGCTGCCTGCACAGTTTGTGTGGGTGAGCACAGCCCAGGGTGGGGTGCAGGGAGGAACTCGTCCAGGCCTGGCAGCAGCTGCCCCTCCAACAGCTCTGCTTCCTCTGGCACTGACTGCACTGGCGAGCCCTATGGGCTGAGGAGCCAAGGCAGAGAAATGGAAGGAGGGCAGGTTTTAGGTATCATAGTAGCTCTATCCTCTCTGCGTGTTAAACTCACTTGTTCCGTTCTTTTTTTTTAATTGTTTTCAGTTGATTTGTTAAAGTGATTAATATTAACAAAATAGTGTTTTCCTTAAGTGTAGATCAGGAAGATAGGGCAGTTTTATTGATAGTTAGGGATTTTGATACTACAGAGGAGTGGTACAAACAAATTTGGGATTATAGGACAGCTGGCAATGAAACAGAGCAACACTGAACTACAGTGTTGTGCCTTTTGGGGTCCTCAGTGAACACCCCGAAGAGATGTTTGGCACGGTTCGGTTGCTGCTGGCAGATACGGGAGGGGCAAAGCGTGCCAGTCTGCGTCTGAGGTGACATTCTGTCAGTGTCCCTCTCCCATTGTGGCTGCCTCGCCCCCTCAGGTGCCGCTCTTCGATCAGTGGGATGACGTGGTGAAAGGAATGAAGGTGGAAGTGCTGAACAGCGACGCCGTGCTCCCCAGCCGAGTGTACTGGATCGCATCCGTCATCCAGACCGTAGGTACGCCTCTGGCGCGGCTCCCGGCCGGCTGCTGAGGGAACCTGCAGAGAGCAGAGCAGAGCTGCTCAAGCGAAGCCTCAGAGAATCACGGAATCATTAAGGCTGGAGAAGCCCTCCAAGATCATCTGGTCCAACAGCCCCCCTCCCACCAGTGTCACCCGCTAACCCGTGTCCCCAAGCACCACGTCCAACCTTTCATTAAACGCCCCCAGGGGCAGTGACTCCACCACCTCTCTGGGTAACCCATCCCAGTGCCTGACTGCTCTTTCTGAGCAGAAATGCCTCCTCATTTCCAGCCTGAACCTCCCCTGGCACAACTTGGGGCCATTCCCTCTAGTCCTATTGCTCATTACGTGTGAGAAGAGGCCAACTTCCAGCTCCCCACAGCTTCCTTTCAGGCAGTTGTAGAAAACAATGAGGTCTCTCCTGAGCCTCCTCTTCTCCAGACTAAACACCCCCAGCTCCCTCAGCCACTCCTTGTAGGACTTGTGCTCCAGGCCCTTCACCAGCTTCGTAGCCCTTCTCTGGACATGGCAGTTCTGCTGCCAGAATGGTTGGAGAAGCTCTGATAACCTGTGCAGAGCTCTGAAGGCCATGCTGTAGGGAATAAGCCTGTGGTACCCGACAGAAGAGAAATTCTTGGTCTCTAACACCTTTCTCTGGTTGTCTGCTCTGTCCTGGCAGGGTACAGGGCCCTCCTGCGGTACGAGGGCTTTGAGAACGACGCCGGCCATGACTTCTGGTGCAATTTGGGCACAGTGGATATTCATCCCATCGGCTGGTGTGCCATCAACAGCAAAATCCTGGTACCACCACAAAGTGAGTGGGGGGTGAGGGAGGTCAGCACGTTGGCTCAGCGCTGTGGCCGTTCCTCCTGCTGACCCACACAGAGGTTGTTGGGCTTCGGCTTTGGGGGAACTTCTTGGTCCTACACCCCAGATGGTGCTTCTGAGCAAAACAATGGCTCCAGCCCTTGCTTAGCTAGTAGTTAGGAGGGGGATGCTAATTTAGCAGAATTCTGGCAAGCAGATGTGCTTGGTATGGCTCACGTGTTTGCTGTAACACCACGACTCGAGATGAGCAGAGCTGTATGTCCGCTTGGCACAGTCCCTCCTGTAGTGGTGATGTGGGGACAAGCCTGCAGAACGGTGTCCACCTGAGAGCAGGTGCAGGACTGGAGCGTGAAGAAGGCCTTTTAATGCAGATGGACTCCGAGATGGGGCGGGGGAAGGTGTAGGGCAGTCCCTTGGTCGTAAAGATGTGCTCTCTCCCTCTGCGTGTCCAGCTATCCACGCCAAGTACACTGACTGGAGAAGCTACCTCATGAAGAAGCTGGTGGGAGCCAGGACCATCCCAGTGGATTTCCACATCAAGGTAAATGTGAGAAATGGTTGCTTTGTGGAAATACAGCCGAGAGGTACGTGGGGAACACTTCTGGTCTGGTTCTGACCTGTGCAATGCCCGTGTACCTCCTTCAGCCCCCGTGCCCTGGCAGCACAACTTCTCCTTTGGGGTCTTGGTGGTTTTACCTTGCTGGGCAGCTGAACTCCACCGCCACCGCTCTCACTCCCCCTCCTCAGAAGAGGAGGGGAAGAAGAAAAGGAAAAAAGAACTCAGGGGTTGAGATAAGGATAATTTAATTAAAGGAAAAGTAATTATTCAGGGAAAATTATTATTAAGGGAAAAATAAATTAACTAAAGGGAAAAGGAAAGGGGGAGAGGGAAAGAAAAGGGGAGGGAAAACAAGCAAAGACCATATGGAAGCACAGAGAGAGAGGAAAGAAACTACTCTGTACTTCCCACCAATGAGTGATGCTTGACCCAGAGGGGCACCGGTACCCTCAGGGTGTGTGGGAGCAGCTGTGCTGGTGCCCTTGATAGCTCCTGTTTTCTTCGTTACTTCTCTGGAAGCTGAAAGATTGACTGCTGCTTGTTCCTGGGCCTCCGCTTGTAGCTGAGAGCTCGTGTCATGGAAGGGAGGTGCTAGAGGGAGACAGGTGTTGTCGGGATGTTTCTCCTCCCAGCATCCCACTCCCACTTAATGAGCAGAAGCAGTGGGGATGGGGACCTTCCCTCTGAACTTCTGGGGTCAGGTGTTGGCTGGTTTGGGTGGTCTGTTTTGAACAGTGGCTTGGTTTCACAGTATTCTGGGACCACCCAGTGCCAAAATGTCAGGTGTTCTATAAACATCTCTGACTATTTGTGGATGCGTAGGGCTAGGCTGCTACCAACAAACTGCAGGTCTCCAAAAATCAGCCAGAAGGCAGGCAGCGGCTCATTGAGCGTGCCTGCATCTTTGGGTCAGTCTGTACAGGATCTCTAGCACTGAAGCTGGCAGATCATCACGTTGCTCAACCTTTGAACATAGTAAAAATGTGAAAGCTGCCCTGTGTGGGGCTGGCAGCCTGATGAACTCACTCCCACGTGTCCCCTCCCAGAGGTGTCTCCCAGCCAGTTTGGGGCCGTGCAAGGCTGTGTGGGGGCAAAGCTGTTCTCTGAAGTCTCCGGGAAGGAAGACACGGGGTGGGATTGATCTCGCCTCCTCTGCTTGTTGTTGCCAGATGGCGGAGAGCATGAAGTACCCGTTCCGGCAGGGCATGCGGGTGGAGGTGGTGGACAAGAACCACGTGTCCCGGACGCGCATGGCGGTGGTGGACACGGTCATCGGGGGCCGGCTGCGACTCCTCTACGAGGACGGGGACAGCGACGATGACTTCTGGTGCCACATGTGGAGCCCCCTCATCCATCCCGTGGGCTGGTCACGGCGAGTGGGCCACAGCATGAAGAAGATAGGTAGGGGTCAGGCCACCACACGCATCTGCTGGCTTGCTGCCTGGGTCCTGCTGTTAACGCCGGGCTCAACGTGCTGGGAGGACCTGACGGATAAGGTCTGTGCAGCCACGTCTGCCGCTTTTCCATCTAGGTAGAGAAAAGGTTGGGACAGGGGATTGGAGGGTTTCTTACAGGTAGTCTATCCCCACGCTGTGCCAATGCAGAATCTGCAGTAACGTTGTGTTTGTTGTCTTTCTGAGAAAATTCATCCTGGTTTCTGTAAGACCAGATGCCACCACATGGGTTTTTCCAGAGACCGTTTTTCTTGGTTTTGTTTTTTTTTTCCTTCTGGACTTAGACTCAAGCCCCGTTGATGCTTTTTTTTGTGTCTCCCTTGCTGCCTGTCCCTGGTGATAAAAGCTGCATTTTGGGGTGCTACCACTAGTGCTCAGGAAGACTGGGCATTTGCTTTTGAGCAAGCGCTCAAAAATTCACGTTACAGGAAGACGTAGAGGGACTGACCTGTTCTTATTACCCATCTCTGATTTGGCTCTTCTACAGCTGTTAGGTTCTCAACAGATAATTAATAGCCAGGGTGTTTTCTTACTCTGGTTGCTGCAGGTTTCTCAATTCCCTTTCCCCTCTTCCATTCCTCACAGAAGAAAAGCGCAGTGACATGGCAAACCATCCCACCTTCCGGAAGATTTACTGTGACGCTGTCCCGTACCTGTTTAAAAAGGTAAGACAAGTCTCGCTTTCTGCGGTGGCCACAGCGAAGGAAGCAGTGGTGGTTTCCTTTGTCCCCCTTCCAGCCATAGGGCAGTAAGGTGTTTGGGGTGTCAAAGCTGTAGTAGGCCGGGGGAAAAGGCAGAATAAAAAGATAAAAGACCTAGAAGACAGCATCAGATTGAAGGGCTCAATTTAAGGGCTCCAGTCCTTGGAGCTTTGAGCAGGAGAGGCAAGGAGATTGCTTGGGAGAGACCAGTTGAGACCTAGGGCTGGATCATACTGGTAGGGACTGAGATCAGGAGGCTTTGCTGCAGCTGTGACTGGCCAGAGCCCTGGCAGGAGCTTGCTGGCACAGAGACAGTGTTGCACTGGCTGCCTCTGTGTAGTTTTCTTCTTTCTTTTCCCCTCCTGACTTGGGCTGAGCCAAGTGAAGAAGCCCTGATCCTGTCTGTAGGGGGGCAGTTGATGTTGATGTCGGGATGGGGCTGTCCCATGCCCCTGGCAGTACTGAGGTGCCGGAGTCTCCCGTAGGTACGGGCTGTCTATGCCGAAGGCGGATGGTTTGAGGAGGGCATGAAACTGGAAGCCATCGACCCCCTGAATTTGGGCAACATTTGTGTGGCCACGGTTTGCAAGGTGAGTTTGGGGCAGGGGGAAGGAGGTGCCCTGGCTTCATCTGAGACATCACAGCCTCTAGGTTTGTTCTCTAATGCACTCCAGTTCTTGGAGTGCATAAAGGGAGGCATCCGTAGCATCCTCCTGGAGGAGAGAAAGGGCTGTGGGAAGGGTGATGGGGTGTGTCTTTATGGGCAGCACTCACGGGTTTGGGAAGCTGAGGAGGATTGCACCTCTGACCTCTCCTGGTGAGGTGGTGGAGAGCTCTGCTCCTGTGCCTGAGTTGGAAAGCAAATTGCTCTGCCAGGTTTCCTCAGTGAGGTGCTTTGCGTCTCCTGGAGCAGAGCACTGACCTGGACTTTTTTGCTCCCTCGAGAAGCTCTCAGAGAACCCAAGAGTGGACTTTGATGTGTGGGGTTTGGCAAGGGAGTGCCAGGAAAGCCTTCTGTCTGGCAAATGTTCCCTTTGGCCAGTGCTTGGAGCTGCAGCGAGGTTGGGGCAGGCATGCCTGTCGTGTTCGGTAGGTACAAATTGCCAGCGAGTGACAGGAAGGGACAAGACTTGCTGCTGTAGGAAGTGGCAGTTCTGAAGGCAGTGCCCTTCCCTTCAGCCCAGTAACAAACTGGTTGGTAACAACCTGACTGGTGTAGAGGCTCTGGGCTGCCAGGAGTCTGGTTGTGAGGGAGAGCTTTTGCACAAAGCCATTAGTGTTAATTGCAGCCCTGCGGTAGTTGCTGCTTTGGGGTTTAGCTTGTGCTTGCTAACGTAGCAGGAGAAGCTACCACACATCCTGAAGCAGTTAACGTTGCATTTTGTTATCTAGTGGCAACAGTGATCTAGCTGTGGGAGCTCTTGGGGGAATCTGTTGACAGGAGAGACTTTAGAGCAAGTGAAGCTCTTCATTTATGCCCCTCACCTCCCGTCTTAGGTCCTCTTGGACGGCTATCTCATGATCAGCATTGACGGAGCCACATCTGACGACGGCTCGGACTGGTTCTGCTATCACGCTTCCTCCCACGCCATCTTCCCTGTCAACTTCTGTCAGAAGAACAGCATCGATCTGACCCCTCCGAAAGGTGAGATTTGGGCTGTGGTCTAGGGTACCAAACTGCACACGGAAGCCGCTGGATGGGCTTTTCTGAGAAGCGTGAGGTTCAGGTGAAGCAAAACCACGAGGTCCCACCCTGCCTGCTTTGGGGGCAGATAGGGCTGGCTGGGGAGAAAGCCAGGCCGTCTGAGCTCTGCTGGTAAACCAAGTTGTGGTACTTTGTGGATTGGAGTTACATCTCCTGAGGACATTAGCATTGGTCAGGATGAGTGGGAGAGGTGTACAATCCCCAAACTGAGTAAATCCCTTTGTGAAAGGGCAAGGAGGGATGAGCAGAGCTATTGCTATGTGACTCAGTTGTTACAAGTAGCAGGAGTCACCACTTCTCTTCTTGCACGAATAAATCTGAGACAGAAGGATTGCATCTCGAGATTTTTTTGCAGAAAAATCAGAGTGGATTTTACTGCCTCATCTGGCCATACCACAGAAGGCCTGCTCTGAAGTTCTTTGTTGCAGCACTTGGTGCAGTGCTGTTCTGTCGTCTTTGACGTTGCTTCTAGTGGGAGAAAGATTGGTTTTAGTGGTTTGCTTTCAACATGCTGCTTCCTGCTAGTTCCTTCTCCTCACCTTTCTCTGTGGTCTGGATGTGTGACTGACATGGGCGTTCAGTGCTGCATCTTGTACAACTTCCCTGTTTGCCCACTGGAGGGGGTTGCTGGACTGCTGTGGAGTCTGTGCCTTAGATTGAAGTCCAAAACTAGGCTGAATGTGCCAGTTAATGAAACTGCTTTGGAAGCAGTTGCAGTGGTTCCTTCTTGCCTGTTCTGCCTTTTCCCTCAGCTGGTCTGCCCAGTGACTGCCTTTTTCCTTCTGACCAATTCTTCCTCCTGCAGGGCAAGATGCAAAGACCTTCAACTGGGAAACTTACCTGGAAAAGACTAAATCAAGACCTGTTCCAGCACGGCTCTTCAACACAGTGAGTGCTGCCTGGGAGAAGAGATGTGTAGGGATGTTTGCAGTCAGCTAGGTGGAGCACAAGAGCTCTGGCTGTCAGCGTGGCTGAGGTTGGAAGGGACCTCTGGAGGTCTTCTTGTCCAAACCCCCTGCTCAAGCAGGTTGTACAGGACTGTGTCCAGACAGCCTTCACAAATCCCCAAGAAGGGAAACTCCTCAGCCTTTCTCAACCTGTGCCAGTGCTCAGCTGCTTGCACAGTGATGTGTTTCCTGCTCAGGTGGAACCTCCTGAGTGTTCCAGTTTGTGCCCGTTGCCTCTTGTCCTGTCACTGGGCACCACTGACAAGAGCCTGGCCCCACCCTGTTTGCGCCTGCCCTTTGGGTGTTTATAGACCTGGATAAGATCACCCCGAGCCTTCTCTTCTCCAGGCTGAGCAGTCCTGACTCTTTCAGCCTTTCCTCACACCAGAGATGCTCCAGTCCCTTCATCATCTTCATGACTCTTTGCTGGATTCTCTCCAGTACACCCATGTCCTTGTACTGGGGTGCCCAGAACTGGACCCAGCGCTCCAGGTGCAGCCTCACCAGTGCTGAGTGGAGGGGAAGAATCCCTTCTCTCTACCTGCTGGCAACGTGCTTCCTAATGCAGCTCAGAATACTGTTAACATACTTTGCCCCACGGGTGCATTGCTGGCTCATATTCAACTTGGTGTCTACCAGGACCCCCAGGTCCTTTTTTTGCAAGGCTGCTTTCCACCCAGTCAGTCTCTTGCATGTGCTGGTGCCTGGGGTTGTTCCTCCCCAGGGGCAGGACTTTGCACTTCCCCGTGCTGAACTTCGTGGGGTTCTTGTCAGCCCATTTCTGCAGCCTGTCCAGGTCCCTCTGGACGGCAGCACACCCCCTGCTGTGTCAGCTGCTCCTGCCAGTTTTGTGTCATCGGGGAACTTGCTGAGAGCACACTGCCTTGTCATCCAAATCCTTAACGAAGATGTTGGACAGGGCTGCTCTCTGCTTCCAGTCAGCACTTCTGAGGAGATCTCCAAGTAAATCCCATGTCTGGCTGCTCAGGGCAGGCACCGTCACACCTTTGTGGATGTCGTGATGTCTCTGAACCTGCAATTTTGCGGTGTTTCCTGGTGCTCCAGGCTCTTGGTGGGTTCTGCACCACCTGTTAGCTGTGGTCATGCTGCTGTTTGGGTGGAAGTAGTCTGGTTGGCATCAGAAAAACTGCTGCAGCAGTGAGCCTGTGCTTGTCTTTAGGATTTTTCCAGCGCTGCCTCAGGCTCTGGGTTTGATCAGGTGTCTCTTAACTGCTGCGTGCTGCTCCCCCAGTTCAGGATCTGTTTTCTAAAGGCTGGGCTGAGATTCTCTAGGGATGCAGCTGGCCTTGGATCCGTTCAGATGTCCCCTCCTGCTGTAAGCTGGCTGGAGGGGCATCGAAGTGGCTTGAGTTTGGGCTTTTTCTGTCTGCTTGCTGGACGTAAGCCTGTAGCTGCTCCAGGGTGCTGCCGTCCGGATGCGGGTTTGGACTGGCTGCAATTGCCTTGGGTTTTCCTCTTTTTATCTTTTACGCACCCAGGACTGCCCAAACCATGGCTTCAAGGCAGGCATGAAGGTGGAAGCGGTGGACCTGATGGAGCCGCGGCTCATCTGCGTGGCCACGGTGAAGCGCGTCGTGCACCGCCTGCTCAGCATCCACTTCGACGGCTGGGACAGCGAGTACGACCAGTGGGTGGACTGCGAGTCTCCAGACATCTATCCCGTGGGGTGGTGCGAGCTGACGGGCTACCAGCTCCAACCCCCCGTCGTTCCAGGTGAGCTCAAGCTAGAGGCAAAGGTGGCCTTCCTCCTTCTCTGTCAGCGGCTCCTCCTTTTGGGGCCTCGTGTGGAGGAGCAGCTTGCTGGCTTGGTCTGTGCTGGCTGCCACCAGTCCTCCTCTGCCGCCACAGCCTAGCAGCTGGTAGAGGGGGGAGTCTGTGGCAGGGAGAAAACAGGCTGAGGTTTGAGGTTGGCTCAGGTTTCCCTCTACTCCCTCACCCGCACGCCAACAGAACTGCTCCTGCTGAAGTTGGGTAGGGTTCCAGGCGGTCCTGACCCCGCACAGCTCCCTCTTACTAAGCACACCGCAGCCTCGGCCGGGTCGCAGGGGCAGCTTGGCCCCTGCTCCCTTTTCTTATCAGTTCTCTGACTCAGTCTGTAAAAGGTAAGAGCATCCCTCTCTCAAGAGTTTGTTCCTTTCCTGGTCACGGGGAGGCCATTGCCTCACCTCTGTAGATGTTCTCCTTGTCCCAGGCAACGAATCTTGTTTCTCCACTGTCCCTGCCAAATCTGTACGGGGCCTCTCTCCCCTGTGTTGGGGGAGCACAGGACAGCGACCGCGCTCCAGCCTCGCTTTCCCCCCAGCTGGTTGTCTCGGGAAGAGGGCAATGACTCGGGGGGACGGGTGTATCTTGTTTCTCGCTTATGTCACTTCATCCCAGTTACCTACTGGTTATGGGACTTGGCTTTCGTTTCCCTCTCGTCTCTATGACAGAGCCCACAGCTCCAGTGAAGGCCAAGGAGGTGCCCAAGAAGAGGAAGAAACCCTATGGAAAGAAGAGTGAGTGATGTTTGATTAGCGCCCTCCCGCTCGCTCGCAGGCTGGGCCCAGTTAGAGGAACCCTGTCTATGATCAGGAGCAGGAGAGAGAGAGGCCTTGTCTTGCTGTGGATGCTCTGAGTCAGCCGTGGGTTTGACAGCTCAGCTTCATCCTTCTTAATTACCCCGTTCCCCAAGGGCAGAGAGCTGTGTGTGTGGGAAGGATCTGTCTTGCAGTCTGTTCTGTCGGCCGAGGCGTAGATGGCGCTTGCTTCCAGGCGTGAGGTGTGCTGCTTTCCCCACTGTGTCCGTGGTCGGAGGGAGATTCTTCCTTGCGGCTGGAGGGTAGCGAGCCAGCAACCCCGGCTGCTGTGTGCTGAGGGAGAGAAAGCCTCGAGGTGGCTGAGGAGGCGAGCTGTGGGGCTGGACCGTGTTGCTGTTTTCATCCTGTCGTCGTCGTCGTCAGTGTTGCAGTCGCTGTGGCGAATCGTGTAGACGGGCAAGGGATTCCTTCCTGGGGGTGGAGGGGAAGGGACATCTAAAGAATATAAAAGACATTCGACCTAAATAAAAGCATCAGCTAAAACTGAGAATATTAATGCTACAGTGTCCGTGCCTTGGAGCCACCGTGCCCAGTTTTTAGGGCTAGACCCAGACAGGTAAGCAAAGCTCTTAACTGACTCCAGCAGGACCGGCTCCTTGGAACTTAAGCACGCGCTGAAGTGCCTTGATTTAATGAAGGACAACACAGAGGAGCATGTTTTGAGACGATCGATCTAGTTTTCCTTCAGTAGGTGATTTTCTTGGGGTAACCAGTTGGCAGCTAATGACCATGTAGCTTGCTGGTCAGTTGTGCTGGTCCCTGGCATTATGGCTTCTCGGTGGAGCAGGGTTGCTGGTTTTCCAGGGGAAAGGAACTCACTTTTCCCTATGCTGTTATCTCCTTTTTTTTTTTTTTTTTTTAAAGGAAAAAAGTTACCTGCTAAAACCCGCACGATCAAGCAGACCGTCAAGAAGCCTTCTGTCTCGAGGACGAAACGAGAAGCCAAAGCTGCCATCAAGGTTTTGCCAGAGCCACCACCCGATGAGAGTAAGGGACTGAGTTACTCAACCCTATAACCATGTACAGCTCTTGTGTACCCCCTATATGTCCCTGACAAGCTGTGCTTTGTCCTTCCTCGCTCCTCCAGATGCAGAGACTGCTGCTTTAGAGCTGAAAGAGCAAGAAAGCCTTGGCCTGCTTTCTCTGGGAAGGTTCTCCTAGGAGGCTCAATGGCATCACTGCAGCGGGATGTCTTTATCTTGCTGCTGCCTGCTGAGGGCCTGGCTGCCCTACTGAGCAGGCTGGGGTTGGGGGAGGTTGTTGGGAAGGAGATGGACGTGTCAGAGGTGTTTGTCACGTCCTGCTCCCTCTAAGGGCTGTCACAGCGTGTCAGCACTGCCCATGGTGCTGAGCACCAAGGGATGTGGTGACCAGAAGAGCATCTGGTGGCTGTGTCACCTGCCCGGCCTGGCAGGTGCTGGGGAAGGGGGTGGGTGAGGTGCTTTGTGTGCACGGGAATGGAGCCTGACGAAGGTTCCAGTTACTCATAAAGGTTTAATTTCCCCTTTGTGTGGACCCAGGCAGGTAGAAAATGGATCGCACTGACTTTTCCTCTATTTATGCTCCTCTCCTCCCCGTCTCTTGCTAGTCATTGCCGTGCAGGTGAAAGAAGAAACCATCGACCCCTCGCTGCCAGAGTTTGAAGCCACTGAGCTTCCTGTTCCCATCAGCAGCATAAAGCAAGAGGTGACGGACTGATCCTGGGGTATCCCACAGCAGCCTGTGCTTCATCTCGTGGCTCTTTGGGGAAGGCAAAGGGAAGCAGAAGACCGAAAGGGCCTTCCCTTTTTGAGGCAGCATCACAACTCTGCTTCCTTGTCGTGCGAGAAGATCGCCCCCAGACTTGGAACTAAGCCCTAGGATGTGGACTCCAGAAGAGCCACAGGCTCGCTGAGGGGCGTGACTGGGGGGCTGCTGGGGTTGTGTGTGCCCAGCACCAGAGGCACCTCTCTGAGCAGAAGCCCCTGACGGGAAGGAGGCTGCCAGAGCACGAAGGGGCAGTCTGGGTTCTTGGCCATGGCTGGAGGAGGTGACCTGCAGGCCGAGATGGTGTGTGCAGGTCGCGTGCATCAGGGAGTCGGCTGCTCTCGTAGGATATCTGTGCTGTGCTCCCTGGCCTTGGCCGTACAACCTCTGAGAAAGTCAGGACAGGAAGAGCGGAAAGAGGTGAGAAGTTGGAAAGGAATGATGATGCCTCTGGAGGAAGCAAGAGAACTTCGTGTGTCATCGTTTCCTCCTTTTGAACCCAGAACTGCGGAGTATGTGGTGCACAGTTTGAAATTTTTATTTTTTAATACTCCTACTGTAAATTTGATCGATGACCTGTGAAATAAACTAAGGAAGAAGTCACGTGCTTGTGTGCTGTTTTCTGGTTCACCAAAATACCAGGGCTATTTGAAAAGGGGGAGGAAAAGAGAACTTGGCAAGGTCATTGTGGCAGCAATGGCGAGAGTCTTAAATGTGGGTTGACGTTTGTTCCTGTGAGCTTTCTGCAGGTGAGTGCCTCGCCTGTCCTTGCCACTGTGGGCCTCATCTGGCCGCAGTGCACTTGTCTTGTCAAACGCTACAGGAGAATGACGGCTGCTCGTGACTGCACCTTGGTCACGAAATGGCTGCCTTGGCCCTGCTCTCAAGTTCCCAGCCCAAAACAGTTCATGTTTTGCATCGTGGGTCAGGGGGAGGAAAAAAAAAAATTGGCAAGCTAACAAGCAAACAGGTGGAAGAGACTGGGAGTAATTAAGTTGTCTTTGCCCTTATAAAGAGGCAAATGGACGCTTTAACTGGAGGGGGAAGAAAAGTTTGGGGATAGCAGTGAAATACAAGGGGGAAAGTGGTGGAGGGTCCATTCCAAACCTGGTGAGACCTGGGCTGTTGTGGCTTACCCTTAGGGGGAGCCCTGGGCTCCTGAGGGAACCTCTGCTTCAAGGAGAGGAGTCAGGAAATGAGTGGGGTGTTTAAAAGGCAGGTCCTGGGGCTTCCCCGCCTGCCTGCCCGCCCCTGCCTGAGGCTCACCAGCTTGCAGTAGATGGCTTAAGGCAGGAGGATCCTGTTCTAGGGCAAAACCAGAGTTTTCTCTCTTCCCCCCTCCCTCTTGGGTGCCACCTTTCCCCAGCACTGGGAAGCAGCTGGGCTTTTAGGGCCACTTGTCTTTACAGGAAGACGATTTCCAACTTTGGCTTTCTTCTTCCTCTTTTTTTGCTCTAAATGTTCCATGCCTCAAATGATCATTTAAGGGATATAAGCGTTTACTTACCAAAGCCTTCCCACTCTGAAGAAAATTCACACTTTAAGAAGATGGATAACAGTGTGGCCTTTTTTTTTTTTTTTGCCTTTAAGGTCATTTTCTTTTTTCTTTTATTTATATATATATATATTTATATGTATTTAACAGGCTCTGTACTAATTTTCCTCACAGAATGACTAACAGAAATACATGTATGACCAACAGAAATATGACCCTTGTGCACCTTTTGTAGTTAATTAATTAGGTCAACTCTAACCACTAAGCCCCTTGTCAGGCTATTTCTATTGGAGATAAGGAGCAATTGACCTTAAAACTCTGAAGCCAGGTAGGTGAGCCTGTTCCACAAGGTCTTTCTTACATTGATTCTAAGCTCCTTTCTCAGCCCTTAAAATAAATAAATAAATAAAAATCTCAGAAGCTCGAGTGCATGCAGGTAAGCTTGACTTTGAAGAAAGTTCTTAAGCACTTGTTAAGATTGAACAACAGGCTGTGTGAAAAAGTTGCCTTAAAGTGAATTCAAATTTTGCCTTATAAGTAGAAACAAATTAGGACAGGTCGGTCCCAGGCTGATTGGTCAGTCCCAGGTCTTTTTAACCCTAAATTGTCAAACTGAAGAATTTCTAGTCAATAACAGTGGCTGAGAAAAATCTGGATAAAGGCAGTGTGATTTAACACACAACACTAGGAGTATTTCAAATGACTCCTTTGTATGATTACTTGAGAGGACGATATAAGACCGGAGATGTCTGAAGTTTTTTAACTTCCTAAACAAGGCAAACTAGAAGTGATATTAGAAGAGAATAATAAAATTCCTGCACTAGGAGACATCTTTTTGGAAAAACTATAAATAGAAATCCTCATACAGCTATCTGTCTCACTGATTTGTCATCATTTATATGATTAGATTATGGTTTATTCAGGAATAGGCTTCTGGAGTCCATAAGACCCTCAGAAACCACTGGAACTTTTCTGAACTGTGAAAGAGGCACACCTACCTCTTTTTATTGTTAATAGGCACTTGCATGTCTAATTTGTCTTGTACTGTAATGAGATTTTAGTACCGGAGTGGCAAAGCATAAAAACTACTTAACTATATTTTGAAAAAAAAAAAAAAAAAGGTTCTAAGTCTGGTCTGGTAACTCAACAAAACTCTACATTCTCAGCTTCTGAGTAACAGATTCAGCCTGATCCCACAGGCTGCATTTCATTCCCTTGATTAGCAGAGCTTGAGAGCACTTCTTGGCTGGCAAGTCAAGTCACCATGGAGCAAACTTTGTGTTCTGACTCATAAATGCTCTTTGCAAATATCATTATCAGGCATTGGAATAAATCCTGTCTTTGGCTTTTCATTGCATTTTTAACCCCCCAGAAGGATTGAATGGACCAAGACATTTTTTACGTGTTACTGGTTGTTTGATGTGAATAATTTCCTGTGGGACACAACTGTCATACTATATCTGATCAGCTCTTCTGAAGAAATTTAGAAAACATGTATAGCCTAGAAAAGTTAGCTTTTGATATGTCTTTTTGCTTCGTGATGCAAGAAAACTGTAAATCTGCTGATTTGGAATAGTAGGAGACCCGTTCCATGGGCAACACCATTTACAGCACATACTAAGTTTAGAAGCCTAATGATGTCAAACACAATCAAGCTATATAATGAAAGCAATTAAAGGTGAATGCTGTAGGACTCACAGATTGGTAGACTTAATTAAATAGATTTAGGTTACTGCCTGCTTCATTATCTTCCATATGATAATGGTTAAGTCATATGGAAGAAAATAGAATTCTGTTTAAAACACCCTCTTCATACAAATCCAACAATAACTTTGCGATTTCTGGGTAATACAGAATGAGGTATTTGTATAAATAAGTACCATAATTAGTATTTCTTTATGTCAAGTAGTAAATGAAGAAAAAAAAAAAAAGATAATCTTGAAAATAAACCACCAGTTTTGTTCTGGAGTTATGAATTTCATAAATTTCCTGCCAGGATTTTATTTTTGTGGTACTCATTTTTACTTATGAGTGGGTGGCTCTGAAGATGAACAGCTGAAACAATTTAACTGAGAGCCTTGAGCTGGAAATTACAAATGTAAACTCTGAAAGAGGTTCATAGGGAGCCAGAGTTCAGCAGAAGTGCTGCTTTGACACACAAGCCCTTTGAATTCTGGATAATCAAGGTTTCTATCTGTGGTGTTTCTTTTCCTTTCTAAAGGAAAGATTAAGAAAAAAAATCACATGGTAGCTACCTGCAGGTTAGGTCTCTCACTTGCCTCCGATGGTGTAATTATTCAGATGAATTGGCTTTGTTATCCTGTGCAGTAAAGAAGAGAGGGTTAGCATCAGTCGTGGGTGGTGCTATGTTGTGTGCTCAAGTTGCATGAGTGTAATGTGAAAATCTCAGTCCTAATCAGTAACCAAAAATAAAAACACACACGCAAAATGGTACTGTTAGATAAACAGATGCTGATCATAAGACTGTAGACCACCCTGGTGATACTGAGCATATTGGCCTGGTGCTAAACTAAATGAAAGGGGATGTATCAGAACTAGGGCAGCTATCAAATACATGCTCTGTTATCACATACGGCTGCTGGTGTATACAAAACCAGCTCAGTACTAGCAAACATGAGTGGGTGACACTCATGGGAACAAACTGCCTTTTGTTATCCATCTCCTTTTAAAGAATTGCACTGAAATAGACTTTTATTTACTAACATTATAGTTCATGTTAAACACGTGAACTGAAAATGCACTCAAATTAATAACTGTTTTTTTAACTTTTTTTTTTTTTTTTTTTTGTACAGCCAGAAGAGTATTTCTTAAGCAATCTGAAAACAATTCAGTACATTTGAGTTCTTTAAATTATTTTTGCAGTGTGCTTTTTGATGTGCATTTGAGCAGTGGCCGAGCACATGTAGGCCAGTAGTGTATTTATCAGTTGTGCTTGGCCTTGGACAGCATTTCTGTTCTGTTAGAGAGAAGAAGGCTGCTACCACAAAACCTTTCAAGACCTTATATTAACATTTTTTTTTGCAAAGCCACAAGCTGAAGTTCAGGACACCTGCAACATGTTCGTAAATAAATTCAGCATGGCCTGTTCCATGACAAACAGTTCCTGGAAGTGCACAGGACAGAGCAGACCTTGAGCAGGGAAGTGCAATTCCACTTTAGGTGGTGCTGGAACAGGAGACACAGTCCCAGGCGCACATAATACATTTCAATTGTTAACAGCGATTTGGATCAGTGTAAAGGCAATCAAAGTAAGAGTTCTGTATATTTCAACCATTAATGTTTTCTCAGTGCTGAATTTTTCCTTCTATATATCCAGTCCTGTTATGTCCCATGACTTGCTAATTTAAATAAAGTCTCTATTGCCTGAGACAGGTTGTCTTAATAAGTATTGTAATAATGCATTACGTGTTGGAATACTTATGCATTGCCCTGCATGCATTGTATAACTTCTTGTTCCTGAAACTAAAACACTTGCAATTACAGACTGAATTTGTATTTTCTCACATCACTTACCAATACCCATGTAATATCTATTAAAACTTCCTGACTCCCAGACAAGAAATAGAATAGAATTTTGGAGTCAAGCTTCCTGTAGAAGACACTGAGCTGTGTAAGCAGAAGGCTGGATTCCTGTCACACTTGACGTATTCTGATGCTTTTTCACTTCATGTTATTTAATGCAGCTGTTTTCAGGGAAAGTGATGGATCTCCCATCTAGTTTGTGATTGAATTTTCTTGGCTTCAATTATTTGTCAATTGCACTAAATGCTTGCAGAAGTACAAAACAGTTAATATGATAGCTGAGAAGTCCTTTGTCACCATGGTTATCCTCACACTGTTGTGAATAGGGTGGAAAGAAGGGGAAAATGGTATATCAGAAAGCACTATGAATGTAAAAACAGCAGGAAGACAGAAAGCCAAGCAGACAGGTATCTCAGCTTGTAGCACTATCTTATTTGTAGTCTAAAAGGCAGTGGCCCCTGGTAACTTTTAACTAGGGAAGAAAAGAAACTCAGGATCGTGGCTTGAAACCTGTAGATGGAGGGCACAATGATCACCATGCAGCTGTATAGAACTATGGTTAATAACTCTCAGATTTTACCAATTGCTCTGAAACAAAAACAAAAACACCACCAACAACAAAATTTCAAGGGAAATTACTGTCAAGACAGCATTTTATAGAGGAAGAAACAAAAACATAGAGTTTAAATGACTTGCAAGCAGCGCCATGGTAAACATTGGTCCCCTGAGTCCTATTAATTGTCTGTTTGTTATACTACTGACACTGCTGTGCCTTGTCTGAATAATGCCAAAACTGAACTCTTTCAGAAGACAAGAGCCAAAATGTACCTGGAAGAAAAAAAAAAAAAAAAAAAAAAGGAAGATTAAGACAGGTTCTGTATAACTGAAGAGGTGAAATTTGATCATGAGCAATTCTGTCATATCTGTCATATGGAGGTTTCTGTTTTTAGCTTCAGATGCGTAAGGATTATGGGAAGTGGAACTGGCATCTCTTTGCTTTAAGGGTAAGTTTGTGACAGAGAATGAAATTTCATGTTTGGATAGCTTGTTAGATTGAAGTTATACTATATGGATTTATCTATTTATTTTTTAATTCATTCATATATTTTACCATCCTTTTGTTCAGTCAGACTGATTACTGAAATGTAAAGAAACGTGTATAATTGGAATTTCCCATACCTGGGGATTCTTGGATCTGAGGATTTTAATACTGATAAAACCCATCACTAAGTAGGTAGTGATTGTCCAGAAAACCACCCACTATTTGTCCTGTAAAAGATAACTTATGCATGCATGCTGCTAGCTCTCGGAGGGAAGATGATTTGGTATTCATCACTTTTTCTAGTTTTCAAATGCAAATGATGGAATGATCAAATTAGACTCAAAAAATATTCATAATAATTTCACCTTCTTTATAACTTTTTTTTTTTCCTTACAATTTAAAACGTAGTTCAGGTTGTTCAGGGATTGTGTAGCTCATGGTGTCTTGATTGCTTGTATGGGTATTAATACTGAAACTTTTGATATTTGATTGTGGTCAGTTATTAAGTAGAAATTAGCAAACTTTTCTATTTATTTTATTCATGATGTTTTACCTAATGTCACTTCTGTGTTAGTACCAGAATGAGGAGACAGGTTTTTATCTCGTTTTCCAGATTTACCTACACTTACATGTAAAACAAATGGAAAGATGACATTTGGTAGTGGACCACAAATGGTGTAAAAAATGACTAATTACTGTTATTGGGAAAACAGAATCCCATGATTTCATTTTTCATTAAATATATTACCTGTCCAGAAAATTGGTTGACTTTGGGGGAAATGAATTTTCTAGAAGATGCTATCTGGCTTCTCCAGTTGTTACAAGGCAAGACGCTTTTTTTGTTTTTCTGGTTTTTTTTTTGTATTTAATCATAGTGTTCTCTAGTGGGAGAGCCATATTTCAGAGTGTCTCTTTAAAAGAAAAGAGACATCTTAAAATACCAAAAAAAAAAAAAAAAGTATTAACTGCATCTGAAAATATTTTTCTGATGTTTGTGAGACCATGTACAATTTTTATGTGAGATGAAAAACAAATGCATATCAAAAGAAAGAAGAAAGCTTTTACTCAAATATTTATTTTTATAATATTTATTTTAAATATTTATTTTATTTTCACCTGGCACAAGTCTAAAGAAATGGACATTCATTTTGCTTGCCTAATACTCCCTCAGTCCAAGAAGTCAATCTTTGGACTCCGGTTTCGAGAGATCATTATGCATGGGCACTACAGTTCAAATGTGCTGTTTGGGTTTAACAGCCGATAAAGCAATTTGTTTTGATGTAGCCTATAAGACCTGGCTCTAAAATTCTAACAAATTCCCCACCTCACATTAGATCCTGAAGCTGCTCTCTGTAATGGGTATTTGAATATTCCATATAAATATTCATGAATTTGGTCCTCACAAAGGCTGAGGTAACAAATATAGGGCTTAAGAGAAGTCCACTAGAGATTTAGACATTCAAAATAAATGGGAAATGTATTCTTTGTTATTAAATTACACAGTTATAATATAAACTGTATATATATTTCCAAGTACATACATGAGATAATTGAGCAAGAACCAGCTGAAGGCTCTTCAGATTTATAAATAAACCAGCTATTCCAGTGAACAGAAATAGAGTGTAAACCTCCCAGAGTTTTTACTGAGAATTAAATACTGAAGATCCACTATTGTGCACAATTTAAAGCACATACCTAGAAGTCATTCACCACTTTCCCTTAACAAGAGTAAGCAAATATTTGAACAAGCAGAGTGCATGTTGAAATTCTTTCATTTGACCCTGGAAAAGCAGAATTATATAGATACTTTGAGTAAACTTCAGGTTGCTTGGAGAAAAGAAAAGAATAGGACATCAAGGATAAGGCAAATGACCAGGTTTTAATCTGGGGTGTTTGCCTCATTGATTTCCACTTGTTTGATACTTATTTGACAGAGAACATATTTTTCCTGCCTTTTTTCTTTTTTTTTTTCCTTTTTTCTTTTTTTTTTTTTTTTTTTTTCAGTTCCAGAGAGCTTACTTAAGTAGATTATCTGATGTTCTTCCTCATTGCCCTTTGCCTTGTGTTTCTCCTTAAAGTGTGGAAAGTAGGTATAAGCATTCGTGAAACAGCTTTATTCATTATAGACTAGTATAAAAGGCTATAGAAGCTGAAATTAATAAAAAAAACAGTATCTTGAAGGTGGGCATGCAGCCTTATTTCTATTATAATCAATGACTTCTGGCCTCTAGCTTTAATGAGTCTGAATTTTTACTCTGCAGTCTAAAATGCACTGAGCTTTTCTGGAATTTTATTTCCATGGGTGAAAACGTAAGTGTCTGGCAGCACCATAAGAGAGTGAGGTGGACCTGAATGCATGATGGAATATATTTGGACATAGTTTTGCTACTTGCTTATCAGTAAGAGTTTTTCTGCTACTTGTAATGATTCTTGGGGCTGAATCCATACCTATTTTTTTGTATTTACATTCTTACAGAATCCTGTGACATGCTAATTTGCAGTATGAGCTATAGAAAATGCTATTTCTGGAGTTTATTACTGATGTTATTCAGGGCAATCAGAGTGACAAAATTCTCTGCCAATCCGAGCTGCTCAAGACTGGGATCATTCGAGACATCCACAGAATTGTTTGCCATACAGCTAAAGATGAACTCTCATTCTTAAAAATACAGCACACATTAATAAATGAAAGTTGTAATGAAGTACATTATTGACTTTGCACTTAGTCAACTTAGGTGATCATTTCTGTTTTGCTTGCAAGGTAATTCTGCAGTTGAACTTAAACAGCACATTCTCACAATGTTTGAACATTAGCTTTCCTTGTCATGTAATTAATATAGTTATGTAGTGGAAGAAGGATCATGAAATATATCACAAATATTAAGAATGGGATTGCAAGAATGGAACTTTGGAAGTTAACTAGAAATGGAACAGACTTAAGCTAATGTCAGTTATATAAAAATAGGCATTTCAGTATACATTAAGATGCTGACCCATAATTTGCCATGGATCAGGTTCATATGCAAGTTTGCCACTTGCAATACAACTGATAATTTCTTGCAGAGGGATGTGACAGGAGCCTAGATAAATACTAAGGCTGTGCCTTCCCCCCCCCCCCCCCACCTTTTTTCCCCTTTTTCTTCCCATCTTTAGTGACATAAAACTCATTCCCACCTCTGTCCCCCAAAAACCCATCAAGCGAGGATACAGAATCCCTGTACCTTAGGCTCAGATAAATCTGGATATTCTGGGGGGAAAAAAAATAATCACCTTTTCTGTTTAATCTTAGGCAAGGAAGGTTGAAAAGACAATTTAGAGTACTTGCAATTTTAATTATAGAGTTTCTCCAGTAGCTGCTAACTGCCATGTGCTTCTTGATCTGTATTCTCAGTTGAGAAAGTGTAATGAATGTGCTGATAACAGAGATCAATATTACAGATAATTTAAAAATGACTTCATTTGCATGCCAATAGTGATGTTAATACTTAGATTGAGTGCTAATGGGCTCTCTCTTAGTTCTGTGAAAATGCAAATATTCTGAGTAAAAATATGGTTGCAAAATCCATAGTTATTTCTGTTACCAAGTTCAAAAATAATATCTAGAAGAATGCCAGTCCTTATGTCCTCTTCAAAGAACATATGTACTGAATGCTGACTATTTTTTAACAATAGTGCTTGTGCTTGTGGTCATTCTGATGTGGTGATCTGGAAAACAGTGGTAGAGGCATATAAAAGAAACAGGAATAGGTTTGGAAAAAACAGCAATTTTTACTCGTGTAGAGATGATCAATAACCTGCTATTTCAGGAACCTGGTGAGCTTGAGGACATGGATTACATCAAAATCAAAGTTCAACGCCAATCTTTATAAAATTACATCATCTAGTTTGTAAGCTAAATCCAGAACAGCAGGAACTCAAAGCAGTAGCTAAAATGCTACCTGTCCCCCATAAAGTTTACCACAGATCCCGTTTTTTTTGTTTTTGTTGCTGTTAGGTTGTTTTGTTGTTGCTGTTTTAAGAAGATCCCCATAATCTCTCTGGTTTTGTTTCTCTCATTTTCAAAGTCTTCTTAGAACTTGAAAGTATAAAAGTTAATTGCCCAGAAGAATTTTATCAAAACTGTCTGAACATTTGACTCAGATTTAGCAGGGTCTCATGTAAATACAACTACTCAAATGAATAAAGCTAAGCACATGACCAAGAAAGTGTCTGAAACTACACTTACATCTCTAAAAATATGGATGAAATACAGGTCGTCCTGAACTGTAAGACCTCCTCGGGGAGGAATCAAAGGATAACATCAGTAATAATTGATACTAAAATTGCATTTTCATCCCATAAGATCTCTAGGTCATGTTATGCCTCATTCTCACCTGGATTGAGTCACAGGCACATGTCTAACTGAAGTTTAGACATGTCCAAATATGTATTTTTTCAAGCCACATCTTAATTATTTTCTGTGTGATCAATCTGTGCAAGATTTTTGGTGCATTTCAAGTAAAGCTGTGATATGTTTTAGATTCTAAGATGGCTAGAAAACTGGAAAAATAATTGTATGCATTTATGTACATAAGAAGGTGCCTACTTTCATCACCTTGCAGGAAAATGGAAAAGTTTTTTTTGATTTAAAGTTAATTCTGTGGACTACTGCATGTTGTAGAAAATCACCTGTCTCTATTTGTCAGACATTAATGGCATGTAGCACTTTGAAACTTACTCAGTCTTCTTCTTTGGGAGGGATGCTGCCTAAGAGTTGGACAAAAGGTGGTATAGAACCTTAGCAAAGTGATTTAACTTATGTCCTAATTCTTTTAATTCTTTTGCAGTTCTGATCTGTGCTTCTGAAAGGACTCTCGAACTGCAGTTTGAATTAACAAGGTTTGAAGGTCTTGTATGCTAGGATGGTCAAATCATTTCAGGTACAAGAAATATAATACTTCATAATACCTTTTCTGCTAATCTTTTTTTTCAACATATATATAATCTTCAAGCATGCATGCCTTGCTTGAAAGGATACGGTTGTGGAAAATGTTATTTTTTTCAAGCAAAAGAAAGGCTTCAGATAAATTATGTTATAATGGCAGAATTACCTATGCCAAGATTCATAGTTTGTCAATTACATCTATGCCTAGAAACAAGCACGTGTTTTACAATGAAGTCTGCAGCTACAAAGGTAATTGCTACACACATCACTAGATATCATTTCAAAATTCTGTGTTGAATGTGAGTTTTGGGGGCATCGACACTTGCAAAAAAAAAAAAAGAAAAAAAATCCTTAGAGGGAAAATTCAACAGCTCAGAAATAATGGTATTTCTCAGAAATAATGGCATTTCTAAGTGAATCTTAAATTACTAGCATACAATTGGACAGTTTGCAATCCCTTCTTTGCCCTTCAAATATCAGTATGGGCTGTGAGTAGTTTAATTAATGAAGTATATTCCACAGATACTCATTGGAAACATTCCTTTAGGAAACAGGTATTAGTATGTTACCTAAAATAGGAATTTAGTGCACTTCATGTTCAGATTAAATACATTTGTCTCTGGTGTATTATTTCTAGTAGGCCATATAATAAAAATGAATAACAGAATGCTTACTGTTGCAATACTAACTCCTTTGCCAAGTGCTTATACTTTGATATTAAACATATATAACAGGCAGAGGGGAAACATGGTTAGTATTGCTTTTCAACACCATAAGAAATATTAGGCATCACCAGACACTACCCATGAGGTGTTTAAATCTAGGGATCCTTCTTTCAGTGTTAGCGTCTACAACTAACACATTACAGAACGCACATAATTAATATTTCAGGTAGTCTGTCCTTGGTAGTTTTATTTGCAGTAGAAAAAAGGGAGATATTGTTCTGGCTTACAGTTTTCTATCACCACTCAGAGGCTGGCTACATCCAAGTGCTATAGGTTTCTTGTAAACCATATGAGCATCAAAGTGTTGATGATCTGAAGAATGTTGCTTGGAAGGTAATTAATAAGAAAGATTACTCCTTGAGAGTGGATATAACGTACAGCTCGAAAAACCTGATTTTGGGAGAATGGGCTTCCCAAATTGTGCAGAGGCAATTGCAAGTTCACCGGCAGTGCGCCACAGGTAGGGAGGTCATTGCACAGTACTCAGCCACGTGGTGGGCTTATGGTCACCCGCAGGTCTAAGACCTATTCATTAGGTCTGAACAGGTGTCCCCAAAGGGGGAAAAAAACATATTTCCATGTTTCTGTAACTGCTTTCAGTCAGAATTTTCGGTCACAAGGAGGCTGGTCATCTTAAAAGTAGGAAATACAAGATAAAACTCTGGGAATATTTTTTGAGCTCTAAGAGCAACTATGTGTTATCCACGAAGCAGTGTTCTACAGGCACATTTGTACAGCATGTGCCATACTACCAGGCACTCAGCAGCAGCGCCTCATTTCAGGGCTGTCAGGGGGTCACATGTGTTTACAACCTCCATAAGCTGTTCATACTTTTTTTTTCTTTCCCTCCCTCCCTTTTTCCTTTCCTTCCTCTCTCCCTCCCTCCCCACCAAATGTATTTTTGATTTTCCAGCTTTGTAGGCAAGCTGTAGGGAAATTTTCATTATTTGTCCACTTAGTCCTGTAGGTGTTTCAGGATTCTGGAGAGGATGAACTTATTATAAATGAGTCTCTGATGCCAACTTGCTACATCAGTGCTGTGTTACTACAGCCCTGCTGGGAAGGAGAACAAGCTGAGCTGTGGTGCAGTGTGGGGCAGGTAGTTCACACAGCGCTGCTCAGTGCCAATGGCTCCTGTAAGCCATGGGAAACTGTCAGAGTTTACTTTACCAGTAATGTGACACACCATTATGATCTCATTGTATCAATTCCACAGTACTCAGGTAACAGATGCCTAAATTAACTATGAGTACAAAATGTATCTTCTTTGAATTACAGAGTTTCTCTTAACCATATAACATCTTTTACAATGTGATTGCAGGAAGAATTTCCTGAGAGACTTACAGTGGATAGACCTAATAAAGCACTAAAATAATTCCATAAGACAAGACATGTCTCTGAAGCTGGTGTATATCTTAGCTGACTTGTGCATTACAATATTCTGAAACACTACCATTGAAACTTAGCAAGGGTTTCTAAATATATGCCAAGATGTGCCAAACAAAAGATCCACTACAAATGATGGAGGTCTTCTGGAATATGGAACAGACTTTTTTTTTTTGTGGTACTAATAACATGTCTTATTTTTTCATAGGCAGTTTTTCTCAAAGTATGAGTGTATTTCAAAATAAATATTGAGGAGTATTGTGGCTATATATCATGCAAGTCATTAAGCCAAACATAATTTCAGTTTCTCCGTCTCTCCTTTTTCTGTTTTCAGTTTCTCTCTGATGATATTTGTAGTAAATTCTTCTCCATTTGTGTCATAGTATATTATGTCATATAGTAAATATGTCATGTAATAGTATATTATGTCATGTAGTAAATTCCTCTCCATTCATGCCGTTACATTCTGCTACCTCAGGCTTAGACAGTCCATGTACAGACGTATGAATGTAATAGCTTAAGGAACAGTTGTGGAGTCTTGAGTGCAGTATTCAAGGAGACAAAGCTTAGCAGTGGTCTTCATTTATTAATTTATTATTTGTGGAGAGGGTTTAGGAGCTGGCATTAGATTTAGGACACGGTATTTGATGTAATGATGATGATTTGCAACCATGACTTAGTTTCCTCAGGGAAAGAAAAAAAAATGTAAAGCAGAAAAATCTGCAAATTGCAACTGCTTTCTGGAAAAGAATTTCACCAGGCGAAAAAGCATCTGGACGTGAAAAAAACAGGCAACACCTGCGCCAAGCGCTCAGGATCCCGGACTGGCTGTGGTTTGGAGGGAAAGGGCAACACCTCCGGGGTTCGTCTCCCCTCCACAGCAGGGCTGTGGAGCCTGCCCTCGCCTGTGCCCTTCCCTCACCTAGCGGCCACCGCACGCCCACGGGGCCCCGGACCCGGCCACCAGGGCGGAGGGCGGCGGTGCCAGACCCCGACCCCGACCCCGAGATGGCGGCGGGGCCGGACCCCCGAGATGGCGGCCGGCCCACCCCGGCCCGGCCCGGCCCCAGGGGGCGCAGCCCGGGCCGCCCGCCCCCGCTCGGCGGGGCTCCAAGCTCCGTGCTCCGCGCCGCTTGCCGAGGGCAGCCGGCGGCCGGGGCCGGTCGCGGTGGAGCCGCCGCCATCCGAGGGGGTTCCCGAGGGCTGTCGGAGCCCCGCGGGGGCCGCGCACCATGGGGCTGGTGGGCAGGCTGGCGGCGGGCACCAGATGGGGCTGGTGGCTGCGGCCGCCCCGCTCGGGGAGCCGGGTGCCGGGCCGCGCCGCCTGCTGCCGGGCGCCGGGCGACTACGAGGCGGTGTTTAGGGCCTCGGTGGCCGAGCCCGAGAAGGTTTGGGGAGCGGCCGCCGCGCTGATCCGCTGGGACAAGCCCTGGGACCGGGCACTGCAGAGCCGCGGCCCCGGGAGCGCCGCCTGGTGAGTGCCGGCCGGGGGCAGCGGGGGTCGGGTGGGTGCTTGGGGCAGCGAGCCCGCTGCCCTGCTGTAGGGGTGGGACAGCCCCGGGGAGCTTAATGGGAATGCTTAATGATGGAAATCGGGATGGGTGAGGGACTTGGCGTGTGTCTGGGTGCCCGGTGTGTGAGCCTGATGCTCCCCGTGCG
This sequence comes from Aythya marila, assembly GCF_965140915.1. Lineage (NCBI taxonomy): Eukaryota > Metazoa > Chordata > Aves > Anseriformes > Anatidae > Aythya > Aythya marila. The sequence continues at coordinate 154,288,587 of NC_139042.1, forward strand.
CCCGCTTTGGGTTGCTGTCAGTGCTGGGAATCTGGCATCAGGGGGATGGGAGATGTGCCTGTGGGAACGCAGAGATGGTGGCTTGGAGTTCTTTAACCTTAGAAATTGGCTGAGTAGGTCATCGCTTCGAGGGCACGGTAAGGTAATGTTTAGCAAAAGCGCTAGCAGCCTGGTATGTGCATCCACGTGGTGAGCGGTGACTGCTCAGACAGAACGGACATCCTCCTTACAAAATTCAGGAAAAGATTTTCGGTGCTTCTTCGAAGGCAATTTGCCTGTTAAAGTTTTGTCATGACCGCCGTCATCTCTTTTTTCAGCAAATTGACATCATTCTCTTTGAACTTTTCTCAAAGATAAGTTAATCCAGGATAAAAACGGCAAGGCAAGACAGTGGGCGTCTTTGGTGCATTGATGTTCTTTGTCTTTTTAATATTTTTCTGTGACTTTAATTTTAAAATACTAAGCATTCTCAAAATATAATTAAAAAACAAAACAAAACTCATCACTCAGACCTGTCAGAGACAGAACCAGCAGTGTGGAAACTTTCTTATTGGTGTCTGTGATTGCTGTGTGGCAGCTCTGACAGTGACAATTTTTTTTTATCTCTTAAGCTGAATGTTAAGCAGCACCCAGCCAGCATAAATCCCTTTAAGTCATCGTGGCTGTATAACAGTCAGGAGGCTTCAAGTGGATTGATAAGGAGACCTGTGGTCCACTGACCTTGGGTTGTTAGGTCATGGCACTGGTTAGAAGTAGGATTGCCTGCACGATTAAGGACCACTGAGGCTCCTTGGCATTCCTGAACAAAGTAACGGAAAAGTAAGGATAGTTACTTTGTAAAAGTTAAGGGATAAGAATCTGATACACGCTAGCAAGCATGGTTTTTCTATCAGATCCTGTCAAACAAATGTAATTTGATTTGATGAGTGCGATAAGCTTGCTGGCTGCAATTGATGTGGTTTTGTCTTTTTAAAGCATTTTGGCTTCATAGATGAAGTTATTTGGGCTTATGACAGGAATAGGTGGATGAAGTTTCATATGCTGAGGTCAGATTTATCTTCCAGTGGTCTTCCCTGACCTTCTGTCCCCCTGGTGTCTTTACCCCTCTGTGGATGCAGATTGCCACAGACTGTATTTATCTTATGAGTGTGTGCAAGTAGGAGGGAAGGTGTAAGAAAGATGGAGCCAGGCTCTTTCCAGTGGTACCCTGTGCCAGGACAAGAGGCAGTGGGCACCTTCTGAGAGATCTTCAGAAGCCTCCTGGACATGGTCATGGACAACCTGCTCAAGAGGCCCCCTCTAGGGACCTTTCCAACCTCAACCATTCTGTGATTTGGTGCGATTATACATGGATGCAAGTCTCTGAAGACTCAACATCAGACCCTAATTATTGTTTGATTGTCAGGGATCTGTTGCTCTGTCGTGGATAATAAAGCTTCAAGTAATTCAAATTTGTTTAATGCTCTTTATTGCCTTAATGTGCAATGTACTGTTTTTTTTTTTTTTTTTTTAAATTTAAGTTCATGTTAAGAGATACCAGGCTGTGTAGTGTTTGGAGATACTGGTGATACTGGTGGTAAGAGATATTGGTGCAGTGTTTTGCTGCCTCTGAAGTCCCAGATGATTACCACTATTCTGTGTGCCTAGCAGAACAACAGACAGATAAACCTTTTGAGGAAAAGACTAAATTTAAGAAAGAAGGAAGGTATAGGAGGCGATTTCAGAACATGTTCTGAACAAACAGGAAGCAGTTTATGAAAACTTTAAAATAGTGTTAAGAAATTCATGTCTGTGCATCTTGAGTTGGAAAATGTGTTGGAGACATATTGTTAGGTCAATTAATAAGCATTCTTAATTTTCAGTGTCATTGTGTTGGTTGCCAAACCTGAGACTGGCAGAAACAGACACTTTATGTATGTTTTCTGGTCCCGTTTACTTCACCTGAAAAAGGTTGTTAACATATCTGAAACTTCAGTTTATAGGACAAATCCAATTTCTGCCTTTCTAAGTACTAGAAAAGCATAAAAAAATGTGCAGCATGCCCTAGTGCACTTTCTTTAGTCTCTTCTATTGGAAATACCAGTATTATGTCAGTGGGATGCAAAATGCTGTCCAAAAGGTATGCAATCAGTGCCACTGTTGTCTGGCTCTTTTGCTGAAGCAGTAATCTCAGGCACCATTGGCTATTCTGACCTGCATCAGTGGCTGGTACGGGGGAAAAAATAATGAGAATAGCAAACAAGAATGAGTAGTCAAGGAAAGGGTGAAGGAACTGAAATTGTTTGGTGGAGACGAGTAAAAGGAGACATGTTTTGAAATACATCAATTTTGGCTACAAAGCTCGAGGAGAAACTCAAATCTGCTTTGAAGTGGTCAGAAAATACGGATCTTAAATTGTGACAGGAGAGATGTTAATTTTAGATCTTAGAAATAAAAATATCTTTTTAATATTAGTGGTAGTGAAACACTTGAACATATAATCATATGGGGATCTTGTGGAATCCTGATTAGGAGGGTTAATCAATTTTTTTGTTAGGAATGATAGAAACGTTTTCTTTCCTAACTAATGCAGGTAGAGGGCAATTTTGCAAGCTGTGTTCTTCATGACTCTAAGACATAAACATTATGTGAAATCACCTTTGAGCTTCAGGAATGTTACCCTATTTGCTATTCAAGTATTACTGACACTTTAAAGAAATGTGGCTGGATCAGTTAACATACCTTTATCTTAAAATATCTAATACTGTAGTGGTTTTGTTTAACGCTACATTCAACTTCTGTTCTGACTTCATCTAAACAATTTAAAAAACAAATCCCGTTGATTCCTGGGAATTCAGGCTGGAGAAGTGCTTGTGCACGGAATTACAGGAATTAGCGATACACTTTTTTTTTTTTTTTTTTTTACATTTAAAGTACAAAATAATTGTACTGTGTTTTTTTCTTTTGCATACATGCTGGGTTTATTCAGAACATTTACCATCCTTCATTTTTCTTCTTAATTATCTTTGCCTCAGAGCCCCACTGAGTGAAACTAAAAATTGTCTCTGAACACAGCTATTTGATTTTGAAGATAGCAGATATTGTTGGAAATTACAACATAATTTTAGAATATTTGAATTTAGGCTTAATTATGTACTGCCTTCATCATGATTATACTTATTTTGTTACTAGCAAGTCGGCTGTTGACAAATCTGAAAAAAAATCTGAATGCAGTAAAAACCATTTTGGTGCCACAGACAGTAGATGTTAAGCTGTATGTAAGCAGAGTCCTGCTATGGAAGACCTAACTACCTGACTTGTCACAAGTAGGAGAATGTGAGCAGTGCTTCCTTGCCCCTTCTACTTCCCCTTGAAGATTCAGTTGTTTTAAAGAACGGTTAAAGAAAAGCCAGTGCCTGTACTTGAGATCCCTGGTTGTGCAACAAGAGCAGCTCTGCCAGACCTGCAGGAGATGGGAGGCGCTGGCCCCAGACCAGGGAGTCAGGAATTCCTGCTGACAGCTGGAGGCGGCTTCAAAAGGGGCTCAGGGGGTCGGTAACCACACAGAAATTGGTACAGGGATGCGTGATTGGATGAAAGTTACACGTCCTGTGGATTACCAAAGGCTACTGCTGTCAGGGATGTACAGGAAAAAAGACTTGCCAAAAAGGTAGATATTGGCAGAACATTAGCTTAAAAAGTTGCTGTGAAGCAAGCTGTTTTGGTATTATAACCACATTTAAATTCTGCTGTGATTTTGGCAGGAGGAACCCTGCTATTTTTCTTCCACAGTAGCATCAGTGGATAGAAGACGAGCTCTTCCAAGAGACTGGTGGTAAACTGAATCCAGTTTCTTTTATGTATTGGAGTTATTACCGTTCACTCTTTTTGTTTCTCTTTTTTCTCCTCCTCTGCTCCATTTGTTTACTGTTATTCCTTTCCCAGCCTTAGGAAATGAGCCTAAAGAAAAGATCTTCAGGCTGGAATTTGGTCCATAAGCATTATTGAAATAAATGTCTGGTTAGCAACAGATTAGCATTTTACAGCCCTGCTTATGGCAAGATTCACTTGCAACTCTTACAAACATCCTGCAGATCCATCCCATATCTTTCTGCAGTTTAGTGGAATATTTTATTTTCAGTTCTAGATCTCTTTTTTAAATTAATGTCCTTATTCCAGGGCTGGGGCCTGTTTTAATGCTGCTGTTGCTTTCCAGCTAAAGCTTATTCAAGCAAATTGATGTTCTTCAGAGATGCTCATCTCTTTGGCAAAAAGATGAACATGCAAAAAGTTGTAGCAGCACTGGGCAGTTCTTCAAAGCCAGGTGTTTTTTAATTTGTCAGCCAAAATGGGGTATTCCAGCACGTTTGTGAGTGACAAGTAGAGAAGCAAGAGACTTGCACTTGTGTCCACAGTAGGTGCCTCGCTGCTTTCTGCGCTCCCTCCCTCCCTCTGACCCGGGCACCAGAGCTCTCAGTGTAGAGCGCTGGGTTTTGCTTCAGCCTGCAGTCACGTTTTTTTTTTAGGGGGGCTTGTTCGCAAGCACTAGTTAAAAAATGTCTTTGATAATGTTGATCTTGCTGCATAACTTAATGGGAATCCAAGCTCTGCCACTCACTCATGCTTCCACCATTCTTAAATAGCAATGTGTGGTAACCCAGATACTGTGCTCTGCTGTTCCGTTGTTCACGTCGTCCTACAGAGATATGATATAAAAATCAGTGAATGACCTAAGCCTACACAGCTTTTATGACAATAATACAGAGTTTATCTGTATTACTTGAAGCAACTGACAAGCCTTTATTGTTCATATAGTTCTTTTATGGGAAGAGGTTTATAGCACAGAATGTTTTTTTTTTTTGCTTTCTTGTTCTCTCACCTTCTCCTTATTAATGGCATTGTAAAGGAGACACAGGAAAGTTTGCTACATCCTAACATCCTAATTGGTTTTGCTTTAATAATTGCAATTCTTTGACAATAGGGACTATTCAGTGGCCTCTGTTCATATGGATATATGAATAATACATCAAATATCCTAATTTAGAGCAATCCTATCAAACAAATTTATAGGGTTTTATGACCGTTGGTGTCAGTTTCGTTTAGATACAGAAGCATGTATGCTTAGCTGTTACTGCCAAGATGTGAATAAGAACATTTGGAGTCCTGAACCCACTCTTCTTAGAAGATAAGTTTACATGCCAGTACAAAGTGTAATAAGATATTTTTGTAATGTCAAAATTATTTTACGTGAATGTATGTCTTGCTCCCTGAAATTGTAGCTATAAAAATCAGAATAATTGATGCAAAGTAAGTTAAATCAAGACCCAGTTTAGCATATTCTTTGGCATATTCTTTGTTAAGTCAATTAAGGTATAAGTACTTTACTTCTTTTACTTATCTTGGTTTATGTAGCTTTTTAAGTAAATTGTGGGGTTATAGAATAAAAAATGACTCCCTGAATGGACTGTAAACTTTTATGGACGATGCTTCAATTGCACGCTCTCATTCCTTAAAAGAAAAAACAGTAACAATCAACCCTGTCGTAGTCATTTGACATTAGTCATTGGCTGTAATGTACTTTCAACTTCTTTTTTAGGTTTGTAGGTGGAGAGCTGAACATTTGTTACAATGCTGTAGATCGTCATGTTGAGAATGGACGAGGAGACCATGTTGCCATTATTTATGACAGTCCTGTAACAAATACCAAAGAGAAAATAACATATAAGGAACTTCTTGAACAGGTACGTTTGAGAATAACCTTGTTACTGGAAATAGATTGGAAATACTGCACAGCAGGTAGATATTAGGGAGGCAGAAGTGGTCTGCCTTGCTAGTTTCTAGTTTATTCCTTTTGCTGTGCTCGGTATTGATCTATAAGCTTCACTGCTTTTATCTGATAACAGAGCATCTAAGAAGTTTTGATCTTCCTTTAATTATCTTTTTTTTTTTTTTTTTTTTTTCTGCAGTTGGTTATTTTTTGTCCTGGTCAGTTAAATTCTGAACTTTTCTTTCTTGATTTCTCTCTCCACCCATCCCATCTCCTAACAGTTATTTCCTATATGAAAGGTAAAGCAAAATATTAGTCTAGCCACTTGGCACTGAGTTGCTACAAAGAACAACAGTGTTGTTGTAGTAATAATGAAGGTACACACCTTGGCTATTGCTGCAGATAATGGAGTGTAAAAACAAATGCCCAATGAACAGGAAGCAGGTCCAGGCAGAGCTGTGTCACATGCCTGGTGGAGGCTATAGCGAGGGTGCTGGTGGCCTGCACTAGCACTCCGTTTGGGAAGCCCGTGGATTTCAACTGTCAGCTGGGGTGGCCAACGCAGCTTGCCCCTTGCTGGGGTGGTGAATGCCCAGTTCAACATCAGCCCCGAGTGCCAGGCTCTTCGTGTGCCGCCATCAGCAGGTCTCATGCTACTCCTCTGTGCCAATAATTTGGCAGCCTCATTACCTGACGCTGTCATTTACCAAAGGTCACCTGCTGATGCCACCCTCAACCAGGCCCAACCCATGCCGGTTGCTATAATTGGTACTTAAATTGAATTTCCTGTTCAAATGCTGTATTTTAACTTTGTTTGCTCTGCTTTTCTGTTCTAGTTGTATATAGCAGTTGCACTTAACACTGAACACAAAGAAATTTTGGAGTCAGACTCCTCTTCTTGCTTAATGAATTTCAGACTGCAAAATGCATTAAAGTGGTTGGAACACACTCATTGTGCTGCAGATACATGTAATGCAAACCTATGTTTAAAATGTTAAATGAAGTTCACAATACACTAGTTTGGTGTGTGAGGTTTGTATTCCACTGTTGGAAGAAAAGAATAATCATGCAGACACAAAGACTGATACATCTCTGCTGTACCATACATTGTGAGAAAAATATAGAAAATATTTACTCCTTACCATTTTTTTGTTGATTTACCAAGTCCAAAACTGAACTTTGAAGTTACCATGCAGTATGCTGGAGCTAAAACCACTATTTCAGTGTTTTAAGAAATCAGGCAGCTTTAAAAGGGCACAGCTTCTCATCTAATTTTGTTTTTCATGTCTATATGTTTATGTCTTTATATGTCTATGTCTATATGTCTTTATGTTTATCTATAAATAAATTGTAATTATATGCAATTTTATGTCATGTACCATATATAAATGTATATGTATAAATGAAAAAGTATATATATGTAAATACCTATTGATTTATTTTAATGAATACATCATTTTGATGTAAATGATCTCCTGTGGGCTTCCTCTGCAGAAATTTCCTCTAAGCAGCACTTGAAAAGTAGCCTTAGTTCACTTTTTAGTGTGGATGTTGGTGTCTCCTAAGTTTGTGTATCTGTTTTCTGTAAGCACATTAAACATGTAATCTTGGTGGTAGCTGAGTCCTATCTTAATATTGTGTTTCAATTCTGTACAGTTTGTTATTCTCCTTAATCAAAAGGGCATATGATCGTGAAAGGCAGGGTTTGGGATGAATAACTTCCCATTTGCATCTTTCTAGTCCACTCTTGTGGAATACATTTAACTTGATTCATCGGGTAACTGTTGAACACCAGGTAACAAACATACCCACAGAGATGTTGGCTGAAAATTGCAGACACATGGGTGGGTGTGTTTTGTGTCACAGATCTCGTAAAGACCAGAAAAATTTGGGGAAAAGGCCTACTAAACCACTATGAAGCATGCCTTATGGCGTTTGGCTCACATCCTGCTGCCATTACGTGTTGCTGTCTTCTCGGTCTGCTCAATGTAAGCCAAAAGTACTATATGCTGGAGTTTTGAAATAGACTTTCACTGATTTGCATGCTTCATTACAAACTGTTATGAGTGTAGACCAGATGTATGAACAAAGTTGATAAATAGGCTTAGTAATGCCCCAGAGGTGAAAGAAACCTTTTGCTTCCTTTCTGGAGTTCCTTTCCCAGTTTAAAATAGCCTTCAGTGGGAATCCAAGTGCAGACTGTAGTTTGAACTATACCTATCCGATGAATGTTTATAGCCTGCCAGGCCAATAAGCTGTTATTTCACTGAGAATGTCTTCTCAGAGAGGCTGCCTGTTCAAAATGTCTCTACAAGAGATCAGGGTTTGAGGCAATGCATTTCTTTGTGGCTTTTGGTAGTAAAAGAGGATTTGATAGGTGGATTAACTAAAAGTTATGCGGAATAACTGTGGGTTGCAGGATGGGAAGATGCAGAATTATGTAGCAGGTTGGATCATTTGTCCAAGGATCAAACACATGGTAAGGATGAAAAAAATGACCTAGGTGCTTGGTTGAGGATAATACAACTCCTTAGGGAGGGTGGGATAGCTTGAGCTATGTCCTTGGGAAATCTGTTACTTTCAGATTACCCCTGTCCTTTTTACTAGTTGCACTGCTGTTCAGATCTAAGAGCTACAACAATGCTGAAATTTTAAGGTTAAGCACTGCTAACTGTAAATAATTGAGAGAAATGTTGGAAGCTTGTGGATGTTTAGTGTCCAACCTGTGAGGAACATTTTTATTTTTTTATTGTATTTTTTTCAGAATTGGAGTAGAAGGATTGCAGGAAAACTTCAGCAGTTTATTGATACAAATAATGACAAGATCTGTCTGTGCTGATACTCTGTGCAACTATATTTGGAAAGTCTTGTGACTCTTAAAGTGAATTTTTAACATAGTGCATATGATTACATTGTATTAATTATATGGTGTTTCAGATGGAATGCTGCAAATGTGGAGAGTAGGGCACTGACAAAACTGATGACATGACAGTCTTCCAGAATGTACCTATTGGATTTATTTTACTGATGCCTCTTACAGGCTTTTAAATGTGGATTACATAATTGAACTGCTTACAGTGAAATGGGGATGTAGCTGTAAGCTTTGTGAATACCTTGAGATAGTCTCTAATTCCAGTAGTGAGATGCCAGGAAAAGATAAGGGAGACATGAATTCTTTTAGAAATGTTACTGAATCTCTGTAGTGTTAGGGAAAAATACATATACCCAGGGGGAAAAAAAAAAAAAAAAAAAAGAGAGAGAAAGAAAACAATGGCTTCTGTTCATTTAAAAACACTTTCTGTTTGGAAAGTGTTGGAAAGTACTACTGTTTTCAGGTTAAGAGGAAGGTTGTTAGGTGGGTAAAAATACCTCTATGTTTACATTACTGGGTTATTTTCGTAGGCTGCCTCCCTTGCTAAAAAAAATAATAAAAAAAAAACTCAAGAATTTGAATGACATATTATTTGCAGTTGTTGACACTTGACAGATATTGTACATGAAAACAATATGATTTCTCTTGGTCATTATTTCAGAAATGATGCACAGTTAGTGTGCTGGATTCAGTGCTGTAATAAATAATTTCTAAGTGCAAAAACCTGACAGAATTACTAAAATCCAGAGACCTCCTTCCCCCCAAGCTGAGTCTCTGACAGCACTGAATGTTACAAAAATATGAATGAGAGAGAAGGGCTTCAGGGTTATCAGCACTGGATTGTGATGTAATTTCTTTGTTCCGATTTTTTATTTTTTTTATTTTCGTAATTACCCACCCTAAAGGCATCTCCTTCTGAAATAGCTGTATTAGGAATTGTCAGGTTGTATTTATGTGTCTGTCTGTCTGTCTTGCACTGCATTTATCTCCTGTATATATATGACTGAAGAATCACCCAGGTTGTTTTGCTTCTAGTAGTCTTTCTCATTCTACGTACTTTTCTCCATCTTCTCTCTTTGCCTTCTGCCTTGTAAAATGGACAATTGCTTCTTAGCCAGAAATAATGACTTTCATTTCAAGATACTCGTTCTTAGAAGTGCTATAAAATCAAAACTAGAATACAGACAGAAAATCCTACAGAGACTGACAATCAAACTGTTTATTCTCTTTGTGTAGTAAAGCAAAATTACCTTGCTAGAACTATGTATTAGACTTTTTGTTCAATGCTGTTTTTCATTATCCTATTTAAATTTCAAAATTCATTCTTCAATAGATGTCCTAGAAAGATTTAACTATGATGTACAAGAGTAGCTCTTCAAAAATACCAATATTAGTATTCTGGAAAGGATGAGACTAATCAAGAATTTACAAAGAGTGTTGCCTTGGGTTTTTCACGTTCCACAGAAAAGACTTCCAAGTCACCTTAGAAATCTGAAGTGCAGGAACTTGATTTACCTTGACATAAGTGTTATACTACTCCCTTGACTTAGGTGTTACACTGCAGCATGTCAACATCAGTGATACCTGCAGTAACGTAGAATTTGGTGCAGTATTGGCAGAGCGAAGCAAAGCCGTGCTGAATTAATTGCTGAGGCTCCTGACATTTCCACTATATGTGGCTTGTAGGTTTTACTTTGCAATAGGTTTAGTTTGATCCTTTGAAACAAATGCCCCATGATTCACTTCATAGCTGTCAGAACATAGCTGTTCCACAAATCTCTGCTTCCTTGACTTGTGGATGCCTTTAGGAAATGCCATGCTTTTCTTTGATCTGTCTCACTGCTGCTTGATTACTCTCCCCACACTGAATGGACGTTGTTCAAATAAGCATGTAAGGGAAATAGGTGCTGTAGGAGTTTTGCAGAATGCTATTGTCTATCACAAGTAGTTGAAATTTCTTCCGTGGCAAATGCGTGTCTGTATCTCATCTCTTCTGCAGAGTGGATGCTGTGGCATTGCTTCTGATCAAATGTGAAATCCATGCCATGCTGGTGACCCTTAGGGAATCCCCATCTCATTCCAGGCCCTTCTAGCAGGCGCACGCTCCACAGCTGGTCTCCCAGACCAGGAAGGAAGATGGGCCTGTATCTGTGCCCAGTACCCTGTATCTGTATCACAGTACCCAGCTTTCCCTCAATTCAAAGAGGATTTGTGTCAAAGACTTGACACTGGTGAGACCCACACTGTTCAGCACAGTCAGGTTTGGAATTTAATTTTTGAGCATTTGGAGTGGAATTTCTGCTTTAGTATTTTCTAAACAGAATTCTTGTGGCATGGACCAAAACTGAACTGTATTTTAAACCACTGGGGACAGCTGGCTGATTTATTTCAGAGCTGCACTACTTCTCCAAACCTGAACTGCTAATACAGGTATAGTGTTTGTTTGGTGGCAGGGTAGAAACAAAACTGTGCTCACTAAGGCTTGCATTTGACATAAGTGTAATTTAAGTCCAGATCTTCAAATCTGAAAACCTACTTGGGCCTCCTGTTATATCACTTTGTCTCAAGTCATTTTATTACTGTAGTGTCAAGTATATTAAGGCAATAGAGCAGTCTTAAACTTTGAAGAAGAGCAGAGAAATAGCATGCTCGTAGGAAAATAGCAACTGTAAAATCTTGAGTGATAAAGTATGCTGTCTTGATATAAACCATAAATGACAACACACTAACAAACTGGAAGGTTTCATGGCTTTTACCACTTTAATGAAATGTCACTACTCACACTATTTTTTCCTTCCTTTTAGGAAGAAGGATTGCTTGAATGTTTCAGGGTTTCCACATCAATCTTAAGGGCAATGTAAACCTGCTTTATGATGTTCCACAATCTGCCAAAAAGTTGCAGATGGAGACAGTGTTTTATTCTGTAGGGCAAATGCTCACTGGCTGTCAGAAGGGTGAAGGAAAAGAAAAAAGGAAAATTGTAGCTACCTACATATTGTATTGGGTTAATGCCTCTGGTGACATTGAACTCCGCAGAGTGGGAAGGTTAAGTACAAACAAGTAACTAGTGAGCTTGTCTGGAAGATGTGGTTTCTGCCTGCAACATGCTACGTATATTCTGCTTTAAATAAAATTTATGCATGGTAGATTTCAAGAAAACTTACTTCAGTATATGCAGTTCTCTTTACTGTCTCCCTCATACAGCCAAGTACCAAAGTTATGTAGCTCATATACAGGCACTGGGAGTCTTCTATTACAAAATTACTAATTATGATCTTTAAATGATGCCTTTTTCATCCACAGGCAAACATTGCCTTTTTTCAGCATCAGTAATAATTATAAAAATAAAAATGAACGTGTTGTCCATTGTGCTTATTATTTATTGCTTACTATTCTTACTATTACTTATATAGGATATAGATTTACTCATTAAATATTATTTTTGTTTTCTCTGGCCTTTTGGTCTATGTGCTGCTTGAGAGTGTCACAAGCAGCAAATATGAAAATTAGGTTTTTAAATTCTTTGAGATCAGTTGATATTTTCTCTCTGTTAAAATGAGTTTTCAGATTTTATTATTTTCACAGTGGGAAGTACACAAAAGGAATTTACCTTTGTAAGCAGAGTTGTTGTCCATACCTACAGTTACGTTCACTGATCTTACCTAGAAATGACTAAATGCTGGTGGTATGGCTATAAATTGTAGTTGTATAGATGTCCAAGCCATGTTGATTTGTGTTTGTACTTGATAGCACATTGATAATAGGTCATTGATAATAATAGGTCTAGAATTAAAAGATATTTTCTTCTCGTAATCAGTAACATTTAATGTGAGAGGTCTGTTATGAATGAGTTGCATACATTAGTTTATGTATGTTTGGAGCTTGGTATGCTGATGACTTTGCCGTATAAACATATTCTTTGTCTTGTGGCTGAAAATAACAGCAGGGATTTATGCAGTGTTTATGAAAGGGGGAAGCTGTTCTTACCTTCTAATGCAAGCCATGCCTGGGGCTCCTGTGTTTCCATTTTCTTAAATCCTCAGGTGGAGGTGTAGTACATGGTTTGATTGTGGATGAGCTGTGTAGTTAATGCAAACACAGCTCAGGTCTGTCTGGAGCTCTTGGGTGTTACTGCCTCATGTTGCAGAAAGTCTGGATGTGTGTTCCCACTGAAGAGAGAAGCAGTGAAGTAATGCCATGCCACTCTGCAGTGCACGCATGGGCTGTATTCCGGGACTGGATGCTATTGCCCCACGTTGGCAGAGTGACCACGCAATGGTGGAGTTCACTATTCTTGGCGAGGCCAGGAAGGGGACCAGTAAAACCGCTGTATTGGACTTTCGGAGGGCTGACTTTGAGCTGCTCAGGACATTGGTTGGTGGAGTCCCTTGGGAGGCGGTTCTGAAGGGCAGAGGGGTCCAGGAAGGCTGGGCGCTCTTCAAGAGGGAAGTCTTAATGGCGCAGGAACGGTCTGTTCCCACGTGCCCAAAGACGGGCTGGCGGGGAAGAAGACCGGCCTGGCTCAACAGAGAATTGTGGCTTGATCTTAGGAGGAAAAAGAGGGTTTATAAGCTTTGGAAAAGTGGGCAGGCCACTAAGGAGGACTTTAAAGAAGTAGCGAGGCTGTGCAGGGACAAAATTAGGAAGGCCAAAGCTCATCTGGAGCTCAATCTGGCTACTGCCGTTAAAGATAACAAAAAACGTTTCTATAAATACATCAACACAAAAAGGAGGACTAAGGAGAATCTCCATCCTTTACTGGATGCGGGGGGAAACTTAGTTACAAGAGATGAGGAAAAGGCGGAGGTGCTCAATGCCTTCTTTGCCTCAGTCTTTAGCGGCAATACCGGATGTTCTCTGGATACCCAGTACCCTGAGCTGGTGGAAGGGGATGGGGAGCAGGATGTGGCCCTCATTATCCATGAAGAACTGGTTGGTGACCTACTACGGCACTTAGATGTGCACAAGTCGATGGGGCCAGATGGGATCCACCCAAGGGTACTGAGGGAACTGGCAGAGGAGCTGGCCAAGCCACTGTCCATCATTTATCAACAGTCCTGGCTATCGGGGGAGGTCCCAATCGACTGGCGGCTAGCAAACGTGACGCCCATCTACAAGAAGGGCCGGAGGGCTGACCCGGGAAACTACAGGCCTGTCAGTTTGACCTCAGTGCCAGGAAAGCTCATGGAGCAGATCCTCCTGAGAGTCATCATGCAGCACTTGAAGGGGAAGCAGGCGATCAGGCCCAGTCAGCATGGCTTTATGAAAGGCAGGTCATGCCTGACGAACCTGATCTCCTTCTATGACAGAGTGACGCGCTGGGTGGATGAGGGAAAGGCTGTGGATGTGGTCTACCTTGACTTCAGCAAGGCTTTTGACACCGTCTCCCACAGCATTCTCCTCAAGAAACTGGCTGCTCTTGGCTTGGACTGGCGCACGCTTCGTTGGGTTAGAAACTGGCTGGATAGCCGGGCCCAAAGAGTCGTGGTAAATGGAGCCAAGTCCAGTTGGAGGCCAGTCACTAGTGGCGTCCCCCAGGGCTCGGTGCTGGGGCCGGTCCTCTTTAATATCTTCATCGATGATCTGGACGAGGGCATCGAGTGCACCCTCAGTAAGTTCGCAGATGACACCAAGTTAGGTGCGTGTGTCGATCTGCTTGAGGGTAGGAAAGCTCTGCAGGAGGATCTGGATAGGCTGGACCGATGGGCTGAGGTCAACTGCATGAAGTTTAACAAGGCCAAGTGCCGGGTCCTGCACCTGGGGCGCAATAACCCCAAGCAGAGCTACAGGCTGGGAGAGGAATGGTTGGAAAGCTGCCAGGCAGAGAAGGACCTGGGAGTGATGGTGGACAGTCGGCTGAATATGAGCCAGCAGTGTGCTCAGGTGGCCAAGAAGGCCAACGGCATCCTGGCTTGTATTAGGAACAGCGTGACCAGCAGGGCTAGGGAGGTGATCGTCCCCCTGTACTCAGCTCTGGTGAGGCCGCACCTCGAGTACTGTGTTCAGTTTTGGGCCCCTCACTACAAGAAGGACATCGAGGTGCTTGAGCGGGTGCAGAGAAGGGCGACGAAGCTGGTGAGGGGCCTGGAGAACAAGTGCTACGAGGAGCGGCTGAGGGAGCTGGGCTTGTTCAGCCTGGAGAAGAGGAGGCTCAGGGGCGACCTTATTGCTCTTTTTAGGTACCTCAAGGGAGGCTGTAGCGAGGTGGGGGTTGGCCTGTTCTCCCACGTGCCTGGTGACAGGACGAGGGGGAATGGGTTTAAGTTGAGCCAGGGGAGTTTTAGGCTAGATGTTAGGAAGAACTTCTTTACTGAAAGGGTTGTGAGGCATTGGAACAGGCTGCCCAGGGAAGTGGTGGAGTCACCATCCTTGGAAGTCTTCAAAAGACGTTTAGATGTAGAGCTTAGGGATATGGTTTAGTGGAGGGCTGTTAGCGTTAGGTTGGAGGTTGGACTCGATGACCTTGAGGTCTCTTCCAACCTAGAAAATTCTGTGATTGTAATTCTGTGATTGTTTTCTTGAGTGCGATAGCAGAAAGCACCTAAATGCCTGCAAATTAATGAAAGTAACATTGCCATTAGGATTTGAAATATTAAACTGGGATAAAGTAATTCTTTAAATAGAGAAAATACAAATTTGATAAATAATATGAGAGCAAAACATTTCATAGCTGATCTACACCGCTGACTAATTGCATCCTTGAAAAAGAAGGTCCTTTCCTCCATTCCTATTTACACAAGAGTGGCATAGGGTTTCCCATTGCTTGCATTGTTTGCTAGGTCACTGCAAACATCTCTTTTTGCTTTGGAGGCTTGGAAGTGGTTAATTTCCATTCTACAGGCAACATCCCCCTGCTGCTCTCAGGAGTTTGTCTCCCCTTTCCTTCTCACTCTGATAGGAACCAAAAGGAAGAGTCTTTCACAAGACTCAACTTTACTTAAAACCTAACCTATGTGATAAAGTGAATAAATAAGGAATAACAGAGTGTAGGTAAGGTGTGACATACTCATATATGAGTAGATTCACATAGCATTGATAGTGAAAGAAATCAGAATCTCAAAATTTCTATTACCGTGGTATTTTCTAGTGAATGGCGACCTGTCAAAGAAAAGTGTTTTACTAGTGTGGATAAGAAGAATTCCCCTGCAAAACAGAGCAACTCCTTTGCTCTGAACTTAGATTTATATGTGTATTTAGCCATCCCAAGAACTTCTCAGAGAATTGAACATTTTAGTCTTGTCATTAGTGTAGGACCATTCAAGCAAAACACCAGCTCTTGTTACGTCTGATTGGACTGTAACCATGCTTGTGGAAATCTCCAGCTTGTGACATCCTGGAATGTTTCTACTTCTGTCCTGTTTTGTAATAGCTTTTTAGTCTACCTTGTGTCCACCTAGTCTGCAGTTTTTCCCATTAACCTATTGGCCAGTGTTACTTACGCAATTAAGTTGTACCTCTTCTACTTACACTCACAGAATCAGAGAGTGCCTGAGGTTGGAAGGGACCTCTGGAGGTCATCTTGTCCAACTTCCCTGCTTAAGCAGGCTTCCCAGAGCAGGTTACCTCTCTAAACTGTGATGTTTATTAAAAAAATTAAATGAGGTTGACAGGTTTAGATATTATCTGAGTGTCGCACAACTGTCAGCCTCTTGAACTCCAGAAACCTCTGACAGGTAAGTTAATTTGTTTACTCTTGGGGAATTGGTAATTTGATTTTCCTTCAGAAGATGCCATATTCCATGCTGCTACAAGTGCACAGCACTTGTCACAGGCTTCCCAGTTCACTTGCTAAAAGAACTTACTAGGCACCATCCTGGTGTACTAATGAAATAGTACATTATCACAAAAGTAATATTGACTATACACTATTGAGGTAGTGAATATTTACCTCACAGTGATATGGATGCCTGACATTGCTTCTGAGCTTCCAGATTTGTTTGCCAGTTCTTTTTTCCCATACACAGTCTATCTTCAGGCTTTTACATACAAGAAATTTGAAAACGAGAGGAGAAATGTTTTCTTAAATCTAATTGTGTTTCTTTGAATTTGTATCTGCATTTGGCTCAGGGTATAAGATTTCTTAAGTTCTGAGAAGTTTACAGCACTGCACTGGAGAAAATTGGAGAGCTTAGTTCACATTGATCTGTGTTTCAAATGTAGGTAGAACAGAAGTTGTGTTATGAAATGCCCTGCTTATGTATATTTAAAAAAAAAAAAAAAAAGTAAATTTGAGAAATGCAAGTGAGCTGGATAAAAGAATGCATGGTTAGAGCGGCATTTCAAATTTGCAAAACTTTGCTATTGATTTTTGCTATAATATTATAATAATACGCATCAATCCACATTCATTTTATATAAAAAGGTGTATTACAGTGTTTCAAAAAATATAAATTCTCCAAAATTTATTGAACCTTGATTGCATTGTTCATCAACTTTCTTTATCTTACTGGCTTGTTTTCATAACGTCCTGCGTCTACTGATTATGTGAAGGTTATTTTTCATGGGGCAACATAAGATTTGGATAAATTTTTAATATGTTGTAAATGTTTTGTCAGTACAGGTGTCCAAGTTAGCTGATGTCATGGTCAGGCATGGTGTGAAGAAAGGAGATCGTGTTGTCATCTACATGCCCATGATTCCACAGACAGTATACTGTATGTTGGCTTGTGCAAGAATAGGAGCCATCCATAGCCTGATTTTTGGTGGATTTGCCTCTAAAGAGCTTGCTGTTCGCATTGATCACGCAAAGGTAATACATATTTAGAACAACAAATGCCATTGCCTTAGTTATTTAAACCAATGTCAAAAACATTTTTTTTCCCCTGAAAGGATAACAACATTTCCTTTTGTGTGGCACATGGTCTCAGTTTGCTTGTAACACCTAAATTGAAATGTGAACTTATTACTTGTGTGCTAAGGGTTGTATTTGTGTATCAGCCATTTAAGTACAGTTTTTTATTTCTTTAAAAAAATCATGATTATTTAACATACTGTTGTCTGTTTAGACTGACTGACAAAAAAAGAAGAAAGTCTCTACTAAGCATCACCTTAAAATTTTGGTGTCTCACCCAGCATTTTTCAACAGTCAACAGTCTACGTTATGCCAAGCCTCAGTAACTTCATTGGTTTACCTGATGTTTGTATATGTTAAGTAATAAGTTTTTCAGCTATATTTACTTCATTTAATTTGTACAAGAATCAGCGCAACCAGTGAGCTAACTGCCTTAAATTAATGGCTCTGTAGAGAACACAGGTAATAGAGGTGAATGCTTTAAAGGCTTCCGAGTTAAAGTTAAACATGTTTATGAAACATTATGTAAGTCTTTTTAAGTGAAAATGCATATAATACTTCAATAACCAGCTCAGTAGCTTTTATTGTTATATTAAGAGCTTGTGTATGTATATGTATACAGTGTTTATACTGGAAGATTCTGTTCTTGTTTTCTATCAATGAACAAAACTCTCTGACATCTTTATCAGTTGCTTGGATCATTCAGACCCTGTGATTATGCAGTAGCCATAATCACTGAATCATGTTGGCTAGACTTAGAAGCCTTAGCTTAGAAGAAATGTTATACAGGGTAAAGTCTGCAGGATTTGTGGAACTTTTACTGAGATTTTTGTGTGCAGAAGTGCTCTTCAGATCCCTAAAGTTTGAATTTTATGAATATCTGTAAATTGAGAGCACTTCTTTTAAAAAGTTGAATGCATTTCCCCTTTCCTGCCACCCCCGTTTGGTGTTCTAACAAAGCAGAAGTTAATAGAATAGCTGAAGTGCTTTGCTGGATTTATGAAAAATAGCTGGAAGGAGACTAAAGGCAGGTTGAGTTTTTCCATGTCTTTTTTCCTATTCCCTGACTTTTTCAAAAGCTGTAAAAATTAATTTTTACTCATAGAAGTTTTTGATTAGGGAAAAGTAATAGATTAGATTTTGATAAGAAAAAATAAACGTGAAAGTTGAAAATGAAAGTTGTTTCAATATGAATCATCTAGCATGTTTACTTTTAGAGTATTTTGCAATTGTTAACTACTTAATCCCAGTAGACCTTCTCAGAGGGACAAAAAGAGACAGCACTGTAATCATAGTCTTTGTGTCATGCATTAAAAGGAAAACAGAGAAAGTTTAAATTATTTACTCAAGGTCATGTAGCACATCTTTTTAATGGCTAGCTATAGAATTACTACTTGCAAGCTATGGATTAAATCTTAATTTATGTTGCCTTTTTTTCTTTTAAAAGGCAGAGCTAAATATTTAGTTTTATTTTTTGATCCATCTGATATATAATGAAAGTGTAAGAAAAGAGGAGAGGCACACTACATTTCAAGCCTTTCCCCTCTTATGCAGTATTGTAAAACTTCCTTGATAAGTGAATTGCATGCTACTAGATTATCTTCAAGATATAAGTAGCTGTGATAGAAAGTGTTTTCCTGAACTCAGATATTAATTGAAGCAGTCTCAGCCCCCTCCTCCTCCCCCCCCCCCACCCCTCCCCCAGGTACCAAGTATTTGTATTAGGCTTTTGTATGAATTAGGTACTGCAGTACAGGGCCCAATTTTGGAAAAATTAACTAGAAAGAGTTAAAGACATGGAATAGAAAGCTGGCTTCGAGATGCTTTTTCAGAAGAAAGGTTGAACTTCAAGTTTTGCCAGAAGACCTAAATAACAGATACTTTCTAGTGACTATGAAAAACTACATATACTTTAACAACTTGCCTTAATTTAACTTGAATTTTAATAGGTTTAATTTTTACTCTTGCCAGGTATTGGCAGTGTTATAGACTTTCTATGGTGAATTGTGATGAAGTGATACAGTGTATGAGAAGAGGCATTTCTTCAAATCTTTTATTTCATCTGAATTTGAGAATATGTAGTTTTCAATATCAAAACAGTAGATACTTTTGAAGAACGTTAATTATATTTTGGGAAATTAATATGACATTTGTTTAAGCACTTTATCTTAATAAACTAGGAAAGCAGAGAAGGATGTTTTAAGAATAGTGCTTCTGTGTTTATTAAATAAGGCAGTTGCTATGCCTTTGACAAACAAATTTTTTTTTTATTGGAATCACAGTAATTATATAGCAATTCTTTTTAGACTTTAAGTCCAAACCTTGCAAAATAAATATGAGTAATGTTTTTTTTTTTTAGACATGATTTTTGAAAGCTCTTCAGGCTAAAGCAGAATTACGATTTGCACAACAGTTCTTTGAAATGCAAAATATAAGAGACACCCAAGTTATTCAAAACTATCTTTTATGATCTTCCGTTGAGGTCAGAAATACTGTATTCCTCACTTATTTACTATTGACACAGTCAGGTGTTTTAATAAGGCATCCTTGAAAAAATAAGTTAATATTTTGCAATAATTTATTCTGAGCAAGACATATTTCCTATGCACAGATGTGACTATAAATGGTTACACCTACTTCTCGTCATAATGCGGCACATATGGGACCATGGAGTGATTAGAAGCAGCCAGCATGGGTTTATGAAGGGCAGGTCCTGCCTGACTACCTTGGTCTCCTTCTAAGATAAGATGATCTACTTAGTAGATGAGGGCAAGGCGGGAAGGGCTATAGATGTTGTTTACCTTGATTTTAGTGAGGCATTTGATGCCATTTTTCATAGTATTCTCCCTGAGAAATGCAGCTTAGGTGTACAGTTTGCTGGGTGAAGATTTGTCTGGAGAGTCACAGTGAATGGAGTTCTGTCCAGATTGTGGCTGGTCACCAGTAGCGTTCCCAGGGCTCAGTATTGGGGCCAGTTTAGTTTAACATTTTTATCAATGTGGATGAGGGAATTGAGTGCAACTTTTGTAAATTGTTGGTGACATCAAGTTAGGCAGGAGTGTTGATCTGCTTGGGTGTAGGAAGGCTTGGCAGAGGGATCTGGATAGGCTGAACTGGTGGGCTGAGTCCAGTCACAAGATACTCAACAAGGCCAAGTGCTGGGTCCCGCACTTGGGTCATAACAACCCCAAGCAGTGGTATAGGCTGGGGGCAGAGTGGCTGGGAAGTTGCCTGGCAGAAAAGGACCTGGGAATGCTAGTTGACAGCCGGCTGAATGTGAGCCATCATTTGGCCCAGGTGGCCATGAAGGTCAATGGCATCCTGGCCTGCATCAGAAATAGCGTGGCCAGCAAGACTGGGGAAGAGATTTTTTCCTTCGCATTTGGCATTGGTGGCACTGTGCCTTAAGTACTGTGTTCAGTTCTGGGCCTCTCACTACAGGAAGGACATTGAGGTTCTGGAGTGTGTGTAGAGAAAAGCAATGATGCTGGTGAAGGGACTAGAAAACAAGGCTTATGAGGAGCAGCTGAGGGAACTGGGGTTGTTTAGTTTGGAGAAGAGGAGGCTGAGGGGAGACCTCATTGCTACAACTGCCTGAAAGAAGGTTGCAGTGAGGAGGGCGTCGATCTCTTTTCACAGATGACAAGTGGTAGGATGCAAGGAAAGGGCCTCAAGTGGAGTTAGGGGAGATTTAGATCGGATATTAGGAAGAATTTTTTCATGGAGAGGGTGGTTATGTGTTGCAACGGGCTGCCCAGGGAAATGGTAGAGTCCCAGTCCCTGAAGATATTTAAGAGACATGTGGATGTGGCATTAAGGGACATGGTTTAGTGATGGGATTCAGTAGGTCAGGTTGATGGTTGGTTGGACTTGGTGGTCTTGAAAGTCTTTTCCAGCCTAGATGATTCCGTGATTAAGACTGCAGGCTCAGCTGCTAAAACTTAATTGCCTTATAATATTTGTAGTCCTGTCTTGACTTGAAGCACTTTTTTTTTTTTTTTTTTTTTTTTGTAATATGTTTTTAGAAATGTATTATAGATTAGAAGGCAGTACCTTGCTCTTTATTTTTTTGCTTGTATGGTATGATTCTGGTCTCTGTGTACAGCAGTGTATAATACCTGACGGAAATAAATGTGCATGACTCATGTAACTACATAGTCAGAGCAGTACCAATGCAATGAAAGTGCAAGAAATCTGAGGACAGGCATGTGATCAGGTGTGTGGCTGGGGCAAGAAATGGAAAGAGCTTTGTGTGTTGGTTGAGTGCTTGAGTGCAGGATCTCTCCATAAATGTCTTCATGATGGTACTGACATTTTATACCTAAAGCTTGCCTATGTTCAGTTTGAGCTTTTTGCAGCTTTCTGAGTTGGCCCACTAAAAGCATTAGTTGCTTCTTCTAAACCTTGCCTTGCATGCTGCTAAACACTATGGAAGAATTTGTAGAAGGAGCCTTTACAGTAGAATGAAATTGTTGGTCTAGTACTAATGGACCTTGCTTTATCTCACTTCTACTTCATATTTTTTTTTCTACAGCTCACTATCTCTGGCATTCCTTCTCCAGCAAACCTCAGAACTTCTCTGCTTTTCCATCATACTAGTTGTATTTCTATGTAATCTATCATGCAGGACTACATGGAGCCATGGAAGAGGTGGGAAACGGGTGTATAAAAGCAATATGGGAGTGGAG
This sequence comes from Aythya marila, assembly GCF_965140915.1. Taxonomy (NCBI): domain Eukaryota; kingdom Metazoa; phylum Chordata; class Aves; order Anseriformes; family Anatidae; genus Aythya; species Aythya marila. The sequence continues at coordinate 154,310,684 of NC_139042.1, forward strand.
GTGCAGGGGAAATAATATCAGTAGACAAGAGAGGTAAAACACTAGAAACAACTAGTTTTGAACCTTTGGTTTGCACAGAGTGATCCATGATGCTTACAAGAAATAACCCTCACTTGGGAAATACATCATCTTAACCAATGTAGTACTGGCTATATTTATATTTCCTTGCTGCTTATAAAGTAGTTTATGAGCAGAGGGGACACATTTTACATATGACTGTAAACCTGAAATTGGCAACAGTCATTCATTGTAACAATTGAATACAAACATGTTAATAACATATTAATTACATCTAATTCCAGGGTAGCCTCCTGATGAATTTTCAATTTAACTGTATTGTATTGTATCATCTTTTATCAAAATTGCTGCATCCCAAAAGGGAAAGATGACAAATGCTGAAATTTTAAAGCTCATCAGAAACCTTTATTTTGAGTACAAGCTAATTATCAAACTTCCCTGAATGGCAGATCTATACAGGAAACATTGTGTTATTCTTTGAAATAATTTTAAGAATAAATTGTAAAAAACAATCTGTACTTTCTTTGCAATCTTAATGAAATCTTAACTGTAGCATTGTGGATTGTGCCTACCTAATGAGATATATGCTGATGCATATGTTTACTAAACTAGCTGGATAAGAGTGAGGAAAGCAAGGAGATTGAAGGCTCATTCTTCTGTAATTAAAATGTGTTCTAATATATAGTTTCTTTGGTGCTACCCTTTCCTGAAATACAAGAAATACAAATTACTGATCTTGGGATATAAATCAAAATAATTTGTATGCAGTGAAGTGACTTTTTTGCCATAGGAAATCTTGGATCAGCATCTTACTGAGATTGATTTAATGAAAAATGTAATGGAAAATCTGGAAATCTTCTATATCCACATCGGGAAATAGAAATTATTCTAAAAAACAAACAAACAAAAACAAAAAAGCAAGCAAACGAACAAAAAAAAATACAACAAACAAACAAAAAAACAACAAAGCAGAACTACAGAAATTTGATTTTAACGGGATTTGCATCCTGAATCCTGCAACCATCACTTTTAAGACTCTAGCTTAAATTCCCTCGTGTGCTTTACAATTTTAGCTTATTCTTTTCTGGTATTTCTAGTTTCTTGTCATCTCTTGCTTGTTTTCTTTTTCCTCTTTCCCCCTCTTACCCTCCCGTGTCATTTAATTGCAGGCTGAGAAAGAGCCACCAAAGTGCTATAGCTAGTTGTGTTCAAACATAATTAGGAAGCAGGCTGACTAGGACAGATGATTGTTGACATTGTTGTAGAGCTTTTCCTTAGTGGAGGGCTACATGGAGATGGGGTTTTCTGTCTGATTAGTAAATTTTGTACAATTTACAAGTACTTAATGTTGTTGCTCAAATTTGTTTGAAAATGCTGAAGAGTGTCAGAGTTACTAGAGTGCTGCAGAACAAAAAACAGATGCATGGACAGCAAGATCACACAGGCTTTGTTTCCTTAGAAACTGATCTAACCCCTGGTTCTAATTATATGAAGATAGATTTTCTATACTGAGCTTCATTAACCAACTAATTGCATGGAAAACATGTTATTAGGCTACATATACTTTATAAAAATACATTTCAAATGTATATATCAACAGTTTAACTTCTTCATTTTAGCCCAAACTTATTGTAACAGCAAGTTTTGGAGTTGAACCGAAAAGGAAAGTGGAATACATATCACTCCTAGAAGGAGCACTTGCAAGAGTACAGAACAAACCTGAGAAAGTTCTCATTTACAGGCGACCTAACTTGGTGAGTGTACAGTTGCAGTGCCTTATTGTTAACTTTCAGATATATATTTAGTCCATATGTCTTCTCTGTTCTACAAGTAATTTTTTTTTAAATGTATCTGTTCTAGTTTGGTTTTGTATTTTATGGGGAAAACTTAAATGCATAATATTTACATAGTAAATAGAACTACTGCTACTGTACAGAAAATTGAATAGTATGTTTTTTTGACCTATTTACATTTTATTCCAACCATTTTTCTTTGAACTTTTTTTTTTTTTTTTTTTTTTTTGATGGGCAGGGGCATGTTCCTCTTGCCCCAGGCCGCGATCTCGACTGGGAAGAAGAGCTTTCAAAAGCACAACATTATAAGTGTGTCTCTGTTCCTTCAGACCATCCGCTTTATATTCTGTATACTTCTGGAACAACAGGCTTGCCCAAGGTAAAGGACTACCTGTAGTCTAACTGTTTGTAACCTATTTGCAGTTCCACTTGAGGGAAATATTTAATTAAGAAGGTTGAAAATGTTTACCGGAGCTCACTGCTATAAATGATTAGCATTGCTAGAAATGCTTTAAACTCATTTATTCATACTTTTCTACTTCAAAGTCCTGGAGTAAATTGTATTTCTTTATTTAAATAGTAGTACAAAAATATACTTCATTTAACCCCAAATATTCATACAATAAAAGCTTGTGAGGATAGTAGAACGTCTTCCATCCATGAATATCTTCTGTACTTTAACTATTTTGAGATGAGCATAGGATAGTCCTTTAATGGCAAGATTAGTTAATATATCACTTCTACAATAGCATTTATTGCTGAATAGACTTTGCTTATTCATTATTTACATATTAGCTAATCTTCTCATAGATGAGATGTGATGAATGACATTACAGATTAAATGGAATTAGGTATCTTCTAAAGGCTTGTGTTGCTGAACAGTTCTGAGACTATAAATCCCATGAAAATGAAAGTTAAGATTGAGTAAGGCTGTAAATCAACATAGGGCATTCTTTGGAAATGTTTGCTTTCAAGTGTCAATTAGTCTTAAGGATCTGTTCTAAAAATATCTTATTTTAAAAGCAAACTCTTCGTGTTTGCTTGGTTCTTACAATTCTTTTATGAAGAGTAGTTCAACCTGAATGTAGTTTACCAGCAGTGATCTCACTATCACAAATTTGGAGCCAGTATCACACTGGTATGACTTAAATCTAAGTGTTCATGCAAGTAAAATTGTTCAGTTGTGATATCTCCATAACAAAACTTCTGTTAATCTCAGAGTGGAGACTGAGTTAGAGACTGAGACTAACGAAGGCAAACAGCTTTCTGAAATTCACAAAGCATTAGTTAACCATTCTCTGTTGTGGCAATCTCCATTTTAATGAGCTAACGTGTCTCAATGGTGCCCAGGTTCTTGGACAAGGTCTGAAATAATGCATGCAGAAAGAGAGAGTAATTCACCCCAGTTACTTTAGGCATTGGCTATTCCACAGGTGCCCCTTTTTCTCTATTGATACTGGGATTCAGGGAGCCTAGACAATAAGTGTAAAATATGACTAACATTTAGATGGATAAAATGAAGTAAGGATTTGTTCTCTTATATTTTTGTCAGCATAAGTTGACTTAAAATTTGTATCTGATTTGAATGAGACAACTTCAGTCTTTGTTAGCTGTCTTCTGGAAACTGTTGTCATAGGACTTGGGTTTTTCTTTTTTTTTTTTTTTCTCCCCAACATTACTTCAGTTGGAACATTAGCAGAAGCATATACTTGTAAGAAAGGATCCTTTTATTAAGTGAGGAGTATTGGAAATGGATAACTTTAAGTCTGTTACTGCTAAAAATTCAAAATTTAATTGAAGACAGGCATATTATTGCATCCTTTAAATGGTCTTAAATGTTTAAATTTTCTTATTTAGGGTGTTATCAGACCAACAGGTGGCTATGCAGTAATGCTGAACTGGACAATGTCAGCTGTATATGGACTCAAACCTGGTGAGGTAATTCTGTTTAAATGTTGTATAATTTCTTTTTGAACTTGTCTTAAAAAAAGCGCACACAACAATATTCTTATTTTTTTTTATTTCATTTTAGGTGTGGTGGGCAGCTTCTGATTTAGGCTGGGTAGTTGGCCATTCCTACATTTGCTATGGGCCTCTTCTTCATGGGAACCCTACAGTTTTGTATGAGGTAAATGTGTACTACCAACAATGACGTTTTTGCAGTAAGTGCAATGTGGAATTAGGGTATTACTTCTTCTTTCAGATTTTTCTTCTCAGGCTGTTTCAAAATTAAAGTATTTTAATTGAGTTCATCAAACCTGGCCTCTTCCAGTACTGGCTCATAGTACAAATCTAGTTTGTGAGCCACTTCCAATGACTTCATGGGCAGCCTGAGTAGCACACAAAGAAGTTTGGCCTCCTGTCTGATGACTGCAGTGGAGAGTAAAAGCTGAGTACTACAGATTCCAGCGCTGATTCTTGGATCAGCATCAAGGCAGAAGACGGTGCCTGAGCTAGAGTTACAGTGGAGAGTCTGGGCTGTAAATTAGCACTGTCCTGGTTTTGGCTGGGATAGAGGTAATTTTCTTCCTAGTAGCTGGTATGGTGGTGTGTTTTGGATTTAGTATGAGAATAATGCGGATAACGCTCTGATGTTCTGTTGCAGAGTAATGCTTAGGCTTATTCAAGGACTTTTCAATTTCTTGTGCTGCCCTGCCAGTGAAAAGGCTTGGGTGTACACGAGAAGCTGCTGTGTGAACCGTGTCTGTGACACTGGATGAGCTCATATTCATGTTTCATGTTACTGTTTCCCATTATATTAAGTTTATTTTTGTCAGTGTGCGTAGAAAGAAGATTGGTAATCTCTCATAAAACAGCAGATTATGCCCAGCTGACACCTGTGTATGTTGCTTTGTGGTTTTGTTTATAATTTTTGTAATGGAAAAATGTGAAATAAGAAACAAAGTGCAATGTTTAAAAGCATAGCAAATTTTGAGGTCTTAAAACTGCAGTATGGACTTTGGTCTCATCTTTGTGGTTCTACTGATTTCTTCCCTTCACTGAAATACTCCAGGTAAAGTGTTAAGCTGTTGTATGAAACAGAAAATGATCTTTTGTTAGCGTATTTTTCTTCCACATGTTGTGATCTGTAAGGTCTGAGGCAAATAACAGTTTTTTAGCGTCTAGACCTTGAATTGATTTTTTCAATAATCTCTCAGGAAAGCAGGCCTGCAAAACAAGTATTTTTTATTAAATATTAAAGTACACAGTGTAATAACATTTTTTTTTTTCCCTAAACAGCTAAGTCATAGAGAATCTCACATACTTTAATATTTCCAGCCAATGACTGCAGCAACTGGAGGAAACTTAAACAAATTGTTATTCTTAATTTCAAATCCAATTTCCCTTCGTGAAAGATGAAGTTTACTGACTTGCTTAATGCATCAGCATTCAGCATGAAAGCTTGAAGTGAATGCATTATTTTCCTGTGAAGATGACAAACAGTCTGGACACTCCTTTTAGCATTATGGGGTGACAGAAGAGACTACTGTGAGCAAGCTTTGGCTCTGAAAGATAAACAAAAGTTAAAATTTTGCACACAGATATATTCAGTATCCAGTTTTCACCTGCATTTTTCTGAGGTGGAAAGGTGAAGAAGAGCAGTCTGTGTTTTGCACACAATGTCCCACAAGATTCCATTTGTCCTTCCCCTTTTAGGTGGTAATCTTTGCTATTACACCTATATGCTATGTAAAAACTCTGTAAAATCTTTGGAAATTTAGTATCCTTAAGCAAGAATCTGTTACTTATTTTGACTTTGTCCTGTTTTCTGGAAATGACGGCTTAAAATGGCTATCACTGCAGGCTATATTTAAATACTAACCTGCCATCCCTCAAGCTTGTACCTACTTTTCCAGCAAAAAAAATCTGGTATACAGTCTCTACGCAAGCTAGAAATCTTTGTTTTCTTACTTCACTTGGATTTACTCAGATAGTGTAGATCTTCTGTGCAAAGTTAAGAGATGGACAAACAAACAAATTGTGGGGAATGCTAGCAACACTGGTGCTAGCATTTAATATTACTCCCTGTAAGTAAGGTATATGTTACTGACTAAAATACCATTTCCTCAGGCAAACAGTAGGAGAAAAGGGCACAGATAATCTTACGTCCCTTCTGATGCTGCTCATTGTGCAGCATTGTAAAATAAAATCTCTTCATTATTGCTGCTGCTAAACATAAATACGTTCACATGAGAATCTGCTGCTTCACTGTAAAATTTGGCCTTCCTCTTTGGCCCTGGTAGCCTGGGCCAAGAGGAAGCTGTCTACAGGCAGGCTCCTCTGTTAGGATTAGCTGGCTAAGTTTGTCCTGCAGCCAAGGGTTATGTGCAACACAACACAGCCTTTAGGGCCAAATTTTATGTGCAGCACAGCACAGGCCTGCACCTCCTCAGGTCAACTGTTAAATGGATTGCTAACTTTGTGATGTGCAACAGTCTTCCAGTGAGATCATTTCTGGTTTAGGAGTACATGAAGGAGTAAACCGTTGACTTTTTTGACCAAAGACTTGGTAGACTCAATTCTTACTTACGTGTGTATGAATTTGAGAAATCTCAGCATATGCTGCTAGGAGCTGGTACTTTCAGTGTCAGTGTGTGTCGTGCATGTGCATTCTCCTGTGCAGGTGTATGTCTATCAAGGTAAACGTAAATGCCATGTAAATATACCTATATAGATACTAATCGCTTTTCTCACCCTTGTGTTCGTATTCTTTACATTTCTAAATGTATTTAATTATCCAGAGTTTTCAGATGTTTTGTTCATCTATTCCATCCACTAGTCAATTTTTTTTAATTTTCTATTTAGAAATCTAGTTTATGAATAATATCTACTTTTAGGCTCCTTTGCTTTTTAATTAAGAAATTTTGGAGGCAGTGAACACACAACATATTTGGAGTGTATTGACACTAAATGTGCAAGCTCAGATGAAGTTTGGAAAAGAAATAAATTAAGCACTTTTCTGTGTTGATTTTTTTGATTTGGACAATTTACCTGATGTTGTGTACCTTCCAAACCCCATCTTGATCTTTATTTCATTTGCAGGTGCTCAGTGTAGTTCTGGTATACAGTTTTTGGGGCTTCAGTGGCTTAAGGATCTCTACAAGTAATTAAACAGAGAATTCAGTAATAAATGTCTTTCATTAGAAAAACAAAGAAAGTAGAGTAAAGAAAAAATAAATAGTTGTTCTTTTCAAGTTTAATTCTTTTATAGAATTCCATTTTCTACTATGGGAAAGAAACAACATACAATGGTTTCCCAGTGGACCAATAGAATTTTAAGGCTGGGGACCACCATGATTGACTTTTCTGATATTCTGAATAACATGGAGCAAAAACTTTAGGTGGTAGCAGAAGTACACATTTATAGAATCAAATATCATGTTAGTTTGAGTATTAAATTATTATACTCCAATTAATGTTTAAACACATAATAGATGTTAATTGGATTCTTTATTCCAAAGAGATTAACTCATCACCACCGCTCCAGTTAAGTAGAAGAGGAAAGTGGTGTGGGTAAATGACATTTTCCCAGACATAAGGAAAAGACTTGGATAGTTTTATAGTATCTATTCTTGACCACTGAGAACATTAAAATTATTGCATGCAATTTCCAGAAGAGAATCATGAAAGTAAATACTGCAATGGAGGTGTTTTCATTCTAGAAGGTATGGAGTAACACAAGAAGAAATGATGAGGACAGCAATGTGTTCCTTCAGTAGTCTCTTACATGATCGTCTTACAGTGGAGTTTTTTTCATTTCACAGAATCACAGAATTTCTAGGTTGGAAGAGACCTCAAGATCATCGAGTCCAACCTCTGACCTAACGCTAGCAGTCCCCACTAAACCATATCCCTAAGCTCTACATCTAAACGTCTAAACGTCTTTTGAAGACTTCCAGGGATGGTGACTCCCCCACTTCCCTGGGCAGCCTGTTCCAATGCCTAACAACCCTTTCAGTAAAGAAGTTCTTCCTAACATCTAACCTAAAACTCCCCTGGCACAACTTAAGCCCATTCCCCCTCGTCCTGTCACCGGGCACATGGGAGAACAGACCAACCCCCACCTCGCTACAGCCTCCCTTGAGGTACCTATAGAGAGCGATAAGGTCGCCCCTGAGCCTCCTCTTCTCCAGGCTGAACAAGCCCACCTCCCTCAGCCACTGCTCGTAGGACTTGTTCTCCAGGCCCCTCACCAGCTTCGTCGCCCTTCTCTGGACCCGCTCAAGCACCTCGATGTCCTTCTTGTAGCGAGGGGCCCAAAACTGAACACAGTACTCAAGGTGCGGCCTCACCAGAGCTGAGTACAGGGGGACAATCACCTCCCTAGCCCTGCTGGTCACACTGTTCCTGACACAAGCCAGGATGCTGTTGGCCTTCTTGGCCACTTGAGCACACTGCTGGCTCATATTGTCCTGGTTTGTTTTTCTCTAAAGAATGATAGACTTCATATATAAATAAGCTACTTGAAGTCTCACATCCCACTCTGGGTTGTTTGTGAGGATTGGATCCCAAGCAAACGGGCAGCAGGAAGAGAAAGTCTAGTTACTTCTTGTGATCTGTAATGCCAGGAAGACAGCAGCGTTGTCATTACTGCAATGCTCAGGATGTAGAATTAGAGCCAGCGAAAGGAAGAGGACGATGCCTACGCCTGTCAAGGAGCTGTGCCTTGAGGACTTCATTTGAGTGGTCTTAGGACAGAGAAGGAGCTGTAGTCCCACACAGAGCTGCAGTGAGACATTTCTGTGCTTGGGGAGCCTTCCCCACAGCTCTCGCAGGGGTCCTTCCAGCCACTGCTCTTGCAACAAGCCTACAGCCTACACAGCAGCAGCAGCAACCAAAGGGTCCGGGTTTACACTTACTCTACTTTGGCACATTTCTTAGCTGCGTGGGACATCCAGCCTTGCTGTGGTTCTTGTAAGCCATTATCGGCTTTCAAAGAAAGCACTGTCCCTGGAGTTTGCCAGTTCTGCCATTGCCCATATTGGTCATATTTGCGGAGTGAACTCAGTAGGATGTGTCATCTCAAGTCTGTAGCGAGGGGTTGGCAGCAGGGCTGGCAGCAGAAGGGGGAACACCTCTATGAAGATGTTCTTTTGAGTCCTGATACCTCCTTGGTGTCAGCAGATTTTAGTGGCATTGAGTTCCATGTATACTATTCACTATGCAGAGAGAATTTCCTCATCATGAGCTGAAGTTTATCTTTAATTGAATAGCCTCACGTTGTTATGAGTCAGGCAAAAAGGGAATTGCTGAGCTGTTATTGACGTGTAGTTGATTGTTTTATTATAGTTTTCCTAATGTCTTTTTTTTTTTTTTTTTTTTTTTTCCTCAAGTAATCCATCCCAATAGCTTCTTTTTCCACAGGAGAACATTTCTATCCCCTTGATCATCCTTGCTGTCTATGAATTTTCTTTCATAATCATGCATTATCCATCAACGCATTCTGCCTGAGGATGTGTGCTCAGTTGGTAGACATTTGATAAATTACGTGCTCAGTCTAGGTACTTCCAGAAAGAAACACATTCCTATCTGTCTGTCATTCTGAGTCTCTTGGTAGGTTATTAAAAGAAAGACTTTTCTACCTGAATCCTATCTGATTCAAGAAGTGAATCTCCTACATCTCTTTTTTAAAATTGGGTGATGCAGATCACTCTTCCTGACTGCCTTGTTCTTGGTCACCACCATCTCAGTTCCTGCCAACCACGGATACTACTGACAGTGGTTTCTTTTTAATAAGTTTTCGTCTGCAGTATTGATGCAAATATTGCATCAGGTTCTGAGCTGATCCCTGCAGAAATGCAGTGGAGTCATCTCATTTGCTTACGTTCCCCAATTGACTCAGCAACCTGTCAGCATATTTTGAATTCAGTTACCTTGTGCTGTACTTTTTGTAGCAGTGACTTTTTAAAAATCAAAACTGCATGTGATAATAAGCCTCTCATGGCATCTTGCAGTACTCTACAATTTTTTTGTATGATAAATGAGAACATACTTTGGCACTTTTAGTAGTAGTGTTTTTTTTTTTTTTTTTTTTTTTTTTTGTGGTCTGAAATTAATTTGCACTGTCCCTGATTCGTTTTGCCTTTGTCAGTTTTTGTTTATGCAACTGCCAAGGCACTGGAGAGCATTTTCTGCAGAATCAGTAAGAATATTTTACAGCTAGGCCAGATTTTTTTTTTTCCCTAAATGAAAATTTTAAGTGTTGCCTTATTGGGAACTATTTCCAGTTGACTGTCAGGGGAATTTTCTATTCCTTTACTTCCACAGTTCTTGCTGTTTTACTTGTTTTTCTCCTAGGTCTGAGAATTGCACTTCTCCAAACTGAAGCTGAGGTCAGGGTTTGGGCCAGCTGGAGCTCGCTGGAGGTGTGAGGCACAGGCAGGACTGCAGCACGGCTTGGCCAGGCACCAAGGGCAGGGACCTGAGCATGCATCGCCTCTGAGCCAAGGGAGGCTCCTCACACCTCTACCAGCTCTCTTGCCTCAGGTTACACAGCCACTCCATAGCAATCCTGGCCTTGAGCACTTGCAGCCAAGCCCAGAGGGTAGAGTTGAGGTCAGACACAACACTTTTAGGGGCTCTGGAAATTTTCATTTGCTTAAAAATTACAGGCTACATTATTATGGGCAGAGTAACCAACTTCAGATTGCCTCACAGTTAGGTTTTTGTTTGTTTGTTCTTTTCTGTCCAAGATGACTAAAAGCTGTACTAGTTCAATTACATAATTAGTTAATGAGAAGTTTATGGAAATTTGGAATTTTTTGCTCGAAGTCCATTCTAGTGTTAGTGATGCAAGGTTTAACTCCTATGCAGATCATTGCACATCTGCGGGTATAGTGAATATTATATGGAGATAACATGAACTTGAATAAAGAGGTTCATCAACTGGTGAGCACTTGGATGAATGCATGAAAATTACAATGAAGATGTGTGCGAGGAGAAGGCTTAAGGACAGAAAATCTGATGAAAGGTTTTTGTTTGGGAACTGTGTGTTATATGAAACAAAAAAAAAAAACATTTTTTTTTTTCAGTACAGAAATCTCCTTTTGCATGCCTCTTTGGGAATCTAGGACAGGCTATTAGTAAAAAGAAAGTTTTTGGCACTAGTGATACTCCTCCCTCCTTGGCTGGGAACTCTTTTTTGTTTATTCCCTCTTCATTTGCTTCTCATTATGTCCTCTATACTACAAAAAAACACACTAAAATCTTCAACTGTGCCATCTGATTTGCCCTGCTTTTTTTCCTTTTGCAGCCATCCTCCACTGCTGCACTGCTCTCACCAGCAGTAGCTCACTGTAGGGCTGCAAAGCCAGCAGTAGGTGGCCAGCCTTGGTTGGGCATCCTGTGCTCTGGAAATTGCCAGCTGGCCACTGTTGGTCTTGCAGCTGGTGCCCAGCAAGTGTGGGGGGATTTGCAGTGTGGAAAAGGGAGAGGGAAAAGGAATACCTGGGAGCCTGCATCACAGCCAGCCGGCAGTTTGCTCTGTTGGGATGGGGCAACAAACCCGATTTGTGTGTGATTCTGTAAAGGCATTTGCTATGTTACTAGTGGCTTCTTACTGCACTAAAAGTAGGGGATTTAGTAAACTCTTCAAGGTATTCAAATGCCTGTGTTCCATTTGCATCTTGGCAAATTGAAAAGTATTAATTAAAGTTTTGCATGTTACTTTTTTTTTCACTGGACCTATTAATCTATTTGTTGTATTGTGTTTGTCTTCTTGCAAATGTGCTGCTTCAGAGGAAAAAAAGTAAAAGAAAGAAAAGTTTCTTGAACGTTACTGGCAGATGTCCAGACCATACAGCCTGTGGCTGGTTAGAAATTCAAAGCTGTGCCTGTAACTCTTGAAAGTAATAAAATACATGAACGTGGGTGATGTGTGTTAAGCAGGACACACTGCAAATTTGCATTTACACAAGGCTGGTGGAGGTATAAATTTGTTTTGTGGCTGGTAAACTGCTGTAAATTTGGTGACATTTTCAGTGGTGCAACTTTCTCCTTATTCATGGCTTCCTGCAAGTGTTTGTCTCTCCTGTCTTGTTTGTATGCTTTGTCAAAGTTCATCTTCCAAGTTTGGCCTTTCTAGTGAAAAGGTTATGTAGCAATAGCTGCAGAGCTTTAACAACATCTTTTCATTTTGATATACGTGTGGAGCAATTCGTTCATTCCAGTAACACATATAGAAAGATTGTTGTTAGGTGATCCTGTGCTGACTGCTTTTCATATTTGCAGCACCATGGAAAAATATTTTTGATTATTTATTATTATTATTTACCAGTGGACAATTTGTCATGTCCAATTACTTCTGTTTACAATTTTCCTGACTATGCCCTGTAGCTCAAGACAATGTTTAGTTTTCTAAAAACAAACAAACAAACCCAGCAGATACCACGCTAACACAGTTAAAGGGATCTTTGGCTTCTCTCCAGTTTTCTCATGTGATAGCAGCACAAAGATACCAGTAAGCCAGCTGTAAGCAGCTGAGTTGGAATTTTTCCAGAAATGAGAGACAAATTCGAAGTGACAAAAAGCTGGCATTATGACCTGTAGCTCTGTGCATAGGGTATGGCTGAAGTGCCACTGTGTCCACAGACTCCTAGGTCAGTGGGACCATGAATGTTTTACAACCTGTTTGACAGATGTAAGGACAGATGTAGGCATGACTCCCTCTGCTGGCAGTGTAATAACAGCTGTTTGGGGCTGTCTTCATTTGCTTGTCTGTTTGTCCCATTTTTCTTAGTTCTCAGAGATTATGTCCAAAGCTTGTGAAATTTATTTCTGCAAGTGAGTACACTTAATGTATTATTATTTTTAACAAATCCTTCTTTAAAGTCTTATTTGAAATTACTTCAGTTGCTGTGCTACCACTACTATTACACGTTCAAGCCTTGAACTGTCAAGGAATTATGAAGTATTTTTATCCTGTGACATTTTAAATTATTCTCTCCATAGGGGAAGCCTGTGGGAACGCCAGATGCTGGTGCCTATTTCCGCGTGCTAGCAGAGCATGAAGTAGCTGCCCTCTTTACTTCACCAACTGCAATTAGAGCAATCCGTCAGCAGGACCCTGAGGCAGCCCTGGGAAAGCAGTACTCTCTGAAAAGGTGAACTAAGGATACACTGGAAGCATTTTCTTACAGAAGCAGACTGAATGAGCTAAGAATAGCAATGTCTGGGGCTTTGCCCACCTATGTATAACAGAATTCAAATATAGTCTAGGTGTATATGTATTTGCTTGTGAATTTATATTGATGGTTAAGAGAAAAGGCAAGCTATTAAAAAGATGACTCTTTAATTGCTCATTAGAAATATATCTATAAGGTATTTTACTCCACTTTTACCTCCATTTTACTCCACTGTGCTTATACCCTGTAATACAGACTTGGATTACACAATCCCGGACTGTTTTCCCACGTGACCTCCCACTTCTCTGAGTTCACAGGATCTTCAGTGTTGATTAAATCAGCAGCTAGTCAATATCTGTCTCCCCATAATTTAGTCACTGCTTATGGTTATACATTGCTGTTTCATGCTGTTTTTAAAGTTTTTATCGCCGTGCTATCTCATGCTTCAAAATCACGACTGAGTTCATCCTCACAAATCCCTTGTGAGATGAGAGAGTAGTATTCGTGTTTTGCAGATGAGAAGCTGAGGCACAGAGAGATTAAGGTAAAAGTCTTCTATTAATTTTGCATACCAGACTGAGCTATTGAACTACCATTATTTCCAAGTTTTTAGCATTATATGGTTAAAATACATTATTAGCATTTTATAGTTGAAATGCCTCTCACACTGACTTGATGCATCTGTGAGTGTTTAGTACTTCTACAAATCACATTTCAGCATTGCATGCCAAATATTCTAAAAATGAAAAATATGTGGTTTTAGACCATATACAATCTTAGAGCTGAATACTTTGCTCAGCATCAAACAAGGGCCGTGTCAGATTGTAGGCAGTATTCAGTCATGAACATCTTTTATCACACTTCTCCAAAGAGAACTGGAAGATGTAAAGCTATGTAGCTTAATTAGACCTCCATTCTCATAATTGCTCTGGGAAGTTTTGTTTATCAGTAAGCTGGATTTATTCCTCAGGTATTCATTACAAGTTCATCATTACTTTCTTCTGTCTATTTTGAGTGTTGTCAGCAATCATTTCCCTTCCATGAAATGGGGAACAAGCTCATTTGAGACCCTAATGCCCTGTTCTTCTGTGATGTTTAGTGACAAGAAAATGATACAGATGCTAGAAAATTTAATTGCTATTTCTCAGCATTTATTTAGGCAGTGACTAAAATGAGTCAGTGTATAATTGGAGTAATAATTGACAAGAAAATCTGCTAACCTGCTCTGTAAGTTGTTGCATTTTCTGACCAAAGAATTCCAGGCGAGTTAGGGTCCCTTTGCTGATAGCAGTTGCCCCAGATGTAAAGGGGTATTTCGTCATTCCTACTCAGTGCATAGTTCATGAGCTTCTTCATTTGCGCACAGATTTAGTCATCTCAGAGTTCATTCAGCTTTGGGCTATGCAATATCTTGGTACACAATTTCTCCTCTAGTGAAGCATTTAGTATCTAGTATTCTTGTGGATTGTCTTTAGTCACTTATATGCAAAAACCAAAGCCTTTTGCACCTGTGGGTAAGTCCAAGTCCAGTGACTGTTCTCTGAATCCCAGTGTAGTGCTGTAAGTCTTCTTAATGTAGTACTGACAGTCTTCTACCTGCCTTTCTTTCCATGTTAGATAAGGATTATCTTACTGTAACGTCTAGTCATGGCTCTAACTTCCTGGTTATGTGTGATACTGTCATGTATATTATTGAATTGGGAAAGGTGCTTAAATTAGACTGGCTATCCTGTACCGATTTCAATATTAATGTCTAGCTAGTTACAGTGAGTGTTATTTTATAGGTTAAGCTGCAGTTCTTAAGAAGTGGAATCCAACAGATGATTAAAATTTTCTTTCTAGGAAAATTCTTGCTTTCGGGTGTTATTTAGATGGACTTTTCCATCCAATGTCAAGATAATTTTCTGTTTCAGTTTGTATTAACACTTTTACTTGATACTCTCGATCTATGATACTTTCTCCTCCATTATTTGGTGCAGAATCTGTGAAGTGGGATGTCTTTTTCCCATGTGGGACAAAATGTATTCCTACTTACTCTAGAGACTAAGTCAAATGTCTAGGAATGCATCCCTGAAAGAGGGTTCCACCATGTTACATTTAATTCTTGAAAACTTCTATTAAAAATGATATAGGTTAAGGCAATTTATTTTTCAATCTGATTAAAAAAATAAAAAAGACTATTGCTGAAAGGTACAGGGGTGGTAGACAATGCCAGCTTCCAGTATACACAGCAGTATTTGATTTACAGGAGTAAATTGAATGATAAACAGATTTTTGTTCTTTTGAAATAAATTAAATAAGTCCCTGTTAAAAACTAATGTTGGTAGCATCATTGACAACTGCACAGAATTATGTGTGATGTTTCCAAAGGTTATGGTGTGCCTGCTTCAAAATCCTTGTTGGCTTTTGGAGTCAAATCTTGAAAATTGTTTGCTTTCAAAACATCACCTGTGTCTTAAACATGACTTATGCTAAACAGCAAAAGAGATTTTTAATTTGTATTACTGCAGGATAAAAGCCCTGTTCAACCTCATATGGGTACAGGATCTGTAGCAGACCTGTTTTTTTGATAACTCACAGTGCTGCTAAGCAGGCCATCTAATTGTATTGCTGCCTGTTGTGTTTGAAAAGCAGCAAACACCCAAATTCCATGACCTGGGTATATTCTGGGTGGCTTGTGGAATCTGTTCTCATCTTCACAAGGTAACTGTGACGTTGACCCATTGACTCTTCCCCTGTTTGGAATCACATTTCATCTTTTAATTGACTTAATTCTTATGAACTGTTTAGGTCTGATTTCCAAATGACTGGCAACTGACAGTTGTGCATGAAATGGGGAAATAACACTGCAGATTAGATTAAGATACAAATAGAAATTTGTAGCTTGTGTTCCATAGCGTAATTGTCTTTCCTTGCCTTAGATCAGTTGTGAATGTTCTGCCATTTTATACCAAGGGAGTCTGGAGACTGAAGCATGTTCATCGGATACCAGATATTAATGTGCTTGCTTTAGAAAGAAATACAAGGGTGTCTAAAATGTGTTCAGAAATAATGGATATAGTTTTTTGAATTCTGAAAATAAACCTGCTTTTACATGATGTATCAGGTAGCATAAATGAGTATAGCTAAGATTCTGATTGTTACTCAGAGCATACAAGGAATATCAGTCTTCCCTCCCCTTTTGTCTTTATCCCATCTGGGACACAGGCCACAGATGTTTACTTAATTTGTATTCTTGTTTTTCTTTCTTGTCCAGATCAAGGTAAATACTTTTTTTTTTTTTTTTTTAAAGGTTCAGAATGTTGTTTGTAGCTGGTGAGCACTGTGATGTGGACACACTAGAATGGTCAAAAAAAGTCTTCAAGGTACCTGTCTTAGACCACTGGTGGCAAACTGGTGAGTATTTTGAACTATCATTTGTAAAATATGGTGATGAAATATTTTCAGACTTGGTTCCTGAGTCTGCAGGTAGGTCAGCTATGTGTTTCCATGAACATTGAAATAGGCAAGGCTAATAGTGAAAATAAAAATTCAGCAGAAAGAGTGTGTTTGTTTTGGAAGTGGTCTGAAAAATAACTTAATAACAGGGTATATTTAAACCATGGCATTTTTAAAAGCTATGTAGAAAAACAAAAGCATTATCTGATCCCTATCTTTAAAAAAAGTTAGCATTATTTCTGTATTTTTCCAGGTTTAATTGTATACATTTGTATGTTTGACTTCTTCATACCAGAAAATTTGGTGTTTGGAGAAGCTTTCATGTTTAAGTTATGTTGTATGTGTGTATGTATATATATATATATATGTATGTATGTATGTAAGTTTATATATTACACGTATATTTTGTGTAATTAAAAACAAATGGAATGCTGGAATGGAGGGCTGTTGGCTGTTCATGAAAGATAGGCATGACAGGTGAGATGGAGGTGTTGCATTGTACAGAAGGGAGAGATAAGACTGTATGGCTGTTAGGGATGATGCAGTAGAGAGCCTCTGGGTGAGGATTAAGAGGATGGAAACCCAAGCAAATGTAGTCGTGGGTGACAACCATTGATTTTACCCAAATACTTTAGTCTTATTCATGCAATTTTGTCTTAGTTGTTGACTCTTTCAAATGAGGCTAAAGCAGAAGATGGTGGAAGAGTCTAGTATTTGTGTTATCAGTAGTTCTTGTAAGATGGAGTAATTTCTATTACCTTGCTTATGACTGAGATAAGTAGGGAAGGGATAGATTTGCAGAATAGAGGTGACCGAGTCACTATTTGAAGGCAGAAATGAGTGGAAGGAAGTAAAAGTTTGACATGCTAAAGTATTAAAAAAAAAAAAAAAAAAAAGAGAGAGAAAAAGAAATGTAAAACATCTATTTAGAAATGTAGGTAAAGTCTTTCATTTTGTCTTTGAAATATTTATGGAGTATATGAAATTGTTGTGAATTGAAGCAGTTGAAATGAAAAGAAGCTTTCATTAGAGGCCTTCAAGATGTTTATACCAGAAAAGCCCAATTGATTACAGCTTTGATTTGTGTCAACATCTTCATCAATAACATTTTTTTTATTTGAATATTTGTGCTAAATATAGTAAGCACACCTTAAAAGATGTGCAATGCATCTCACAGGATCAATAAGAGGCATGTAAGATTTTATGAAATAATGACTGCTTAGCACTTGCTGTTTTCTTTGGAGACATAGCAGTGAATGAAAGAACAGCCCTTTCAGATCCTGTACTCATCTGTACATAGGGAGAGGATAATCTTGTTTTAGATTTGTGCAGGTGTTTTGTTTTTGCTTATATATACAAAATGGCACTTAGTATTTAAATAGCAATTTTCATCTTCAAAGTAATTGTCCAAACACAAGTAAATTAATTCTTTTAACACCCTGCAGAAGTAACTGAAGTTATTCCAGTCTGGCAGACATTAAATTGAGAAAGACAAGTATCTTACCTACCACAAGCTATTCAGGAAGTCACTGCAAAATCAGTGTTAGAAGACAGTTTTCTGTGCTCAGAGATAGATTTTTATGTCATATTTACATATGTTTTGTGGTATTTTGAGTCTTTGTGAAGGAAAACAGAAAAGTGTCTTTCATACCTTGTTCTAATTCTTTGTGTATGAGGATGTTTATAGAGAATGATGCTGCATTTCAGTATTCCTGCTAGGAGCTTCACAAGGAACTTTGCCAAATCTATTTGAAATAACCTAAACAATGTCTAAGTTATACTCACCGTGTCAAATTCTTTGGAGTGGTCTCAGTACACAAAGAAATGTGGATTACATTGGTTTTGGGTCTAGCTTTCAAATCAAGAATTAAACAACAACAACAACAACAGTAATGAAGGTGTGAAGAGTTGCGGAAGCACAGATGCTCTGAAAGCTTGTGTTAAACATTCCTAGCTGCTTCCATGGTAGCTATTCAGTATTTGTAGCAGAAAGAAATAAAACGAGTCTTCTATACCTTTTTTGACACTTTTAGAAGTTAGCAAGTAAAATTTCCATTTCTTAATAAATACAGGATGCAAAGAAAAAATTCAGGGATAAATTTGAAGTGTATAAAATGCCAGTCAAGAGACGTGTTTTTCTGGGACACACACACACACGACGCTATTTTATTTTTTTAGTTGTGTACTTATACTATGGGAATCTAAGTTACAGAGCATGCAAATGGAGGTAGGAGGTTCAAGTTGGAGAATCAGCTGTTTCATGTTGTGATATGATTGCCTTAAGTGTTCTGAGTGTCAGCTCACTAACAGGCAGAACTATGAGAAGACTGCACATTTTCAGTTTTCATGGAATCACTGAATGGCTTGGGTTGGAAGGGACCTTAAAGATCATCTAGTTCCAACCTCCCTGCCATGGGCAGGGACTTGACAAGGTTGGCCAAGGTCCCATCCAGCCTGGTCTTGAACACTTCCAAGGATGGTGTATCCACAGTTTATCTGGGCAAATTGATCCAGTGCCAGTTCCACAGGACTACTGGTCGTACTGATATTTTATTGGGACTATGCAAACAGAACAATTGTACCACTGAATTCAGTATAAAAATATACACAGTGTAATATATTTCAATGAATTATTTCCTCCTACTATGTAAGCGGAACAGTTTATTAATGTGGTCTCCAAGCAGCATGGTCTTGTCCCGTCTTCAGTTTCTATTGTGTTGTCCTGGCAGCACAATGTTCTTCAGTCATCTCTGCTTTGCCTGGGACAAACTGTGTAGATGTGTATTTCAGTCCATTGAATACGATGAAATTTTCAGAGAAAGAGGCAACAGGAAAGGCAAATTAAACAAAAGATAACTGTTTCTTTTGCAGCAAAAGAGTCAGTTCTTGGATTTTTTTTTTTTTAATATTTTTTTTAATTTGCCAGAGTTGCAGCTGTGGAGTTACATAACCAAAACATCTAGAGCTCAGATGGAAGATGATGCTCAGATGGATGGCAGAGATTTCTTTCAGAGTTCAGACTGTTTTAGGTTATCAGATAGTTCCTCAGTGAAAAACATTTTGTTCTTGCTTTTAAAGACACTTGTATCCTGTAGACTAGAATCATATTTAGCTTTTGATGGAAACTAATTTACAAAACAGTTCTTCAAAACTGGGAATTACTCTGTAGAAAACTCTGCAGCTAATTAGCCCTGAATTGCAGAGGCCTCAGAGCATAATGTTATGGATTACATGAACACCTGTTACAAGTTCAGTTGAGGGAGAGGAGAAACACAGGTATTCCCTCCAAGTGAACTACTCTACTTTACTCTACTCTATTCATTTCATGTAATTTCAAGGAGCCAACATAATTTAATGTAACTTCAGTTTTTTAATGAGCCAAGTAATTTGGGCTAAATTGCTTTGGGCAAGCCAACCAATCTCTTAAACTTGTGAAGAGCACTCAGTGCCTCTCATTCCAAGTATTTTAGTAATGTTAACATTCACATGTGGAGGGAAAAAGAGAGGGGAAACAGCTCCTCTTCAGCATGGGACATGGGAGACCTGAATCCACATGTACATTCCAGATTGCAAAGACAGTACTAGTTCAGTGAAAGAGCTGTGGGGGGGAATCTATTGTTTTTATTTATGGAATTGATTGTACTCTGAGCATGTTAGCCAGTAAGCACACCAGGTCCTTCTACTAAAAACAAACAAACAAAAAAATTAGAAAACAACAACAAAACAACAAAAACATGTACCTCTTGTCTTTAAATTCCTGGGAAATCACTTTTCTTTCTTTTCCACCTGGGTGTTCTTTCTTTTTTTCCTCCCGCTGGTGAGCACCTCTTCTGTGTTGATAAAAATTTAGTATCAAACGTGCTATCTCATGTACAATTTCATTTTTCTGTCTTACGTACACTTGACGTTTTCTAATTTAAAATAATTAGAAAGTACCTTAAGCTTTTCTGTTCCCATTTGACTTCAGTTTCTCAGTGTTTATTAATCTTAATCACTTCTGATTGCCTTTCCATGTGCAGCCAGGGGCATCCGTTAGTATGAATGAAGCATTATTCATGTTTTTCTGCTTTTAAAAATTTATTTGTATGGTTGAGATGACTGAGAATAAAAGAACTGTAAAGCAAACTTAAGTTACGGAGCTCATCCATGAACAACATTTACAGTGCCCTGGATAGGCAAATGAAGAAGAGGGGACACCTTTTGGAGCTAGTGTGTTAAGTGAGAATAGAGCAGCCTCCAGTGCCCGAAGGAGACAAGCTGTGGCAGCACCTCCAGTTTGTGTTACAGGTTGCTGATCTCAGTCTTGTTGCATGGCAACTTCTTTTTTGTAGCTCAGAGAATAAAGCCCTCATTAGTGTAAAGTAGATGATTTTTTTTTTTTTTTTCTGATGATGTGAGAACAGAAACACTCCTAGGAAGCTGCATGAGTCTACTGCTTGTAAGGAACAATCCTTTACAAGATTTAGAGCTGCCCAGTGAAAGTAGAGAGCAAACAGGAGTATCTAAGGTGTTAAACCCAGATACAGATAAAAATATTGTGAATTGCACAGTAGCAATTTTATCTGTCTTTTCTATCTTGGTAGTATTGCGATGCATACAATATATTAAGATTTCCCCAAACGATTAAACAGTAAACTGTTAGCACTGAGATGTATAATTACTTTTTATAACCTCCATTTATCTCTTAGTACTTCATCATGTATCAGTTATGATATTACAGTAGGAAGGAAATAAAAATCTGAAATTCATTTATAGTCTGAAAGCATATTATAATTCAGTGCATTTCCTGACATCTTTAAACATGCTATCTGACTTCTTCAAGATATGACCACAGAACCACATTTCACAATGTGCAAGTTATAAGATATACATTCCAAATTACCATTGGATAGCAAAGGAGCTGGGTATGTTTATTACAAAATTAATGCATAAGCTTCAGGTGTTTTGTGACTAGTTTGCCAGTTCACGATGACTGAAGATATTTCCTTTTTTAGAGGACTTAATTTTGATAATTGCCACGGTCCACCAACATTTAACTAAGCTAATTGATATATATAGCTTACTAAGCTGTATTTTGCACATTTATACTGTCAATTTTGATTGGATGTGCTTTGAAATCTTCAGAGGTCTTGTATGTATGTATGATACTGCTCCACACAGCACAGTCTGTAAATATGTTCTGTATTTGGATAAAATCATGAAAGAGAGCCTTGAGGGAATTCTAACAGTTTGGGGGTTTGATTTTATTTTTAAATGAATGGATCAAATACAGCAATAGAATTGTTATACAAGAAGTATTTGGCCTTCACAAGTGTAATACGTATTCATGGTAATTGATGCATTATGCCTACAACTGCTTTGAAACATTTAGAAAATACTTCAAAAATTACTTGTTTCTTATCTGACTTTCGGTTCTAAAAATAAGCATGGAAACTCTGGCACTTCAGAAAATATATTACTTTACAAAAAAAAAGGATTTTTTGAGAAACAGGCTTCAGATTTTCAAATAGCTTTAGCTTATTTTGTGGTTTTCCTAAGCTTCTGTACATCTGCAAGAAATGAGGCAAATACTCTGCTTCTGACTAGCTGTGCACAGCTGTTGTTGTACAGGTATTGATATGGCTCCACAGTCAAGTTGATATTAATGTGGTAATTCCTATATTATGCAAACAAGCTTGAAGCAGTCATACTCAGCACTGCATGCGTGCCTAATAGTATGGGAATGCCTGCCCATTCGTTAAAAAAATTAAAATATATTTAATTCATGCAACTTGCAACGTAATGCAGTATTCACTTTTAAGGTGGGGAATTGTGTCCCAGCTGAGGTGGGAGGCATTCATCTACACAACTGAAGGTTAGAATATGAAATGAAGTGAAACCAATGGAACTACCTAGATGAGATTTGAGTAAGGTAGTTGTTACTAAAACTTTGTTTCAGAAATATGGCTCGTTTTGTGGAAGCTCTTAAATGTGTACCTTTGTTGCATTTGTCATTTAAAATGTAAAGTGATAGTCTGAATCAGGGATTAGAATAAATGAACAAATTGACTGTGGGGCAGACAATACATGTGATTCTATTCCTGTTTTGATGAAATGTACTGAAATAAATAGCTTGGCACTGTGGGTATACGATATTGTGAATGGGAAGTGCAAACCAACCCTGAAAGAGGGAGGTATCTCTGGCAATGTGTTTGTACCCCTTCTTTTAGGCCAGTCCTAGCACGCATGTGGCTGTGTGGTAAACAATGTCAACTCAGAACTAACCTAGCTAAAAGGAAGAACATTATTTTAAATCTTTGTCAGTTCATGAAGTTCCATATAAAAGCATGGGAGTATTCATGCTCGAAAAAAGGAAAGATAGGAATGTACAGCCAAGGTGCAGAATGATGAGAACCTGTTTTGTTTTTCCATGATCTGTGCTGCTGTGTATTTAAATCAAGTCAGCTGTGCAACTGATTGTCCAGTTGTGCATTTTAATTGCAAAATTAGCCTTCTTCATGTGTTTGATAATTAAAATGAATATGGCTGCCACATCGTTGTCTCTTTATGCTTTTGTATGTGCTGACAGTAAACACTTTTTCTGTGGTGTCTGTAGTGCATGGCCCTGTTGTTTAAGCATTCTTGATGCCTACTGTACATTAAAGAATATGGAGGATAAGGAAAACTTGAAATAGACATGAATAAGGAACAGCAGGTGGCCATAACCAGAAAGAATGAAAATTTTTCTGCCAGGCACTGGTTGTATTGTGCAAATGCACAAGTACTGGACAGTCTGCTTAATTAACAGGTCTTTCTGATTTCCTTAGTCACCCTTTTAGAAATGGGTTCATTTCCTATTTATGTCACTTTTCCATACTTTTTTTTTTTTTTTTCCTGGGAGTTAATATATCACAGTTTCGGAGTAGAGAAAATTAAGCAATTCAGCAATTTTTTAAGGTTCTGTATAAAAATTAACACAGTGAGAAAGTGATGATTCTTGGATGTGAAGAATAAGGTGAACAATACCATTGTTTTTCCATGAGGCTTACAGCTAACTTAAGGCTTAAGTTATATTGAAGAGGGAATAGGTAAAAGGAATGGAGAATTTATTGATATGATTATCGTATATCTAAAAAAGCAATTTTCACTAGCCTTTATCCTTAGAAGGCTGTAAAAATCATTGGATATCAATGTACACTGACAATATGGGTTCATCTGTACTGTACTTTTTTGGCAGTCTTCCAGCTGATAGCCCAGTATCACATCCCACTCCCTTGGGATCAGCCAACCTGTGTACCTCTTTGCTGTGTGTGGTGCTGGGGTAAGAGTGTCCAGGTGTCATGTCCTTGCTTTAATTTTGATGGATAATTGGGATCAGACTATTTGTAGTGAAATGCCCAGCACTAGCCAAGTGTACTTGGTATATCTACATGTTAATAATTCATGAGGTGTCAACCTGGAGCTCTGCAGAGAATATAGGTATCTTCTAGGGAAAAGATGCAGAAAACTTTATTGCAAAATTATGCAGTTGATGTTTTTGAGTGTCTGCTGAAGGCACGACTGAGCTATACTGTAAAAAGATTATCTGAAATTCTCTTCCAAGACCAGTGAGCATAAGACTAAAGCGGTGCTTGGGCTACCAGCCCAGCAACATGCCTATCTATAATTTATCATGGCTTAACAGTACTAAATCTGAAGTTGTGAGTGAGGCCACCTACTGTTAGTGCAGTCAGAGACTTGGAAGCTGGCTTGGGTTTTAATGATGGAGAATCACCTGGGAAACTGACAGTTGTGCGGAGTTATATGCTGAAGGATGAAGAACACGAAGTCTGTATGAACACTCAATGAGCTGGTCCCTGAATGTCAGAGTCCTCCCCAGTACATATTTCTGTGATGTGTTAGGTTTAGTTTTATTATAAGGAAGCAGCATGGCATGCTGTGATGTGGATGTTGAGTGCTAGAACTCATCTGGTATTGTGGTTTTCTGTTTCTGGGTGCCCATTAGTTGTTGACATGCTGAGAACACATGTTCGTGATACGTTATTGATTTCTTCATTCTGTCCTTCCTGGCATAACTAAAATGACTGCTGTGTGGAGGGAACATGTGCAGGAAGTTTTCAGAGCTGTCTTCTTGCTGTGTGGATGGATACTGCACAGTAATGGGTACTGCCTAAGCCTCTTTCCTTCTGTAGACCCTTGTCTCCATTTCATTTGTGCTGTCTTCTGCTGCAGT
This sequence comes from Aythya marila, assembly GCF_965140915.1. NCBI lineage: Eukaryota > Metazoa > Chordata > Aves > Anseriformes > Anatidae > Aythya > Aythya marila. Next base: position 154,335,268 of record NC_139042.1, read on the forward strand.
GATGCCTTTAATTCCACTTGAACAAAATGACAACTTTGCCAGGAAAATGTCTGAAAACAGCACTGTCACAGCAAGAATTTAGTTTATTACATTTATGTATATGTTAATGTGTTAATGTATGACAATTGCTCCTTTCTCTTACATATAGAGAGAGACACATCTTTGAAATTTGAGGGTGATTTTACCTCAAAATCAAAGGTGATGAGCTCCTATCCTGAAAGTAGTGATGTAAGGAGGGACTTGGGACATTTTAACAGCGATGATTTTAAGACAATCTCTCAGTAAATCTGTCTTGCAAGTCTCAGTAAAGTGCTTTTCATTATTCTCTCAGGTATATATATTCCCTCCATTGTAACTCAAAGCAGATGTTGAATGTACTTTAATGTCCAGACTAGTTGTGAAACATTGCTCTTCTAAATAGCTGTTTCATTGTCACATTATAAGGTGTTAGGCAAGAAGTAAACCGGTTTTATGATCCAGTTGTCCCTGAAAAGCCTTCCATAGCCAGAGGGCTGCTGACTTCCTTGCATAGGGAGTGGAAGGCTAGCACCTGATGTGTGCAGAAGGGATTGATCGAAGACAGATCATCTGTTCTATTTGTTACATTAAAAATATGCAAGTTCCTAAAGACTGCGGTATTGGGAATCTGTTTAGACACTGCACATTAATTTCAGAGAATCTCCAACTGTAAACAAATGAGTCAAGCAAGAAATGTGTGCACATTTAGACATCTGGTGTAAGGGGTGGGTGGAATACAATGTCCATTTGACACGTTATCCTACTTCAAACTGCTGCTGTTTTTACTTTCTGACCTATGTCTTGTAACCTACATATAAATCTTGACTTTAATTGTAAATAAACCAAACTTAATTCAAACAAAGATTATTAAGTAGCTTTGCTTATTGGAAATATAAAAAATGGCCACACAGAATTTGTAGTATACATAATTGGTAAGAAAAATTTCTCATCAGTAGTTGTTTTTTCTGTTTTCTTCTGAACAATGTTGGTTTCTATTCAATTCTCCTTTCAAGTCAGGCTGCTTTTTCCTTGATGAAAAATGCTGTCCTGGAAAGCACTTGCTGTTTTCTGATTGGCTTGGGAAATTGATATTTCAATCCAGCAACCTGTTTGAAAGATACACATTGATTTCCTAAGAATTGTACAGCACAAATATGCATGCTATCCTCTGACAGTACTCCTTGGTGCTTCTGTTTTGCAAGAGAATATTTTAACATTCAGGAACTGTTAACCTAACATAAAGAGTGGATGCTTCTGGGATTCTCTCAGCTAATTAATATCTGGTCCAAATACCAACAAGCCATATTTTTTTCATGTATATAAAAAGACTTATTGACCCATGGGAATTGAATGCACACCCTAGAGATTTGAACACTGGGTAAATATGAAAGCGATGTATTTCTACAGGTAATTGAGAAGACAATAGAAGAAACAGCAGCAATTTTAAAGACTTATTCAGAAAGTTTTAGAACTTGTGATTCTTGTTTAGAATAAATGGACTTACATTCAGTCTTATTCACTGTATTGCAAAAAGCAGAAACACAAACTAGTATGACCATGTTTCCTTTCTGGTTTGTATTCTTTTAATTAGCGGTGTATCAAAGAGCCAAACAAATCCAAACAAAGTTTTAGAAATTTCACAGATCCCTCTTCTTCCACAAGGGTTTTTTTGACTGAGAGCTCTGCGATTAGAAATCTCTGTCAGTTCCTGAGAAATCTCTGTCAGTTCCTAAATCTTATCGGTGCCTCCGGTTACAGTGGTGCTGTGTTCCTTCTCTCTCAGTAGCAAATCTAATGACTGTGTTTAGTTGATGAATACCTTTCTCATCTATCTGTTACAGTATGGTTTTTAGCTCTTGCCTTGCAATATGTAAGGCAAGATGTAATCTGTGCCATCACTTCTCCTGCCAATGCAGCCAAAAAGAAATTGTCCCTTCCACTGCCTTTTCCAATTCACTTTTCTCTAAGGAATGTGCATTTTTTCATTCTGCTCTAAGGAAAAAAAAAGGGAAAAAGTTGAGGTCAGTAACTTCAGTACTGTGCAAAATACAGAGCTCTGAAACTGCTGAATAGATTGTGGGTTTCGCTTCCTGCAGCTTTCAGTCTGATTGCTTGCTGGCTACGTTAGGACATGTTGATGTTGTGTCTGTATAATTGCAGCTTGGATGTTCTGCTTTTTTGGAAGGAAAAAAAAACAAGATCAGTGTTTGTGTGGGAAATGTGCGTTACGTAGAAAAAATAGAACAATGGAAAATGGGAAGCAACCAAGCAAACTTTTTAGCATGGAGGGTTGATCATTCTTGGTCTGTGCTCTGCAGCTGGAGTTAGGCCCTAGGATAAGTATGTGATGCTAATGCTAATTTTCAGCTACTTACTAACACCTAACTTAATATTACATAAACTTGTGGTGGTTTTGTTCTTGTTCTTGCTCCTTTAAGCAATTGAGTAATCATTTAACTACTTCTGAAGTGGCAGAGAAATGCTGTGGAAGCTGAGAAAATTCACAGCAAAAACAACTCTAGTGAGCTAATGCAAGAGAACTGAAGATAAATTTGGGCATAACTGATCAGGGCCCAAATACAGAGCTGAACACAAACCTGCTTAGCTGTGCTGAAACTTAAGCATGATGTGGACTATGAATTCCAAGTGACCTGGGACATCTCCAGAATGATAAAACTGTGTTTTTATAGTTCTAGCCCCATATTGTGTCCCTGCTATTATGTACAGCCACCTACACCTTCCTCCCCTCCCCCCCCCCCCGTCCCATAGTTATTGCATCATAAATTTCTCTATTTTTTCTTACAGGGAAAGGAAGGAGAACTGTTTTTTTTTTTTTTTTTTTTTTCCTTTTTTTTTTCTTTTCAAACTTAGACTCTGCTATATGACAATATATTTTTTATTCCTCTTTCTTAATAATAGCTCTTGTAGTATAAATGCATTACGTGCAGTTGAGCTTTCTAAAGGGGGGGTGGGTGAGAAGGGAGAACTTTGTAGCTGCCTAACTGTGGGGATAATTAGGAAGGTGTAGGCACTACAGGGGATATTCGTGCTGTCTGAAGAAGGTATTTTATGTTACCAGTGCAGCCGGGATTCCAGACCTACTTGCTTTTAGTGAGCACCACACAGGGAGCAAAGGCACACAGTGCAGGTGTTTAAGTTATTTGTCTGCAGTTAGATGAATGAATTTCTTCCTAAGATTCAAAAACCAGCAGTTAAACCAGTTATTTGACTTCTGGCAAAATAAATAAACAAAAAGCACAACAAAACTCTAATATACTATCATTAGTAAAACTTTAATGTTTGTAGATGGAGGAGAATGCAGCTGGATTATGATCACAAAATCTTGGAGCTGTTTGATTCCCGTTCCTCACAGCATTCCTTTCAAGTTTATTTTGGCAACATGAAATTTAGTTCTGACTTCTCTACCTTATTTCTTCTCGAATCTTGAATATTTTTATTGCCTGAAATATTTCTCACCAATAAATGCTAGTGAGACCTCCAGGATTTTAAAAGGGGTATTCCTGAATTTTCTGCATTATTTACAATAAAATTTGGGAAGTTTTTCCTTTTTTTATGATTTTCCTGACCAATATTGTTGTGGAGATTTTGTGTTTATTTACCTTCCAAACCTCATAGTGTATAGAATTTTTCAGCTCCACAATAGAACTATGGATACTTTTTTATCACTGCCCTACAGTGATAAGATAATCAGTCAAGAGTGGATTGATGTTTTTTCTGGAATTCATTCTTTCCAAAGATATTCATTTGTAAAAACAACCTCTGAAATATATCTGCCATACACAGTATTTCTGTCATGGCTTTGCTGTAGGCAGTTTCCTACTGGTGTGGTATAACGTCATACCCATAGAAGAATCAGCTTAAGGTAAAATGCAGAATGTTTGTATTTTTGATTGTCTCCTATGGAGTGCAAAAGCTCCCCTGTGAAGAATGCAGATTTCTGTGATGAACTGATAAAACTATGAATATTATTGGATAACAAATACAAAGCTCCTGAATTCTAAATCTTCCATTGCTTGTCTGGCACATTTATTTATTTCGTTTTTAATTGCGATACGCTGAACCAGAAGCAAAACTTAGAAACAATAAATACTCAATGACACAAGAAGCAATCTTGGTTAATGTATTTGTGTTCTTCTACCAGAATCTGGTTCTGCAATTACTGCTTCCTGTATTGGTTTGGGAAACTCTACAACGCCTCCACCTGGGCAAGCAGGAAAACCAGTACCAGGATACAACGGTAAGACTGTGCTAAAAGTATGCTGCTAGAAAAGGATATTGCTTATATTCCTGCGTAAGCGTGCTTTAATCTAAGACTTCATAGGGAAAGCAAATTACAGTCTTGCTAACACATTTTCCTCCTCCTTGTAATAGGAAGCTGCCTTTTTTTGTGTTGTGGAATGTGACTGTGCTTAAGAAATTCAGGGTAATTCTCCAAAACGTTGAGAAACTACTCCTACTTTTGTTATATAAAAGGGCTACCACATACTTATAAACTGGAAATAACAAAGATATGAAAAAAATACTGTGCTTTAAGGCTTTATCCACAATTGCACAGAATTAAATGAGAAGCGGCAGTAAAACTGTATTGGCACAGCGGGAGGAAAAATGTTAGTCATAACCATCAACAGAAGAGGAAATGATAACTAGACAAATAATTGCTGCTGTAACTTGCACTTTGAATGTTTTTCATACCTGTCTTTTCAATTTTCAGAGCCTAAATAGTTTTGTTTTGGAAGATGTACATCAAATAACTGTGTCTCAGAGACTTATTGATTAGATTTTCTTCTGGTGCTACAGTTTTGTATGAGAAGTATCCTGAAGTGCACAAAGGGAATTCTTAGTGTGACATCTGTGTCTTCCACTAATGAACTAACAAGCAACCTGGCAAGGATATGAACCCTTCCCCTTCCCCTTCCCCTTCCCCTTCCCCTTCCCCTTCCCCTTCCCCTTCCCCTTCCCCTTCCCCTTCCCCTTCCCCTTCCCCTTCCCCTTCCCCTTCCCCTTCCCCTTCCCCTTCCCCTTCCCCTTCCCCTTCCCCGTTGATGTTAAGCACATTATCTTTGAGTACTTGTAGAGCATTTTTATTTCCAGATCGGAAAATGGTAGGTTATGAACCAGCAGTAAAGGGAGAGCGCTCATTGTCTGGAAGCTATTTGTTTGTAGAGGGTACAGCTACAGATTAAGAATGCAAAAATATTTTCATACTTAGGAAGCCTGATCTTAACACAGGTCTAAAGAGTTACTTAAGTCCAAATAATAATTACATTTCTTAAAGATCAAACTGTTCTCAGAAAAGGTTCTCACATTCTTGGGCAGAAAAAGCTTAGCTATTTTTTCTCCTAATAGATGGAAGAAATGGAAATGAACATTAAAGAAAATACGTGCAGCTGTTCTGGGTTCTAGCACTTACAGAATGAAGACGAACATTAGTTTAAAAACAGCATTAAAACCAAGCTGTGAAGTTCGTCTACAATTGTAGTAAATAGGGAAGAATGGAAAAAGGTATGACACATGCTAGAAAATGTCCTGCCCCAAAATATATGAGTAGCAAGAATATAAAAATTACACTTGAATTTTCTGAAACATGGCACTGAGTGTAAGTAAGGAATTCCTTCAAACAGAACAGAGGAAATATCTTAAACATGCAATAAGAAAAGAAAAATTAAATGAACACTGAAATACACTAGAGATTTAGGAAAGAACTGTACCTTTATTGCTTATTGGTTTGAGGCCAATTATGTCCTGTAATGCAGCCATTCAATAAGTAGTGGATCTTCTGAAATTACTCTGTGCAGACAGCTGTCTTGCTGTCACCCACATCTGTTTTGATGTTTTGGCTGCTGTTACTGTATTAATTAGAAGAGTTCCTTATGCCTTATGCATTAGAAGTTAGATTTTGTATTCTTAGATTATACAACTGGTAGTGATTTTTGGACATTGCTAAAGTTTTGTTTTATTTATGCTATGATGTAAATAGAAAGTTAAAAAGTCTACTTAAGTAGACTTCTTTCCTGTCATACTGCTGAAATAAATTTATTTCTTTGAATCTTTTTAGATAATTTCATTGCATTGTTCACAAACTGAAGCAAGTCCTACATTTAGAAGTACTATCAGTTCATCAGTAATTCAGGAATATGCAGTGTAGTAACCACCTTCCCCTGATTTTTGTATATTGAAATACTCTGCTTGCAAGGAGAATAAATGCTGGAATTCCTACCCTAATAAAATAAACTGTTTACATTTTACTTTAATATAGTAAAAACAGGAAAAATAAGCTGGGGGTAAGGGAAACACTGAAAGATACAGGTGAGTGGGTCTTTGTCTTTCTGTGTTCTAAGTCTAAATTCTCCAAATATAACATTACCATCTTCTCACAACATCTAAAAAGATAAAAGATCCCAAGTCACTGAATTGTAAAACTGGTGTGGTTGACTTGCCTGTGTCTGTGTGGTGAGCTGTTGCTTTCAGCAGGCTCTTCAGTCACTTAAAAAAATATCATTCTCTGTGAAGGAGTGGTTTCATCCAGAACTAGTAAATTACAGACTTTTCTGTTCTTTGGACAAATAATATATGATATTACTCATAAGACTCTTAGCGGGGTTTTAGTGAGAAGTCTATCCTCCTCTTTTCCCCATTTCCTCTGTAACTTTTTAATACAGAATGTAAGATTATTTGTATTAGTTTAATTCCAGCTGAACATAGCTTTCTTTGCTTGGGCAGACTTCAAAAAGCATGTTTTTAAATCCATGTCAGCTTAGTCTGTCAAAACCATTTGTTCCTGTTTTTCTATGTTTTAGTCATTTCATTTTGTTCAATCCCATTTATCATAGGCCAAGTTGATACTCTAGTTAAGAAGTACTGTGGCCTATCTACCATTCTTCCTTATCCCTGTGCCTTCAGATGAAAAGGGTGGTTGTAGTGGATTTCCCAGCTGACTGCCCTGAGGAGGCTATTTCAGGTGGTTTTCCTCAGAAGCCTACATACTTCATACCAAGATGCAATCTGAAGGCGATGGGTCAGTGTCATTTGGGAAAAAGTCTTCTCTTCAAAGGTCTGGATTTTTTGGTGTTCTCTAGTATTATGCTGCTGCACAGCTTTGGATAATTCACAAGTTAAATTACATCTTTGCGTTAGACTAGAATAACCTTGTCAGTTGGGGACCATCTTTCTGAGTCTCCTGAGAGCCTTTGAAAACCGAGCACATTTATCTACTGCTAATAGCACTTCCCACATCAGCTAGATGAGCCTCCAGTAATCTTAGTTATGTTATCTGAACACTTTTTCTCATAATATATCTGAAAAATCCTTCATTATTTGCAAGCTTAGAATTTCCAGTATGAAGGTGTCTTTTAATTCTCAGTTCTATGTTTTTTCCCTTTTTGACTTTGTGTTGTCTACTCCCAGAGCACAAGTATTATTTGAGACTTTTTGGACTTAAGACTGAATGTTAATGTCATAGGATTATCGAGTTTTGTACTCTCAAATTACTTAATACCTTTTGTTGCTTGGTGTATTGCCATTCTCAACTGTGACAACTTGTCACAAGCATATCAACTGTGAATTGATATCCTTGAATGAAGACGCTGTCTTCCACTCTTCCACCTTAAAATACTCTACTTAACAGGAGTTCTCTTCCTGTATTACCTTTTTTTTTTTTTTTTTTTTTTTTTTTTACAGTGATGATTCTGGATGAAAATAAGGAACCAGTGAAGACGAAGACTTTAGGAAATATTGTGGTAAAGTAAGCAAACTAAGTATTTTCTGAAACTTCTGCCTCTTTAGTGTCTAACTGTTGCCATAATAAAACTTAGGTTTGTAATCAGTGGATAGACAAAGGTATTTGGAAAGAAAATTGCCGCTAGCTGCCATAGGCGTTCAGCTAGGATGGAAGAAATCACCTTGCAGATGTGCTTATGTCTCTTTGCTGTCTGTAGGGGTGACACAGACAGTTTAGAATAGGTGCTTAACACTAGCTACCTACAGCTACGCGAAATTAATGTCATTCTTAGTAACTCTCTGCCAAATGAGATGAATTATATCTACAAACAGGTAGATAACATTTCTGAGTCATAACTATCTTGGTTATGCCTGTCAGAAGTGGATATTGTCACATTAGGAGATCTGTTGGGGCTATTCTCAAAGTTTTAAAGCCAAGATTTATCTTCCCTAACACTGCCCTATATTTAAGCCTTTTTCTTAAGGGATTGCAAGTGTGTTTATGTATTGATTTGTTGTTTTATCTCTCCCAGCATGATTTTTGCTGCAGCCAAATAAACTGATAGGGAAATAGTGGGGAGATTTTCCTCCTTATTTTCCTCCTGTCCCTTTTCCCCTTCTTCCTTTTCTTCCTTTTTTTTTTTTTTTTTTTGCATTGGATCACTCAATGAATAGTGTCCCTGTACCATTGCTATTATATCGTCATGTTCTTATTTATTATAATATCCATTCTGAAATTGGGGAAAGAGTAGTAAGGGCAAAATTACAATGTTTCAAAAAAAAGTCATTATGAAATATTAATTGTTAACCCGTCTTTCTGTTCCGTGTCTTTTCTGATGATCTTTCAAGATGCTCTTAAAATTCATCCTGCTGCCTAACTATAAAATACAAACAAAACAAAACAAAAAAAAGACAAAGCTTTTGATGAGCTTTAGAAGACCAGTTCTGGGTGTTTTTAACATGTCCAATGTTTGAATCTATAGACTGTTATGAGAAGTAGGTTTTAGGATACTATGGTTTGGAGTGTCTTAATTTTGTTCCAGGTTTCATTCTAATAAGTGACAATTTCTTGACAGTGTTTAGTTGGTTATTTTGTTCATAAAAATCTGTGGCTGTTACGTTAAGACATCACGTTTTCTATCTTCTGCTGCACTCAGCTCAATTGTTGTTTAGCTGTAAAACTTTTTTTTCCTTAATTTTTAGATTAGGACTAGTTTGCATAAAACCCTCCTGAATAAAACCCTCCTGCAAAGGAAGCCTTTCCCTTCTTAGTTTCTCTACTCATATAAATCCCTTAAAAATAGTGGTGATGGTCCTTGTTACTAGCAGGGTTTGTTTATCACCCCAGGATCCTCAGGCATCTTGAAGTGATGAAGTGGGAGAATTGGGATAGTTTTGACTCTTCTTCTGTCATACAGTCAGCAGCAAAATATGGTCTACTGCTTTAGAAAAAGAAAACAAAACACGACGAAACACAGGTATTTGCTTTATCTGCAGCGAATTGAGAAATATTCTTCAGTATTTCTGGGAATGGAGTATGACCACACACTGCCTACAATACAAGCTGTGCAAAAGTGGTATGATGCAGCTCTTGGTTATTTTTAGGCTAGTCTAACTGCTGATAAGGACTGTTGGGGGCTGCTTGAGGCCTGCAGTGCTCATAAGTATAGTATTTAAAATAGCTGTTCTTGCAATAGAGTTTTGAAATTTAATTTTATCCTGCAGGAGTCAAATAATTTAGAAAGGTTGTTCTTACACGCTCCATCTCCCAGCACCAAGTATGTTATTTTCTTTTCTCATACCTACCAGATGTTTTTTCATATAATCATCATCTTTGTGTCCTTTGGAAAGATTTTTTTTTTACTGAGGAGAACTCACACAGTGGATAATTTACCTGGACATGCAACAATATTTTTGACTTCACAAGTCTTTCAGGATAGAGTAATTAAATGCAGCATCACAACATTTATGATGAAAGGGCAAAGGAAAACAAAGATTACTGCAGCTCACGAGAGTGGGTTTATATGAATTGTTTCCACGTTTATGTTTTTTTTTGAGCTAGAATCTTTGGACGTAAAGAATAATTAACCAAGAATTCATTCTGAAGTGAAAATCATAGCAGCAATGACCTCCACGTCCTTTAGCAAGATCAGTCTGATTTAGTGACACACTTGTGCTCGCTTTGTTCTGAACTGCCTATAATTAATACAAAACGGAGAAGCTGTGTGTGGGTATATATATGTGTGTAATGGTGATTAGCAATGAGAAATTTCAAAGGAATGTTAGCAAAGAGAAATACTATTTAAATTCCAATGCAGTGGGAATTTCAATTTTGCTCTTTTTCATTATGAACATTGCAAACCTGTTATTTTTATTTAATGAGACCATTGTCAGCATTGTCTCATTCTTTACGTTTGTTCATGAAAGAAAGAGGACTACGTTTGCCATATATTCATTCTATCCAGGGAGTAATGTCTACCAGTAAATTTCCCTCTAGATCCTTTTAGGAATGTCCATAACCATGTTACACTTCCTCTAGTGTTTTGTTTTGTTAATTTTGTGCCACTGTGATGGGGCTTTATGTGATAAGTATTTAAAAATTACTTTTACTGGTCTCTACTACATAGAATCACATAAGCATTTCCGTTCCATATTCAGAAAGAGGAGAGACAATGCATTATACGTTCAGCGATCCTGAAATGTGTTTGTAAGTTGGAGTGGACAACTGATAAGTGTTAGTTTTTTAACTAAGTGATTAGTTAAATTGCATTTAAGAATAGAATATCCTGAGTTGGAAGGGACCCACAAGGATCATCAGGTCCAATTCCTGGGTCCCCAAAGGATCACCCCAAAAAAATAAAAATCAGATCATGTGTCTGAGAACATTCTCCAAACACTTCTTGCTGCAGAGATGAAATTGTTGCTTGTAGAACCATTTAAAGAAAGTGTGTCATCCTGCATAGACTACTTGCAATACATTCTTGTAATTAACAGCCATACACCTAAGAACAATTTGCTAAATTTATAAAACCTAGAAAGCAGTGCCTTACAAATAAGCTATTGGAACAACTTTCTTAGGAATATGGTGTTTTTTATTGACACCACGAACGTGGATTGTAAATAGCTGCTCGTTTTACCAAACGTTACAGGCTTGAGGTAGAATTTAGTAGATGATATCCTTTAGGCTGTGTTGTATGGGAGGTCATTTTAGATAATTATGGTTTTTTTTTTTTTTTTTTTTTACCAGCAAAGTAAAAAAAGTACTCAAAGCAATGAGTAGGACTTTCAATGTGTGAGCAATTTGTCCAAAAATGAGCTGAATACATGTGGGTAGCATTTGAACTTTTTTACTTTTAACTCTTTCCAGGCATTTTAACATTTTTTGATGCTTTTCCTCTTTCCCATCAAACTAGATTTTTTTCCTGCAAAATACACACTGAAACCAACTGCTTCTGTGACATTTTTCAATTAACTAAAGGGATATTTCACGCAGAATCATAAATTCTCGAGATCCTCTCTTCTCTTACCTCTTCTCCACCCTTTTCCCAGTCCTGTTGTTCTTTGTGCCTGAAAAAGCTTGAAGATTGGAGATGGCTTTCAAATTGCAATCACAAAAAATTTTTTTGAAGAGCGCTGTTTACATACAGCACTACACAAATAATGAGTAATAATATAGGTGCCAATCAGGATGACTTAATTCCACTCACAGGCCTACCTCATGTAACCATGGCTGATATTTGCTTTGCCTGGTGGTAATGAACGGCCTGTGACTGCCATTGTCTACTATAAAATGAATAAATGAAGGGATGACTTTTCTCCTTTCTGAAACTCAGAAAAGTAGCACCTGTAATAGTTTTGACTTTCAGCTGTACTCTCAGAAAGCTGTTTTTTTTTTTTCCCTATAAATAATCTTCTGAGTGCTGTGTCAATAATTTGTTCCAGCAGCAAGAAATCTTGCATCATTATGGCAAGTGGCATCCTGAAAGGATGTGACACAGTCAGCTTTTCCCAGGCAATGTTACAGGTGGGTTGACCACTGTTGCATGAAAAACAAATGAACTGTGAAACAATGCTCAAAAAACAGGTAATGATTGTAGTTTCAAATTGGCTATTAGAAAACAGTTATCATACTTCAGAAGTTTTTGTGATGCTGCCAAGCTCACCTAATCTTAATATCTCACTTTGTAATAAAATTACCTTTTTTTTTTTTTTTTAAATAAAATGTAACCAGGGTGTTACATTTCAGTCTTCTCTCTCCTCTCACATCATTATGATCCAGTGCTTCTCCCTTTAGAATTCATGGCAGTGTTCCCGTGGACTGGACAGCAGTGGGACGGAGATACTTTTGGCTCGGGGTATTTTGATCCTGATGTTTTGGCAAAATTCCAGTACGCTGAATTATTTTCTGGCAAGCTGAATTCCACCTTTATTAATTTTATTAGCAATTTGTATTTTCCCAGCACCTACAAATTGTAGTCAGTTGTGATCCTAAGCACTTTGTTACCGCTGAAGAATTGCATGTGCCCATCACTGTTCAATTATTTTGCCCAAAATACTGACACATAGAAGATGGCATTTGTTTTTTGCTTAGGAGATGGAATGGAGTCCTAACTGCAAGTAATGTTTTAGAGAAGACAAAGGAGGGGTATTTTCAGATTGTGTCTGTATTGTGCTATGTGTTGTGCTGTGGAAATACCTGTGGTAGCCAGTAGTTTAGCAGCCTGGTTTCCATAGACTGAGGAAGATTATTTCTCTTGCTTCTCAGCAATATGGACTGTGGATATCATTGCATTTTTTTCCTTTAAACAAAACAAACTAACCAACCAAGCAAGCAAAAACATTGGGAGCAGGGATTATATTTTTGATGATATGTTACGTAGTTCTTGGTTTAGATTTCTAAACAATTGTAGTTACAGAAAGCAAAATGTCTTCCAGGTTTCTGCAATAAAATTAGCTCTTCTATTTAATGGCTAAGTGGAAACCACTGAATATAGCCTTGGTGAATTTATTAAGGATTTTGTCAATATGAACTGTCCTTTCTCTCCCATCACAAGAATGCTTCAGATTGTTAAATAAACTGAAAGTTCAAAATCTACAATGATTCAGGCCGTTATGAACTACTAGCAACCAGGCAACAACCATAGTAACTACCACTCTTGGGTGATTTTTCTTAAATCTGAAGAAGAGGTTTTTCATTTAAACGTATACACACACAAACATGGGGATTGATATATTGCTTTTCTAATGTATTTATTTCAAGGCAAATACTCTGTCATGTTTGTGTATCACAAGGGTGCTTACTAAGCTGGTAGGTCTCATGAATTCTTGCCAGAGGGGCAGAAGCCAGCCAGATCTCCCGAAGCCTGGGTGCCTAACTGGAAAGTGTCTGGCATTTGTGGCCTTGCCTTAACCATACTTTCTAGGAATGTGACTTATAGGATGTGTTGAGACAAAACCCTTAGAATAAAAGTAGTATTTATAGTAGTATATTCTATTATGATACTTGAGCTGAATTAGCTTGGAGACACCTGGCATTGTAAAAAGTTGTGAATTTAAATCATTGATGTGGCCTTTTGAGTATAATTCTTACTATTTATACCTTATTTAGATAAAAATAAGTGAATATATATATATAACTTTTATGACTGTAACATTAGAAATGTACACGTAGTAACAGATCTGTTCCTGGGACCTGAACATCATAGGAGACTTGTAATGATATCAATGTTGCTGCCATACAGAGTGGTGTTACGCTGTTTGAGATGTTGCCTTTTGGGCTCATAGGGACCAGTGTTGGGCTCATAGAGATCAGTGTTAAAAAATAAAATGCCATGGATAAAGATTTGTTTGTAAGGATTGCAGGCATAAGCATTTACTGTTTTACCAGTATGAATATGCTTCCTTGCCTGATCATTCTCTCTGTTACTAGGGTTAAGCTTTATGAAATTTGTGTTGGATGTTCTGTGCCTGAATATGTATCTTTTAGGGTTAAACACAGCTTCCTGCCTTTGAAGGACAAAAATGACCACTTCTCTGTTAGCTGAGTCTTGTCTAGCTTTTCCTGTTCTGGCAGATAGGTGCAATGTCCTGTCTTTTGTCATGTTCCTGTCCTTGACTGAAGAATGGACATATAGTATGAATTGAAAACTCAACTAATAAATCATTCCAGAATTTTGCAGCTTCACTTCTTTAAAAAAAATAAAAATATATAAAAATATATATATATATAACTCCAGTTATTTTAAAAAGTTTTTAAATTGACTTTTTATCAATATACTTTCAAATAATTCACAAAATAATTCCAATAATATTATGTGGAGTTAAAAGAAGGAAAACATTTTTATTCAGATTATTGTGACTGAAATTGTTAAATCTTTTTACAGAAACTGAAGATCTGTGTGCCTGATGATTTGTTTGCCTATACATGAGCTTGTACGTGTTAGATAAATAGATATCTATAATAATGAATTTGTCTGAATCATAGCATATATGCACACATTTCTGAGAGATACTTAATTCATCAAAATGTTGGAAGCTGAATGCTGATGACATATTTATAGTGTAGTATGTAGTGCTTGCTAGACCAAACATCGTTTTATTGAATATTAGACACACTTATGTTATATACAAGGCAAGGACTGGATACGGTACAGAGACACATGTGATCACAACAAATGCACATCTTGTTGATCTGTTATCAACATATTATTAAACAAAACTGTTTTCTTATTCCTACTCAATGACTGTTATCTGAATATAAAGTGTGAATGGAGAGCATGAGCTGTACTTGTTATATCTGTGTTTCTAACTACTTCACTCTGCTCTTTTTAATTTAAGGTTGCCTTTGCCTCCTGGAGCGTTCTCAGGACTTTGGGAAAATCAGGAAACATTCCAGAAGTTGTATTTCCAAAAATTTCCAGTAAGAATTACAAAATATCTTATATAAACTTTTGGAAATCTCGCAGCACTGAATGCCATGAATTTTCAATTGGGTAGCATAAAAAAATTGTATCTTATTTTAATGGGAAATATTTTGATACATTTCTTACAGGCTGAAAAGCATTTCAAGTTAAACATTTCTTCATACATACTTCCAGCTTTTGGTCACATTGATTTTTTTCAGATCTGAAACAAAAGAAGTAAACCTTCTGTAAAGAAAGTTTAAAGATTCTGAACCTAAAAGTTGTTTTATGTCATTTGGTCTAAAAAAGATAAAAGCATTGATTCATTTCAAGTTTAGACTGGAATAACTTCAAATCCACTACCGCTGACATGCAGTCATTCTAGTTTAGCATCAGTCCAAAATACACACTTATCTACCACATGTGTATATATATGTAGGAGGCTCCTTACTGAATTGTCCATGTCAGATGAACTGTCTAGGGACTCGTGTCCTCCTTTCTGCCTAGAAATAGATGGACTGGTCCAGATAGACTGTCCAGAATGGAAGGTTTGGTCCAATAAAAGTAAATGAGTGAACAGAGCAGGCAGATTATTTTCTTTGCGCACTGGCATGATAGTGGTGTATGAATGGATCCAGCAAATGGGTATCGTAAGGGTCAATTTGACAACTGTCATTGTATTGTAACAATTCCACTCTTCTTGTGTAGATTCAGGCAACATCCTTCTCCAAGCCGTCAGGGATTAAAGTAGGCAGAGTGGAAAAAATCCAGGCTTATGTGTTCATTGTCTTCTGCTCTGTCTTAATAAAGACTGAAAAAAACTTCTGAAAAAGGAGCTCCAAGATATATGATTATATAAGAATGGTGAAAAAAATAGAATTAAATCTTTTTGGCACCAACAATTTACTTCATTTGACACAATCAGTTTTGTGTGTTGGCTTCCTGGGAAATGGATGAATCTTTCTGGTACTCTTCCCTGAGTTTATTTGCATATTTGGTTATGTTGTTTTTAGGGATATTATGATACTATGGATGCAGGTTATATGGATGAAGATGGCTATTTATATGTTCTGTCTCGAGCTGATGACGTGATCAATATCGCGGGACACAGACTTTCAGCGGGTGCAATTGAAGAGGTAACCTCTGCCTGACAGTAAAATAGAAGAGTGAAATATTAATAAAGCAACCTGAGTTCATGAAGACTAAAAATCTCACAAAAATCAATTTTCATTCTGCTTATCTTGATTGCATTTGCATTGGTACTTTTAGGAAAAACATTAATTGTTTCAGGTCCTTCCTATTAAGGTGCATTCTAAGACAATAATAAGCAATTTGTATCACAGGCTTGAGAAAACAAGTGGGATATGACATATGAAGATGGAGGTAAGGGGCAGTGTGGTAGCATGGAAAGCGTTCTTGAAGTTCTAACATATTTACTTGGGAATACTTTAAGGTAAGGTAGGCTCAGCATGTCAGGTTGTTGCATTAGCTCATTAGCTACTGAAATCACTTAGAAATTATTTTTTCTTAAAATACAGTTTTTAGTTGTTTGGGTTTTGTTTGTCTTTTTTTTTTTTTTTTATAGTGTTTGGTGTTATCTGACTCCTTTTTGCATAGATTCACATTTGGTGCTTTTTCTTGTTTCGAAGAATTTCCTTCTCAGTTCCTTGAGACCTGTTTTTTGTCTCTCTCTTACTGTAAGAGCAGTGCTAAATGAACATAAATTTTTCTTTAAAAAAATCCTACCGCTGAGTGAAAATCATTAACGTAATTCCTATGAAACTCAAAAAGTTGCAAATACTGCAGTACATAATAGTATCTTAATTTCATATCTTTGTTCACTTACTCCTTCACAACTGCTCTTGTTGCCAGTTATAAATTTCCCTGATGACATATCAGTTGGTTATTCAGGGTGGCTAGGAAAAGGTGTGCTAGGTAAGTACAAGGGAAAAATATACTTAAAATTCTGAATTTAACTGTTCACTGAATCACAAACTCATTTGTGATTTTTTTCCTTTCTAATGTTTATCTTAGCAATATGTTAATTAGTATGTTTTAGTGACTGTATTTTTTTGAAGACTGGGTAACTTAAAAAAGAATGGAAGAAACTCTGATTTAACAGAAGGGAACAAATCTTTATAAATGTAGGCAGTTCTTCAAGGAGCAGTCAGCCAGGAAGTTGCTGTACTGACAGGTCTGTGAAGATATAAAGGTGTCTTTCAGTCTGCTTAAATCTATTGCCCCTTTGAAGTGAGTGTTTTGTGTTGCTCTACGACAACAGGGAACCTCATCCTCCCCCATTACTGCTCTGCTACTACAACGGCATTGTTTCCTGGTATCAAGCTGGATCTGAACCTTGCACAGCAAATGAGGAACTGAATTACCTCAAAGATGACATTCATGTCATCTTTGTGTCCATCTGAATTTGGTCAGAAGCTCAGTGTTGCTGTTTTTCTCCCTGTTAGAGCTTTCCTCAGAAATGGTGTTTCATCACTACAGACTTCTAGATGCTTTTCTATTCACCTTCTGAACAATGCTAAAAAATAGTGTTCTTAATACATGCACAGCAAATTGCTAGTTAAATGGGAAAGCATTAACAAGAACACAATTAGCTTTTCAGTAAGATCAGTAAATACAGAATTAGAGGTTCATTGAATAGACTTCTAATTAAGTGACAGTCACCTTGTTGAGCAAGTATATTAATTGTATTTACATTATAGCTGCATTACAAGCTTAACAGGTTTAGTTATACCTTAGTGCTTTGGTGTTTCAGCTTCATTATGTTCCAAACAATTAGTTTCTTTGTCTATTAGTATCGTCAGGGCTCCATCTTTACTGAGATGCAGTAGAAGTTACTGTTTACCTTGCCAATCACTGAATGTTAGCCATTTTGGTAACCTCAGCTTGTGTTGATCCATCCATCTCTGTACATCAATGGTTGAGTGTTTGGTTTGACTCTTTCTAAATTTGCTCTGATGTTAAGGAATTTAACATGAAAAATTCCCTTACTAAGAGTGGGGTTTCTGTCTGCTGCTACATTACAAGTCCATCCTTGTACCCACTGAGTCAAGGAATTCCCCTTCACTTTCTCTGTTTCTTACTTGTATGCAGTTTTTAGGTGGCTAGTGTTGATTCTGTTCTCTGATCATCTTTTCAAGCTGTCTTACAAAGTTTGATAACCTTTAACTTAGTATTTACATTTTCAGTCATATGAAATTGGATGTTCCAATGTCAAAGGCATACTTATGGGATTTTTTTTTTTGATAGATTAGTGAAGGAAAATATTGCAGTGTTTGGAATATTTCAGCTCAGCATAAGACTTTTCTGAACAAGTGACAGACTGGAACAATGCAAACAAGCTCCTCCAACATGAAGCTGGGTACACTTTACATCTTTACCTTAGGGGTCCTGTTGGATCCTGATGGATAATTATCAAATTGATGGTAATGTCACATTACTGAAGATATTATTCCTATGATTTTGTGGAAAGGCCTCAGCACCTCTTGTCGTAGACCTTACTAGCCCTCTTCTGCATAATGCATTGAAAAGTAGATGAAAAATAGTTTCATCTTAATTCTATAACAATCAAGTTTCAGTGGTCAGGATCAAGAAGTGAGAGCAGAAAATAATGGATATTTAAAGCGTGAAATAGAATGCATTACTGAGGTTCTGGACTAGATGTGACCCAGGCTCGTAGGTGTATGTAATACAGACAAATACCACCAGGATTTGGAGTTGCATGAAAAGAGCTAGGTGCTTTGGAAGAGGATTCACAACTGCTGGTGTCTTAAGTCTAACTTTGTCCCAGACTTAGTGATGCAGACTTAGTGATGCATATCTCAGTATGCATTGAGACATCTTGGTGATTTTTCTTCCAGGAAGTAAGAACCTCAGCTGGCTAATTAGAAACAAGAGAGTCTCCCACATTTTGTTTTCCTGAATGAGATTTTGAGGTAGTGTCCATCACTTGTGTAATTGTGTACATGCGCAGTAGCAAAGAAGGGACTTTGATTTAACTTGCTTTGTTGTCTAAGAATGTTGAGGTCTCACATTTCCAAGAGGATCAGCTGAACGCTAGGTTCGCTGCAAGCTGAGACAGGGCTTGTATTTGGCAAAGAATTAAAAAGATACAAGGCATCAGAGAGAATAAGAATGAATAAATATGACTTTATAGCCCTGTAATAGAAATGCTTCTGTGGTTTTGGTCCTTACTCACTTAACTGCACAATATTCATAGCATTAGACTAACATTATTTGTCTCAGCAAAAAATCAAACTAACAAAAACATAGGTGTGACACTCGTTTTCCCAAAACTATAAGGAAATCACCTTTGCTTTGTTCAAAACTAGATGATTCCAGATTCTATGATTCTGTATTTGTACCTTGTGCTGCCACAGTTTTTATTTCTTCCACTTATTTGATAACTACACATAGGTGTGTGTGTAAATATTTACTGTTACATTTGCAACATGGGTAGTTGGAATCCCAAGTTGTATTGACTAAACAATTTTTGATGTCAAAACTTAAGAAGTCTATTTTTTATGTCCTTGCCTATGATTTTTTTTTTTTTTTAACTGAGATGTTCAAATTATTTATCTGGTTTAGTTTTGTTTTCTGTCCCTCAGTGTATTCTGTTCCATCATGCTGTGGCAGACTGTGCTGTTGTAGGCCAGGAGGATGCATTAAAAGGGCATGTTCCCTTTGCCCTGTGCGTACTCAGAGAAGGTGAGAGCTCATTGCTACTGGTGGTACTAAAGCTTGCAAAAGTCCTGGAAAGGTTAAAGGATATGAACTTCTTTACTAGATGTAAAGACAGAAGAGGGGAAGATTTTGGAAGAGATTATTGAGAGCGTTCGAAATAACATTGGTCCTGTGGCAGCTTTTCAGAAGGGGGTGTTTGTGAAACAGCTACCAAAAACACGTTCTGGCAAGATCCCACGTTCAGCTCTTTCTGCACTTGTCAGTGGAAAGCCGTATAAGGTAAGCTAGAGAAGTATGTTTTAATGAACTAGGCACATAAATGCATCCAAAGACACAACATCATGGTTTTGATTCTCTAGACCATTCTGCAACTGGTCCATGACTTCAAGTATTACATAGTATTTTATTTCTATTTATTACCCCAAAGGTTTTCATTTTCCAGAGCTTACCAGATACTTTTTTTTTTTTTTCTTGGCTGCTTTCAAAGGCTAGATTTAGACGATTCTCTAGATGAGAATCTTCTGAATTCTGTTTTACTGTTGAAGGACTGCAATCTACTATCCCTTGCTTATGTATATTTTTCCTTTTCAGATAACACCAACCATTGAAGATGCTAGTGTGTTTAAACACATAGAAGAAGTGCTGAAGAAAAAATCAGTGGGGTAGTAGGTTATTAAAAGTGTCAGTTACTGAAATATGCAGAGACTTTCTATTAGGAAATACATATTTTAAAAACTAGTCATGATTGGCGCTATTTTTTTTCTTTATTACATAAATGGTACCATGTTCTTTACTGTATTGCCATAGCCAATGAAGCATATTGAAGACTGCATGTTGTCATTATATGCTGTAAGTTAAGATTGCTAAGAATTTTAAATAGTATTCATACACTGATATAGCTTTGGAAGGAGTCACAGTATTATCTCATTATAATAGAATCATGGAATCACAGAACAGCCCAGGTTGGAAAGGACCTTGAAAGATCATCAGGTCCAACCTTTCATGGGGAAAGGGAGCCTAGATGAAATTACCTGGTACCCTGTCCAATTATATCTTGAAAAGCCCTAGTGATGGAGATTCTACAATATCCATTATTGTATAATGAAACCAATAACTTGAGTTTGGCTACAACAGCTTTCAGAAGGTAAGTCACAAACTGAAGACAGCAATAAGTAGGAATTGTGATATGAAAATCATTGCAGACATAACTTGTCTTCACTTATAAATTATGAGCCTTATGCCAGTTAAATTTTTATCAATTAAAAAAAAATTAAATTAGTTTTCTCTATTCTACTGATTTTTCCTAAATCTTTGTGCTATAAATTCCTCTAATTGCTTCATTCAATGACTTTTGGAAGTGCCTTTTTTTTTTTTTTTTTGTAAAATAATAGGTGATTTCTGTCTTTCAATGTGTTAAAATCTTAATTTATCTATAGTAATGTTGAATATAAAATACGTATTTTAAATAAATGCAAGCATTTACCCCTTGCATTTTCTGATAATTTTGTTGTTGTGTTTTTCATCACTCATGAAAAGGATAAACCAGGATGTGCTTTCACTGACATAATTAGATGTTTCAGACTTGCTGAGATATATATTGCTAAGAAATGTAGCAAATACACATACTGGGCAACCACTTCTTGACAGTATTGGCATTTTCAAAATACTTTCAGGATTCTTAATGTATCAGGAAATGGAGGATACACACTATAAATGCATTACTTCTTAAGCTGCAGTTTTTAACTGAACAAGAAATGTAAAAATCCTTGTAAAAATATATAAAATATACTGAAATGCATGTAAAAATAAATGAAAAGTTTAAAAGCTTTGAGTTACTCAAATACAGCATTGTTATTCCGATGAAGAAACAATAAGCAATTGGCAAATTCAGAAGTTGTGAGCATATTCTATGACCTTTTTATTTTTTTAATTTTTTTTCCGTTTTTGCTGGAAAACATTCAAGATCAAAACTGAGATAAGAGAGGGGCAGAGTGGTCAGGAGCACTCGCTGCTACTGCCATGATAATGTAGATTCATCAGCATTCAGAAAACCCAGGTAAAGAGCCACATCATAGCAGTGATGCAGTATAGAAAAACATTTTTTTTTTCATGAGCATTGCTTTTTTTTTTTTTTTTTTCCAAAGAAGCCTTTTTCAGAGTTTTTCAGAATTTTTTGCTTACAGCTTAAGGTTTGTGCCAAGCTGTGTAAAGGGAAAGAGGTAATTATTCTTGTGCCCAGCTCCATTGCTGCACTGCAGCCTTGTTGTACAATCAAGAAAGAACAAGCCTATTTAACAGGTGATAGGAGAACACTTGTTTTGTTTTATTTTATTTTATTTTATTTTATTTTATTTTATTTTATTTTATTTTATTTTATTTTATTTTATTTTATTTTATTTTATTTTATTTTTATAGAGAAGAAGCATGTGGGTAGATTTGAATGGCCAGGGAGATACTGAAATTAATCTGGAAGAAGTTGATACCATAATTATTCACCAGTTGTAGATCAGAGGTTAGCGTAACCACAATTTATAGCTGTTAAGATTAGAGCTGTGGCTGTGCTTTGGATATACTAGGAGTTTTGATATGTTAGCCTGAGATCAAAAAATAACTCATAATGGTACATATATTTTATTTTTTGTATTTTTTCTTAATATATATTTAATTCTTCTGGCCTGTTTTTTCTACTGTAGAAATAAGTAGGAAGTACTCCCAGGGCAGTATTCATAGAGCTTCATTTGCAGATCTTGCTCGCTCTTTTCCCTAATGCAGCTCATTTCCTTCTGCCTCCTATCCGCCATGCCACTGAATTTGAGTGTGGGCTGTGACTGGAAATGTATGCTGGAAAAGAAATTCTGGAAAACTGGAACTGGAGTTTATGAAAAGTTTATACAAATGGTAGTACAAACACTGCAAAGAGTGTTTGCATTGCTTTACTTGGTGATATTCTGGACTAAACTAATCCAAAATAGGGCTGAGGGTAGAGAAGAAGGAGCATCAGCAGCAAGGTCAGGTAAGCCCCAGAAGCTGTATGTAGAAGAGCTGTGTCTGCTGTCTCTTTACAGCTCTGTTCTACCCAAAGCCGGATCGGATGCATCAGCAAGTTGCGTGCTCCCTCTCGTGGCAGATTCTGACCAGAAAATTCATCATAACTCATACCTGTTAGTGGCAAAATGTGCTTCTGCTTAGCCATGACAAATACATGACATCCAAACTATTTTAATGCTACTACGTACCAACCTTAATAGACTTATGAACACAAGTAGCACTGAATTCTTTTTTATTGACATTGGGGGAGAAAAATCTTTCACCATCTGATTGACTGAAGTTTGCCAAATGAAAATAGACAAAAACAAATGTTTATGTACGTGCAAACATGGCAGATCAAACTGCTAAAAGAAATAACTAAAAGACAGGTCTTGAGCTAAGATCAAGCAGCAGAAAAATAGTAAATAGGTAAATGACTATTAAGTAGGTCTTACTTTGAAACTTCCCATTTAAACAAAGAATAAACAACAATAACACCACCAAATAAAGCCACAGCAGGTAATATTTGCTCTTCTAAACTTTTATACACTATATATTAATCACTCTGTCTTTCAGTTATTTCCTCTGATAAAACAGACTTGTGTGAAGTCTCAGCAAGGCCATCTTGGCTAAAAGCAGAACATTAGACAGGAGCCTGTCTAATGCCCTGTTATGATGAAGAAATGGTGGGGTTTGGCTTCTCTTTTCTTTCATTTTCTTCGTGGAAAATATTTGGAAACTTGAGAATCGCACACTATTCGTTCTATGCAATTATTAGATTTAATTTTCCAATGCTGGCTGGTGTCTGAAGATCCTGGAACAAAAAGGTGGCTCTTGGTAAAGCAAGATTCTTCTTGGTCCGCAGGTAACATAGAAGAAAGTTTTTTTTTTTTTTTGTATAAATCCTGTTTTATTAAATTGCTTTTTTTTTTTTTTTTTTTTTTTTTTTTTTTTTTTTTTTTGTAAACAGTTCTGGGTTTATTTGTGTGATTTTAAGAGGTGAGCCATCATGGTGCTTCTCTATATATATCTAACATTTCCATTTTGTCTTTAGAGGTCCATTTTGGCTCCAGTTCCAGGTTATGTCATTCTATTATACATCATCAGAGGCAGGTGTTCAGCTTTAAATATTGACAGATTTTACAGTAGGAACATGTTGAAGCTTCTAACTCTGCTAAACATATTCATTTGACTGTTACAATCCAAAAACTGTAAAAATGGTGGAATGGAAAGTTACAAACAGTATTATTGACACTGTATTGTCAAATGTTTGCACTGAGACCCCATGTACCATAGATTTTATTTTTAAAAAATCATATTTATATCCATTTACATAAGACTTACACATTTTAAAAGAAATACATACACAGTAAATACGGAAATGTCTAGTATTTTACAATAAAACAGATGAAACAATGTAAAAATGAGTGGCTTCATTTGATAAAAGCTTTGGATGTGCACTACTGCCAAATTTCTGATGACAGAGATGCTGGGAGGAAAGGGGGAAGTTGTTTTGTCTTTTTTTTTTTTTTTTTTTTTTTAAGCAGTTTAGTTTTTTTAAATTTTTATTCTTATTTTAAATTAACCAATACATCAGATCTGTTTGTCTGATAAACCCTTTTGTGTTCTCTTCCCTATTACCCTGTTCTTGCAGAGAGTTTTAATGCTCTTTTTCTTAAGTAGTGGTAGTGCACTTCAGGTAAAGTAGAAGAAAGAGATGACATCTAAAGGAGAAAATAAACATTAATTAGTAAGTTTTTTTCATTTTAATTAGATCCAGGATGCAACAACACTAGAAAATATTATAGTACTAAATAAGCTGTTGCACGTTTTACTGAAAATTGACCATCTGAGGGAGATGTGTATTTGGTCTTTAATTTTAGATCTATAATATAAATCAATTATGCATTTTGATCTTTTAGTAATGCATACTAATTCTTGCTCGAAACAAACTCTTGTGTATATTCATTTTACAGCTGTTTTCTTTATGTTTTGATTCAGTATTGGTGGTTAGAGTTTCCTGCATCTTTAGACCTTTGCCTCTTTAGCACAAGGTTGAACACACATTTTAAGTGTATAGACCCTATTGATGTACTCTGTGATTCTCCTTGTTCACAGCAGCTTGACAGCATTTACCTTTTTAACCCTGATGATTTCTTTGCTGTGAACCAGCTGTTTCCAGAATACCATTCACATCTTTTTGAAACACTTCTTCCCCATCTGTCTTTACAAATCCTCTTTGGAATCCTTCATTGATGAAGTTCACAGTTGATTTACCAAATCCCCCTTGACGTTTCATTAGAAGAAATGTGAAACTGTGGCATGTGCTATTGCACCAGCCTGTGACAATGTGACAGTGAAACTGTCCTGGCTGAGCCTTATGATGTGGTGGTGACAAGTATTTTATAAGACAGAAGTGCAGGGAAAACATACAGCCACCGCAGCAGAAAGCTGCACCGTCCCATGTGCACTCTCTTAAACTTCTTTACAAGATTAAATAGCTAGGCAACAGTGGTATTGAGTGTTCTTTATTTATGATCTTGAGAGTATACTAAAACTGGGCCACGTGGACTATGTTCACATAACTGTTCTGAAAATGTCAGTTCATGTTTTATGTAAACTCATCAGGGTGGTTTCAACAGATGTTTAAAAAATACCTGAAATATGACCTGAAAGCATGTGGATTGAATCCAGTCGTGAAGAAGCATCCAGAGACACTGTAAGATTGTACCTGGTTGGTATTGTTGGAATAAGCTATTTTGAAATATGAGGCTTTGACATTTTCTGTAAGAAATGTGAGTAGCAAAGTACAAGAATTCTGCAGCCTGCCATCACAGACCATCTCATTGTTTCACATGCAACCCATTTGCAGCTCTTTTTTTTTAGTCTGCTTTACCCATGCATAATGTTTTTTACTATTCTAAGAATTCTCTTATATTGCTGTTGTGCAACAATAGCTCATCAAACTAGCCTTCTCCTCTGCTGCCTGGTTAGAATCAGTCCCACATGCAAATATTTTAGTCACAGTAGTAACAGGACTACTGATGTATTTTAGGCAAGGTGGGTCCCAGTCTGACCTGGATCTGAAAAATTTCAGGGGACGTTATAATGAATAATCTCTTCTCTACAACTATCAATCAGTTCCTTCCCTGAAGACACTGTTGCTCAGGAAATGTGATTACAAATTCTGAAAAGACTTCTGTGGTCCTTCAACAGCTTCAGATAAATTCAGGTCATTGGTTTAAGTTTAAATGTCTGATATAATAATGAAGGTAATATTTTCCCTGTGTAATTTTTATATAATTTACTGAAATTCCAAACAATTTTAACTTGGTATCCAACCTAGGTGATGTATTGAAATTGCACTGATAAACAGTGCATGTACGAAAGTTCTACCTCACACCATCTTGTTGCATCTCTAAAAGGACTTTAGGTAAGTTAAAAGAAATAGCAGTACATTAGTTTCAGTCATCCTTATATATTAACCTTTACAGTTTGTATCTAAGTTAGCTCTAAATTTTGATAGAATTCTTGAGTGTTTAAAATCAGTATGTAATCAACACAGTGGCCAAACTACAAGCGCCTGTGTGATACATATATCACTGATACTTGGAACACTTGAAATACTTGATCTACTTGATCTGCTCCTATAGAATTTGAAGATAATTTGTATAGCTTTTATAACTTTGTAAATGTCTTTTTGCTCAATATACCTAACCTATATACCTATATGCATACAGTGCCAAGTTTTGCCACTTTACTTCGGTTTGTGGATTACCATTTCTAGACAATTACTGAAGAATAAACTCCTTAGAAAACTGTAAGTTAATTTTTGTTAATATATACATTTTCACTTTCTGCCCTTGCACTATTCAGACCTGTTGGAAAATATTGCCTTATGTGCTATTTTTGGCCTATTAGATTGCTTGGCATTCGAACTTACTTTCTTCATCATTGCTTTCAACATTCCAAGTCTGAAACATATAGAGCATATAGGAGAAAATATGCACGTCTCTGCTATCAGTTTCTGCTTCCCAAACTCATTGGGAGTATTGTCATTGACTTTATTGACATAACATAAAGTAAGCCCTAATCTACACACACACATACTTAAAGGAGATTGATATAGTTTGTGCTCCATCATCACTTTTGTAGGACCAGCTTGCCTATTTTAGAAAAAAAAAAAAAAAAAAAAAAGTTTATTTTTTAGTGGTAGCTTGAAGGTTCTTTTTTAACTACATGACAATTTTATACACCTGCAGTCTTCTGAGATCTATGAAGCAAGGCTGACGCTATCAGCAGAATTCTTGTGCAATCTACATTTCCCAATGGTAACGTTTGCTGTTCATTAATGGTCTTTGAATATGCCCAGAATTAGTAAAATCATGATGATCCCAAGCCTCTCCAGACTGAAGATCTAAAAATGGACTTTGTTGGGTAAAAACTAGAAATAGCAATTCCTTTCTTGCAGATCCTGGCATGTCTTGTCTATAATATGCAACAGCTATCAAAGCACGTTGAGTGTGGGTTTTTGGTACTGTCCAAAAACACTTTCCAACTCCTCTGAGTAAATAAATGGAAAAAAAAGCTTCTGTTACTGAGAAAATATTAGCATGAAATGGTGCCATATTGATGAAAGTGCTCATCATGTTAATCTTTCCTGTAAAACTTGTGATGCAGCAGCAAACAGTATTTTTCTGCAGAACTGTGGAAGGATAACAGACTCATAGCCATATTAAAAAGAGAAGTGGTGAGAGATGAAACATGAACTCTGGTACTAGATCTGATCTAAAGCTGTATCCAGCTCAGAATATCTTTTCTTTACCACTGGTCATTTCTGAATGATTTGGGAAGCATGAGATTTTCTGTAATAGATAACTTTGGAAGATTTTCTGTGTAGGGGACATTCTCTCCTAGTTTTATTCAGCTACCTGATGTTCTAAATGAATCCATATCTCTCATTAAAAGAAAATAAATAAATAAATCTCTTCTGCTTTACTAGATTTTTTTTTCCCTCTTTTGAGCTCCTGGTAGAACTATTTCAAGTTCTCATAAAGTAAATTCAGTGCCCTGTGCTCTCTCTCTCCCCCCTGTTCTAGCTCTAAGTATGAGAGCACACAAGTGCGTTATGCTTGGTGAGCCATCATCTGAAAAGTTGTCTGTAAACTGTCTCATCTGCTAAGATGGCACCAGCAGAGAGAACCTGCTACTTGAGATAGGGAGGGAATGGCATAGTGTCTCCTGGGCTGAGCTTTAGGCTGTTGTCTTGATCAAGTGGCTGCCTTAGTGAGTCTAAGTTATATCCTCTGCTCCAAGCTGACTCTTGCTTGAATAATGCCAAAGAATACTGGGTGTAGTGTACATAAAGAGGTTTCATGATGGCCCCTTATGAATACTCACAACAATTCAGTGCTGGCTTCTTTGCTAGGCCTTGTCAGCATGAGTATGTGCGAACTGTTGAGCTGTCTAACCTCTGCAGTCGTGA
Organism: Aythya marila; assembly: GCF_965140915.1. NCBI lineage: Eukaryota > Metazoa > Chordata > Aves > Anseriformes > Anatidae > Aythya > Aythya marila. The sequence goes on from NC_139042.1 coordinate 154,363,138, forward strand.
TGAAGCAACTGCAAATTGCAAGAAAAAAAAAAAAGAAACAAACCAGAACCTCTTTAGAATCATGAAGAAAATAAATCAGTCTGTTTCCCACTGGAAGGATGGCTGTTAAACTGCTCTGTGACTTTCTCTGACATTATATGGGCATGGTGCAGTGCAGAACTCATTCAAAATCTCTTCATGTCTGGTCTACTATTGAATCTGCCTTCCTTAAGTCAGCACAATTTAAAATTTTATCAGAAGTCCTAACAATATACTTGTCATGATGTTTAAATACCACAGTGTTCTCATCACTGGAAGATAGGAAGCCCAATTCTGGATGAAGATGTAGGTCTTCAAAGCTACCTACTTTTAAGTCTACTGAGTTCTGGACCCAGCTCAATAATAAACTATCTGGAAGATCTGCAGTAAATCACTAAATCTCCTCTGTGCCTTAGTTTCCCATCTGTAAAATGGGAATAGTATCTTCTACTTTATAGTAAGGCTAACAGATGAAGTCTATGAATGTTTGTAATGTTCTTAGCTACTACATCTACCACTTAGCTACTACAGTAATGTGGGCCATGGAAATGCCAAGGAAGCTTGCACCTTTATTAGTGCATGGATTTTGCCTTGGAATGGATTCTTGTCTTATGACTTCAAAACTGCCAAAAAGTGCAGGATTAAAAGCAAAGCGTGCACATGAGCAGTGGAGTCAATGGAATATAGTGATGCACTCAGTAAATTATTCAACCTGTATCTGCAATTGTAAAGTAATATTTTTAAAAGGTGAGATACTTTAATGGAATTTAGATGGTTGTATTTTCCTGCCAACTTTGTTAAAGAATTACAAAATGTAATCACTACTGTGTATTACATTACTGCAATATAAATCTATTCATAGACCTAAACTCTCTCATGAGGCAATAAAGAGCAGTATTTGAAATGGGACAGCCTGTGCACTGGTACTTCTCAGAACTTCTGACAGGTGTACTCACATGTTTTCTGTTGTCCATACACCTGAAGAAATAGCTGCAGTGGGATTTTTCCCCTTCTCCCTGCCTTCTTAAAACAATTTAAAAATTCACTTATTTATTATTTATGATCTGCTTGATACTTTTCAAGTCATTACTGAATTAATGCATATTTTAGAAGTAGAAGGATTTCCAGAGAAAATTAAAACAAGTCTACAATAACAGAATTAGTATATGAATTTCAGTATTTCTTAACTGCTGGTTGGTATTAGTTCTTAGCAACTTCAGTTATTTGATGGTTTGAAAGTCAAGTAGGAAAATAAAAATGATAGTCCTTTGTAAGTTCATCCTCCAAAATAAACTCCACCTAGTAGAGAGGTTTATGAGCTGAGAAAGGTTCTTAGATACTGTATGTAATCCTAGATGCATGTCAGTAAATTAATTCCTCATTTTCTGAGTGTTTTTCTTGCACCCTAACAGCCTGAAGCAAACACAAAAAAAATCAATTTTCCATTCCCTAATTTTACTTTCCCAGCCTCCTTAGGCTGGGTAGGTGAACTCAGCCGTTCCATTGCAGGGCAAACATGCACTAAAAGTCAATTTAGCATACTAGAATAAACGTCTTGCTTTTCAGAAGTAAGTGCAAAAATGACTTCATACCATCAGTTGCCATTTTCCGAGACTGCCCTGATGTCGTGGTTAGTCTGAACCCGGCTGGCAGCGTTTCGGAGGAGCCGGGCATCATGCTGATGCCATGGACCTCGCGGGGAGGGAACTGTCGTCGCCAGGAGAGGCCCCGTCTGAAGTTCTTGTCGTCGCTCTGTCAAGACACAGAGTTGTATTGGATAAAGCAAAATGACGTTTGTGATTGATAATCTGGCTGCCTGCTGCCTCTTTCACTGTCAAATTTGTTTTGCAGCAAATGCCTTGCTTTCTTGCACTGCATCCAGTAACTACAATTCATTTGAGACACTTTTATAAGAGTAAATGCTTCAGAAATATTAAATGCTAGAGTGGAAAAGCTTTCTTTAACTCGGTGGTTTGATATACTGGAGGATTCTGCTAAAGCAGAACCTAGAAGTTAGTTCTCTTCCAAATACAGTGATTTGTTACTGTATTTGATGCAGTTGTTTGTTGCTGCATTAGGAAGCTTATATGAAGTGCTAATAAAGAGTTAAACACTCATGTATACACAGAATCATAGGCATATTCATCACATTCTTAAAAGTTTTGTTCCTCCTTGAACTTGAACATTTGTGTGACATACTCTTACCTTAAGATGAATGTTTTACATAGGTGGATTTTAGGTTTCCCCATCTGAGGTAACTGCCCCAAATCCCACTCTAAGATACATCGATTATCTTTAAAGAAATAAAAATACCTCCCCCAAAACAAATAAACAAACAAACAAAACACTTTTTTATTTCTTTGTTGTTGTCATTATTATTATTATTATTATTATTATTATTATTATTATTATTATTATTATTATTATTATTATTATTATTATTATTATTATTATTATTATTATTATATTTAAAAAGGTGTAAGTATCCCAAGGAATAAGGCACCCCCTCCACACACCTCCCTACACTCTGGTCATTGAATCTTCCACTCCTTTCTGCATTTTAACTCTACATGAAGTGTTCATCTTAAGGTAAGAGTGCAGAACAAAATTTAGCTCCCCAAATGATATGGGTACGTAGCCATACAGAGGTCACTTTAAAAATACCTTGTTTGGTATTTCCTTTTTTTAAATACCTGTAATGGACTCTTTTGAACAATATATGAATTAACATGTCCTCATGCATTGCATTCAATGTATATATTTTACTATGATAGTTAATAAATACTTAAAATAAAATTAATTACTTCCTCAAGTCGTCTTTCAGTTCCTAGTGCTAAAAGGTTGTTGTATTCTCTCTCAAGGATCTGCCGTGCCTAGAGATACCAAAGTAAAAAATTAAAATGGTTGAAGAGGGATAAATGGCAGTCGTGGGTACAGATTAACCAGAAGTAGCATGAGCAAACTTGCCTGGGTGTTTTGTGTTGGAATCTGTAATAGTAAAGCTAAACTGCTGTAATCAAAGTTTTCATCCAGTGCTATAAGTGAACCATGTACACCACTTTCTAGAATATTATTTGCATATTCTCGCAGGCCAATAGCTTGTATCCAGCGTATGACTCGATCGTTGCTCCACACCAACACATCTGAAAGGACACAACACTGCTTCAGTCTCCTGGTCACTGCTAGTGTCCAAAGTATATAGGTGCATGCATTCATACTGCTTTAATTTAGTATGAGGAATACCAGGAAACTATTAATATAGCTTTGATGGCTTCAACATCTCCCCAAACCCTAAAGCGTGGGAGTAACTGTGGTTTTAGCTACCTTCATGTTAAACGTTTATTCTGAATTGGTTCTGAGGTGCCACCAGAGGGCATCTCCAGAACGCAATTCCTTCCACCTCTTCTAGATACCTCGTCTCCGTTTCTTTATCAGGTATAAGAGCCTCTGTGACTTTCTGATAAAAGCACCTCACTTTCAGACAGATGAACTTAAAGCAAGAGAGTAACAGAAAGTAAGAAGCCCAAGAAAGGACAGTGGTGGAATTAACACCCCCCAAACTCTTTTCAATTCTTAGGTAAGATTTTACAGTTTAACTGTGCAAGGGCACAGGAGAAATAACAATTCCTCAAGGCTTCACTTGAGAATTTTGTATTAAACATTTCTAGAGTTAGGTCAGCACCTACCATTTTATAACATGCCAGAAAGCAAACGGGGAGTTCACAGTTTTAGACTAAAACTATTTTTAGTTTTGGAGGCTGGTAGAGCGGTTCAGGTCCGTGCCAATTATGAAGCTAAGGCAACAAAATGAGCTTGGAAATAATTACTGAGGATTTTTCTCTAAATAAATAAAAAAAGAATCCTACCCTGTTTGTTAGATTAAAAGAACATCACTCACACTGATCTCTGTACTTGTGAGTGGGAAATGCAATGCTGTGTTTTGTGTTGCTAAGTGATGGGGATTGTTCCTGAACCCTTTGCAGAAGTACAGCTAAGGTAGCATTTCCTAGGAGCAGCATTTGCCATCACCTGACCAAGAGCATGCCAAACTTTGGAGTCAGGATGTGCTAAAACACAGCGAGGGAGACAGGGATCAGTGAGACCAAATCCTGCTTGGCACCACGTCTAGCTGACTAATGCCTGGCAGGGGGTTATTACCTTTCTGAAGCAACGCTAGGACCCGAGACCAATAACCAAATCCCCACGGGAACCTCTGTGCCCAATTTCCATGTCTCTGAGCAAAAGAGCACGTTCCCTGAAGCTATTCACCCTTCTATTTCCTCCTTTTAAGCTCTTCTAACCAGGGTTGTGCTTGAAAGGTGTTAACTGTCAGTCTTAAGAGCTGGAAATGCTTAAAGGAATCAAAGGATTCACTTCTGACAATGGGAGAAAACAACAACCCTAATTGCTACATGAAAAATGAACTGTGCAGTGAGACAGCAACTGCTCTAGGGAGCTTTGCACAGAACATACTTTTAAACCAGCTGCTAGATTTTCCAGTAAGGTCAGTTCTGTTAGGAGCTATTCCTATATTTATCAAGCAGCTGCCTCAGTGGCCACCCGTCCAAGCAACCTTTTCTGTGATGCACATTGTGAAGTAAGAAATCAAGGGCAAATTCAAAATGCTTCAAAAAGCAGGAGCATAGTGTTAGGGCCCTGAGTGCTCCGATGTCCCAGTGCTGCTCCCACATGTCCCAGTGAGCTGCAGGCTGCTTGGCCTCCTCCTGAGACTGAAAGAGGCTAGGATAAAGTCTGTCACCAAAATCCATTTTAGCAAAAGGAAGCTATCAAACCACATTTCAGAACTGCAGACCCAATTTAGCAAAGTACTTAACTGTGCCTAATTTAGGGAGATGTTCTGTGTTCTGAAGGCAGCTGGATTTATGCAAGTTTTATTTAAAGCACATGCTTAAATGCTTTGCTAAGATGGCATGCCAAGGGGTTAATATAGTGTGAAGCTTCAAAAGAACAAACATTCTCAGTATTCATTCCCAGGAACTATCACCTTTTATTTCATGCTGACTCATTTCTCTTCGCTTTTCCAGTTCTTTTCTATCATAATTCAACCTCTTTAAACACATGATTCCATATTGCAAGCTTGTTCTGTTATTTAAAGAGAAACATTTACAGAGTTAATAAAGAAAATTTTGAAGATGGGAACATATTTAGGATGTATTTCCTGCATGTCACATGAGGTGTTTTATGGTGCTAATTTAGTAAATCTTGAGGCAAGAGAGGAAAGTGAAATCATTAAAAAAAATCCACAGACTTTAAAAATGAAATGGACAAAAACAAAATGAAAATGTTTGAATATATGTTCTAGTGTAAGAAACCCCAAACATTAAAAATTGTATTCAGAAAAGGTCAGCCCTTGGGAGCTCAGTGAAATGATTTGTCAGATCAGTCCTCAAAAGGTGTCAAATCAGACAGTAAATTTAACAAAATCCACTCCTTGTCACATAAACATCATTTCCTAAAGTCTAAATGCCTTTATTTCTATATTTCCAATTTACCTTTCTGGCTATATCCCTCGGTAACCTGAGCAACTGTCAATTTGCTAGTACTGTTAACGGTCTTTAAGTACTACACAAAATATTTTTTCATTACTGCTAGATCTCAGGGCTTCAGATGTTAGTCTGCCATTTTCTGATACTTTAAACCGCTTAATAAATTATTAGTGGTTCTGTATTGTCAAGGCTTTAGTTATACATTAATGGTTCCCTGCTAATAAAGAAGTGATCCATACAAGTACCTTAGTTACGATAGAGAATTGCGATGCTGTACCTCCCATCACGTTTCTGACACTTAACACATACTTTTAGTTGTAGTTTTCCAAGCCAGAACAACAAATAGTCAGTGCTGTTATTCTGTGCAGCACTGAGCACCGCATCACACACAAGAGGCTTTATACGTGCAGTCTTTATGCAAACATACCGATGAAAGCTGTCCACCATTTTTAAGTGCACACGCAGATCTTTCTTCGTCAGATGGTCTAACATCCTTGCATCGACCAGGCACTCCATAAAATAACTGCGGTACTGAGGTAAACCAAGACTGGGGAGCCATTCGTTACCTATCCATTCGTGGTTCATATCACCATAAGCCAGTGTCTACAGAAAAATTAAAAGTAACGAGAAAAAAAAAGGGGGAGATCATTTCTTAAGTTACAGAAGTTTATAGAAGCTAGACCTGAAGCTACTATACTACATAGCTGAGATTTTAAGAGGGCAATGAAAAATAAATGTGAAACAAACACATAAATGTTGAGTTTTTTTATATGGTTCACATAATGAAGATAAAAAATAGATACATTTTGTATCATACTGATGTCAATTATTTCAGCACTATTACAATTTAACAGAATAAAGAACGCATAAATTGCAAGATTAACACATCCCTAAGAGGGTGGTTCTCAAAACTGATTTTCAAGTCTAACTACTTAAAATTTTTATTTTATTTTGGTATGTCTCCTGTCATAGACTGAAGGATAACGCAATGCAAGCTAGGTATACTTTCTGTGGGGGAAAATACAGTCCTCTCATCTCTCATTCTTGTGAGATTTTGAAGAGAAGAGGAAAGGTATAAGTAAAGACAATAAGATTGTGTGTGTTATTTATTATACAGAGAGAGAAGGAAATTTAAGAATTTAAATATTTGATAGTCCAGCTAAGAAGAAAAATATTATTTCTTATTATACAAGACAATCTGTAGACGGATACTTGAGTATGATTTATACAATTGTGCCTCTGTTTTTTTCTAAAAACATCTGGTGTAATTTTAGAAATGTTGACTCCTCCCTAAATTGGCATATTTTGTTAGCCTATTCTCAAAACTGAAGATAATCTTTTCTTGGTTTAGCTGAGAGGTAGAATCTATCTCTAAAATATCTCTAAAATATATCCAGCCGGGAATACTTAGACTTTCTGTGTCTCTGTGGACTTAACAAGCAAAAAACATGGGCATAATAGGATGTAGGAATATAAGGAAAGGACCTAACATGTTTACCTCTATGACCTTACTGGTGCCACTAAAAGACATGGCCTAGTGACAGGATGTGGTAGGTCAGGTTGATGGTTGGATGATCTTAAAAGTCTTTTCCAAACTAAATGATTCTTTGATTCTACTGTACGTGCCCTGATGCAGGAAAACTGCCAAGCGTCCTTTGAGACTTTGAGGCTTTGCTGTAAGTAGGGACAGTGAGACTGCACACGTTTGCGCATATTCAGAGGACAACAATCCTCCAAGTAGAATGCATGGGCAGAGTCTCCTGTATTGATATGACTGGCAAATGCTTTATGCCAGCATTTGGGTTAGTCCAAATGCTCTCATTCTTTCAGAATATTTTGGGCCATTAAACTACTTGCCTTCTGGATATCAAGATACTTGTAGCTATTTATTTTGGATACTTTAATCCGTGATTCTTTAATCCTGGGAGGTTAACAAAATACTGGGCATGTAAAATAAAAGACTGTTTTGAGGCCCCTGAAAACACTATATTGTATATGCTAACTGCAATTTCTTTTAAGAAAAATATTTATAGTATGTCCAGAGATGTTTTTGTATTGACGAATACTAAAACATACACATTGCAATTCACTCACGAGATACTACCACTATACCATACTCCTTTTTTGCCTACTGGTACTGGGTTAATTGTTATTTTTAACTTTTAATTCAATAAATAAATAAATAAATAAATAAATAAATAAATAAATAAAACGTGAAAGAGTCATACCTGAGCCCAGCTGCCTTCTTCAGACTCTTTCTGTGTTATCAGCAGGAAGCAATTAGTAAAGCAGGTAAAAAGACAATAAAAATGAGTTATAAAGAAGATGTGTTTTTCATGCATATGGTAAACTTACTACAAATGAAAACATACATGTAGAATGTGCTCATAAATATTGGAACTCAGGTCACCAGCAATGCCCTGGGATGAGCTATCTGAAGAATTACAAGACTAAAACTATAAAATTTTAGGAGGGCAAATCTAGCTCTTTTCAAGATAGAAAATCTTTATAGCTTGGTGAAACTTTACAGCATAATCTCCAACACTTTCTATGGTTTCACAATCAAAACACAATCATTTACTTCCCCAAACTGGATATTATAAATGTCATGTTCCATTGCTAGTTAGATCTCACAATGTTCACAATACAAAGCTGTGTTCTTGTGAATGGTTTGAAAAGTGCTTTCCACACAGCAATTTTATGACAAAAAATAAATTGCTCTGGCTGACCAGTTAAATAGGATCAACTCTACCTCTGGCTCATTCAAGGTTGTTATATTTGTTTTTACCATCAACAATAAAACTGAAAAGTAACTTGGTTATAAAAAAAATATTGATGAAAATCTACTTCGTGAATGTTCATGAGAAAATACAGAAGCAAAAAGAAAATACAGCAAGCATACATTTCTATGAAGTAAGTATTCTTTACTGCATTAAAATTTCACTTTAGCTTTTACTGCATTAAAATGTAGCCTCTCTCACCATCTATGGGTTAAGTTGACTGTAAAGTTTTCCAAATTAAAGATTTTTCAGACATCTCATTTTAGGATTGCATTGCATCATGTTTTATAAACACTATTATGGAGTTGTTATGGACTAATGGACTGCTAAAAAAACAAAAAAGACCCAAAATAATGTATGTTTCAAAGAAAAGAAAAAAGTCAGAACAATTAAATAAAATGTACTAATATTTGTGTGTCCCTTGAAGCAGGGAGAGGTTTGATAAAACGAAATAAAGAAATGATGCACTCCATGCACCCTAAGTCAAAGAGCACAACTATGCTAGTATGGACATGAAAGACTCATGTGAAAAACTCGTGAAAACTCCGAGTTCTGTTATGCACATTTCTCAATACTTTTCTTATTTGTTCTGGTTCATCAGATACAAAATTATGTTTAGAAGGGGTACCAGGGAAATGTTGCACCTGAAACTGCAATGATTTCATTTCACTAAATGAGGATTCACATTGGCAGGAAAAAGAAATGCAAAACTCCAAAGCTGTTTTTACTTATGTACAACATTTGTGATTGCAACACAGTTGGTAATTTCTTTTTCTGAGAAATGGTGGAACTGTTCTTTCTAATGTCATTCTTGGGAAGCAGACTAGAGAGGCTATGGCATCTGTGTTAAAGCAGATCCATCCTAGTTCTCTTCTGAGCACTGAAACAATGCATAAATGTGAATGGAAAGACTAACCGTTTTAGCTGGAGCAGCAAGATTTTCCATTTCTTCATGGGTCACCCAAACATTGCCTGAGGGCTATGAACAAGGCCCACAGGGAGGCAGGAGGGATCCACATTAGGTAAGCAGTGGTAAAGAAGAAAGGCAGCACCACTGTAAGTTAACAGCGTATAGCATCACCATCAGCACAACCACGATCTTGCCTCTACCAAGCTGCAACTAGAGACAACTTTAGACAACTTGTTTTGCATCTTTGTTAGAGAACACACCTGAGCCTAAACAGACATGATGGAATATTTCAGCTAGCACTGATGGATGAATGTAGTCACAAGGAAAAGAAGAATTAAAGCTGTGTTTCACGTGCAAGGGGCAAATACAACCTTTAGGTCATAGCTCTGTCTGGAGGTAAGCTTCATTTCTCAAAGATTTTCCAGCCTAAATATTCTGCACATATCACATGCTCATATTGTAATCTAAATAATGATTGCTTCCCCCACATTTCTGTGAATCAAAAACGTCAAGAGAATACACTTCTAAGACTATTTTTCCTCATTGTATTGTTTTTAGTCAGATCATTACTAGGGAAATGAGATGATGCAGGGAGGGGGTGTGGAAGCCTGCTGTGCGTAAGGTGAAATGTGCTGTGCTTTCTTGAGAGCTGCAGTAAATTAACTTCTTTCCTGAGAAAGAAGGGAGGCAGAAAGACTTGGGATTCAGAAATGCATAGTCCAGGGCTGTGCAGCATTGTGCTGCCAATTAATTAATGTGAAGTTAAGAGCAAAGCAAAATTATTCCCAGTGCTTCTAGCTCATATGTGCTCTTTTCTTATTTCATAAGTGACAATTCTCTTGTGCTTTGAAATAACATTAAAGTCAAAATGGATTTTGGTAAATAGCTGCTTAGTAATTCAAAGCTGTGTTGAGTCTATTATATACACCAGCATTACAATTCATGATGTTAGCATGGTTAGGACATACATATCAGTTCTGTGCAGAGAAAGAATTGGATGGTGAACTACATTCTTAAAGGATCTTAGCAGCATTAGGATGAAAGTCCAGTCAATGAGAAAATTCGTGTCCTTTTGCCCAGTTTCTCAACTGCTTATATAGCTCAGCGGTTCTGGATCTATTGCTAAACCCCTCAAATGCATCTCAATTCTCATTTCCTCCAAAAGATTCTTCATGAATTCCATGAAGATTACAGATCACAGAATATAAACATCATTATTATTATTATTATTAGCATTAACATTGTTTTATCATCATTACTTATCACATTATTATTATTTAGAAGTCCGGGCTGAACTACAGTACTAGTGCTTGTCCTTCACTCCTACACCATGTTTTCTAATAATCAAGCCTCATTCTTTTTTTTGTTTTTGTTTTTATAACTTTTTGTTGCTATTGTTTTGTTTTGTTTCAGTCTCTGTTGCTTCTTTCATAGTCGTCACCATCAGCCTCTCAGCATGAAACTGATAAGATACCCTCTTGGTATCTTTTTTCTTTTTCCCCTCATCAGTTTGGCCTGTTTGCCTGTTTTTCTTTTTTCTTTTTTTCTTCACTTTCCATTAGGAGGTGCTTTTATCTGCAGCACATATATTCTTGCTGTGCCCCAGTGTACTTTCATGCCTTCTTTTTTTTATACACTCCTTTCAAACCTGTTTCTTCTCTACTTCTCTACTTGCTTCTTTCCCGTCTGCTCTACTCTCTCCCCTTTCCTCACCAAATGCACACACTCTACTTCTTCCTTCCATGCTCTGCCCTCACACTTCCAATCACTGCTTCTCTTAAAAGCATGAAGAACCTAAAAGCAGCCAACTCAGACTGGAAAACATTTGAAAGGATACAAAAAGGGGGAAAGTGATCAAGATTCAGAATAGTTGTATTCCTAAATAACCTCTTCCTTCTCCTGCCTTACCCCATCCCACAAACAAAAATATGATAAACAACAAAAGAAGAGAAACACAATCTGATTTGGTTGGGAGATTTGACCTGAAGGAAGTAAAAGACAGGTAAAACTATAAATAAGGTGCTCAATACTGATCATTTAGATAACATCAAGGTTAATCAAAAGCACATCTTAAAAAAAGGTATCAGCTAAAGGAAAAATATCAGCGACCAACAATCGAGTGACTGATGAACAAGTACTTCCAACTCTTTAGAAGACAGTTCACACTGATTGTGAATTGTGTGTTACCAGAGTCACTCTCTAACTACAAAAGCCTTTCTGCAGACTCCTGCAGATTGAAGTGGGAAAGAAGAAGCTAGCTGAACAGGACTCACTGTTCTGGATGTTGGAGGTGCTGATGGACTTGTGAGCGATACCATCTCCTGGATTGCTAATCGGAGTTTTAAGCGATGAAGAGGATTGCTGATTCCAATTTCTCTTTGAATCTCGGTATCGGACAAAGCAGACATAATAGCTCCACTCTTCACATTGGCACGGCAGGCAGCAACATACCAAGCTGGCATTCCTAGCCAGAGCTGTTGAGATAAAGTACACATTTTTTCAAGGGAATTGCTTAATTTCTTTCATGAAATTTATCATTGAGACAACTATCAGCCTGAATAAGCATGGTAACACACATAAATTAGTATAACAATCATACTATTTATTAAAATGAAATTGTTTTAGAACCATTGCCATGGCTTCACATGAACTCTTTTTGTTGCTTTTATTATAAGCCAGAATGCAAGGGATGCTTTGGATAATTTTTACCGCTGTTTCTCTATCACATAGGCTCCTCCCTTCCTGTGCCTTTAACAAGCAAATCTTGGCACAAGTCAGTATTACTGGCAGTTTGATAGTCTTGTCATATATAGAAAACAATCTAATAAGAATTAAGTCATTTTTCCCCTTTTCTACTAAAATGGCTTTCTCTCTCTTTTCATGTGAGTCCCTGTGGTGTACTTGTGGGCACAATCTTACCCTTCTCAGCTCATTTTTTTTCCAGGAACAGTGCAGATAACCCAGTGAGGACTGGGCTTTCTGGAAATCTGGGAACAGTCTGGTACAGTGTCACACTGCTGCTGGAAATACTGGTTAGACGTCACAGTTTTGATTGTAATAGTGAATGTTTCTGACTGATACAAGTCTGCCTACAGAACTGTCAAACTGTCATGAAAAAGTCCATTAGTAGCCAAATTAACAAATACTCTAATATTAACAGTTTGTTTGTTTTGGAAAGAAAATATAATTTAATTTTTGAAGGTCATCTTTGAACACTTGAACTGCCTTTCTGCAGTTTTCTGCAGTTTTCGCTTCATCTTTTTCATTTGGAACCTGAAATTACAACACGCAGCAGAAGTTTTGTAGATGCCAGCTAAATAGGTAGAGCAGGCAAATTAGCCCTTTCCAATATTATATTTGAAATATATATATATAATTATATATAATCTGGTTTGAACTATATATATATATATATATAATCTGATCTGAACTATATTTATATATATTATATATAATTATACATACATTTTATTATATATAACTACAATTATATATTATATATTTATATAACTATATATAGTATATAATAATAATATATAATATATACTTATACATATATAACATTATATATATATATATTATATTTGAAAACAGACCAAAGTCACAAATTTGTTAAATTCGTTAAAAATTCTGCAGATGTAGTTTTCGTGTTAAACTCAAATAGAATTTAATAACTACTTTCTCTCCTTAGCATACCATCCTGTTTTAGGATTTTTTAGATATTTAAGGACTGAGAAATTATGAGATTTAATGAATTTGGGGTTCAATTCCAAGTGCAGTAGTAGGGTATGCTCAAGTGATGATAGTCCTTTTTGCCCCATCCCCACTCCCCTGTGCAATTCCACCTTGCTTTTTTCATCTTCGGACTCTGTTTCACACCACCCAGTGTCAAAATCTGCTTAGTGCTGGTGGCACAGTGAGCCAGGGAAAGAGGGGCAGACCAATAATCTCTTTTGAAATCTGTAAGGACAAGGGTGCAGAAGCAGCCTGCCAATGTGACTTGTTTCAAAGCTGTGACTAATGCTTACCTCCAGCCAGGCAACCACTGTCGGCCCGTCCCACTGGGCGAAAGGCAAGCCCTTTCTCCGAGCTTCTTCCAGAAGTTCATGTCTAAAAATAGATCAAAAGCATTACATACACAGAGCAGTGCATATGGACAATATAGTTACAACCATGCCTTGTTGTTAAGGGTAACAATAGTGAAGTGCAATGACAGTTATTGGTATGGCATAGAAAATGCAACGAACAATACAGCTCCTTCCCATTTTGGAACGTATTCCTTATTCTATTCCTGACCTTTTTTTTTTTTTTTAAATCTTCTTTTCGACCTCCTTTTAACCACCTAACATACAAAAGGAGAGGTTTCTACCTGTTCTCATCTGAAGCAATAGAGAACTGGGGTAATCTGTATAGAAGGACCACCCAGATAACAGAAGATGTTGGGGAACAGAGAAAACGGTGGGAATTTTCCTGAGACCAGCTTAGCTATCGTCTGGTAATGACCCAGAATGGCCCTAAATAGCCGTCTTCTAGACCTGAGCTAAGCTTGGATATAATGCAATAGGGTCTATGGAGTCTTTGTGCTTGAAGCATTTATCCTTGCCAGATCAGCTATGCACAATTCTGGGGTCTCTGGTGTACAGCTGTTCTTCATCTTAAATAAGCCATCCATGGTTAATAATGAATTGGCTGTGGCTTCCATTTTTCTATTGTTTGTATCCAAAAGGAGATCCATGTGGTTTACTGATGTATATATTTCTATGCTTATAGACTTTATGTGGTTTCTCAGTTTTATATGTATGTACATGGATATATTTTTACAGAGTTGAAGGGATACCAATCTGACTCCTACCTCTGCAGCTTCTCTAGACTGCAAAGAGTGTGTATGAAAAACTGTGACAAAAAAAAAAATCTCAAGGTTTAAAATTCACTTCTAATACAATAGTATTAAATGTTTGGTAAAGTATAAGTATGTCAGCTAGACTTTCAAGAAAATGCTCTATATTAAACACATTCAACCATTTGGCCAGACATTTAACTGACTACTGTTGCATTTGTAACATGACTAAAGACAACTGTGGTGGTGGCATAGAAAAAGCAGTCCTTCAAGAGGTTTTTTTTTTTTTTCTGATATTTAACAATGTACATTCTGCAGCCTCCTACTGAGTGAAACACAAAAGAATGCTCTCGGCAACAAGCAGTAGCGAAAATGAAATTACACAGGGACTATGCTAATGGAGTATTAAAATTTGCTTACATTCCCACACAACAAGGAAATCTTAGAATTACAGCTTCAATTTTGCTCCTTCCTCCTTTATTACTACAGCCTTTGTGGTTCAGTTATCCCTTGGCAATTCTTCACTGCCTTAGCAGCCTTTCAAGAATATATATTACAAAATCACAGCAAATAAAAGTGATGGAGAGATCTTACTCATAAGGTACTGCTTTGAGAATTTATGCACTGCCAAGGGACCAGACAGAATTTAGCTTAAGTAAAAAAGGGAACTCAAATAGCATTTCTGCATACGTGTTTAAATCCCTCATTCTGTGTATTAATAGGAAGACAGCTGCTTTAGTTTCTACATTGCTGCTGTAGTAATATGTAATACTACAAATACTTGACAGCTTTTCTAAAGTTTATCTAGCTTTTCCTCCCACACATCCTTTGCAGCACAGCTTATCTATTGCCACTTGGCTGTCCAAAGACACTGAAGAGTTACCCTTGCTTTCCATGACAGCACAATCCTCAGTAAAATGAGAAAGACTTGCTATCTGGGTACACAAATGTCATGTTACCTTCAGTAGCTGGAGGTGCGGGAATCCCATCTCCCCAGGGAGACCCGTAGTGAAGGCCAATAGAGACATATATACACGCTCGGATGTTTAGGAAAGCAGAACTGAGGCATGGCCAAACTCAGCAGATGGCCACATCCCCACATCCCAGCTATCTGCAGATGAGGAATTTGGGTTCAGCCTTCCCTCAGAGATGGTTCTGCAGCGTGCCTGTGAAGCTGCAGCAGTGCAGCACCTCCTTCCTTAACCCCAAGGAGGTGGCGTGTCTCCTGGGACCACCAGGGCTGCCAGCTGGCACAGATGTCTTCAGGTAGAAACAAGCCTGTGGGGCTGCCCTTTCCTTACTTGTCTAGACTCAGTTTCCCCTGACAGGGCACAGACCCAGCAAAATCCCATTGGACTTTCTCCTTACCCAAAGCCAGCCCAAGCTCAGGGAACAGCTCCTTCTCCAGTCTGGAGTCCCATGGAGACACCATCCTCAGAGGAACCTGATCCCAGATTTTTCCTTATCTGGGGTATTATCTTCACCCATCACAGCTGAAAGAGCTGGGCTGGCTCTCACAATAAATAAAAAAATGGAAATTATCACTTTTTTTTTTCTTTAACTGGCCACTTGCTTGTGGTAATCTTCTGCTCAGAGCAGATCTGTGGCATGTGGTCTACACAGAGAAGGGGTTCAGGAGGAACTTTTGTCCTCTTTCTTCAGTTTGGTGTTGAATCCCTGTGTGGCCTCAAGAACCAAGGTGCTGTGATCACTTTAAGTTCTTACTTTCATAAAAAAGTTACTTTCTTTATATTGGAATTATGAAGTGATTATTTCTATGGAGTTCCCTGTAACCTTGCAGCATTTGAATTGGCCTGAGGTTTGTTTTGGAGGTTTAGCATTACTCAAGTACATGCTTCAAGTGTAGGAAAGCACTTTTAATTCAGAAGCAGTCAGGCTCACACAGCTAAGGAAAATATGGTTGTAGTTATTGATTTTGGCTAAAGAAACTGAGACCAGGCCAGAAATGGGATGCTCTCTCCATATGCTATAGCTAAAGACTACAGTATGATAAACACATAATCCAAAGGGTCTTGGCTTGTAGAAATGTTTTGGTTTGAAAATATATTTAGTGCAAAGTTAAAATTCTTTGCTCAGACATGTACCAGGAATACAGGCACCATAAGGTCTGTGCCTCACTTACTGATATGGAACACTAAAAGGATTTTTGTAATATTTATTTTCCTTGAAAATAATTGTATGCTTCAGAATTTGTATTTCCTTCCCTAGGACATTTCATTTAAACACCTCTCCAATGTCAAAGTTTATTTAAATTATATTTTACTTTTTAAAAAAAGCACATTATTATGTGATTACTTTTTAATTTAAATTAGGAGATCTGTATAAACTGAACCTTCAATTTCTAAACCAGAACTGAAAGCAGAATTTCTATTTCTTGACTGAGAGAGGTATCATTTAGTTATCAGTCATAGCAAATTGTCTTTTGATATGTAGTAATACCGTAGAAAGAACACTCTATCAAAATAAGTTTCAAATATTATGTAGGAAAAAACATGTATTTTGATCAATAGTGCAAATCAGAAAAATGAATCTGGTAATCTGCCTATTCTAGAATAGAATCTAAATACTTTAGAACAGCCAGAATGAACTGATGTGTTTATGGGATAGCCAGTGGCTTCCTGAGCTGAAAAACCAAATTTGACTGTGGCACCTGCATTTCCATTTTCCTTATGAAACCATACAACTGACCAGAGGAAAAAGAAGAGATAAATAACCTACATAAGCTTGTCATTCTCCCTTCCTTTCACTCTAAAGACAAGGTTTAGGGACAACAAATAGCATGGTACAGTTTCTCTAATTTTGAAGATGCTTTGCAGGAAGTGTAGGGATATTCTAAAACTGTCAGAAAAGTACTACATGTTATTATGTGCCCACTTTGCATTGGTAAGGAGATAGGGAATTAAAATGTAATCACTTTCATACTCATTTAGTTTCTTGGCAACATATGAAAACAGACTGATAAGGGAGAATTGACATTAATTAAGCATTACTCAATTTTATTATTTTTTTGCAGATAAGTATTATTTTGCAGATAAGGCTTTAAACCACTTACTGTTGTTGGAATAAATTCCAAATTAAAGCTGTATTTTTTAAGTTGACATTACTACTGTTCAAGAATAAAATCCTCTTCCATTGTGGGAGAAGCTGTAATATGCTACTTAAAATATATTGTTACCCTGAGCCTGGCTTTGCAAAATAAGGACACTTCATGAACATCGACTATTCAGCATTAATCCAAAATTTCAGAGATGTTTGTACTCATTGGTCTTCAAGAGAGTACCTGATAAAATGGGCTGTCTTCTCTCTCATCTCTCTCTCTCTCTCTTTCTTTTTTTCTTTTTTTTTTTTTTCTTCTTTTTTTTTTTTTTTTTTCTCAAGACAGAAAAGAAAAGACATGTCATATCATGTTGAGGAGTTGTGTGGCAGAGACGTGGGCTTGCCTCCCCTGCACTGTCTTCTGATTAGGGCCCCAAAATTACTTCTTAAGGATACTTTTATGATAACCCATTTTCTTTAGCATCACTCTTCTGAGCACCAGGTACAACTACATCCCACAGCTGAGTGTGTAACTGTCTTATACCATGAGGACTATGAATGCTTCATATCCCTCTAGACATCAGAGGTACATAGAAGCAGAGGAAGGGGGGAAATAGTAAGACCAAAATGACATTTTTATCCTTGAAATTTTCTCTCTCTTATATACTACTCCCTTACACAGGGCAAATTTTAGCACTGTATCAGCAGCATTCATCAACTCATTGTGTAAAATGCAAGAAAATTTATTAAAAATAAGAAGGTTCTTTAAATAGTCTTTGTGTGGGAAGTTAACAAAATCTTAATTTATGTCGTTCAATAGTATTCAATTTTCTGTATGAAGATGGGGCTCCCCCCCATGAAGCAAACAAGAAACAACAGCTTAGGACTTCTGATATACATAATTCAAATACATAGTACACAAACTAAGTCCTAACATTGTTATGACGAAACTTGAATTTGAACAGTATTTCAACATAGATCTTAATATTTCTGCAAATAATAGCACTTACTGTGAGGATTCACAGGAAAAGTCCTCAAGGATATTACATTATGTAGATTATAATATCTCAGTAAAAATGTGACCATGAATGTAAGATGAACTCAGAATGAAGCACAGTGAAACTGAGACCAAATCATGCTAGTAAAATACAAGCAAAATGTAGTTAGAAGTTTTGGCCAATGGGTGATTTAGATCCTAGGAAATGGCCTTTACTCATAAGACATTTTCTCAAAAAGGTAATAGATGAAAGAGTTTGCCAACACACCCTCTGATTATTGCTATTGTTGCTGCTATCACTATTATCATTATCAAAAATACTAAAATATTTAGTTTACAACCAAATGGTACACAACTGCTTTTTTAGAAGAGAAATAGACACGAAATATGCTGTGTTTGTTTGAGTAATCCTATGATCTCAACGTAAGATTAAACACATCTGCCACATCTGTACAGTGTTTCCAAAACTAACTAACGTACTCACCTTCAAAGATTCCAAAATTCAGGAGAAAGGATTTCTAATGAATTGAGCTGGATTTGAATTTTATCTTTTCTATTGCCATTTACTATTTAAAAAAGGCTAGAATTGTGTAGCTGAAGTCATCATATGACAAAATAAACTACCTGAATTTGTATAAATTAATATTTATGTTAAATGTCTATGGCAAATAAGTTACCTCCTATCTTTTTGCTTTCTGCAGGAGTGTAAATATTTTTTTTAAATGAAGTAGGGAGAAATGAGACTCAGGTTTGATATTGTCATATAATATGGATTGAATTTATTCTGAAAGGATCCATCTGAATACTAAAGACTGCACTAATTAAAAACTGAGTAAGATTTTGTTGCAACTTTTGCTGTCAGGCAACCTGACTTTTAAATCATTTGAATTCCTCATTCTTTCTCCTTTTTGATGCTTGCTCTAATATGCAGACTGAGAACAAGGGGGAAAATTCCATTTCTATCTTTACAAAAGGTTTTGTGTCCCACTAAGAATTTTCAGCAAAGAATGACTGAAATATGAAAACAGGCTTAAATCAAGAAACAATTAATAAATAAAAGTTTTTAGATCTATAAAATAAGGAAAAGGAATTTTAAGTTTAGCAGCATCCCACATAACACAGCTTAGGAAAGCAGATTTAATTATTCTATATAGGTGTACGCTGTCAGCGTATGCAAGCTGAAGGGCAATATTCTTTTTCTGAAGATGTACATTAAGCTAAGTGAAGCATATTCAGGAATGCTTAATATAGGTCTAACAAATTAGATCTACAGACAGCTACTATGAAAAAAATAATAAAACACCTGTAAAATAAACATACTTGCATAATACATAACCTTGCAATCTTGTATGTAGTGCGCTAAATTAGAGATACCTGGAGTTCCCAGGTTGATTAAATGTTATTAAATCTAATTATAGACAAAAAGCTATTTCATAATCACACATTCTAAATTAATGTAGTAAAGCCTGCTCTCTGCAAGTTTTTGTGTCCCTTCAACCATCAGAAAGTTATAGCTCATACACTCTTTGGATGCATGAAATTTTCTACCTAAGCTCCAAGAGATAGAAATTTTAAATTTTATATCAGGTTAACAATCAAAAAACCAAGCTTAAAAATATACCAGTGAAAAATTACATGCACAAATGAAATATTTCTGTACAGCAATGTAGCATGAGGCTTCAAACAGAGAAAAAGAAACTGTGTATTCTGGATTGCTATGATATTTAGAAGTTTGAGTCCTCTGAGATTTAATTAATCAGAATTTATGCTTAAATGCATTTGTTAATCGAGGCATTCACTGTTGTAATTTTTTCCACTGACATAAAATTTTAAATGTCTTAGCACTTCTAGGCTTTAGACTCCCCAAAATATGTTTGTTTAAAAACATTTATGGCAGTTATCTCCAAGTACTTACTCCACTGTGTTAAACCTTGCAGGAGCAACTCCTGAATTTGTGTATGCTTTCAATACTTTGAAAGTTTTCATTTGGGTCAGTTTTCTGTATGGGATTGTTTATATAAGATTCACAGGAAAAAAAAAAAAGAAGAAATAATAACAAAAGATAGAATATAAACATGGTGCTGAAAATGAGTATGTTCAGCAGCCATGGTGTTTTAACTTACCCAGATATGCTTTTCATGAGATGAAGAGAGATGAATGGAAAAAAAAGCACATAAATGTTAATGAACATATACTAGTTCATAAAGAAATCATATGATAGATAAAATAATAACACCATTATAACTACTGAAATCTTTCTTTGATTCTACTGAAATCTGGTCTTTGAATGCTTTGAAGAAGTTATATGTCCTTATGAAGAACAGAGGCATTTCACAAAATGAGATTTTCTTTAAACTGATGTTGGTTATTTATTAGGTACCAGTGCAGCACATTTATGACACATATTCATACTAAAGATCTGGAAACACAGTGAATGTGGATTAGATTTTCAACTCAAAGCATGCTGCCCAGATTTGAATCAGAGACACAGTAAAATTAAGAGTTGACTATGAACCAAGGTTTACTTTCCTACATCTACTTCACTAAGATTTTAGCAAAATTTCTTGTAGTAATGACTACATAGATTTGGGATTATTTTATTGAAATAGGCAGGAAATTTCCTACACAGAGATGACTAACATCTGTAATTATGCAGTATGTCAATTTGAGCAGTCCTAGTAATGCTAGATTAGTAGTGATACTGGTGTGAATGTTTTGCCCTCTAGGTAACCTATTTTTACCAATAAAAAGAATTGATAAAAGTAGGAGAAACCAGGATGCCATCACCGATGATAAACTTTCTTTGGCATCCTTTAATTGCCATCATAAAAAGAAAATTATATGACTGAATGAACCCCAGATATCTCAGAATATTATGTTTCAATTAACCAATGATTTACAGAGATATAAAAAATGCTTGGTACATACAGCTGTAGAAAACTTTGGAGTGAAAAGTATGTGCTCTTATTAATTAAAAAGATGTTGCTTTCATTTCAATAATTTTATGAGGGGGCTGGTTCCAAGACCTTAGATTTTGTTTCTGTGTTTGTATGTGATAAGCAGAACAGCTGGAAGAGAGGAGGAGAAAAAGTGCAAATAGAAAAGCAGATGAAAACAAATGGCAAAGTCATACACAGAAAGTTTAAGAAAGGAAAATTAAGAATTGGAAAGACAATGAAGGCATGCATGAATAGAAGACTAGAAAACTACTCAAACAATTACCAAATATGATGGAGTTACCATCAGGATCAAATATACATTCATGATTTTTGTGTCAAATATCCATCACGCTCATTTTCCACTGAAGAGAAAGTGAAGACTGATTTGAAATCCTTTGCCTTTTATTTTGGACCTTACAGAATCTATTGAACTATCTATTTCTTACATATCCTTCTGAATACTCCTTTGGATATGGGTAGACGGAAATAAACAGGGGGATTAATTGGAATGTGAGTAATTTTCTGGCAGCTTTAGTCAGTTGGCAAGTTGCAGCTGCCTTGGCATAACTTAAGGGACCTGAAGGCTGTTCCAGTCTCCCCCATTACAGCAGCAGAGGATCAATGATCATCTCTCTGCTTCCTGAGCATCTTCTCTGGAGAAAAAAAATAAAGTACTGCAGAAAAAAAATGGCTTTTTAAATTCTAGCTTTTGCTTTTTCATATGATAACCATGTCATTGCTATTTTAGTGAACGTAGATAATGATTTCCCTCAGACATACACTAAAGACATAGATGTTTTTTCTGCAGCTGTGTTTTATTGATTCTTCCCTTAAGTCTTAATTCAACAGATAATTGGAAAGGTATTTGCATCTTCAAGAGATTGGAGTTTAGGAATCAACTGCATGTATGAGGATTTTTATCAATATTTATCAATAAATCTCAAATTGCAATAGGTAGACATGTGTAGATAAGGCAGGGCTTGGGACCTTGTCATATTTTGTTTGATTAAAAATTTTAAAAGCAAATACAAATTGTATGGAGAAAAGAATAAAAAAAATTCCTTGAGAAAAAGATAAAAATATTATTTAAAAATACAGGATTTTAAAAAGTAGTTCAATATAGGTATTATTGTTTACATTCTCACAAATACAATATATTGTATGTTTTTTTTTTTTTTACCCTCAGAATACTCTGAGTAAGGTTTAATAATCCTCTGCAAGATAAATACCCATATATCCTTGCACTGATAATGCTACAAAAGGAAAGAATTCCCCTAATATCTAATTTAATAGCAAGATACCTTTTTAACATTGTAAGAGCTTTTATTGAATAACTATTTCAAAGAGTCTTTTATTCAGTAAAGGTTAAAAATATGTTTGGCAAAGTAATCAAAAAAAGACATCTTTATGTATGTCTCAAGGACCAGAACCCAGTCCAACCAAGGAAAACCATGGTGGCCAGAGTGTGCAATCCTTGACTTCATCAGAACACTGAATACCTTTCCCTCCTCCTCTGGAATGAGAAAATAGAAAATAATAGGTAATGAATCAAAAATTGTTTTCTAGAAAGGAAGGAAGAACTAAAGAGCAGTCTAAAAGCTACCTACTACATCAGATAATTTCTCATAGATGAAAAAAGAAGGAAGGAATTAAATACAAAGTTTGAATTTTCCTAAAGTTTCAGGAAAGATTGAAAAAAACAAACAAACAAACTTGTTTTAAAAATATTCTTCAGAGCTACTGTAAGAAAAAAATCATGTACATTTAGGATATAATGGTGTTTAATAAGCATTAAGTATTTGGGAACATTAGATGGATAACACAGAAAAAGACCTTAATTAATCCAATTGGATTCATTTTTTGAAATGTGTGCAATTAAGAAAGTCATTAGAAACAGCTATTTGTATACTGCAGAGGACAGATTATTTGTAGTCACAAATACACTATGTCAAGTTCTAATTGGAGTTGCACACATAAAACCTAATTAAAGAGGCATTGTGAGGATTCAAAAGGAACTAAATGATGACTACAGTGTTTCAAACTCTTATTCCACAAAAAGATCTACCTTGACATGTTTTCTGTTGATAGGGATCAAAAAAGTTTGATTTTCTATAGGTAAATCTAAGTCCAAGTATTCTGTTTTATGTTATCAATTTGACTTAAATGTAGATTACTAGAACAAAAGGTGTATTTTTTGCAACTTTCTTCTCAATCATCTCTCAAGTTTTGAAAAAGATATACAAATGAAAAACATAAAGATAGTTTCAAAAACACACACCTGGTTTTAGGTAGAAATTGACTAAACTCAGTTAGCATAACACGTTCTTCTGTTAATATGGAAATAACTGGTGCTTGATGTTCATATGACTAGTCAGATGAAACTTAGCTGCATTGTGATTCTCTCAGGTTAGTTATAAGGTCATGCATACTACAGATTTCTTTTTACACAGTAACTTTACATGCAAGAATTACTTAGGCCTATTGTACAGGACTTTTTTTGTGTATGTAAGCATATGCATATGTCCTGGCTTATCAACGCTTTTCTGCAATCTGATTGAGTCAGGAGTTTGTACCTTGCAAACAAAATGTGGAGTACTGTGGAGTAAACCTCCCCAGAACATGTTCATGGGAAATATATTTATTTTGATTTTCCATGGAAGATATAAACCTTACATCTTAAGCTTGTCTTGGAGACGTGAGATTAAAGGATTTATGTTATTACACTGATAAAAGAAATTAAAAAAAAAAAAAAAAAAAAGAGATTCTTATCCAGAGTCAAATCAAACAAGCATTGTAGGAAGTATTGGGAATTTATCTGCTTTTGAACAAGAATTCTGTCAGTATGATCCAGTTAATGGTTAGCTGACTAGCATATAAAGTTTCTTCATGTACATAATTTATGTATAGGATTTAGGACTACTGAGAAAGTGATGGCACAGACCAATTTCAAACTGTACTAGCAGCATACATAAGGTCAAATCTTCCTCTGTGTGGCAATCTAGGACTATGTAGCAATTGAATGTCTCTCAGACCTTACCTTAACACTTTGCATAGGATGAAACATGCATACCCTTCCTTCACTGTCAAATGCCAGGTTAGCTAGAAGGACAAGCTTGCAAGCAAAACTTTCAAAAATGTAATCATAATTTTGAAGGTGATTACATGATTTCCAGGTAAAGCTATATCTCAGTATGGATACTATTATTGTCAGTTAAATGTTTTTGTTTGTTTGTTTGTTTTAAGTTTTAAAATGATCATTGCCAAGCTTCCTTGCTTCCCATTTCTAAGAAATATTTTACTGTAGACTGCACATGAAATGCTAATTATAATGACCAATCAGACACACTGTTGTGCAATATAAAAGGCATGTATCTTTCTTCAGTATGCTTCTTTCTTCAGGAAGATACTTATGTTCTGATATATTGCATACTGTTGCAGATCAAATCAAACATTTGAAAAGGATATGTATCACTGGCACTTTGCAATTTGAAAGGCAAAGCCTAATTCATTCAACTTTCTGTGCTACCTAAATATGTATTTGCCATTAACGAGGCCTTTCAGCAAACATGATTTAGTATCATTCCTGAGCAAAACTCCTGTGGAATAGTGGAATTCAGCTGACATTCACTAGAACAGTTATAGCAAAAAGGGAAGTGTATCTGGATTCATTTGTTGACATTATTCGAAGTTTGCTGAGTTAATTGTTAATGTAGATTTGTTATAAAGGGCTAAAGTTAGTATCACTCGATATTTTAGCTACAAGGACAGTAAAGCATAGTTTCTCCTAACTGCCTCAAAAGCTAGCTGAGGTAAAGTCAGTGGGGATATGTGGTTTTTATAGGGGATACAGATTATTTGATTTTAGGCACCATATTAAGTACCCTTCTTCTGAGGTCTGTGTGGGGGACACACTTCAGCTATCCCAGAGGGCACTACACATGTGCATCCGAACCCTCCATGAACCTCATGAGTAATGATAGGAACTGGACTAGCCCAAAAGTTTGTATGCTGGCTACCAGCTTGGGCTTTGATGAAAACCCTGAGCATAAGGCAAGACAAAGTTACAAGCACAGTCCTATCACTTGGTAGAAAAACAACCACCAAGGACAATGCTATGAACAGCTGGGATAGTGTGTGTATTCACAGCCACTGAGAAATAGTAGCTGGAGTTCCTGGCTACAAAATTCAGAATGAGAAACTAGTATCAGTTTATTTAACAGGGAGACTGATTAATCATTAGAAAAAAACAAACAAACAAACAAAAACAACTAAGAGAGAGCACCCATCAACAGGATAACACCCTAAATGCTCTAAATACCTATAACTTTTGTTTTCTTGGACTGCATGTTCAATTTACAAATAGTAAGGCTTAAAAAAAAAATTAACTAGATCTATCATGTATTTCACCTCTGTGAGTAAACATTTATGGATGATTCAGGCAACCTAAGCTTATCTTTTCAGATGACTTGAGGAACATGATGGGGTCTAATTTAAAAAAATTATACACAGCTTCCTTAATTTCTCTTTGATGCCTTAGGAGAAACACTTGTTACAGATATATTTACTGTAATAACCAAATGTTGGATGAAAAGAGATTCTTGTTTGAGGTTTATAAATCTGACATATCATTGAGACAAACTGATAATTACATTTTAATGATGTCTAAGTAGTCAATTGAAACTGAAATTTAACATCTAAATAGCATTTTCTAAGCAAGAAGCAGGAAAACTTTGAAATTTAGGTTAATGACACTATTATCACTGGAGAGGGATTTGGTCTCCAGAAATATCATATTCTCTCAAGAAACTCTTTAGAGTGAAATGTATTATTCAGGAATCTAGTCTATGCATATAAATTGTGCTAAAATAGTATAACACAGTGCAGTGTGTTTATAACTCCAGGAGGCCAGAGCAGGGTCAATGCATGTGCTTGCTATTTGGGGAACAGGTAGCCAGGACATCTGGGGACCATTAGTACCTACTGGCTGCAACAGCTCACAGTTTGAAACATAGTGCTTCTCCATCCTTAAGTTAATGGGCAAACTTGCTAAATTACTGATTCAACAAGAAGAAATACATTTTAATGGGAACAACTACCTTTTTATTTATTTATTTATTATTATTATTTTTTAAACTAACTAGCTAATTTCAAATTCTGGTGAATTTTGCCTGAAGCTAATGAAAACTGTGAGAATGTTCTGGCTAGAGTGATGAGTCCCACCTTTCGTTTCACATCAAAGGGAGATCCCTGGCTTTCCTACATCCGAAGTATGGCTTTTACCACTGAACTGAAAGAAAAGTCCACTGAGCCATTAACACAAGTTCAATATGTAGTATTATTCCCGTTTTATAAAAAAAATGATTTGGCTCTGGGTACACTGTTTTTTTTTTTTTGTTGTTTTTTTTTTTTTGTTTTTTTTTTTTTTTTTTTTTTTTTTTTCTCTAAGTGACAAAGCCAGCATAAATAAAGCTCTCCCTGACCTGAAATTTAATACAAAGGAATACTTCCTGCTTTATCCTGTCTTTTAACTATTCCTCTGGTAAACCTGGTTCCCTTGGGATTTTGTGTCCTAATCAAAATTAGCCAAAGAAATCCTCAGAAACTGAGGTGCTCTGCTCATTCTATTTCAGTGAACTGGGATCATTGCCCCTGTGGGGTTTGTAGGACCTATTTAGCAATAAGAACAAGTTAAATACCAGAAATTAAATCTTACTGCTACATCATGAAATAGCAAATTATTCTCAAACTCCTCATATTATCGTTTACAAAGACATCATATAAATTACCATCATCCTTAATGTTACTTTCTCATTTGCATTACACAAATCAGTAATTTTATAGTTACTGTATGTTTCTGAAAGATACTTCTAGGGGTAGTTATGCATAACTAAGGGTTGGCAAAAGTGAACCTGACCTACTGAGACAAGCTTGTCATTAAAATGACTTTCTGGACTGTTTCAACTGAATACTTTGCAAGGTAAAACATACAAATACATGACTGCATTTTTTTACATGGAAATGTTAATTTTCATCTACCCTATTGATAACTCACATCCTAATGACAATGCTTCAGTTGAATCCCATGTATCTCTCTAAAAAAATGTTAATTTTTTCCTGTACTACAGTTCTTCTACAACTACATATTCTACACATAAATTACCAACACATAGTAGTTATGATAGAAATGTCTTAACATTTATCTGATAGTAAATTAAGATTAATCTTAAAATCAGTCATAAGGATACTGAAGTGAGAAGCTATGAACATACCTAAAGTAATGGGAAAAAAGATCTTTGTAATAAGGTATATAATAATATAATAATATAAGGTATATAAATCTTTGTATATAGGTATATAATTTATACCTATCACAGTCATTAATAATACATTTCAGACTGGATAAATAGTCATAGTCACAAAGGAAAGATTCCTTTCCTTCTAGCAGAGAGTATTTTGATTACACCTAATCTGTAAAGAACCAAGGACAGACAGACACAGGAGAGAAAATGAAAGACTTGAAAAAGAAGACAGCATGGAAAAGTCTCATTATGTGAGATTAGACAGAAGTCTAATAACTGATTACCTATATACCTATTATTTCTAGACTGAAAACTCAGTAGGCACTGTCATATATGAAGTAGTATGTGTCAAGTCTTATGGTATTTTATCCAGTTTAAATAACTGTTAACATATGAAAAAAGTGAACACATTTGTCCATTCGTCCCTTCAAAAATGGTGCTGTAGTACCTTCAGTCCTCATAGCTGGAATATAAACAGGAATTACCAAAAAATAAAAAATCACTGAAAAGTGAATAGTATTCTTTATGCTTACTAGAATTTAATAAAAAGGTGTAGTAATATACTCTTTGCTTACATATATTTCTAAATGAATAGGGAGTGATAACAGATGTATGGATAAGAAATCCAAAGACAAGACTCATCAACTGCAAAATCCCTGTGAATGTTATTCTGAGTTTCTTAATTGAATTTAAAACATTTCTTTGTCAGTTAGCACAATGACTGCTTTTCTATCTTCAATTGCTAAATTGAAGTTAAATTAATCTGAACACTTTCATATGTACGTTACACAAATATGTACACTTAACGACATATTTCATCAGTAGCTTGACATGAAAGTAGTGTTTAAAAATATTCTACATGTAAATTCAAAGAAAAGCTGAAACATATCCCTTGCTTTTTTTGGATTAGAATTGCTAATTCTCTTGAAACTTTGCAAAGGAATATTAAAAGACAGAAAGACATGAAAACACCAAACATTTTAAAAATTAGGCTTTCAAAATTAAATAATAGCACTAAAGTTAGTGATTATGGATGAAACATAAACCTGTTTGTGTACTAAAAGAATTTTCAATGTCATTTTAATTTTTTTTTCCTCAGACACCATCTAATTACACTGGAACTGTGAAGCTGCCAAGAGGTTTCCTTTGTGTTTGTAGCTTTATTTTGACAATTCTCCTTAGCTCCTGGAAGCCGTTATGAGTCAGTGTACTGGTTTTACAAGTAGGTACACCAGAGTCAGCACTAAGTTATTATATGATTTAGGTGAACAACAAACTAGGTTGCCGTTTGCTGACAAACACAAGAAAGTGAAGCTGCTAGGGTTTATGGGAAGCCTTTAACTTCTATAGACAGAAATAATACTTTGTTCAATGGATAATGCAAACAATCTTTTCTCTGTTCTGAAAAATTCATGTAGTTAGTCACTAAAATGGTTCTTTCACTGCTTGCCTATTTTTTAAGAACTGTAGTTACCGAATGATAAATAATTAATGACAATGTGAAACAGAAAATATCTCTTTCTCTTACTGTTTTGCAAATGAAACAATATTATACAACTGACAAAATTACAATATTTTTCCTGTATTTTATATGCAGCTTTAAAAACATTTACACTGGAAAAAAAAATAAAAACAAAAAACAACACACACGGTAAGTGATAAACAGTCATAGTAGATGGTCCTGCCTCTCATTATACCTCTGCATAAAAACAACACAAAAACTGACATTAGATTCAAGTATGAGCCAATACAAGAAACTTAAAGGTGGTACTCACTTTTTCTTTAGTCTTCGGTCTTTTTCTGCTTGGGTTCCAAGTTTGCCCAATCCTAGAGATTCTTGTGCTGCTGCTTCTGTTTCCATATAGCCTCCTGTGTTAAAAAAAGGAAAACAAAACAAAACACAAAAAAGAAGAACAACAAAAACAAACATATTTTCCTACATCTCTTTCCCAGTCGTTCTCTCAACCCTTTAATACTCATTCTGACTTTCCCCTAGTCACCTATATTTTCTTACTTAATTCATGGCATCTACTGTTTGTGGAGAACATCTAATGCTGGCAAGTGTTTGCTACATGGAAAAAAGTAGCAGGAAAATTTGCTTCCTCCTCGTGTTCAGCAGAAATATATGAAAAGGGCATACTGGTCTTCTCCTTTGCCTGTTTGACGCCTAAGTATCAGTCTCATGGTCCTGAGTGAGCAATGCCTTCACGATTTTTTAATCTTAGTTGGGAAGCCTGCAGATGAAAGTACCTTCTCAAGAACTGTATGATTATTACTGACATAATATAGCATCAGTTAATGCCATCATGCTAAGGTCTTCACTTTGTCCTCACAGAGAGTCTTACAGTCTTTGATGTCATTATCCTTCCAAACTCCTGAACCAGGGATGACATGAGGAATTTGTCAGAGGAGTAGAAAGCCTTCTCCTTGGAGAAGCCCCCTAGCCACCCAATTGCTGTCATGCCAGGGTAACTTGAACTTGCTTCAAGTCACAAGGAAAACCTGCAATAAGCAAGGACACCTGGACCAAACTATAATCATATTATAAACTGTGGACAAAATTGATATTGTTAATCCATACTGATCAAAATTATGTCTGTTAATGTGAGACTTTTCCAGTGCAGAAGCTGAAAGATTTTTTTTTTTTTTTTTTTTCTTAATTGCTGCTTGGATTCAAGGTAGAAGTGAGCTGCTCAGGGAGTTGCCAGCACACAGTCTCCCACCTCTGGTTCTAAGCAGCCCTCACACCTGTACACTCATCTGCATAGACACAGTGGCTGCAGCACTTTGAAAGCTGCTTTCTGCTGTGCTCCTGTTCAGAAGTGGCACAGAAATACAACGTTACAGGAAATGCTGATGCTTTTCTCCATTTGTCACTGGCAAATTCTTATTTTTCAACTAATGGATAGTAAACAACTGTAGAGTGGACACCAGTATAATTAGGACAGCACAATATAAAATAAAAGATTTCTATTCTGATTCAGGGATTTTAAGCATAAAATGAAGTGTAAATGGTATCTAGCAAAATATCATCACAGGCTTTTGCAAATCACATTTACATGCATTTCAACCAAATGGGAACAAAACCAACTGCAGTATTATTTTATGACATTAAATTACAAAAAATGATTTTCAAGCAGCACTTTCAAAGCAGGTGTAGTTCTACCTCTACCACTGGCTAGATGGATTTTTTCTTCAATAAAGAGGGCACTAATTTTCCACATCTCATGATGAGAATGATGCCTCCAATCACAAACACAAAAACCAAAACTGTATACTGTGCTTATTCTCATCTGCTTTTCAAAGTCTTACAAAATATCTCATCAAACATTTCTTGCTGACTCTGAGAGAGCAGCTCACCAGATGTTACGTGTAGACAGTATGATGGCAGTGCAATGAGGGATTAGAATCATAGAATCATTGAGGTTGGAAAAGACCTCTAAGATCATCTAGTCCAAACCTTTAAACTAGTACTGAAATCCACCACTAAATGATGCTACTAAGTTCTACATCTAAACATTTCTTGAAGACCCAGGAATGGTGACTCAACCACTGCCCTAGGCAGCCTGTTTGCCTCACAACCCTTTCAGTGAAGAAATTCTCCTAATGTTCAATCTAAAGCTCCCCTGGCACAACTTGAGGCCATTTCCCCTCATCTTATCACTTGGAATCAAAATAAAGAGCAGCACCTCTACATCAGCAAGATTAAACAGAGAACTGGCACTTCAGTGACTGTAACCAGATTTCTGGTTTTGATTCCAACAGCTTTCTTTTTCAACCTTATCACAGTGAAATGATATAAATGTAACTGGTGTCTCTTCAGCGTGACAGAAGGAAAAAAAAAAAAACAACAAAAAACACCTAAAGTGAACTGCAATAGCTTGTAACTATCAATCAAATAGCTAACACAGGCTTTCTATTGATTGACTGATTGAAGGTCCCCATCTGGTCTCAGTTTACTGTTTGTTATAAATCCAGTTCTTCCTCTATGACTGTAGCATCTTGATGAAAGGCAAGATATGTAACGTTCAATAGCTATGCATCTAGAATGTCATTCTTCCTTGACAACACCATTAGATCACCTTACTTCTTGTAAGGACTAAAGGATATGGGGCAATATTATTCAACAACAGACAGATTTGCTTACTTTCCATTTTAGAAAGTTAATCTGTGCTTTTGACAGAGCTAGCAAAAATAACAAGGCAGTGATACTGCAAATACTCTTTGTTCAAGGCTTATGTCCTATCAGCATCAGTGCTGCTATTACCACTTCACTTAAGGAACAAAACCTGTAAAGTTCTAATGCTCAAGTATTTTGTTCAGAGAATTTTACTGCTACAGCTCCTACCTTCCTTTGGCAAAATAGCTAATGCAGGAGAATAGTCAATGACTTGATAGAGTTCTCTGTTCACATACTGATCAAGCTCAATGAGCCACTCTGAGGATGACTGTGACATTGAATGATCACTCTCACAGACTGGAAAGTATTGTCAGCATACTAGACTTTACCACACGACAAACACATCTGGGCCTTTGAATGACCAGGGCACATTGTATCGGTTATGGTCATTGTACCTGTTTGTATCTCAGGCATGCAGATGACCATGGTTCTGAACAAACTGATCTTGATGATATGATATGCCATACAGATGAACTAGACCAGGAGGTACTAAAAATCCTTGTGATATATTGTTTTAGGGACTAGAATATTTTAATTGTAAGATGAGGAGAATATGCAAATGTGTAGTGTGGTATTCCCCAAGAGAGAGGAGGGAATAAATTTAAAATCGAAAATTTTAAATTCAGAAAATTAAATAAAAGACACCCCTTCCCCAATTATTAACAGAAAGCTTGAAGGATGTAGAAAACTGGAATCCTGATTCTAAGAAAGATATCCTAAGGCCTATGCTTGCCTTTGAACAATGATACAAATGGTTTAACAGAGATGATAAAAATAGCAAATTATGAAAATAATTATGAAAAAAAAAAGGCGAGTTTAGCAGTGAAAAACTAAATTTTGAAGGTAATGTGGATAAAGGAAATATATTGCTTCTTAGATGAGAGTATATATTACACATGATTTTAGAGACATTATGGAACCAGCTACAGAAGTATTATTTGTACATGCAGTGTATAATAATGTCACTGGGATCCTTAATATCCCATGCATTGCCATGATTTTTTAAATTGTTCCTTTAAGCATAATTGTGTGCACGTACAAATATGCACATAACAAAACAAATTAATGTTTCTGAGGCTCAAAATCAGGTTTCTTGCCTCTGTACTACTCAGTGTTCTATTGAATAAAAGGTATTTTCCATATTCATAAATATAAGTCTGTATCTATATCAAATCAGAATAAGTTTAAACAAAGAATCAAATCATATTCATTTATTGATTTTTAATTAAAGAATTATGTAATGAAAAACATATAAATATACTAACTGCAGTGCAATGATGATACGACTTACTATTTAGGTTTTTGTAACATTATTTTACTATGAATAGAGCTATTAATTATATAGCTGCACTGATATTGAACCTATCATGGAATTAATTCAACTACTACCGCTATTTTAATTTTTATTTATTGTCTTTAAACAATTACTGAATGGATACTGCTACACAAGATTTTTTGTCTTTTGTTATCTTAAAAATTAAGATGAAGAAAACTATTCTGTAATTCAGCTGCTCAACAATGTCTCTTAATTTCTTAAAATATTTTGTTCTTTGTAGTTACTGTAAATTTTTGTATATGCTTCTAAATCTAATTTGCTTAATTAAAATGTGCATTGTACTGAAATCTTTGCTACTGAGCTAAAAGATGGTTGTCACAAAAAATTCATTTAATTGCAAATCTTCACTAATAGCTAATAGTGTAATTTCATGAACTGGTGTTGGGAATTACAAACAGGCTTTATCCAATTATGCATATGGCTTATTAATCATGTTGGCTATTATAAGAAATTAATCTATTGCCAGATTATATTGCTCCTGAGGCAATCTTTAAAGGTGTTATTTTATTTGTGTTCATATATCGAGGAATTGCAGGGAAGACCAATATATTTATTACATCTTTGTCCTCCGTGTTCCTGAGTTACTGTGAAATCACAAATTATTATACATAATCCATCAGTATTAATAAAATTGATTTTATAGAATGTAAATTTGAATTAATACCCCAGACTAAAGTTATAAAATTCTCCATTAATGCAGATGGCGACATGCAGGTGTATTTGAGAGATCCATTTAATGGGATCCTGAAGTACATTAAACTATGAAGATGATTGAATAAATCAGTTTTATTCTTACCGTAGTGAGGAAAAAATGAATTTAAATCAAGATTAGAAATTATTATTTTTTAAAGAACACAATATAAATAGGAAAAAGGTTGGGGTGTAAATGGAGAATGCTCAGTCCTTTGATATTTTCTCTGATATTTTGATCCTAACTTTGCATAATCTTATGTTGTAGGATTTTATTAATGGGTTTGGTAGTTGCATAAGTTGTGATTAGTATTCGTTAGTATCATATATTAATATGAATTTAGGTGGTATTATTATTTTTATATTTTAATTTATTATTATTTCAGGCCTATGCATCACTTAAGCATTTACACTTACTGCAAACCTTTAAAAATTTTTGTAGGTGTTATATGGTCAACATGCCAATAAAAATTTAGTGCCTCACAAAGCTGTACTCTGACATTTTTGTGACTAGAAAAGAGATATTATTTCTATTTTATTTTACTAAATTTATGTCTGTGTGGCATGCACCTGTACGCTAATCTTAATCTAGCTAAATCAGATAGCCTAGCAATACAGACTGCAGCTAAAGATCAGGGTACATAAACTATGAGCCTGTGCCTTAACTGTGACTTAACTTTCCATTGTTTTTTCTACCTAAATGAAGTTAAATACCTGTTAAATAAAGTTGAGGCATGACTGTTTTTTGCATTTGGTGTGGACATATCTCATGAAACATCACAGAAGAAAAATTTTGCTAGGCATGAATTAGACAAAGATCTTGGCTAGGGAAAAGGGCAAAAAGAAATAGGAGGAAAACAAGGTATTGCCATAGGCAGCATAGCTAATTGCAAAAGTACAGGGAGGACAGCAGTGAAAGGCACTAGCAGATATCTATTGACACACTGCAGTGAGAAAGGCAACTACACCTGCAAGGATTTTCCATATCACATACTTACACCCCTTAGAGTAGAGTGTATACTTAATTCTCTCTTATCTCCTCTTTATGTTTGATTATTTGAGAATACTCAGTCTAATTCAAGAAAGTAGCGAAGCGGCAGGCTCAATCAAGAGGGTAGTAGTTTGTAATTTGTGCTAGTAATTTGTGTCAGAAGTCTTCTTTCATTTGTGTTACAGTTATAGCAAACTCCTGACATATAATTAATGATAACAATGGAGTCTAATGGGAAGGTTCTGCCAGAGTAAAGAGAACAAAAAGCAATTTGGAAAACTGAAAAGAAGCAAAAATTAGAAATGGAAAAATGACTGTGAAGTGGTAACCTTGACTTGGTACCACAAATTTCTTACTCAGCTGTCCAAGTCGAGCCTTCTCTTTTTTACCAAACAAGCGTCCTATTGAGGACTTGATTCCTTTCTTCTTGGGAGCTTTGTGCAGGGAGTCCTGACTGCTATTGACACTGCCAAGACCAATGCTTTCCGGCTCCAATGAAGCAGGCAAACTACTATGAGTGATAATAAAGAAATAGAACAGATAACAAGTTGTTATTATTATTATTTAATTTTATTTTCTTCTGAGCAGCTCTGCAAACAAATGAATTGGTTATAATTTAGTAACAATTTTTCCACAAATGAAATTAATAATCACATCTTGCTCCTTAAGTGATCTAGTAATATGTAGAGCAATATGAGACTGGAAATAAATATTTTTAATTTGCTAAGAACTGATGACAAATACAGGATATTCCTCATATTTGTCTTTCTAGGATTTGCAGGATCACTACTTCTAGTAGTGATCAAAACTACACCTTAAAACAGAAATATCTAGCATTTGTTTTAGCACTGACAAATATCGTCAAGGTCACATAAGAGATAAAGGCAAAGGTTTCTTTCATGGTACAGGAAAAAATTACCAAGAAGAAACATGAAGAGATAAGGACATTTTAGGGTAAACAACATGATTTGAAGAGAGTATTATGTGGTAAAAGTGTTGCACTGATGCATGGTATGGATATCTTACCTTCTGGCATCGTTGTGGTACGAAGAAGGAAGGGTATGTGTCATTCTAATAGCTCTGGGTGTTGGAGGAGGAGAAGTTTCACATTTGATTGTGGCTTTATCTTCACGCCCATCTTCTTCAACTACTGCAATCTGGGGGATAGATACTACATTGAGAGCCAAATGGCTTTTCATGAATTTTTCAACATACATCTCACAAATTTGTCAATTGAACTGAAGCATGTTTGGATTCAAGGGCAGTTTTTTTTTTTTTTTTTTTTTTTTTTTTTTTTTTGAGCAAATTGTAGGGATTCTTATTGTTTATAAAGACATTGGGAAATAACAAAATTGTCTAAACATGGCCACTTGAAATACATATTTGAAAGGACAGAGAGTACACTTGGAGACAAAATTAATTTCTTTTATCCCAAATGGGTTAATCCAGTAAAGGTCTAAACATGAAAATAACCTTATGCATGAGCAGGCCTCTTTCATTAAGCAGGATTATTCATGTAAACAAAATTCTCAGGGAAGTAAGGGAGAAGGTAAATATATAAACAAGACTACTCCCTCTGCAGCTTGTTAAGTGAATGGTCAGAGTACTTGAAAGTAAACATGAAAAAAGGAGTTTTGTCACAACAAATAATAATTTAATTTGAATACTGTCTCCTCTCATGTAAAGATAATTACCATATTCAGATCCAGTTCTGCAAATACCTTTATATTGCTCCGCAAGATTTCAAGCAATCTGACTGTGTGCCCACACTTTGCTTTTAACTGTATCTCCTTTAAGTGTATTCTGTAGAGGCTACTGCAAATATCACTACTGGGCCTTGATTCTTGGAGTAGCAGTGACCCCTGCAAGCCTTTCAAAGTAGTCTTAAAATGACTACGTTCAAGTATTGGATGAAAAGTAGTGAAAGGGGTGCAGTGCCTGGGAAGGAACCCACTTATTTAAATAGCAGAGGAATATGGCAAAAGCACTCTCCCAAGCTTTTAAAAAGCCAGTATCATACCTTTCTCCGATGTTTCCTTAGATCGCTTGGCTTAAATTGGTGACAAAAGCAGCAACAACAAAAAGGAATGATTAATAAATCTTATTTGAGCATATCAATGCAACACACTTTTTCTTCTGACATTCAGAATCATGAAATAGATATTTAATTAATTTAGGACTTTAAATCAATATTTCAATTTAATAATAATTTATTAAAAATATTTTTATTTTAAATTTTATAATTTTTATTTACTTAATAATTTAATATTAATATATAATATGGCAATATTGTATACTGATTATAAATGTGGTGTCATAACGTAAGATAACCCTTTATAAATACACCATCTGTGAAAGCAGTTCTTTTTTCCCAAAGTTACAATCCCATTTCTTTTCATAAATTTAGCAAAGAATAGGATACTCCAAATTTATGACAGCAATTTTTAATTTTGGATTTTTCATATAAAACCTTACACTAACCCCATCCCCCCAAACATACATATATACATATATATATATATAACATATTTGCAGTTTTATATAATATTATAAACTAATAAGTGATTCACCGAGGATAAACCTAAAATATCAGCAAATACCACATCAGAAAAAGTGGTATCTCTCTCCAGTTACCCTGTCTTAATGAGCTTGGCATCTTTAGTCAATGAATACAAATTCACCTGTCTTCTGTACTGCAGCATTATTTGGTGGTAGAAATCTGATAGAATGTGCTTTGTTCAACCCCTTTTCATTTTTATTTTTTGTTAGACATCTCATTCATACAAACAGAGCTGAAGAAATTACAGAATGTTTCATTGCATAGACCTGAGATGTGGAAACTCCTGTGATACTGCTCCTCCAACCTACCCCTACCGGACCATTTGGTAACTTGGGCTCTAGAGACCACACTATTACTTAACTCTTCCCCAGCTCATGTATTCCCACTTGGAGGATGTCTGATAGTGTGCTGTGTCTGTCTCCAGACAGGAAGGTAATGAGATATTCAACATTCAACTCTTGCTAAAATAGTGCAGGGGCAGTGTACTGAAATGATCAATGTATGTGCTTTGTATGGTGTTACTTTTATGGTTTATGATATGTCAAGAGTCTGGCTGCAATTCATACATATGTATCTGAGTTTTAGTCCAGCTATAGCTGGATGCCAGTGAGGCCGTAGCAACATGAAATGTAGAGTCTATACTGCCATTTTGTATTTGAATCTGATGAACACACTGACTGTCTAAATCAAGGCAACTAGGCAGCACAGGTGCCAACTGAGAGGTCAATTTAATCATTGCCATTAATCTGTAGCCAAATTGTTTAGCTTAAACAGTGGGTAGAGTCAAACTGCATATTGAGGAAGGTGTTGCTTTGGTTAAGTGGGTGGCACCACGGCAGCCTGTACATCCACCTTCTCAACAATGGTTTTTACCACCACCAACTTAATTTCTGCTCTTCAGCAGTGGGAACACCAGGGAGAGAAAAAAGAAATGGTGCCTCAGTCTGTCACACCTGCCAGCCATGACCTCCTCTCACAATAAGAAGCTGCTGTCTTTAGTTCCCAAGAAGGCAGCAAATAGATTCATGTGAGTACAAGTACCTGTCAGTTTCCAGAAAGAGAACAGGGAAGGAATACTCAACTAGATGAAGATAGACAAAAAATTATACTCCCACCTGAGTAGGAGCCACATGGGGGATGAATAGCTGGGCTTCACTCTCAGCTGTTCTTAGCTAGGGAACCTTTTCAGCTAGGAGAGTTAATTTCTGCTTTCTGATTGAAATCAAAGCTCATTTCCCCTCTGCTGAGAGGCCCCATCAGTGGACACTTGTCTCCACATAGAACCATTGCTGCTGCTTCCCAGGAATGGACTGTAGGAGGACACTGATGATGTTCAGATTACCAGAGAAACAGCAAGAAATAAATGGGGTAACATGTATCCTATTCTCCTCGCTATATATCAGACATCATCAGAATGGGCTGCTTTGATTTTATTCTTAGTGCTTAAGTAGATGAATCCACTCAGGCTCTAAATTTCAGTTTGTAGCCCACACTGAACACCACACTCTGTCTGCTTTCTTATCAATATTAGAGTTGAACATCAGAATATGTTGACACATGCTACATTGACTTACATGACTATGGGCAGTTCCTTTTCATCTAGAACTAAAATTATTATTATTTTTTTTTTGAAAATCTCCTTTCAAATCAGAATAGACATATCTCAGAATGTGTATGTAAAGGTACAGTAATATTAGAATTTCTTTGCATGATAATTTGGTGTCTAGGTATTGCAAACTATTGGTAATGTTGAAATATACCAGTTAAATGAATTATTGGAAAAAAAGAAGCACCTATTTCATGTGCTTAATATACTGTCATGAAGAATACATACAAACTGGTACAAGTATGATGAGGTTTTAATGCCTGCTACACATTCCAGGAGGTTTAAACTTGCCAATAGCCCCACTGTGTAATAACTATATCACTTCAGAGCTTTTCATTACAAAACATTTTCCACATATATATGAACTACATTATTTATAATGATCTGTTCTGTTTCTTATTATTTCCACTGCCTTTGTGCTGAATGCCCTTGATCCTCAGATCAGGATGTCCCTGGTGAATCACGTAGTGCTCAGAAAACACAATAGCAAAAAAAAAATAAAAAAAAAATCACAGATGTCCATATTCTAAGGAATTTACTACCTGTTCATATGACAGAGAGGCAAATATAGAATTAGAGAGATGAGCCATCAGTGAAAAGATGATGCTAGAAATATCACACCTAAAATGGGCATCACAGAGGTTCTTACCAGTGTCATTACCCCCATTCTGTCCATCTCCCTTGCTGGACTGCGAGGTGTGAGTTTAGGAGTTGAGTGTCCACTGGGAGGAGATGAGCTCGCAAGTGATGATGCCGTCACTGAGCCAGTAATGGATGTACCTTGGTGGACTCTGGCTAGGTTTAAGCCTTCCAGGCTCACGCTGGCCACTCTATTCTCTATCTCTTCAGCACGCAGTTCTGTTGACTCTTTTTCTTCTTGGATTAACCTTGTGAAATAAAAGAACATGGTTCAACTTAGGCCAGAATTAGTACTCTAAAGGCATTCTCCGATTCTGAAAGCAAATTTTTCTTCCTTGGTACTTATCATTGTCTCACATATGCACAGAGACTCACATTGGCATACAATATATATGTACAACAGAGGTTATATATGCCCACTACTGACTGTATTTTTAATTTCTTATTATAATTTCTTCCTGTGTTTCTGCATACGCCCAAAAAATCCTAAAAAATAACTAAAAAATACTTTGTTTCAAAGGAGATCCAAAAGAAAAAAAAAAAACAACAAATCAAACATGAGTTTCATAGATCAACCCCAAAATAATATTGAAAAGGGTGTTTTTAATCACCAGAATTACAAAGTCCTTTTTCTTAATTC
This sequence comes from Aythya marila, assembly GCF_965140915.1. NCBI lineage: Eukaryota > Metazoa > Chordata > Aves > Anseriformes > Anatidae > Aythya > Aythya marila. The sequence goes on from NC_139042.1 coordinate 154,403,124, forward strand.
CTCTACCCTCAAAAACAATTGAAAGAATCTGCCCAACAATACCACTTGATGTATGACATGTCAGAAAGACTACTTTCTTTGCAAATGAGAAAGTGCAGGAGAGGGGGAGCTAACAATCTGATTTACCATAGAAAAATAATTCCACTCTTAAGTTGGTTTCATCTGATTTTCTGTTATTAAAGCATAAACACAAATTCAAAGTCAAATGAAATTGGGCCTTAGAGAAGGGAATTGCTAGGATAATCCACATTAAAAACAAACAAACAAAAAAAAACCAAGAAAACATGCAAAACAATTTATGTTTCATCCCTACAAACTGATGAAAAAATTAAAGTTTCTGAAGTATTATGTTTTTAAGTGATTTTTGTTATAATAGCTCTTATTGGCGACAAATACTAGTTTCTTCGACATACAAAGCTTCAACAGGATCTTTCCACTGGATTCTTTAGTGTTGCTTAGATGTACTTTGCTCATAAACCCACATTAGAAGGAATCTATTTATGCAAATAAGAGGGAAAAGGATGAGAGATCTAAGTAAAATGACAAAATATGAAGCCTGGAGATGTTGAATCTGTGAAGCAGGCTTGCTTTTTTAGTTATGGTAATAAAAGCCTATATACCAGTATAAGCTTATCTGTAGGGGAAATAAACTCTCACACAAGCTCCAGCAAAAAAGGCTTTTTCTTCCTTTTTCTTCCTTTCATCACATAAAACTGTACCTACCACCTAAGTCAAGATCCTCTGTTTAATAAAACAATGATCTGACTCAAGATGGAACAAATAATATCTATGTTACCTTTACGTGCAATTCTTTGTCAAAATATTTTATAGTATTATGTAGTTAGAATCACAGAATGGTTTGGGCTGGAAGGGACCTCAAAGGTATCTAGTTCCAACCCCCCTGCCATAGGCAGGGACACCACACACTAGACCAGGTTGCTAATTACTTGTTAAATTTTTAACATGTTAATATCTTTAAAACTTATATACATGTATTTGTTGAATCTACAGCTTCCTGAATTGGTCACAGTGCTGACTTTGTAATAATAAAAATTACGGATAAAGTTCTCTTCTACACATGCTCTAAATACACTGTTTTAACGAGACTTAGCCTCCCAACAACAAAATTTCTCTCTACATTTCTTTCTTGATAGGTGCAATAAAGGATGGGATAAAATCCCATCTGAATGAAGAAATTCTGGGAGTAGTGAAAACTGAAAGCTGTAGATCTATAACAAAAAGTCTCCCTTGGAATGCAAAAGTTATTCAAATTCCACAAATTTCAGTAAAGTTTTGTCTTTAAAGATACCTTGCTCAAAGAAAATTTGAGATCTGGTAGAAGGTAATCTGGTTTTGATTATATTTCTAAACATACTTTTTCGGTCTATAAAATTACCTGAAAGTGACTAATACATTTAGTAACATCATCATCTCCTTCTACAGAAATGAGAGGATGCTTTTGACATACCAGCTTTTTAAAGGTTATCTTACACATGAAAAACACGTAAGAATGTTTTCAGCTTAAAACATGGTTTCGTTTATAAAAACTACTTTATTAAGGTAGTTTGGATTCTCTATCACTCCATTACATTTGCACAGAATTTAGCAAGGCATATTCATTTCACTGCCTATTTCCAAGAGTTATAAGTCAACTTTGGAGCATGCAAAAAAATAAATCACATTCTGTGGTTCCGTACAAAATCAAAACCATGTCTTGGAAACATGGATTCTATTAGATGTAACATAGGAATGATCACCAGAAGAAACCATGAACAGCACTGAAGCAAAGTATTTCAGATAGGAGGTCATTAGTGAGCAGGTAGAGGTATGCAGAACAGGGTAAAAAACAAAAATATGAAAAGAGGACTATGGAGGGAGATTTGTCAAATGTGACAAGTGTTATTATTGTATTTCTTTTCAATTGTCAAGCAGTTCTCTATATGAAACATTTTTTGAAAGTAAACTTTTTTTTTCTTGGTGTGTGGTTGGGAATTGAAGAAAACAATATTACTTTCACACAACAAACACTCTCATAGGAAAAGCAGACACATTACCAATCCTTTAAATGTACAAGTGGTCCCCTAATCATTATGAATGGTATCTGAACTTATGCACTGAAGACACCTTAAAGCTGTAAAGAAGAACACCACCACAGCTGGTTCAAGGTTACATACCTGATTTCTTTATTGATTGCATCTAGCTGTTCCTGAAGCATCATGGCCAGAGTCTGGGCATCGGAATGGCCACTTGGTGACAGGAGGTCCATGGAGCTGAAAAGTGTTTCTCTATCATCATCATCAATGTCAGACATTTCAGTGTCACTTTCAAATGGATGGCTGCTCAAAACGCCAATCTGCTGTGTCCTATTCCACTCATGATCTCCAAGTGATTTTACCTAACCAAGAATTAGGATATATACGGCTTATTCCATGGAAAATAATTGCAAAGCTGAACTATAAAATGGGAAAGGAAAGCAACTAACATTTAAGAATACTTATTCAATGATTAATTCTCTGTTAATACTTGCAGTATTACAGCAAGAAGGCATTTGGCATTGCAGAGGATGTAAAGTATTTTCACACAATTTCTAATGCTGTGTAAAGTTAATTCTTAGGAAAAACTATGAAGATATTGAGAAAAGACAGATAATCAAGCATGTTTGAACTCTGATGTCTGATTTCAATGTTTTCTGCCTTCATTTTAGTACAATACTCATATCTGAGTATATAAACATTAAAAAAAAAAACAAAACACCAAAAAACTTGGTGCATATATGTAAGTATTCATTTATTTATTCTGGAAATACACAAACCAAAAGCTTATTAACTTGAAAAACATGCTCTTATTAGGAAATATATGAAAAGAAATTGGGGATTAACCTTTGGTTCATCTCTGCGTACTCCCATCCGTCCCCTCCTAGGTCGCCTTATCACTTTAGTTGACCGATAGTCAGACTGGCTATCAACCAGTGAGCCCACAGAATACCTCAACTCTGTTGATGAGTCAAGGTGAGGCCTGAAAAAAAGAGTCAAAGAAATAGACTGAGTGACTAAATGCAGTAATTATAGTGGTAGTAATAATAACAAAAACAACAATCCAATGACCAGTCGAGGAACACGGATTTTTTTTAATAAACAAGTTATGTGAGTTATATTACTATGTGGATTATATTATTATTGTCTGACAAATTTGGTGACCTGAAAAATTTCATGGCCTTCTACAATGGGGTTACAGCATGGATGGATAAGTGAAGAGCAACTGACATCAAATACCAAAGACTTGTGCAAAGTCTTTGATACTGTTCTGCATGACATCCTTGTCTCTAAATTGGAGAGACATGGATTTGATGGATGGACCACTCAGTGGGTAAGGAATTGGCTGGATAGTCACTCTCAAAGAGCTGTGGTCAACAGCTCAATATCCAAGTGGAAACCAGTGACAGGTAGTGTTCTTCAGGGGTTGATACTGGACCAGCACTGGTTAATATCTTTGTCAGTGACACGGACGATGGGACTGAGTTCACCCACAGCAAGTTTGCTGACAACATCAAACTGTGTGGTGTGGTCAACATGCTGGAAGGAAGGGATGCAGAGGGTCCTGGAAAGGCTTGAGAAGTGGGTCCATGCAAACTTCTTGAAGTTCAATAAGGCAAAGTGCAAGGTCCTACACCTGGGTTGGGATAATCCCAAGCACAGATAGAGGTTGGGTGGAGAATGGGTTGAGAGCAGCCCTAAGGAGGATGACCTGGGGGCGCTGGTGAATGAAAAGCTCAACTTGAGTCAGCAACATGCACTTGCAGCCCAGAAAGCCAACCTTATCTTGGGCTTCATCAAAAAGAGTGTGGTCAAGGGAGGTGATTGTCCCCCTAGTCTGCTCTTGTTAGATCCCCATCTGCAGCACTGCATTCAGCTCTAGGGTCCCTAATATAAGAAGGATGGGCCCAGAAGAGGTCACAAAGATGATCAAAGGTCTGGAGCACCACTCCTGTGAAGAGAGGCTAAGAGAGTTGGGGTCATTCAGTCTGGAGAAGAGAAGGCTCCAGGGAGACCTTACAGCTGCCTTCCAGTACCTAAAGGGGGCCTACAGGAAAGCTGGAGAGGGACTCTTTGTTAGGAAGTGTAATGATAGGACAAGGGGTAGAGGTTTTAAACTAAAAGAGGCTATATTCATGTTAGATATAAGGAATAAATTCTTCACTATAAGGGTGGTGAGGCTCTGGTTGCCCAGAGAAGTTGTGGATGCCCCATCCATGGAAGCGTTCAAGGAGAGGTCGGATGGGGCTTTGAGCAACCTGGTATAGTTGAAAGTGTCCCTGCCCATGGCAGGAATTATATAATCTTTAACGTCCCTTCCAACTTAAACCATTCTATGATTCTATGTATCAGAGAATAAATGGCAAAAACATATCACAAAAATCAAAACAAAAACGTGAGAAGTTGAAATCTTATTATAAGAAAATTATAAGATCTTACTAGAAAATTAAGGTAGAAAACAAGCAGAATTTAGGACAAGACAGTTAGCAGAACTGGCTGCTGAATATATTGTCCTGTACACTTTTCTTCTACTACTTCCCTGAATAAAGATGCTTGAGGTTACTGTAAGAAAGATACGTGTTCAAGAGTGAGTTTATCTATAACACATTCTTACAGTTCAGCATTATAAAAATATTAGTAAATAAAAATATTAGTGAACTGCCCTGTGATACATAGCATAGTTTATGAATGATTTATGTTTATTTGATGATACTTTTGAGAAATTTAACTGGTATGAGGGATGCAACCTAAGAACAAGTACCAAGACATTTTCCATAAAAATATATTCAAGACATGACTATGGTTTTGAAAACAGAAGCTCTGTTTCCAACAAGAAGAATAGCCCATACTTCAGAAATATTCTGGAATAACGATAGTTGACCCCAAATTTTTCCTGTAGTCCTGTTAAGTCTTGGGATGTTGTGGTGAGGCATATACTCGATGACGTCAGCATATCTTTTCTTTTCTGAAGATAGCGGTCACTGGCCTTTCTGTCCTCGATAAAATAGCAGCAGTAAGAATTCCCTACTTGGTGCTATTAGAAACGACCTGACTACGGATTGCATAGAAGATGCGGAAGAGCCAAGGATGTGTACACCATTTAAGCATTCAACCATAGCAGTGGAGACCTGTCAAATTTCTAGCTCTTAACATATAACCAATTTCCACATAAAAATATATGAATAGTATGCTCATAGTAGAAAAGTGAAGTGTAACAAATACTATACTAAACCAATCACATTTTTTTATAGTGACTCCTTAAATAAGCTTGACATTTCACTATAAGAGCATAAAATTAGTTTCATGTTCTACTTAAATTATTTATTTATTTTTTTAAACTTGGGAAAATATTTACAACTTACAAGGTTCACAGCAATGTTAATAATCAGTTTTGGGAAACAAAATAAGTTTTGTTCTTAAAACAATTTTCTCACTTGGGAAAGATGTTGGAGAAAGTGACAGCTTTAATCTTGGACATAAGAAAAGCTAAATGAAGGAAATCATTCACAAAAGCACATATATCTCTGCTGAAAAGAGCAGACTGTTTCCCTGGTCTCTTGTTCTGTATCTGTTTCTAAAAAGAGAGAATAAATCTTCTTTCCTTAAGAAGAACTTAATTTGAATTAAAAAATATTGGCACTTTGTAGCATTCATCTCAAATTTCACACACCATTTTAATTAAAAAAAAAAATAATAATCCAATGTTACAACTGTGGTACTATTAATTGATAAATGGCAAATGATAATTGATAAATTGATATGTGAAGATAGTGGAAAAACATGAAAACCTCTAGCAGCTACAGGGACTCCATGTACCTGCAGATACATACAGAGGACTACATTTTTTAGTAGGAAGCCCTCCACATCAGAGCAAGCAACAACAAACATGATTAACTATCTCTTCAGAAACACCAAATAGCAACCCCTTTGCCCTGAAATGGGTTACTTTATAGCCAAATAAAGGAACTTTGACAGAGCACATGGAGAAACTTAACTTACTGCCTGGTATTATAAATATTTTCACAAAGCTAAAATAATAATGGATGGATTTCAAGGGCTAACACCATTTGTTTGTTTTTTATAAATACTGCAAGAAAACAAATGAATATCTGGCACCGGAATACCTGAAATGTGAGCATGTGTCACAGAAATCAAACCAGAGATGTTAAAATTTCATGGACAGTGAACTTGTTTTAGAACTTTGGTTTTGGGTAGAGCACACATCTGAGTTCATACTGTTGTCATAAATGTTCTTTTTGGGCAGCTATCAGTCTACCTTCCCTTAGGCTTCCTATCATGGGGCTTCCATAATGTTGGGGGTGTGGGGGTAGGGAGAGTGGGGAGGGGAGGAGGATATTACCTTTTAAAGAATTCCTTACAACTTGTTTTTGTTGCTATACTAATAAGAAATCTTGATAACAATTGGGCTTGGGCTACAAATGTCTTAAACTCTTTATCTACATTGCCAGGCAATAATCTTTTGATTCATTTTGTTTTAAATCTATCTGTATGTCTCTCCCCTCTGATGTTGTAAACCTATTAGGGCAATGAGTCTTTTCTAAGTTTGTACAATATTTGCTGTAATAGATCTTTGCTTTGATAACATACTTAGTATGTACAGAGGTATATAAATACTTGGTACTTCTGTAGCAAGTTGGTAGATAATAAGAAACAACTCAGGTTCATTTCTGGCAGCAGATATTTATCTGCTGCCCAGCTTCATTATTATTCTTCTGAAAGAACAAACTCCTGCAAATACAGAACTGAATATGGACTGAGAAGGATAAGTATTTAATGCTGAAACTTCCCTGTTCCAGAGAGGGGGAAGTGTATTAGAAATGAAACACTACTCCAAATGTGTGGAGCCAGGAGCTGGACTTGATGATCCTTGCGGTTCTTTCCAACTCAGGATATTCTATGATTTTGTGAAAAATATTATTCCAAATGATAAAACAAGTTGAGGTTTAGGCATACATTTAGGCAAGAAGGGCTGCCTTTCTAGAATAATAAATTCATTTCAGCTGTTAGTCCAGTTTCTACAGTACATATCTCACTATTGTTCCCATATTGCTTTCCACCACAGAGACAATGTTCAATGCCCTGTCAGAACACTCTTACTGTCAGAACACTCTGAATATTGCCTTAATCTTTAGTTCATGTTTTGTGATCTTTTCCTATACATTAGGCAAAGCTGTGCTACTTCTTGCTAATAATAATAACAACAACAAAAAAATAAATATGGTCTTAAATATACTGAGCAGCTTTAGTATTAACAATGATGGTTACAACTTTGTTATTACAGAATCCTGAGAGAAAATGGGTATTTGGCTATGTTTTTAAAAACATTCCATAATTTCAAAGACTTTCCTTAATCAGAGTAATATTTCAGTGTATTCTCATTGCTATAAAGCCCCAGTTACCTATGAAAAAAGTGAAAAGCCACAGCAATAATCATTCCACAGATCCAACGTTTTTAAAGAAATACATGATTATATGTAGCCTGAATGCACTCTTGTTGTAAAGGCTTGACACTTATGTCTGTGTTCTCTTTCAATTCAAAGGGAGGAAACTTTTGTCATTAAATATTACCTTGACAATGTGGGTTCAATTAAAGAACCAGCCCTCAATTTCATTTGATCCAGTTCAGATCTCAGTTTCTCAATTTCTTCTGCAAGTCTTTCCTGGAAATCAGAAAATTAAGATATACTTGTGATCCAAAGTACTTTTAACTTTCTGAGATATTAACCTTACAAGGCTAAACAAGAAAGATAAATTACACTGAATGTAACACTGAGTAAAATAAGAAATAGCACTGAAGTCATTCAAGTCTATTGCTAGTATGACTTATGCATCAAGAGGAGATTGTACAGGTCTCCCTACCATTTTTCCATTATCTAGAAGTGATGACAGGACAGGTTCACACTGTCCTACTAAGCAGGCTTTATGTCAACCCATGAGCTTTACTTTTTTTCCCAGTTCTCTCCCCTGTCCCACTGTGGTGGAATGAGTGGATGGCTGTGTGGTGCTTAGCTGCCTGCCAGGTTAAAAGAAAACGAGAAAAAAAAAGGTATTCATAATTCAAGTTTAGATTCTGCGGAAGAAATTTGTGTTTCATTTGACACAGCTTTAAAAATGTCTTTTTTTGTCATGTAACTTGATGGTGAAGTATGATCCTGACTTTGTGACAGTTGAATCACCTTACAACCTTTGAGCCATCTGTAGTAAGACAGGAAGTATGTGGCAATAGAAAATAAAGAAAGGGCAATGTTGTTGTTGATAACACCTACACGTCTTATTTTGCAGAAGTCCTTCCCCTATTTTGCATTTCCTTCCCCTCTTCCTGCAGGAAGTTCCTCATCAAAATCACTCTTATAATTTGCAAAGACAAAACAAATGGTAGCGGAAAGACTACATCAATGCAGGCAAGTAGAGCAGTTGCTGGGGCATAATTACAAATGAGCAATCCAAATGGCAGTGAACAAACTACACCATGCAGTAGCACCATTACTGTACATTAGTAGCCATACTAGAGGAGTTGCTATAGCTTAGCAACTCCATTAAAATAAGTCCCAAATTTCTTGCTTAGATTCACAAGAAATCTGCAGCAGCCAAGAACCCAACCAATTTCACAAGATCCTTTTTGGGACTTTAATTTGAATGTTTCTCTGCCCTTCTACAAAGTTATCTGAATCTAGGTGAAAATGACAAATGATTTGAATAGATATTACTTTTGCTATTTTTCTCAAAGTAGTTGTTTTTAGATACAGAATTTTGTATTTATTTTAGTATTAAATGAAGCTATGCTTTTAAGATTCTTTTAAGTAGATTTAATATGCTATAAAAACACTCCTGTGAATGTGAAGACAGATACTGTATTTGTGTATCCTACTGCCCTCAAGGCAAGTATAACTTCAAAACTAAATCTTAACATTTGGATTGGAATAATATTTATAATTACTTTGACTGATTCACTAAACAGTATTAGGTGTTCATTTGCAATGAACTAAGAAAGCCCATTTTCAGTTATATTTAGCCTAATGCCAATGCTAAATGTTAAGAAGAATTGCATCAAAACAAGAAATTACATTCTTAACTATGAAAGTATAACCAGTTATACAATTCCTGTTAAACAAGACTTTTTTTTTTTTTTTTAACTTTCAGGTTTAAAACAGATAGAACAAAAATTACAGAGCCAGTAGAATCAATATGAATTTTAGTGTTGACTTCCCGAGGCTAGCATTTCAGCTATAAACTTAGCTCAGACGACTTGTTAGGGACCTTCATTGGCTAGTAAAGATCTTGGTGATTAAAGGAATTATCTTTAATACCAGGAAGATTTAACATGATATTTGGATAAGTAAATATACCATACGTCAAAAGAAAAAAAAATAATTTTGATAAAAACAGATAAAATCACATTATTTATAGTACCTTGTCATGTAAAGATTCTTCCAGATTTTTCCGGAAACTTTCAGATTCCTGAATCAAAACATTCTACAAACAAAATGAATAAAAATAAAGACAAAAGAGAAGAAAAATCAGGTAAATGTTGAATATCAGATATTGCCATATACATTTAACCTCTATACTCAAGATAGCAAATTTAAGTAAGAAATGAGTTTTCATATTCACTGGACTGTAAAATTAAAGTCCTTTACAGCTTCAATTTGAGTATATATTATATTTAAGACACCTTAAATTACCCAAACATGTATGAAGATGTTTTTTCAAGAACAGCAAGAAGTTTGTCATTTTCTTGAACTGAGCAACTGTGACATGCTTACACAGCTATTTTGTCCAGTTCTTCTTTTGGCAGACCTATTTCTTGCTTTGTTATGTCATTTTGTTTCAATGATATAAACCAGAAGTATATCCTGTGAAAGACTCTGAAGTAAAGATACTGAAAGATTTCCTTGGATCAAACTAAAGGTAGAAGAGGGAGGGATTAAGGAGGCTAAATAAAAAGATCTCACAATTTAAATTTTACAGGCTTGTTAAGTCACAGAGAGCTAGCACATCTCAAAATATCTGTAAATAACATTTCCTCTTTCTTCTGTGGTGACAGCATGTTATTCTTTACAGAGGAAGTGAGGTAAAATCAGCAAGCTAAAATTCAGGAATGACAGCACATCTGAGACCTGGCCATTCCTCAGTTGTAATCCCCTTTCTTTCACTGCCTTGTAATGCATTGTGGCCTATCATTTACCAGCTCTTCATCTGGCTCCCTGTTGACAAAACAGGGACTCATAATACCCAGAATGTCCAGTTTAGAATAGTCATGGAAAGGCTCTTGAGCTCATACACGAACTAGGAGTTGAATGTATAAATTAGACTTTATTTGCAGTCATATTTACTGTATACAAGATTAGTATGATACCTCCATCCTGATAAAAGTAGAATATGTTTTGTATGGGAAAATCTTTACTGAGATGAACTTTATTCTGCCCTTTGTACAGTACCTTTTCTTCAAGTGCTGCCATTCTCTCTTTTAAGTGTAGCTGCAGACGCTCATTGGATTCTGTCAAAAGTCTGTCTACAGTATCTGATAATCTTTTGTTATGCTCCTCATTCATTTTTTCTCTTTGCCTTGCCTTTGACATAGAATAGAAAAGACAGATTTGTAAGGTCCAAAATTAACCAGCATAGTCCTGTATCATTAAAAAGTAAAGATTTTATGGTAACTGAACACATGAACAATTCCACATGAATTTGATTACAGTTATTAACTAATGCACATTAATTTTTGTTTCAACAGAATACTTTGAAACCTGTGAGTGGGTGTAAACTAGTTTATTAAGGCAGTTGAATAAAATGGAAAGATGCTGCCATCACTGCTATAAATAAAACATTTACCAGTAGATCGATTTGTGTGCTGGAGTGCATAAGTAGTACTGTATTGACAAATTAAAAGAGGAAAAGCACCCAGAAGTTGTCTGCAATACACTTACCCTTTGAAGCTCCTGATTCTTCTCTTCAAGCTGAGCTTCTAAGTGTCTCATACGTTCTTCGATATTTCCATGTCTTTCTTCTGCCTGTAAAAAATAGAAAGACTCATTCTGTAATTTAAATGACTTTGCATGTCTTTATCTCAGTAAAGTTTAAACAAAACATAAAGCAAGCTACTACTAACTGCAAACTTAGTTTTCAGAAAAGAAACTATTTAAACAGGCAGCTGAACAGCATTGCTTGAAATGTGTCAGCTACAAAGGCCTGTTACATCCAAGCATCAGCAAAACATTGGAGTTATTTATGAGCAATGAAATCAGCCAAATGTAACATGCAGACTGTGCATGGTTTGAACACAAACCTGCCATCGTAAAATTGTAAGCTCCTGAAGCACTGAACTGCACGATGGTTGATTATCAATAAAATAATAATAATAAAATAAGTTAAAAAAAAAAAATGAAAACAAATCAAATGGATTCTATTTAGCAATAGAAAGTAAAGTCCAGTAGGACTACCTTCCTACGTATGGAGATCATTTCTTGTAGTTTAGCTTCCATAATATATTGATAATCATCAGATGAGGTAGAAGAGGTTGGATCAGACTAACAAGTCAAGGAAAAGGAGAGGGACAAAATTGAAAAATCAGAACTAAAGACACTGACACTGAACAGAACACAGCACAGAATGCTTAAAAGAAAAGTGTGACTGAAAATTTAATACTTTTAACTGACAGATTTTTAGGTGGAATAAACTACACTGATACTTGGTGGATATGATGCAGTTGATATGGAAAAACTGAAAAATAATGGAATGCTAAAAAGCTATCAACCTACACATGAAAGTCCAAGGTTAGTGATGGCTGGCTGATGACATATTACTATAGAGTGAATTCAAAGCAATACTGTCTAATCTAATGTTTTTTGGAATTATGGCAAACCAAACACCAGAATAGGACTCTGAGAGGCCAATGTCAGAAAGTCCTTTATTATTCTTCTATCATTTTCTAGGAATGAAAACAATGCAAAAATACTAATTAATGGATTGGTCAATTACAGAACTGTGCAATGTTATGTGTTACATTCCCTAATTTCTAGGAAATAGAAAGAACGTCAAAAGACAAAAAGCCAAGATTCAGTATTCCGTTTTAGAATACGCTGTGTAAGCCCTTCTATCCAAATAAACGATATGGTTTTCATCCCTTTGAAAGGATCCACCCTGGTGGATCCCTTTGCAAGATCAAGGTCATCAGATAAAAGAAGAACCTATAAATAAAAATTCATTAATAGGAGTGAAAAAAGTCATTACTGAATATAGAAATGGTAATCCATCCAAAGATTCATTACTACTTGTGACAGAAGTCGACCTTAATTAGGCCAACAGAACATGTTGCAGAACATGAATATTCATGTTATTGTCATATCAAACAAGCCTGTGTTATCATTCGAAATGAAAAAAAAATTAAAGAAATGCTATACTAGATTTGTTGCTATGGAAATAGGAATGTGCATAAGGCGTATAGGCAGTGCTACTGATGAAATTGAATTGTGAGCTTGTGACTGTCAAATGCTGAGTATTTCACTCCCTCAAATTTACCCTCTCAGAAAGAGATTCTGAACTCCATCTTTAGATAAGCAAAATTTAATACCAGCAATAAATAATTCTACAACTATATGTTTTAGCAAGACTATTTTTTCAGAGACTTCAGTCTATTGATGATTTGTCAGAATAATTAGAATAGATACCAACATAATTCCAGCTGTACATTGTAACTTGAAATTATACATAACTTAAATGTAGTAGTATTATCAGTACCAAAAGATCAGATAGAAAACGATGATCTTGAGTTATATAAACTGTAGTTTTTGATACAAAGACATTCTTTTAAAAATCCTACTTTTTATAAATACAATAATAAATCATAACTTTGAAGATCACTAACATTCCCTTTAAATTGCATATATTCACAAAACTCAGATACTTGCAAAATTTAAGGGGAAGTCAGTATACTTTGTAACTAAGCTCATTTAATAAGTGCCGTTATTGTTTTTGATCATGAACCAGGCCTACTGTTTATCTGGACTTGCTCATTATCTGAAACTACTCTGCCAATTTGTTATGACTCGGACCAGTGACAATCCCTTTATGATTTTCTTCATCTTATCTTTGAGTTTTACATATTAGTTTGTTTCAGCACAGAAGTGATAATGTGCTACTTCATTTCCCAAACTGGATAAATGGGAAGATAGGACTAAAAATGTTCAGTCCCTGAGGATACAAAAAAACGGGTCATGTTATCCCTTCCACGAAGTGCCCAAACTTCATCTCCACAGGAGGCAGACTTCTCCCCTTTTTGAGTCCTGACTGCACTTCTGGTTAAATGCCTTCCCTTAATACTTCTGCAAGGCCAGGAGAAGATTTGAAATCATCAAAGCTCTGAGTTGATGATGGAGAAGGCTTAAGGAATTCTACTTCTTTTGAAACTACTTTCACTGAGGGAGATATAAAATGAGTTTGAGGGTATTAGCCTACAAAATTAAACAACTTAGAAGCTTCATTAGCTGACTGAAAATTTTAAACATGTTACCTAATCTTGACTGCTTTTATATATTTAATTTCAGGTCTATACAATATGAAGATAATCAAATTAAAACCTCTAGGTTCAAATTAGATTTCATTTAAGACTCCTGATATGTGGGGCTATCTGTCATAAACTGTCCTTTAGAAGCCAGTCTAGATAGATATGTTATTCACATTTATTTTTCAAATTAAAAAAAAGATTTTGAGTCTAAACAATGCAGTAGCTTATTTCTTAGGTGAAAATTGTCTTCTAAATATATAAGACAATTATGGTATTAGCCCTAACTATTACTTGGAAAAGGATAAGTGCAATTATTTCCAGAACCATATTTTTGAATGTACAATTCTTATAGTACACAGAAAATGTTCTTGAAAGAAAAACACGTTCTCTTAAGATTCGTGTATCTAAATCTGCTTATTTTATCACTTCCTGGTGCATTAACAATTCAGTAAGATATACCTTTTATTCAGTAACATATACCTTTTTGCATGATACTTAAGTTACCTTACTTCATATTAAAATTCCCACTAGAATAAGAGCTTTTGAAGACTCAGAAGTTTACTTTAAAAATATTGACTGGTTCTAGGTATGAGGCAGAGGCTGAGACACTTGTGTTAGTCATGTTCCTATAGCAAGAACCAAGACAGGATTGTGGTCTCCAAATTTCATAAACAGAAGCTGCATGTCTTCTGACTTGCTTTGCTAAAGGTCAATTAAGTTTTAAACTTTCTAAAATGTACTTATCTGGTTACTTGCTGGCAAACCTCACCCTACTTTTTTTTTTTTTTTTAGTATGACATAAATGCTTGTTTTCTAGTACTTTATACGGGAGGATTAGTAAGACACATGATGTGGTATTCAGCAATTAGCATTTAAAGCATTTACCCAGCACATTCAGTTATAAATAGGTTTAGTGAAATTGTGTATCTTTGGATTAAAAATATATGGACAAGAACTAACAAAGTCTGAGCCTTATAAAATACCAGCATGAGTCTTAATGCTCACTTTGCACTTTATATGCTATGACATAGCAAAGAAATAGCCAGTATAAGCCAGTAATAGACAGGAAAATTTTGCTTTGAGGGAATACTGAAGCAGCTTGTATTATTGATCTCTAACCCTGTTAAAACTCTGCTGATGCTCCTGCTGCTAATGCGCCCACAAAAAAAATGTTGCTTTCACATCATCTGTTACTGTTGGCACTGCACATTTTCTAGGTCTTTGCACCTTACTTGAAAAAAATCCAATTTCAATCATACTGATGCAGAAAGCACCTGTATAGTACAGGTGCTATAATTTTTTCTTCCTCATGCTGAGCTGCAGGAACAAATCTCAACTTTTCTAGTGGTACAAGCCAATTTCCACAGTTTTGAGACCTTGATGTTTGAACACCTGCTGTCTCCATATTTTCTACTGGCTTCTTATGGCACATATTCCTTTGTCTATCTCTTGAATTAGTGAGTTATTCAAGGATGAAATAATGTACTATTGAAGTGAGCTATTATGCAATTGGTGGTGAAAACAGGTGATTGTGGTGACTGAGCCACAACAGCTCAAAAAGTTATCAACTACTAATTATATGCTCACTTTTAGCCTATTACAAATAATGACATAAAACTTGTTGCCTTAAGTCACCCCTTTTCCTGATACCCAATCTTTCAGTTATTAGATATCCACACATTCTTGCCCCTCCTTTACCTCCTCACTACACTCCACACCTGGTATGTTTAGTAAGGAACTCCTTCCTTATAGCTCTGTCAAGATTGCTTCTTTCACTTTTTCCGCCTACCAAAAAGGAGGAAATCTTCTGTGGAAGGGGAGACACAAGAAGAGGAGTGGTTTGAGAAGAGAGTGAGTTGTAAATGTGGAGTTATCTTGGGCTTCCCTCCCAATTCAAGATTTTCTCTATTTCCAAAAGATCAGTCAACTTCCTTCTCCAGCCAATACATCATCTTATCTTTCTCCCTTTTTCTCAGAGCATTTTTTTTATCAACCATATCCACTGCTTGCAGGAGACCTTCTCTGTCCACTTTTCATCCTTACCTCTACAGCTCTTCTCATTTCAATTTATTACAGCTCCTTGCCTACTTAATGCAAACCAGATCCCTGCATCACCACAAAACAAGCATCATGACCCACTTGTCTCCAACTTTCATGTCATTTTTCTTCACCTTTAAAATAAACTCAATGTGTTACTATGCTAAATATGTTTTACTATGATTATGGTATATACAACTGGTGCTTCAATTTCCTCTCCTCCATCTCTGTGCTTCCCTGATGCAGCTATGAAGTACTACTGATATTTCTGGTGACCCACACAGAGGAAGGATGGAGTTAAATGCTGACTGCTGTCTTGTGATCAGAGAAGTGACGTGGTACCTCTGCAGCACAAGCGCCCAAGGGGAAAGTGACTGCTGGTGGGAGTGACCGAATGGAAGTAGGTGGATGCTGATTGTCTCTACTACACCCCTCCTTAAATACATGCAAGCAGAAATCATGTTTGACAAACTAACCATCTGAAGATGCTGGATGCTCCAATGTCTGCCCCTTCTAAGGAAAATAAACATCTTCCAGGATAAAGAAAGGATTAGTTAATAATTGAGGGTGGTTGTTTCTACTACCAACTGCCTCTTCTCCAGGTTAGGCAATCAGACCAATACTGTGGGAGTGAGTACAAAGTGGTTCAATGAGTCATGGCAGTTTCAACCTCGGGATACATGCCGAGAGCTGCGCTACTTCTCATGACCAGACAGAATGCCAGTGCGACGGCCAGGCAGGACAGCACAGTACATGGGATCATGCTGTTCCAGGTTAGTTTGCCACAGGCTGACTAACCCTCCAGTTGCTCACCCAATGGGCAGAACACAGTGAAAACAAAGCCAAAGAAAGGTTTGAATAATTTAGGTAAGTTTACGAGTACTTATCTGAGTTCACTGTACAGTCCAAACTTTTGGAAGTTCACTCCTTATGAACTAGTTTGGGCATGGAAAAGTAGCAAAAGACATTCACTAGCCCATATTAAAAAACAAAAACAAACGAAAAAAAACACTCAAGTTTTAAAACTGACACAATAGAAGGATCTCATTCCACATCCTTCTTCTGCAGAATCCCAACCCAGGTTTATTATGAGGAAAAGTATAAATTGAATACAGAATTGTAACATGCATATTTTAAGCTTGAGAAAAAAAATATCACATCCAAATCCAGAACGTGTTTGTTCTGTTTTATGTCCACATGTAAATAACCAGGCTTATATTTTAACCACAGTGAAGCAGTCAAGGTTTCCAGTTATCCCGTAGCATTTTCCTTTAATAAACATGTAAAATATATTAGGCTTAACTCACCTCTTTCACATGATTGTAACCCCATTAATCTCAGTGGAGCCACTTTCATTGAGGTAGTACAAAAGAAAGGAGAATCAGATTTTTTTTTTCTTTATTTCCCCCCCCCAGTGTAGATAAGCTAGTTGATTCAGGGGACTCCTCTACTTCGTATATGTTGACATTGCAGTGACCACAGCTCAGGTAGACAGACTTAAGGTAGTCTGAGGCCAGTTAATTTGAGCACTACTAACGATGTTTATGCTGGAACAAACCTCAACACAGACAAAATTACCTAGTGTTATTCAGCTCCTCAGGTAGGTTTTGCAACTTTCTTTGAATAGCTAGGTCATAACAGTATCCCAGTTAGCCAATATAAAACTACTTAATTAAGCTGCAGTGGCAGGTTCCAAGCTACATTTCTGTGATTCATGAAAATTACTGGACATCAAGCTTCAGAGCAGCTAGACCAGCACTTCAGTAAGCTATACAGTAGGCAAAGATGTCATACACAACATATGAACTCTGGACTTCTATGGCCTCTTGGACAAATTCTGACATCTTTCTTCATGGCATGTACTCCAAAAAGATCATTTTTATTTTTTTATTTTATTTTATTTTTTTTTGGGTGTAATCAGAGAGAGATGGAATGAACTTGCATTATAGCTGAATAGACTCATTAGAGTTTCTCTCTTGGCAAAAACTTTGGTAATGTACATCAATGTGAAATGGGGTGGAGCATCATCTCTGTTCACAGTTCTTTAACTGCATCCCATGAAATAATGCAAAAAGACAAACAGGGATGTATACTGCAGCTTTATGGTCACGATAACTACTGGAAGTCCCTGAGTATTCTGCATGACTGAAATGAAATTTCTTCTTACAATATTTGTCATTAATAGATGTTAAAGTATATGTTCAGGGAAAAATGCAGTTGAAAGAAAAGACATGCTTGAGACTGCAAAATACTTACTGGTGCCTAATTGCTGGAGAAATTATTCAGGAAAAAACATCTTAAAATAAAAAAAACAATATTTTTAAACTACTAATGGCATTAGAATATCTGAATATTTGTTGAACCAGAAACAACTGAAAAAAAGTTAAGTTGCCAAGGGATTGCTCTTTTGTGCACATGAGTTTTTGTTAAAGTGCAATCATACTTATTTAGTACTTCATGTAGCTCTCTTTTTGCTGTTGTTGTTGTTGTGTCCCCCCTCCCTCCCCACCCTCAACCCCCCCACCATTTTCGGTCTGCCCTTCAGATTCCCACCCATTCATAAAATGGGTGGGAATTTTCAAAGTGGACAGCACGAAATCTTGATTACTGAATAATGAAATCGCCTTCATAAAAATAAATAAATAAAAAAATAACCTTTTCTATGCTTCTGTGTTTCAACTAAATTACTTATAATCGGGTTTATTAATGAGGTGCTCAGCTCTTAAGGCTTTACTATAAATGAAATTTGAAAAAGAAAGCCATTACATATAAAAATGACTAGGCATATAAATAGATAGAAACATTCCTTGGCAATAGAGAAAGGAGAGCTTAGATAAACCAGAAGGGTATGTAATAGTCTCTTAAATGCATTTTACTTTCTTTGTCTGATTCTAAGATAGTAAGAATATATACATTGTCATTGTATGTCCTTATGACAGGTAATATTTGAACTCCAGTATTAAGCACATGCACACCTGAAAATATTAGTGGCCAAATATGATAACCACGTTACTGAAAAGTTATTTTTACCTTCTTATTTTTCTGAAAGAAAGCTACCTTTTTTGTTATCACAAAAAACAAACAAAAAACACATTTTGAGGTCTTCGGAGTTTCACATTTGTCTTTGCAAATGCAAAGAATCATTCAAAACAAGTCTTGTAAGTATGTACTGCAAGTCATCTTCACTTATGATGTACAAATCATCCCAGCTGCCATTAACATTTGTTTTATAGCACTTACTGGAACAAAACTACTTGTTGTCGCATATATGTGGTATATATTGAAAACATACGATTCCTTTGTACAGTGTAGGCTACCTAACAGATAACTACTTTACCTGTTATCAAAATGGTAAGAATTAAAAATACAGCATTGAAACTACTGCTGGTTAATACTGAACTTGTGGCACATACTTATCAGGAAACATCTGCTTTCAAATCAGCTCAACACAACTTTTGTTTTGTCCCTGAGGTGAGGAACCACAATGCAAATCAATATTAACAATGGGGCTTCTGAAGTGAACCTATTTCTCAGAGCAGTACCTTAGTCAGAGCTGCAATTCTCTGAGCCAGTTCAGCCTCCACTTCAGGTAAGGTTTCTGCCTTCCTCATTGTCTGCTGCAGCTTCTGCTCAGCCAGCTCTAGACGCTCTTGCAGCTGTCTGTTTTTGTCTTCCAGCTGAAGATAGATTAAAACAAACAAACAAACTGAAATCAGAATTAAGATTTCCTTTGGTTACTTAAGTATGGTTTAAACTCACAATATAGGTTTAGGTATTCCACAACTTGGGAGAACTTACTGGAAAGGTATTACCTCAAGCATGGAACTGTGTAGGTTGTGAATTTTACCAATGATGAGTGATTTGAGGCTTCAGGATAATATGACAGTGAAAAAAGTATCATAAAAATGCATTTATGAAGTTGAAAAAATACATCCGGTTCATGTGTTGCTTATCTAAGCAAAATAAAAGTATTGGTGCCAGTAGGATGATAATTTTCTAAATGGAAGCATTTTATCCATCTTACAAAAATGTTTATGCACAAACTAAAATGGGAAATAAATATAATTCCAGAATGATAGAATTCCTAGTGAATTTTCTGAGCAAATGGTAATATAATTGGAAATGTTAAGACTGACACTCGTTGCTCAGCTAATTCATTCATTATAATATCATTGTTGCTAGTTCCTCCAGGTTGCAGTGATATTGTTCATTGTGAAGCTATAATTGTCTCTTTTTACAAAAAAGTGATTTTGTTTAATATGTGATAAACATTAAAGAGAAACAGCAGGGCATTTGATAACTGCAGTATTTTCTGGCCTACCGAGATCTACCACGATTAAGAATTTTTTAAGTATTTGCTTTCCCCTTTGTTTCATGTTCCAAGTAATAAAAGTCACAATGAAGAAGCACTGTGATTTGAGATTGTTTTTAATCCTTCAAAAGCTTGAAGTAGGCTTTTCACATTGCATTGTTGCAAATGAACTTTAAGTCTGCTTGCATATATTCAAAGCTTAGTTCTACCGATCACTGCTTTGAGTAGGTAGACCTCCATAGCACAGCATGACTTACATTAGCATTAAGAAAGACTCAAAGGACAGATGCAGGTGTTTTGCTCTTCCACTGTGCTCCCCACCCCCGGACAGCTGAAGATACATCTTAAGTTAGTCACACCAAACTGGTAGAAGCTAGAGAGTTAGAGTTTTGATACTTTAATTTCCCTGAACATGTAGTCATGTACACATATATGCACACAGAGTGGTGTGTGTATGTGTGTAAATATATCTGTATACAGTCATAGAAAGAGATTGTCAGGTCATGATGCCTTACTTTCCATACAGCATTTGACATTGTTTGAAGATACAGGTGAGAAAAAAATAACGTCTGGGATACTGATGCTGAGGAGCATTTTCATCTTTTACAGTTTAAATGGTATTAACTTCATATGATTTCAGTTCAACTTGCATTCTTCAGAACATAAAAGTGTTTTCTGTTTACTTCACTCTTCAGTTTTTAGATTCACCGTAGAAAGAAAGCACCATAAGAACCATAAGAGACAACTGCATAATCACATTTGCTCTTCCCCAGTATTCGTAGATAATCTTAATAAAAATTTACCTATCCAATGTCAACATATGAAATGATTAAAATCTATTTTATGCAATTTTTTTTTCCTGCAGAAGTGAATTTCTTGTGCTTACACCATTTTTATTCTTATATATTTTACAATAAATTTAGAGAATCATTACATAACAAAGATACTTCACAATGATAATGCACATTTATGCAAGACAATATTAGAAAACACAGTTATTTCACAATGTTGAATGCACACATTGGTGTGGTATTTGTGGTTGTAGCAGCTGATATGAAGCTTAGAGGTGCTAAGTTAAAACCCTTTTTTTTTTTAGATTAACTTAATTAAAAATTAGCGGATTAACCTAGTGAAAACCTCCTACAGTAGATCTGCTCCTTTTTTGTGTGTGTGTTAATTTTTATTGTTTATGAAGAAAGCAACTAACTAATGCAGATACTGCACCTGACGTAGGATGGCTTCCTTGTTTGCAAGTTCATTTTCCAGCTTGTCATTCATGTCGTGTATTGAGGTGGATTCTCTCTGTGCACTGAGGTAGCGCTTCTCCAGTGTAGTGATTCTTTCTTCCATATCTTCCTTTTGTGCCATTGCCTAACATGAAAAAAAAAAAAGCAAGAACCATGCAATTAAAATGCTTCATCATCTTATACCAGTTTAATACTCACACTAAAGGTAGACAGTAATGTAAGGTGTGCCCAGCAATTTCTCTGTTTAAAGAAGAAATTATTCCTTTTGAGATTTCTTGCAATTAAGATATTAAAATTGTAGCTATTGAGTACAGCAAACAAGCAAACCTCATATTTAGTATATTTTTCTAGTTTTCAGTTGTGTTATATTACAATATGAAAGCAGTGGTAGTGAAGTGAGAGATTGCTTTTCCAGTACAATAAAATGAAAATATACATTAATCCAAATAGCTCATCCTAAAATGGACTATTATCCAGGTTATTGTTTTGCATATTTGCATATTACTGAAATAATGTATAAAAATAGTAATTACATACATAGTTCATTTTTTCCCTCTTACCTAAAGGAAAGAACAAACACAAAGAAAAAAGTATTGAGCAATGTATCCGAGTTACAATAACGGCAATTACAATACAATATTAAAGGAGCTTCCTAGATGCATACCCTTCATCTTTTGTGTCAGAATGAAATAATAAAGACGGGTAGCTTACAAATCACCTTTACAAACATCTTTCATGGTAGATTTCGCACTGATATGTGGCAATTATTCTACATGCAATGTGTTAGTGCCACTTTGCTTAAGAAAAAAAGGGTTGAAAACAAATAAACCTGTAGTGAATGTAACATGGTATACAAGAGCAAAATGGCAACAACAGCAAGTGGCAATCAAGGTGTCCAGGAAACAACAATATTCGTCAGAAAGTAAATGAGACTGGAGAGATTTGAGACCTTTCTAGAGAGTGGCTGTGGAAAAGGAGAAACATACTGGTGCAAAATATTTTTTGTAATCTTCTAAAACAAGATGTAGTATTTTACAAGGGACACCACATAGATGTGAAGATGTTTTTAGGCTGTGTCAGGTATCAGAAGTTCAGAAGGAGTATTTCTGCCAGAAAACTAGAAATATCAGGTTAAATATATACACATACATATGCATTTACACATACACATTGCATTTATACATAGACACATACAAGTGAATTAAATACCAATATTGTAGAAAGGAGTGTAACATATAAATAATCTATCTTCAAAATATTAAAACTGATAAAAAAGATAAAAAGAAACCAACTATCCACATATATTGAGACTATGTGAAAAGATATTCTGGAGAATACTGGGGAGCACCGCAAATTTAAGAGTAGAAAAGAAAAGGAAACCCTAAATATATTTCCATGACATACATTGATATTCCCTGATGTTTACATGCAGCAGGGAGAAATTTCTTAGACTGTTTCACTGGGAGAAGGGAGTAGTATATTGGAACTTGGCTAATGAAGTTGCCCCATAAGAATATACATTATAATTGATTATATTAATAATGGCCCAAGATTTTAAAAAATGTATTTTATATTATTTACATGGTCAGCATCTCTGTTAAATAAATTTCATCATACAAATGTGGCAATAATTGATATACTTGCCAGAATATGCTCTAGTAATGCTAAAACACAGAAGAGTTGGCCTTCTTCCTATGCGAGTTTCACATATATATATCCACTTTTAGGAATACAGTTTTATAAGAAATAGTATTAAAAATCTCTTTAATGTAAATTTTGTGGTTCCTGTGCACATGAGCTTTTGTTAATGCTCAGCTTTGCTTCTCGTACTCATTGATCAGCTTGAATCAATCTCATACCTATCAGCTTGAATCGGTACCTGAAGAACAACTATCAAGACATATGAGGTGAGTGTGGTGATCTGCTTACCTCTCTAATATCTCTCTGATATTTAGTGTTCATTTCTTCTGTTTTAATGAGCTCCTTTCTGGCGGTTTCTGCTTCTTGCTCTACCTCTCCCACCCGGGAAGACAGTGCAGCCAAACGTTCCTTCATTTGTGCCATTTCATAGTTCTGCTTTTCAAGTAGCTCCTGGAGTTCAACAACTTGACTGGCTTCATCATTTGAGTCTATGGAGCCATTTGATAAGCGCTGTTAATAGAGAAGTGACATTGTTTAACTTTTAATATAGACTCTATCTAAAGAATTCCTAAAATCAAGATTACATTAAAAGTTACAGAAGCAATTAGGGAAAAATACCACAATAATTTTCACTGGAGATGAGAGATGTACTCATGAAAAATCGCAAAAGACTAATATGAATTAATCAAGGGATTCCAGAATGTAATACAGGGAGGTGTAAATATTTGCATTAAGAGCAGAGTGGTATACAAAAATAGCTTTAGTTTGACATTATGGCTATTCAAATCCAAATTGCAGCAATATTACTCCTAAAGTGCTCCAAAATGCATGTATGAATTTCAGCCAAACTTGCACACCATTTAAACTTATTCATAATCCATTTCATTTGTAAAATAGCCCACACCGCAGACAGGAGGTAACACTAAAAATTCACCAATTCAATTCACCAGAAAGTTCTGAGACTTTGGTCAACATACTGGTTAAGTCTACGTCAGAAATTATTTCTGCTGAAGTAAATTGTGAACTACTGAAAGGCCTGAATGAATAAAGTTATAAAAGAAAAAAATGTCCAGAACATCTTACTGCCTTTGGAGTCTGATCCCAGGAATATGATTTACCTAACACATAAGAGATTCCAGGAAAGAAGTGTGTTCAGTAGCAAAATTTGCTGGCACTGGCAGTTCTTCCTTATAAAAGATAGTCATGTTAACCTTTACCACCATAGGCTAAGCGATGGTTTCACATGAGTTTAATTCTCATTTCCAAAAAACAAACAAACAAAAAAGTAATAAGAAGACCAACCAAAATTATCTGGTTTTAAAACATAACATGGAAAAATATATCAAAGTATTACAAATGGTTATAATTTGTCTTGATTGGGTGCAATCTTACCAGTTAAAATAATATCATCCAATATAGGAACAAAGTATACATGTATCACTGTAGCTGTCATTTAACCTGAGTTACTGATCTCAAAGAGCATAATGCAAGAACATTGGTCCTAAAGGGTTCTTGTTGCCCTTGAGATGGTGCGGTGTATAACAATGCATATATAAAATATGACTAGAAGGATTCTAGAGGAAAACAAGTTTGCACTCATTAGCTTTTGTGTGTTATTATTGTCAAAATATATTTATGCAGAAAACTAACAAATTCAAAGAATGTTACTCTGTTTAATGGCTTTATTATTCTTTCCCCAATCATCTAGAAAACAAACCCAAATCAAGACCACCTGCCCCTCCGTGGATCACTGAATAAGATTGTTTTCCTATAAGCATTCATTACATCAAATAATTCAGCTCCAAAATTGCTTTCTGTAGCCTAGTCAATTGTATTATCTGGGCATTTTATGTTGGTTACTGAACCATTGTTGATCTACTTTTGGGAAACCCAGGGAAAATGACAATGACAATTGGAAAAAATGTATTTACATTCACTTTGTTGATTGAAAGCTTTCAGTTACTCTACTTGAACCAAATTCCCATTAGTATGAAGCAGTCACGTAAACAATACTCAGGATAAAACATTCCAACCATCATTCTTTATTAGATTGTGTAAACTTGAGATAGCTTTTTATCTATGATTATTATAACCTGTTTTATAGCTTTAATCTCTTATATTAATTTTAGCAGTTGTCACAGAAGAACAAATTTTAGTGTATTTTGTTTTCCCTACAGTGTTCCATGAATTGCAGCAAGTGTGTTTACACTGAGTGTGTTTGTGCAGCAATTTTAGTGAGCTAGCAAATATGAAAAATACATAAATGGCATATGATCATGTACCCTATGTGATATGAACCCTAATCGTTTTGAAAGGGCAAGCTTCAATATCTAGAAGAACATTCACTGGCATAAATATATATATATATATATTTCCATTAATATAGCATTTATTTCTAGATGAATTAATAACTAACCCTCATATAAATTAAAAAGTGAAAGATCAAGTTTATTCTATTCAATCAATATCTGAGATTAATGGACACAAATAAAATGTAATGAGAATTAATTGCTCACCAACAGACAAATTCCATGATTGCCAATTATGCATGTAGGTATTTTGATTTATGCACATAAACTTCCCTCATATTTCTTTGATGAGCTCTTTGCATAAGCTGCTTTAATTATAAACATTGTTCACTTTTGCTTTATATTATTCCTGTATTAATATACACAACTGGTTGATACTTAAAATTTCCCAAATTTTTTTACAAAATATTTCAACACTTTAATATTTCTCAGGATGATTGAGATTAAAAAAAATATATATATTTTTAAATCCTAGTAAAAATAAAAAGCTCAGGTTAAAAATAGTGTTTTTAGATTTTTGAAGCATACTTTCAAAACTTTGGCTTAGGATTTTAACTGACATTTTGTCACTTTTTAATCTCCATGTTATTTTATTTATCTGCTATATAGATATATAACATGGAACAATCACTCAAAAAGGTCACTGGCAGAAAGTTATTAAACATTCATTCAAGACGTAACTGAGATATTATTCCTCTACTTCTCAGGAGGGTTTTAATTAACAGTTTATATGGTCATACTCTGCCTGCCTCCCTCCCCCCCCCCTCTCTCTCTTTAGTTTATATCTGGCTGAATTTTTTGTGCTGAAATATTTCTTAGCACTCAGAGAATTTTCTTATGATGATACTGTGTATTAATCAAAATACATTTGTAAACAAACAAGTAACTGAATGCTTATAATGCTGAAGTCTAAGTTTTAAATAGATCTCTGTTAACTATTATCTGAAATACTATGGGAAATCTTGTCAAAAGAGCATGTACAAAAAATGTTTCCAAGCAGACATTCTTACCTGTCTCATCTTTACACTATCCCAAATCCCCAATATATGCAAAAAATAGCATCAAATCAGTGCAAAGAGGAAAGAAAGAAATTGCTGAAAGTAATCTGAAAGACTTAGGAAGTCTATAAGGCAGGGTGGTAACATTAAAAAAAAAAAAATAAAAAAGTGATCAAAACATTCCTGCAGAGAAAAAGAAGACTGTAAGTGGTGCCCATATCTGTCTTACAAGTGATTCATTCTGATAAAGTTCTCAACAAATTTCACAATTCTGTCCATCAAATGCTATCATTAAAAGCTATAGATAAATAGACTCTTTAATTAAAAAAAAAATCATGAAATAAAAGTATCTAGCAATGGCTAGTTTTCTGCTTAAAAGAAACATGACAAATAGCTCATATGATCCACTACTTTGCATTTTCTCTTTTTACTAGCTTGTTTCTCTAATAAAAGATACTCCATTTGTTTCTATCACATTTAATTCTTTAGACCACAGTGTCACAGAAACAGTATCATCATATATTCTATATTTCATTTTTTTGCTTTCTATGGACACAGCTACAGGTCTGCACAGCTGCACATGTGGGCACCTGCTATACATGCTATAAGGGTCTCTACCTCTTTTCAACTCCATGGATTCCTCAATCAGATGAAAAACTTGTTAGCATCAGCCTTAATGACCTAATACAAGGTTGGATTACTTTGCTTGGGCTGGTTCGGAGCCAACAACGGTATGTTTCTAACCAGAAATATGGCACTTGCTTTTCTCATCACGGGGAAGAGAAAGAGAGAACAACAGCAAGAGGAAGGACTGCTGTGGGTTTTATTTATTTTCAATCCTTCCAGTCAGGTCTACCTAGATTAGGAGCAGACCTGAATCTATTTTAGTTATGTGATAAGATCTAGCTTATAGAGGGGATAAGGAAACAGAGAAAGCTGTTTCTCTGATCTTTAATTTCATTGCTAAAAATTACTACATTGTACAATATTACTTCACTGTGAATTCAGTATATTAAAACATTTCAACTATTCAAACAGTTTAACTACTAATAGCTTCAGCAAAAGCATTTTTCACCCAGGAGTCATTATGTCATAAAAAACAGTTTTGACTAGAAGCCGAAGTTGAAGCACACATGATGAAATCCTTTCTTAAGGATGTCACATACAGTAGAGAATGAATAATGACTTTACAAGAGAGCCTACAGACTACATTAGTTTACCTTATGAATAAACTCAGTTAGCAGGCCTAAAAAAAGAAAATGAAGCTATTTCTTAACTCTCACATGTGTCAACATATATTCATACATTGCTGTCTGATGGGCAACTTATCTCCATGACAGTTTCACTAATGTAATTTCATTAACTTTTCCATATAGTTTGAAGGAGTACACTGGGCTGTACTGAGGAAGGACATATTTAACTAAAAGAGCATAAGCCAAAAATTCCCAGGTAAAGATCAGAAAGTAATCATAAGCATCTCCCAGTAAAACAGGAGAAAGGATTGTGATTCTAGTGCACAGAGGTGTACTGGGTCTGGCTGGCATGGAATTAGTTTCCCAGCAGCAGCCCATACAGTGCTGTGCTCTGCACTTGTAGCTTGAACAGCACTGGTATCACACCAGTGTTTTGTCTATTGCTGGATACTACAAGCCACTAATTAATTATATATTTGAACGAGAACTTAAGCCTGGTGTGTGGTGAGAAGGAAACAAAGAACATCTCACAGGGTTATCTCTGAGCAGACAGCAGTAAAGATAGGATTCGTTTGCTTGATAAAACTCCTCCTCAGTGTATCTAAATTTATGGCAGTCCAGGTGTACAATGCCCTCCCTCCTCCCGCCATGCATAATCATTTTCAACCCTGATGACTAAATCAAGCTCTGTCTAACCACAAAGTACTGTTCAATAATTAAAAGCAAAAAAATTCTTCAACTTCCTATTAGAAACCAGGTGGTGAAAGCAACTCCATTTTTCTCCTCTCTCTTTTTTTTTTTTTTTAATCCCTAGAAGCATGTGCCTTATGTGTACTTTCTACTTTTTCCTAAGACATTCCCTAAGTTTTTTTTTTTTTTTTTTTTTTTTTTTTCTCCCCCCTCTCTCTCTCTCTTTAATGGAGTACTGGCAAGGTGGTTGCACTGTAAATCTACAATGTCAAAGTTGAAGCCCTCACCATGTTCTCAAGTCAGTATAATGTGGTTCTTTGAGAGTTTTTTTCTTTCTGAACAAATTTCTATCAGGCTCTCATCCTAATAGACAGGCTACCTTTGGCAAATAGAAAAATCCCTGAAGACTTCTGACACAATGTTACAATAGAACTATCTTAAAACAAAACAAAACAAAAACAAACAAACACACACACAAAAACAATAAAAACACAAAACCAAAAAACCCCTTCTGTTTAAGAGAAAAAACAATATTGATTTTATATATTTTTCTTGGCACGAAGTATAAAATCTAACATTAAAAATCTAACATAAAACATTTGCAGACAGTGAGTTTGATTTGCTTACTATGTGAAGGCTTATTTGCCAATATAAATACTGCAAATATACATAAGCAAAGAGCGCAAGCCTAGGCATTTTTTTTTCTGAACCTTATAAAATACCAAATCAGAACATATTTATTTTATTTTATTTTTTCCAGCATGAAGTTGGCCAGGAAAACAATAACCTAAGACATATGTAAAAAATAAAAGGATGGATGCGAGCTAGGGTTCAGCAAGGAATTGTTCTCAGAAAGCAACATAATATTTAGAAAAGGCTAAAACGGTTTTCAAGTACCAGAATCTCATTGCTGCAGAAGCTTTTGGAGACTGGAATATGCTCCATTCACCTGCCTTCAGATATGACATATCCTCATATCTGCCATGAGCCTGTGACCATAATGCTCATGCTTACTGGCCTCCAAGATACACCTCTTTCACATGCTGGCGGCATCTCAACCTAAAGAAAGAATGCTGAATCATTTCATTTTGTGAGGTTTCTTACTCCATCTTCTACAAAGGTGGGTGCTAGCAGCTCTTCTATAAAATATGGCTGAATTTTGGTCAGTTGCTGAGGTGCTGACATGGCATTCGAGGTATAAAAGCTTTCCTAAACTTCATATGGAATATACAGAATAGTATAAATCACTTAGTATAAATCACTTTTCAAATATTTTGGAAATGAAATATGATTAGCAGTAGTACTGATTTTAAAACCTAAATTATGTTTAAACTCTCTTTGGAATAAGATAAGCCCTAAGAATAATAAACATAGAAAATTCAACCTGAGAATGAATAGGGAAGAATTGCCATATAGAGCTCAAAAGCTTTAAAATAGTTTAAGCAGACATTTGAAAACACTGTCCCAAATCTCAAGAGAAAAAGATTATTTTATGCAGTGGTAGGTGAAGATGTTACTCATGACTTAGAAAAGTTGTCCATGAAAGCCAGAGCTTCACAGGAGAGAGAGAAAAATTATGTTTTCCATGTGAAATAAAATTGTAGAAACTCTGTAGTTTAGAAATAATAAAAAGGAATTAAAATAAACACCAAAGGAAACTGAATTATACACATCACTTGACTTTATGAAAGCAAGAGTAAAATTTAATGCTGCAAAAAGCAACGTTTAGTGATGCTATTTGAGATAGTAAAGAGATAGATAAGTAAAAATGAATGGCAATAGTTACCAGATGATGCTCTTCACTATAGCATAGAGAGCTTTTATCCCTATTCCGTTTGAATGCCTCATGCTCAAAAAGGTTTAGAAGAAAGTAAATGATATTAACACAGACACATAGCAGTCCAACCACAACTGAGTTAAACTACAAGCAAAAGTAAACTGATCATCATCCATAAAATCAGCATACAAAACAAGATCTTAAAAGCTATACCAAAACAAATAGCATTACACTGAAGATGTCACAGTGATTTCTAAGTGCTTGTTTGTCTCTTTATCTTTCAAAGCTATGCTACTTCCCTAGGTTTTTCCACGTTTTGGTCTGTGTCAGGCAGTAATATCATAATCATTAGAGGCCTCCTCTTCAATTACCCTGAATTTTCCCCAGTCTCTAATCAACTACCAAAGCCAACATTCTCTCAAATTTCTTCTCCCCCGCTACCCTGACATACTCATGTAAAAATAGCTACCTTCTCCAGCACTTTTCTCTCCAAATGTCCTCATTGTCTTGCTCTTTCTTTCAAGCCATCAAAAGACTCCACCTTTTATTACCACTTTAAAAGTCTGGAACAATTCTGCGTCCTGATCAGCTTTCAGCTCATATTCTTCTTTCTGATGACTGTAATCATCTGTCATGTTCTACTCATTTTGCAAAATGGGGCAGGGGGATTAAGAAAAAAAAAAAAAAGTCTACTTGATGGGTGGGCATTTTTCTTCTTGGAGATAGTTCCTTCCAGAATGTCTACGTATTTCTGTTTTGTACTGTTGGAAAGAATTTCTGAGATTTCACGCAGGACAGAGAAATAATTTCCAGGTGCTTTGTTAGAAGCCTAGTTAGCTGCCCAAACCAAGCCATACACAGGCTTGCAGGCATGGAGACTCCTTGCTATAAGCCACCCAGCAAAGTCAGCTAGCACAAAGCTTGGAGTAAAATAGATAGTAAGACTTCAAAGCAGTATTTTAACAGGCCTGATATAGGGGTTTCCGTTAGGTGAAAGGAAAAATAAGTTTCCACGACTG
Source organism: Aythya marila (assembly GCF_965140915.1). Taxonomy (NCBI): domain Eukaryota; kingdom Metazoa; phylum Chordata; class Aves; order Anseriformes; family Anatidae; genus Aythya; species Aythya marila. The sequence goes on from NC_139042.1 coordinate 154,433,904, forward strand.
AAAGACAAGTTAATTTATATTGAACAGACAAAAAAGAGCTGACAGAAAGTCAGATTTATCATGTAAATAATGTAAAAGTAATGTAGCTTTTCAGTATCATAAAATGTCTATGCCATAGCAATGAGCACTAAATATTCATAATCATACAAACATACTCAGCTACTGAGCAGAACAGTACTCACAGAATATTTGCCTAAAGCCTCTTTCACAGAGAATATTGCATATTATTCCACTAGGGATACTCCCAGCATAGGCCTGACTCCTTAGATTTATAAAGACTTTTAGTCCCAGCTGCAGCATTTTTCCCATTTTTCTTTTTGTTCTGAAAATTCCTTATCTTTCCAGTTGCGTCAAGCCATCAATCTTCATTAAGACTCCCTCAGCACACACTTTTTAAATTAGGGTATCAATATTAATCCAGAAAGGGTCTATTAGAAAGATATCTGTCTATTAGAAAGCCCAAAAGATACTGCTTGGAAACTAACCCATCATCTGATTTTTTTTTAATTTTTATTTATTTTTTTTTTTTCTGACATGTATTACTTTTTAAATTTAGAATGCTTTGGGATAAAGATTGTGTCTCCCACTATTTTATTTTTATACATCATGCTACGTCATTACATTTAAACAGCAAACAAGAAATCTTTACAACAAACTTTCTCTCTGTTACAAACATCCCTTTGATAATAAGTGTTAAATTCTTACAGTCTTCTTTAAAACGCTACTTATAATGAGGGCTGCCTGTGCCCTGCCTTCACTCCATTCTTTGCTGCTCCACTATGCTGCCAATTAAAATGAAAGAGTAAAGGAGCACACATGAAATAAATTAGTGAGTAGAAGCTAGAAGTTTTCTTCTTCAGCTTGCTACAGACCAAAGTGATCAGAAGATCCAAAAATAGTCAAGTACAAGAAACGGAACAGATTCCAATAACTGCTATGTTAAAGAAACCTGCTATGTTTTAGATACTATTTCCTCTTAATATTATTTGATTTGCAAACTAATTTGATTAGCCTACTCTGAGTTTAGTTTGGCAAAATATTTTTTATTCCTACAGGATGCAATGTCTATAACTGTTGTCAATTTTTTAACAGATTTTAGTATTTATAAACTGCAGGTGTTTCACTTAATTATTGGAATACATTAGTGTCATGAAAAAGAAGAAAAAAATGTGATTCTTAAATGAGGTGAATGTGAGTGCCTAAGGCATAGGATGAGGCACTATACTTGTTTAATACAGGAAAAAGTAATTATATACAGGTCTGAATTCCTTGTAAAGGAACACAGGTTTTATATATATACAGGTTATAGGTACCTGTATAGGTTATATATACAGGTTATAAGTATTGATGTGGGATGTATATATATAAAGGCAATAAATAGGAACAAATTGACTTTGTTTTTTGCCAGTGTTTATAGGCTGTGGTTACAGAGCAATTAAGCAATTAAATTTAAAAATAGGAACAGTGCTTTTTCAAGGAGAAACATCCTGATCTACACTGCACGTACACACTTAGCTTATGTGCCTTCAGTGTAATGATATCTGCATAAAATTGCTTAGTCAGGCAGGAGCCATCCTTTGCATACAAGGTGTCTGTGAGAATAAAAATAATAATTCCCCACATAAATTAATCTCTGATAAAACTCTATTAACTTCAGAAGGATTATAGCAATGACTTGTTATATGTTTGAATTAAAAGTTGTAGCATGGAACTTACTCTGGAATACTGTCCAATATGGGCCAGAAATAGGCAATGAATTTTGAAACACACTGTTATAAGTGAAGGACATGCTATAATGGTTGATATGTAAGGTATACAAACATCAGAAAATGACATGTTTTCCAAAGTAATTTCAATCCTTCTCAATTTGCACATGAAAATTTCTGAAAACATTCCACTTTAATGAATAACTCATTTCCCATGACTTGTATGAATGCTAAAATAAGTATCAGCAAGGAATAATGACCTTATTTGAAAATGAGCTACTCAGTGTCTTATTTTGGGGGGTCCAGAAAGCACCACATAATGGCACCATAGTTTATAGCAAGAAATGAGAACACACTGTGCCTGCTATCAGTATCTGAGACTCGTTCTTATTTCTTGCTCCAGTTACGTATGGTAAATGGTGCCTGAAATTCAATCACAAGCTCAGGTACACCAATATTTAATGAATATTTTAGCAAGGAAAATCTTACTTTTAGGGTATTTTGACCAATTTTCCTTCAAACTGAAAGCAATTTGGGGCAAAAGAAGTTTGGACTTTTCAAGATCATATCTGAAAGTGATTTACTCTTTCTCTTCTTTTTCTTTTGTTTTCTAAAATAATAAATATACCTACTTAGTAATTCTCATTACTTCTATTTTACCATTATTTTCTTTTGAAATGTTTCAATTATACTTGAAAATCAGCCTCCATTTATGATTGCAATCCATCACCACTAATATGGTTTCTATTTCTTAAAGATTAACTATCTTGATTTACCTTACTGCTCAGTTTAAAAAATATCATTAAGCAGCCACTGCTTTATAGAAATCACTTTATGGTATATTAGAACAATTTCTTTTTGAGCCAAATTTATCGTCTTATAAAAATGTATAAAAATGTAAAAAAAAAAAAAAAGTATAAAAATGTATAAAAGTGTAAGTGTAAAAAATGTAAATGTTACATGTGTAAATGTTACATGTATAAATGTAAAAAATGTATAAAAATGTCCCAGGAAAGTTCTTGGACTGTTCTTTAAATCCTCTTTCTAGGAAGTGCTTTAAAAATATTTAATAACTTCCTTCAGCACTTTTTCTAAGCACTGAAGTAATATAAAATATTTCCGTGTTGCTGTAAAATGCAGTCATATTTTTTTGTTTGTTTGTTTCATTTTTCTTTCTTTTCATGAGAATATACTAACCATTCAGCATAGCTGGAACCAACGATGACATGTTTTTCATAAATACACAAAAAGTTATTCCAGCTTCAGAATGGAGGTTAAATTTAGGACACACTTAAATCTCCTAAAAGAGTCTAGTCTGCATATTTTCCAGGGCTGACTAACTCTTTCTGCAGATAACTTGTACCTGAGAGATCCTCTAATGACCTATATCTGTTTGGTACTAACTGTTGTCACAATCTGAGCAAGCTCTACTTCACTGTACATTTTACCATGTATGTGCCTCCTGAGAAGTCCAAATAGTGCTGAAGGTATTATTTAAGTTTTACCTATATATCAGCTGTGAAAAGTGGAAACCTGAAATGTAGGAACTACTCTGTCTGACTGAAACTGAACCCTGGTCTCCTGAATTAAGAGATGGTACAAACCATTACATCATAGTTTATTGGCCTTCATCCCTACAGCTGAAGTTGACGGACATTTTAAAAGTAATGTTTAGTGTACAGGCTTAAACTGAAGTATTTTTCAAAGTGAGGACTTCTATTTACGAACTAAGAAGGAATTAATGGTGGGCACAAAGGTAATGTTAGAAATTTAGAAAGTAACTAGTGCAGATGATGTGAATTGGAATGGAAAGGAATGGAACACAAAGGAACAGAAAGGAATGAAAAGGAATGGAATAGAACAGAGTAGAGTAGAGTAGTTCAGTTGAAAGGGACCTACAGAGGTCACCAAGTTCAACTGCCTGACCACTTCAGGGCTAAGCACAAGTTAGAGCATGTTATTGAGAGCATTGTCTAAACGTCTTTTGAACGCTGACAGACTTGGGGCATCAACCACCTCTCTAGGAAGCCTGTTCCAGTGTTTGGTCACCCTCATGGTAAGAAATTTTTCCTAATATCTGGTCTGAACCTCCTTGCTGCAGCTTTGTAACATTCCCACACTGCCTAACTGGCAGATCCAGCGTCAACATAGCATCTTGTGCTCTCCATATTCATAATAATGCTTTCATTACTATAAGGAGCAAAAGAACAAGCCTTTAATTCATCTCAACAAGAAAAATTTAGGTAGTTTCAGGAAGGTGAGGTGGATTATTATTATTAAATCGTGGATGTGTCAAACGGTAAGATTTTTCAAGGAAGAAGAAAAAAAGTGAACAGTATTTATTTACTAAATGTTTCTCAACCACATAGATAACTTGAAAAATACATCTACATAGTAATCTGCAAAACATATAAACTAATGCCTGCAGTGCAAGTACACTCTAATAAATTGGATTACCTATAAACTAAATAAGTAATAATGTGTATTATTTTTCTAAGTATGATTTATGCCACTGTTCATCACATGTCATTATAAAAAATACACAATTAGAGATCCAAGCAGCAACTTTACTCAATTCAACTGTCTGCAAAATGTTATATTATGCTTGCATATTTATTTAATAACTGTGAATCAAGAGAAGATATGCAACTTTTTTATCCATCTGGAAAACTAAGATTCAGAGGAAACCCTTATTTCTAAATCAGATACTCTCTAACTTGTCTTTGTCATTCAACCTTAAATGGGCAAATAGCCTAACTTCTATACAGCTATTTTGTATTGAAAAAATGTTAATTAATAAGCTCTTCACTTTTCTCTGTATGAGCAAGGATATAAACCTGCAACATGTCAATGCATAACACAGAGGAAAACATGTTTTTCTAGTTTTTAGGTCTCTTTGTCATTCCCTGATGGACTATATTGGCAGCAGTTTTTGCATATATGCCCTTTATGCATATATGCCCTAGTATATATATACAATTATACCTTGCTCTTCTGCCTATGACATAGGGAGGACCACTCAGCAGGAGTTATTATCCTTAACTGCAGCATTTTGCAAAACAAACAAACAAACAAACAAATAAAATAAAAGTTTACTATAATCTGTAGGCTAATTCAATATCTGATCAAAGAGCTAAGACCTGCCCATTTGCACTTGCTTTTCACGTGAACAAATTCATTGTTTGACATTAGTTTCAGTGGGCAGACAATATTGTAAATGGAAGTCCCATGAAATATTCATATTATACTTACAATATATTCACATTACACTTACACTATATTCACATTACAGTGTTAAACTGAATCAGTTCTTATATAGATTGTGTGCTCCAGTGAAAACTAGTATTTTATTACCTTTTCATGAACCTTTTGCCCTGGCTCCATTCCTTCAATATGCTCTGATTCAGCAGGCCCTTCACCAGCTGCAATTTTCCTTTGAATGTGTGCATTTTGTTCGCGCAAAGCTACAATCTGCAAAAGATAGAAAGGAAATGGTCATATGTATAAGAAAACCAAAAATCACTTAGCAGGCAGTTTGTTAAATCTAGTGACATTTTGATACCAAATTGGCCATTTGTAGCATCTGCAATATTAGGTCTATACATGCAGAGAGGTTTTAAAAAAACAAACACAGCAAACAAGCAAACAAACTTATATTATTAATGATTAAGGAGCATTAAGGATACAAAGGAATGACAGAATGTCAGGATATTCAACATTATGTCTTGCTTTATCTTCTATCTTTATTATTCTTTCACATTGAACACAATGGTTACCAAACTAGCATTCAGTATTGATAAAACTCAGTAGTACTGCTTCCGAGAAATAAGAACATACATATTCGTTATATTTATGTGTTTATGTTTATGCAATCCAGCTTAACATACCTCTTACAAAGTATGTCTTGTCTTCAGTAAGCTTTTCAACTACCTACATATTATTTAACCCTATAAGGCAACAATATTTGATATAATTCTTAGTGGTTTTCATGTTAAATTCTGTTTTGAAAAAGAAAAGGGTAATATTCTTGAGGATGAAGTCATATGTGCTTAAATTAAATTAACAGAAGACATTAATAAAAATAAATGTGCATGAATACCATCATAATTATTGAAAACTGGACAGTCAGAACCTTCAGTTCAAGTCCAAGTACTACCTCCTAAGATATGATAAAACATATCACATAGTTTTTTCCTCATTAGCTTCTGAATGTGGTCCTCAAATTTTTAGATTACTTTTCTAAATCACTATTACAGACATTATTTTCCTATTTAGCACACTTGCAAAGCTTTTGAACCAGACCACAGTAACATATTTCAACGTCACTTGAATCTGAAGTGAGTGTAAAATTGCAGGGATGTTAGTACTCCCATAATTAAGTCCTAAGATAGCTTTTTATCTTAAGTCTAAATTTGGATCCCTACTAGCCTTGCCAAACTCAGTCAAATAAATTGAAAATTCACAATAATATATATATATATATTCTTTTAGAAGAATGAAAAAGAGTTGTGGATTTAAATTTAAATCTAGAATACTAGTTCTCTAGCTGGAACTTTCTAAATGTTGTGGCTTAATACGATGAAGATACCCTAAAACCTAAAAAATGTTCCTTAACCTTGCTTTCTTCTCACAGGCATGTTGGTCTCTACAGACCTTTGTACAGTTCTCTACTTCCTGAGAAGCTATTCATTACCTCATTATAATTCCAGGCTTTAGATAACTAATTTACTGTGAACACAATATAAGAGTGATTTTGTAGTTGACAGCTCAGGGTGCCTCAGAGCTTGGAAGTAGAACATTGCTGGGTGTGTTACTATACTATAAGCCATTGTTACTATTAATGTGTATCTTATACTATAAATTACAAGAAGAATATTCTGGGTACATTTCCTACACGTAAAAACTTTTTCTTGAAATCCTGGCCTGTGACCCCACAACAGAGCATACTCAGGGCAAAAATGCCCTTAGGTATCCTGTATCATCCATTGGCTTAAGGCACAAATACAATAGCTGAGCTGAAAATCTTGAATTTATCTGGCTGGCACAGAGCAGGATAACTGAAAAGCTAAAGTGCTGAATGCTGAGATTAAAGTGGTTATCTGATCCCTTCTGTAAAAGTTGGAGAGAGAAACACTGTCAGCAGGTCTTCTGTGTCTGAAAGAGGTGGGATGAACAACATGCATATCTTTTCTCCTGACTGAAAACCTGTGATTATCTTAAATTTAGGTGCTTGCATTATGATGGCTAAATAGAGGCAAAATTAATTCCATCAAGGAAGTAAAGAAATTTAAGGAAAAAGATCATGTTATGAACCAAAAGTATGCTGCTAGTATAGTATACTGTAGTATAGCATTACTATACTGTATATACGATATATTCCTATACTATACCATTGTTATACTGTATATACAGTATATACCATGTATTATTATGCTATATATACCTAGAGGTGCTGGTTGACTGGAAGCGTGTCATGAGCTGTCGATGTGTGCTTGCTGCACAGAAAGCCAACTGTATCCTGGGCTGCATCAAAAGAAGCATGGCCAGCAGGTCGAGGAAGGTGATTCTCCCCCTGACTCTGCTCCTGTGAGATCTCAGTCTTGTTTTAGCTCTGGGACCAGAGCACAAAAAGGAAATAGACATATTGGAACAAGTCCAGAGGAGGCCCACAAAGATGACCAGAGGGCTGGAGCAGCTTCCCTGTGAAGAGAGGCTGAGAGAGTTGGGGTTGCTCAGCCTGGAGTAGAGAAGGCTCCAGGGAGATCTTATAGCTGCCTTCCAGTACCTAAAGGTGGCCTACAGGAAAGCTGGAAAGGGACACCTTGTCAGGGATTGCAGTGACAGAACAATGAATAATGGCTTTAAACTAAAAAAGAGTAGGTTTAGATTAGAGATTAGGAGGAAATTCTTCACTGTGAGGGTGGTGAGATACTGGAACAGGTTGCCCAGAGCAGCTGTGGATGCCCCATCCATAGAAGTGTTCAAAGCTAAGTTGGATGGGAGCAACCTGGTCCAGCGTGAGGTGTTCCTGTTGTGGCAGGGGATTGGAATTAGATGATCTTTAGGGTCCATTCCAACTCAAACCATTCTATGATTCTATAATACAGTATAGTTGGTCTTGCCCACTCCTCAGATGTGGTGGGGAAAATTGCTCCAGTTACCTCATGGATGCTTTTTTTCCTCTCAGTGTGTATAACAGTACAGACAAATAAACTTAGTTATATGCTTTCAAAAGTATAAGGCCTCTATGTAGGCTAAATAAAATACTATTCTGATTTTTAAATAGTTGCATAATCAATTTCTCTATTGACTTTTTCTTCAATGTTTTTGTTATTTAAATGGTATTTAAAACCATCTGCCAGTAAAGGATTTAAATGTAATTACTGTAATCACCTTGTTTTAATTTTGTTTTCCATGGAATATACACTTGTATGTAGAGATATAAAGATATTTAAATTAATTAATAAACACACAAAGCTAAAATATTACAGGTGTTTATTTCTGTAGGATTCTTTCTGATATTTAAAACAGTGAAATATTTTTTACTTGATTATTTCATTTTTATACTTCAAAGTTTTTAATTTATTATTAACTTTACGAATTTTAGAACTAGTTAATTTTTGTGGATAACAGAAGCTCTAAACAACATATATAGTGTTATACAGTCCCCTAAAAACAGCAAGGAGCTGGATCACTTACAGAATGTTAGATCTTTTTTGGCGTCAAAATGTCAAAGATTTCAGGCCTTTGAAAAGCTAGTTTTTATATACTTTTCCTACCTTAAACTATTGAACTTGTTTCTTTGATCTTTCAACATTGAAACAAATCTGTTCTAGCCAATTAAACTCCGATTCCCATTTTTTACTTTGCTACAGCTGACAGACCTACAAGGTTTTTATTTTTATTATTTTTATATTTTTCTTAAATTGAAATAGTCCAGTCAAAAATGTGTTTCTTTCTACATGGATGGTATGATAAGCCAAACTTCTTGTGAACATATTATGTCAGTTTTCCATCCAGCTCTTATCTAAGTCTTTCAGAGAACAGTGAAACTGACTACTTGGATGTCCTCCTACATTATTTTATCATAACAGTCTATATTTAAACAATGTTGAATATCAGATTTCAGTCTACTGAGAACATAATTTAAACTCCCAGTCCATCTTTTGACTTTGCTTTAATTTTGAGAGAGAGAGCTTATGTGAAGGTTTAATTAATGTCTATCATTTTATATGGTAATAATTAGGTGTAGCACATGGAAAAAAGGATGCTTAGAGATTGGGGTGGTTTCCTATGCTGTTTACCTAAATGGAATTTAAATCCTAATTCATAAGCATAAATGCACTTTTTTTTTTTTTTTTTTCCAAATTATATTTCTAATTTATATTAATTTCAACACAGCATTTCAGAAGCCACTGGTTAGACATTTAAGAGACATTTAAATGAGATGATTGATTGAAATTATTTTAATTGTACTATGATGGAATAATGACAGGATTTGTCATTATTAATATTTTATTTTAGTTACAGGGATAGAAATGCATGTGAATTTTCTTGACATTTTATATATAACTTCTGAAAAGAATTATAATGGTAATCACTCTTGTGTATCATCAGGATCTTGTATTAACAATACATTGTACTTCTTTCATTCTTTGAGGGAGGAAAGACATAGCATGGAATGTACACCTGCAAAATCTTTTCATTAAAAAACAAATTGAACCTTTTGTGAATCTGAGTAAAAGCTAGGTATTATGAAAAGAGAATTTGTCATGGGACATTTAAAACCAAACAAAGGCAATTATGTCATATTTTATGTGCTCCTCAAAGCAGGTTTAGAAAGGATGCCCCTCATTCAATGGGGATCACCAGAATGCCTGCTGTAAATTGTAAGAACAGAACTTGCATAAAAACTTCAGATATGTCAAAATATTAATTTTAATTGTATTTCTTCTTGAGTAAAAATAAATCTTTTAATAATTCTGTTCAAAAGAGACTTTGAGTATTTAATTAGAAAACCACTGGATAGTTTCAAATTTTACTGTAATTTTAATGACTCTGTCAGCTGAGGTGTGACAGATTTAGGTGCAGTACTTTAAGACATTTGTGCCTACATCCTTGCAGTCTGAGTTTATCAGCAGGATATCAGAAGCAGCATAAGTGCATGCCCAGGAGATGCCATTCACAACTTTGCACTTGAACACAGTTTTGTGTGATGCAAGACCAGGAATGCTGATATCCAAGGCACAGAAATGCATTCTCCACTATGAGGGCAGGGAATGTTACAGTTTTGTATTGGTAGCTAAAAATGACTGCTTCCACTGTTCTAAGAGATCATATTTGGTTCTAAGCCTCTACTACCTACAGAAGTATCTCTATCACTTTCTTTGCTGTGATACTTAACTCCTTGTAATCTTTAATTCACTTGTCTTCATAACTGCCCTCACAATGGAAGATTAAAATACTAGTGGTCCAGATATCTCAAGAATGATATTTATGTTAGGAACACATTTTCTGTTGAAGACAGAGGGTAAATACTCTTCAAAGTGCAGAGGAAACCTATTCACAGGTTAAAGGGACAAATATTTGAAATTTATTATCAGATTGCTCCAATCTACAAAGTTATTGTAATTTACAAACCAAAAGCAAAACAAATTATCAAAGTGGTATCTTTCCATCCACTGCTTTCCTGCTTTTTTATCCCTCTCCTATGTAATCACTTGCAGCCTCATGATTGCTGAATAGTAGCAATTATAGTACTGCGTAGTGTACACTTACCTGCATTTTTTTTTGCATATATTCACAACACAGGATAAATTACTGTTAGGTTGCAAGACAGACAGCTCATGAAATCACAGGCAAAAACTCTGTATAGGTATATAAGTATTCAAACTGGTAAGAAAAGATTTCAATGGAAATCTCCCTTTATAATACAGTTGCAAGTGATCTGAACAAGCAGTTATATTTTTCCTATAAATCAAAAGTTTACTGAGATTTTTAATCTTTTTCTGGCAAAAAGATTAGCTATTTCTAGTCTATAAACATATTCCAACTGAAAACTTCCATTTTTAATGATGCCTAAGATGTACATGCCTGAAGACCTAACATTCATTCCCTGTGCATTTGTTTATGTTGAGTTACCTGGCCTGGCATAAGATAAGAAACCGGGCAGGAAAGGCAAAATCATGACCCAGTCAAAGAGTATTCCCTTAGACACAGAAGTGGTTCTTGTTGTTGGGGAGAGGCCATCACAGCCTTAGCACTGCTAGCTCAGTGGAGAGACTGGAGATCAAAATGGACTAATCTGCTAAAAGAGTTACAAGAGGCACTGGCAGCAATTGCCAGCTGAGGCAGCTGCTGGGAACCGATATTACATGAGGAATGGCTCTGCCATAAGAAAAGGATGGCTGAATGCCCAGGGCAAGCAGTGGGGGCCACAGCAGGTCTACCTCGAGGCCTGCCAGGCAATGCCAGGTCTGTGTTAGGTCTCTGGTATTTCATATCCACTTTCTCTGTGTAAATTTTGGCATAATAAAACATATTTTGCATGGAAGAAACCAATTCTAAGTTACATCACATTGTCACTGTTCGCAAGCTCCTGGAGGAAACCTTGCATGTGCCAAGCCACAGAGTCGCCCAGCTAAGAGCACAACAGCAGTTGCAACTGCAGGCCTGTACGAAGGCAGCTGGATCACAGGCTTTCACCGTGAGAAGCAGAGGTACCAACCCAGCACCTGCTGTGATGAAAAGTCATACTTGGAGCACTGCAAAATATTCTCTGAATTAGCAGCTTGATCCATGTTTCAGCAAGACCTGTTTGATTTCAGAACCTACAACTGTGATACAAGGCACCAACTTAGGTTATTTTGGCAGATGTTCAGATCCCTGCCATCTAAGCCTTCACAAGGAATCTTTTTCTTAATACAAACTTCTGAAAAGTCCTTCTGAAAAACACAGGGAGGATGTGTGTGTGACTTAACCACCTTCTCACCATTCACTAGACAACAGCAGCTCAAAGTCTGAGATTCACCAATTTTTGTCAAATAATGAAAACTTCACCTATATATTAAGGCAAAGAAACAAATTTTATTTTATGTCTCTTCCAACCTAGATGACTCTGTGATTCTGAGATTTACTTTTTTAACAGACAACCAAATGCAGAATCTTGGAGCTGTCGCTCTATAAGATGAAATTAATTAAAACCTTCCAGAATTTTACAGACATTAACAAACACACATTCTGACTTAATAAACCAAACTCATCATAAATCCATAAAGAACCTTTTAAAACAACAGATAAAAATTATTCTTCTTGAAGTTGTCTTTAATGCCAAAATTCTTTAGATTTTCCACTCAGCAGTATAGGTTCTGAGCTTTCCAAACAGTTATATTTAAAAGCACAATTATAAACTTTTTTTTTTTCCACAACAGTTGAAATAACTACAGACTGTGCAGCATTGTAAGCAACATTAGCCACACATTGAGAAAACAAAAGTAAAAAAACAAAAACAATCAAACAAACAAACAAAACAAACAAACAAACAAAAACAAAAACAAAAAACAAAACAAAACAAAACAAAAAACACCAAAACTTTCCAGATTGCAGAAATAACTTTTCAAGGTAGGGATTGAAACATTCAGCAATAAGAGCCCCCTTGGGGGCTCAGTATGGGGAAGGAAAAATACAGTGTTTTTTTTTTTATTTGTTATTTTTTTAACTTGGCAGTTCGTCCTCTTCCATTCAACTACTTAAATGAATCAGACAAATTTATAAGTTGGGCTTTTGTAGCATTTTGAAAATTCACTTTTAAAATAAGTGTTCATGCCTGACTGACAACCTCAGCTAGGTTTATGTTATGTTTGTCTGGATTCCAGTACATTTTCTTGCTAGTGAGCTTTCCAGAAACTTTACACAATTGAGCCAAAACATATCCTGACATGTCAAGAAAAATACTACTTTATTCAAAGACAAAAAATGGTAGGAGTTATGAATAGTACATATTTCCAATATTTTTGCACTATATCCCTTCATTTTTGAGTTTACTGACCTTCTATTCATACTTGATGTTTAGGTTTCATTACTATGAAGAAATCCTCATTAAGGCGAGAGCAACCTCATGAGGAAATTTTTATAACCTTGTTGATTAGACAGTGGTAGACCTAACAGAAACAGACCTCGTATATTTGTGCATTACGGAGCTTAAAAAAGCAGGAAAATTAAATAAATAAATCAATCTATATGCTTATACTCCTTAGTGGCCAAGAATCATTGCCCTATCATTACTAGAAAGCCAGCATGTGCTGGCTAATGCGGCTCAAGAATTTATGTTCAGATTTATATCAATGTTATTCAACCTGATCAGAGGGGCATTGTAAAAGATACTTGGCTTAAAAAGTCAGTCAGGTGGCAAAATGGGGAGGTCATACACTGAGATGTGGCCCTGGGTGAGACTACTAACCATACTTGTGATCTTTCACTGTTGGTGGTTGGTGCTCACGATACCTATTGACAGGTTCTAGGTGTCAATGTTTCATCAACGTGTCTCTGAGGGCACTTTTATTTGTGACCAGGGTACTGTGGTCCAGTGGCAGCTCATGGCTGGCCCATTGCAGTGGGTTTACGTGGCAAGGTTTCGGTAGCAGGGGGCTATAGGGGTGGTTTCTGTGAGAAAGATCTAGAAGCTGCCCCATGTTTGGGAAGGGCCCCATTGTTTTCCAGAGCTGAGCCAATAAGCGATGTTGTTTTGCGCCTCTGTGAGAGCATATTTAAGACAGGGAAAAAAACGCTGCGCCAGACAGCAGCCGGGAGAGTCAAGGGAGTGAGAAACAGCCTGCAGGTGCCAAGGTCAGTGTAGAGGGAGGGGGAGAGGTGCTCCAGGCACCGGAGCAGAAGTCCCCTGCGGCCTGTGGTGAGGACCATGGTGAAGCAGGATGTCCCCCGTCAGCCCATGGAGTACCACGGTGGAGCAGGGTTCCACGCTGCAGCCCGTGGAGGAGACCACGGTGGAGCAGGTGGCCCTGCACCGACGGAGGCTGCCGCCTGTGGAAGACCCCTGCCGGAGCAGATTCCAGGCCGGACCTGTAGCCCGTGGAGAGGAGCCCACGCAGGAGCAGGTGACCCGGCAGGAGCTGCTGCCCGTAGGGGAGCCAGGTTGGAGCAGTTTTCTCCTGAGGGATGGACCCCGTGGTACAGACCCATATCTGGAGCAGTCCTGGAAGAGCTGCTGCTGGGAAGCCCACGCCGGATCAGTTCATCAAGGACTGCATCCCATGGGTGGGACCCCACAGCACAGGGGACGAGAGTGACCGAGAAGGAGTGGCAGAGAAGTGCTGTAGACTGACCATAACCCCCATTCCCCCATTCCCCTGCGCCGTTCGGGGGGACGAGGTGAAAGAGGGCGGATGGGGGGGAAGGTGCTTTTGCTTTTTTTTTTTCCTTTGTTTTCTCACTTCTCTCGCTTGTTAGTTGTAGGCAATAAATCTTACTATCTCCTTATGCCGAGTCTGTTTTGCCCGTTACAATAATTATTGCCTGATTTTCTCATCCTTATCTCAATCCTTGAGCCCTTTTTCACATATTTTCTCCCCATTCCTCTTTGAGGAGGGGGAGTGAGAGAGCGGCTGTGGTGGAGCTCGGCTGCCCACTCGAGCGGAACCACAACACCCATGACCCACTCAGCTGGCCACAGGGCCAGCTCAGAGCTTCCATCCTCTGAGGCCATCAGTGAGCACAGTCTCTTTCTGAACCAAGTGCCTGGACTGGCAGTCATTTTTATGCTTTAAATGTACTAATACACCAATGTTTTGTGTTGGTAATAAGGCTTTATTAGTCTCCTTCATTTCACTCATAATGATGACTTCTGAACCAAATTAAGTTTTATCGTGCAAATAACTGCTTTGTGCTATTGCGCATGGTCTACAGCATGCACCATTTATTTCTATGATATACTGGTAATGCTTTGTAAACAGAATAGAAGCCATTTAAAGCAATTGTGCAGTTACTATTATGAAAAAAAAAGTCTGTCAGGATTTTTCACAGAAGATTACTGGGTACATTTCAGTACATTTTCTTCAGAAACTCTTATGAAAGTAAACAAAAAGGTGCTACTTTTAATTTGTCACAAAAATTGTACAGTGAAACATGATACAGTGGATGAACTGTTTTTTACATAGACTAGCACAATGGAAATATAATAACAAATATCAATTACATGGTTGTATCACAGTGCATATTTGACAACTACTGACTAATTTCTCTTTTTTTTTTTTTTAAACCAAGCTCAACAAAATAGTAGCAAAATTATTATGCTTTCATTATTACTCTCACAAAGACACTTGTAATGTACCCAAACCAGGATACAAAATCCCAAGAGGCCTTTGGTAGCAGAGGGAATTATTTCCAGCTGGCCAGAACTGAGAACAGATTTGGCAGATCTTCATTGTTTACTACAATATATGTAACATATATTGTATTTATACACACCCTGCATATATGTATATATGCACATATATTTATATATGCACACTCTGTATATATATATACAAACATATATTTATACATGGTGTGCATACACATATATATATTTGTACATTCAAACAAATTTTTGATATCCAAGACATTGAAAAAAACATAATTGAAATAATGTGCATCTAGGGTTTTATGTATTTACTCTTAGTATATAAGCATTTAATTGATAACTACCAATGCTCAAGGTAAAATAAATTAGCTATTTACACTGCAAATCAATTTTCCTCCTCTGATTACATTAATATATTTCTCTGAGTCAAAACAGTCTTCCCAAAATAAAATTTTATATGCTTTCTCTGTATAGTGTAATCTAGAGAGTTTAAGAGTTTAGATTTATTTTAAGTGGACATGTCTGCTATGAAAAACCCACTATTCTATATGTGTAGTCAGTTTTATTAGATTTTCCATATACTGTATCTGTATTAAAATCACCATCTGTGTTACTGATTGTACAGAACATGAAAATACAACAGATAGGGTATGAATAAAAATCCAGAAAATAAATGAACCTTACCCCAAAACTACAATTAAGAGCATCAAAACTCTGATCGGCATTCACAAAGAGAGCAAATCCCAATTTAAACCTTCTAACTCAGTCTGTTGAAATCAAAGTACTGTAGAGTGAATGAAAGTCTAAATTTCAGAAACTTAACCCCAAACACCCATTTAATTTCAGTAAAAATGTTAATATTTGTTTCAGTGACATTCTTACTGATAGCCATTTTCTAATGCAAAGAAATTACATATATATATATATTTGTAACTATATATATATATATTTGTAACTATGGATCCATAGATTACACAACTAAAAGTATATAATCTACACCATCCAGCTGCAATGTTAAGTGAGCTGGATCATTTCTTACAGATTTAACCAAATAAAATAAGTTCTGTACAATGCTCTGTACAAAGTAATTCCACCTATACATTGATAATACCTATAAATATGAATAAAGATTATTAAATATTTTCTAATGCTGACATTCAAGACATCATTCAAGATCCAAAAGAATTGTACCTAATTTTCTCAATCAAAACTGAAATATTTTTTATGTTTTTGACCCTAAGTAAAATTATTTCTAGATTCACTTCAGTTTCAGACATATGATGGGAACAGATTAAAAAAAAAAAAAGTTGTTAAAAATCTAATGATATGTGTACTTTTTGAGATAAACGTTTACCAAGATACATCTATTCCTCCCAGCATACTCTCTCTTCCTATTTTTCTCACAAATATTTTAACACTAAGCAATTTTATCAGTTAGCAGACCAGTATAAAAATATAAATATTTTTTTTGGTATTGTCCATGAAATATAGATTCTGTTAGTCAGACTTGTGGACCTTGCTCTGTCTAATGAGAAATGAGAGCCAATATAGACCTCTGAGTGGAAATCATGTATATTCATTCCCTTAATTCATGTTATTGCTGACACAGCTCACAGACATTAGCTTTTACCATCTTGTTAGTTAACTGTGTTATGAATCTGGAGAATACTCAAGTGCACTATTGGGCTGAGGTGATCTAATATGAAAATGCAAATGATATATATTCTGGTTCATGCTAATTAGAATATTGATTAATAAATATGAACGTATTGAAGCTTAAAGTTGATTTTATTTATTGACTGAAGTCATTAACTAAAATCTTTTCTTCAAA
Source organism: Aythya marila (assembly GCF_965140915.1). NCBI lineage: Eukaryota > Metazoa > Chordata > Aves > Anseriformes > Anatidae > Aythya > Aythya marila. The sequence continues at coordinate 154,450,798 of NC_139042.1, forward strand.
TGTAGCATGTAAGGCCAATTTATGCATTAAAATTTTCATTATGGAGAGTAATAGGCATAAAACATAATACTGTGATCTCGTTACACTATTTAATACCTGTTTTGAGAGTTAGTGGATGTAGATGTTCTTAACAAATCAAGTAATGTTTAACAAATAAACACAAAATTGCTTAATTGTTACAAAAAGCACATTAACTAAATAATAAAATATTGTTCCAGCAGATCATAAACGAAGCAAAATTGGTATGTTTTGTATTTTCATCAAGATGGATGCACAAGAAGATTGTTAAGGATAAAGAATCAAGACTGATTCTTGCAGTGATATTATCTTGATCCCCTTGAACATCTCATTTGACAATGTCAAATGACCCTGAAGTTGATGCAGATGAAAAGATAATCAGCTATGTTCTTAAACCTGAATTTATACATCTAGTGCATAGTAAAATGGCATATATTTCAAAGCCTATGAATCCCAAAATAACAGATCAAACAGAAGTGATATATTCTTTTTGATGTCTTATGAAAAGGCAGTGAGCAAATTAAACATTAGGCATTAAAATTTTCAATGATATTCTTTGTAAAAGCAATAGCAAGCCCTATAATGCAAATCAGCTAAGCGTAACTTTAAACATATGCTATGTTCTTTACTTTAACAAGTTACTGTGTTTAAAGTAAGGCATTTGCTAACATAACTTTATGAAACCAAGGTCTATAAGCGTTGTATGCCATTGATTTGTAAGCTACCTAAACAGGCTGCCAAATACATGATTTTGAATTCAATTTGAAATTATCCCAGTGTCAAGTCTCATGCTGTGAACAATCTCTAAGCAAAACATGTACAAGTAACCTTCTGGCTTAATAATCTCCTGGAGCTTCAGGTGTACAAGCAAACTATTGTGAAATATGCTCAGCCACACCTCTGGTTCCTGCCATCCCTGCTTTCTTCCCTTAACTGGTATTTCTTTGTCTGTCTTGCCATGTGCCTCTCTCCTTTTATTCTACTCTGGGTGAGGAATAGGTGGTAAATAAAAAATCCATGGAACCTGTGCTAGAAACTTAGAATTCTCCTATTCTGTAATTATCTGGGATAAAATAGAGAAGATATAAGATCCGTTTATAACTCTGAGACATGTTCTTCAACTTTGGTTGTGTCACATATCGATCTAGTTCACTGTTTTGCAGACATGTCAGGCATACTCCATGATCCCTATTTACTGTTGAGTGTAATGCATTGTAGAGACCCTCAAAATAATGCCAATAACTGAATTTCACATGAAAATGTAAACTTTTCATACATGCTGATTAACTGCAGAATGGTTGCATTTTGTATTGAGTCCTGAACGGTATGTCCTATTGTCATTTAGACTTGGACCATTATGCAGAGCACTGTCATTCCTTCCCTTCCTGCAATCCCAGTCTATTAAAAACAAAACAAAACAAACAAACAAAAACAACAGGCATGCAGCCGGGTAAGGGCTTGTACTCACAAATTTAACTCCCCAGCATGGAGTTATGACATGGTGGGCCAGCTAGGATTCATGCAGCATACCAGGATTTATGCAGTGTACCATAACTGCCTGGTATATGGTGCACCTGGCTAGACACTGCAACAGCCATCAGCTGTCTAAAATCAAGTTATGAAATTTAGTTGTGCTTATCTATCAATACTTATGAAATGGATAATCATACCCATGAAATCTATTGGATTGCACCCTACTTTTTCTTCTGTAGGAACAGTAAAACCCAATTAAAATAACCTCAGTGCTTTCAGAAGCAAGAATATTCAGAAAGCACCAGATCAGCCTGACTCTTGTGATATTCTCAGAGCTCCTACGATGCTAAAAAGGAGTAAGTGATGATTGCCACATGTATTGCACAGGTCACTGTGCTACCTTTGCTTTATGGGAATGCCCTCCATTCCACAGCAGTACAAGCAATGATGCTGCAAGACTGTTAAACTAAACGTGCTGTGGAGCAGGAGGCATGTTTTATTATTGTTTGTACAATGAAATGGAGTACTAGTCCTTTACTGGAGCTCTGTCAAGAATGTGGTAATGCAATAAAAATGAACAGTAAAAATGTGCAATAAAAGCACTCAAATATAAATGCGAAGATGCAATATATGGCTCCTAAATTTATGAATAAATACATAAATAAATAATCTGTAGTCCTCTTGTTTTAATTAAGTTTAGAACAAATTTGATTATGCAAATAAGAAGAGAGTTTCACCCCAAATGCAAAAGTCTGAAAACTTAAGCAACAGGTATAAAAATGAGAATGTAACTTCTAAAAAAAATGTAGAATGAATACTTTCACTGATTCCCTAGTTCCTTTTCTCAAATTATTTAGACCAAAGTGTTGAAAGAAAAAAAAAAAAGGATGTAAAAGAATCACATTTCATCATCACTTGCTTTACAGTAATCAGTATTGAAGGTAACAGGAAAGATCTTTAAGGACTTATATAATGAACTGTTATTTAAAAGTTTGTGATGCTCTTCTAATGTGAAGTAACAGGTAGGAAAACACTTTAAGGTCTAGAGTGGGAACTGTCTGATGAGTGAAGACATATGGAAGAGTTTATGTATTAAGGACTGAAACAGTCCTTATCATGGAAAATTTTTTGGTCAGTGTGAGGTAGTAAAAGCAACGCTGAGCCTCCCTCTGCTCCAGAGAAAGGGAATAAGGAGAAACGGGAGATCCAGCAGGTGGAAGTTGTAGCCTGAGCAATGAAGTAGGAAGAGGATCTCCACAAATTCTTGCAGGAAAAAGTCCTGTTATTGTTCTACAGTAATGAATTTATTGTATGCATTTGTTTCCCTGACTATGCACAGTATCCAGACAATGGACCAAAAAGAAGATTACATTTCTACATTAGAGTAAGGCTAGCTAACTTGTTTTTAGAATGAATTAGAACACTCTAGAAACACTTAAAATACACACATAAGGAACTACATATATATATATAACCAATATATATATAGGATTAGGTTTATGTTCATTTTGATGAAAATGCTAATCTTCAAGGAGTTTGGAGAAAAGATTTGGAGGAAACTGGGATTTTGTGCTCTTCAGTAATCATTTACTCAGAGATAAAACCAAAGCACTAAACCATCAGTGTCTCTAGTCATGGGGGACCAAGGTTTCATTAAGTCAAATATTTCTGTCAGATTAAAAAAGGAGATATGAAGAGATTTGCAAAATAGATTTCAAACATCTAGCTTTCTGCTCTTTTAATGTATATTTAAACAATTGCTTCACAGCTGCACAGCAGGTTTGAGGGAACAGTAAAGAAAGAGGAATTAGCAAATCACAGCTCTCCATAGTTTTTTGTCATGTTCCGTTAAGCATTATCTTACAAAAATCTTATTATTTTCTTCAGAAAGTACAATTTACAGCTTATAACAACTTCAAAATAATGTGTATATGCTTATTGATACTGACAGGAATCTCATAGCAGAAAAACGAGAGGTGCAACAGATCTCAGGCTGTTTTGTGGGTGATAACAGTGAAACTGAACTCTGTTCTTTGGTGATTAACCTTTGACACTGGGATTCAGTCTAGTCACCATTCTTCATATAACAAAACCTATTACAAAATTTCACAGGTACATAAAATGTTATCTGTGAACCAAGATCTTTAAAACATCAATATTGCAGTGGGGATGCTTATAATTTCTGTTGAAGAATCTGACTCCTTCATTAACAGCAATATCATCCCGAAGTAGATTAATCCATTCATATGAAAAGAGAACACTTCTTGCTCTCTTTTCTGCTAATCAGTCTTTCCTACAAAGTTGTTTCTTCTGAAGAATACATAAAAGGCAGTTAAATTAGATGAAAAATCCATGCATAATTTGAATACTGACATCAGTATTTTAGAATTTGCTACAGGTCATTACACACTAAACAAAGGTGTAAGGGAATAAATCATTCCATGATCTTTGTTGAAAATGCCCTAAGACATTTGGACAGCTACACAATCCTGCTCTCCAAAATAATTTCAGAAAAGACTGAAGTTACTCAAGTTATATTTAACATATTTTGCTGGGTTGTCAACAGTAGGCAGTGGTCTACACATAAATGGGTCTAAAATATGCACAAAATCATTATCTGCTGTCACTGTAGAAAATCTTTCCATTTTGTACTCAGAAAGTATTATTTATGTAATACTAAAAAGCAATTTTTGCATGTGCAATAGTGATGTTTGTCTCAAACATGTCCTTAGAAATTAACGCTCTTAAGTGACTATCTGGAAAATGCATTGGAGCTTAGACCTATGCTGCTCAGACTTTAGTGAAAAATGCTTATGACGATGGAAATGCAGAGATCAGACTTGCTGCCCTCAATATTCACAAAGAATTTGTATTTTTTTTTCCTCTGATACCTTAGATTAGAATTAGTTGAGGACATAAAACAGAATACCTATAGCAACTTAACTGATTATTTCTTGCACCTTTTTTTTTTTTTCCCACCTCATAAAAAAAATAAGGCAGTGAAGGATATAATTTTCAGCCTCTTTACCTGCCATGCCACACATCCTAGTTGTATAGACACCTAAATTAATACTGTGGGACATGGTATATAAGAAGCAGCCAAAAATGCATTGTTTTGCTTCATTACTGCATTTAAAACAAGGGCAACAATAACTTTTTGCAGAGTTAACATTTACAGTTAAAGGTAAAATGAAAAGCAATTACATACAGGACATAAAGACTACATTTCAAAACAAAATATTTTTATTATGTGCATCTTTGCAGGAAAGGTATAATTTGGCACAGTAACACAGAGATTTAAAAATATGATTCAGACTACAAAAATGTTTATCCAGAGTTAGACCTGTGTAAAGTTATAGCTTTAAATAATAATAATAATAATAATAATATAGAATAATATTAGCACATAGGAGAGCATTTACAAAGCAATAATTTTCACTTTTACTGTTTTAAGAAAATGTGGTGAAATCTATATGAAGTTTATTCAGATTTTTCACCATGAAACATACCTTAACTCACCAAAAATAGATACAAACCATCTAGCCTAAGCTTTTTTTTTTTTTTTTTTTTTTTTTTTTTCCCCTCCCAGGAAAAAACTCACCAAATTTCACCCTATTTCATCCAGAGATTTTAAATCCATCAATTTCTGAATTTTTGGATTGATGAAATGTTGGGTGTATTAGATATTCAAGAAATGCAAATATTCTTTTTCTCAGCAAAGTATACTTTTAATAACATTTCTATTCCAAAAATCTCTTTGTATTCCCATACAAAGGATAAGGCCACCAAAAAACTGTACCACAAAGTACCTCAGGCTAATAGGAGCTGAAACTCTCTAACAGCTAGGGTTTAAAAACATGGTTTCACATGTAGCTCTTGGTAAAAAGAACACACCATAGTTAGCTGAATTTATATATATATATATGTATATATAATATTTATGTGTATTATATATATAATACTAAAGAACGCTTCAGTAGCATAAATGACATAACAATAACATCTGCAGCATTCCTCAATGTCAGAGTCAAAACTGTCCATAACTCTTGAATGTATCTGCATTTTGTACTTGTTTCTTGACTTGTACTACATAGCAAAAGCTAGTCAATTAACGTGGTATTTGTAAGTTCTTTTATGAATAAGTGACTGTATTTTCTGGTGCTTCTAGTATAGAATATAAACATTCATAAATCACAGATCACCCTTTCTCTTCAGTGATATAAATAATTTATAGATGCTTTCATGTATGCTATAGAAAAAAAACAAAACAAAACAAACAAACAAAAAAAACAAAACAAAAAGCAAACAACATTAGGGTACCATGATGAATAGACTAATGCTCTGTCAGTTAGGAAGAAACACACAGCATAAGTAAAAGAATGTATGCAGTTATAGTATCATGGGCCAAATCTCCTGCAATCTCTCTGATAGCTCCCGGAGTTAAATTTATCCTCAAATTGTTGAGTAAAATTCTGTAGAAGCAAGAGGAAATTGTAACAATGAGATTTTAAAAGGCAGCCTGAGTGTTTTAAATATAATCTGTGTGTCAATTGACAGAAGCAATATCATCTTTGGCATTTTCAAGCAGCACTATCATTTTCAACAAATACTGAAGAAAAGCGTATGGTGGAAGAGTGATACAGAACCTCAAATCAGTAATTTCTCTAATTTCATATTCTACACAGTGCCAGTGTTTTCTGAGTTCCAAAAGTATATCCTTGAGATAATAAATGTAATAAATGCTGTATTTTCCATGGTACATTTTCTACTAATGAGGAAAAATGAAAAAAAACAAACACAGAGAAACCACCAAACCACCAAGAAAAACAAACAAGTTTTGGAAAGCTACTTATCACACAAATCTTAACAGCACAGAAAGATTACACAAGGGCTGTATAAATGTTTGAGGAGGGCAGGAGAAAATTTGTATGCAAAGTGCTGTACTTTAAAAATGTGACTTAGTCCCACTATACTATAAACCATGTATAAAACTTAATTATACATGCAAGCTTTGGGAAAAAAAGCTTTAAAGGTTATTTTTTGGGGAAAACTGTTGAGAGGTCTGGGAAACAGTGAAATCTCTTTGGATTGGATGGGAATCAAAACTGTTGTCATTTACAACTTTACATTGGAGCAGAAATGGATTTAAAAGCATCAGTATGGGCCATGTTATCACCTGTCTATATTCTGTCTACTTTCTGTGTCCTTTGGAAGCCACTAGAGCTTGAGTTACTGATGATATATAGGGCTAATAAAATATCTCAATGTGTATGCACATGCTGTAGTTTAGCATAGTTTTAAAAAAGACTCATGCTCATAACACAAATTAGAGGATCTCAAAAGCTGTGGAATAAAAGTGGTTATCTTGTCAGTAATTTAAATACTAAAGTTAATTTCCATGAAGATCATAAATGACAAAACCATGAAGGAAAAATCACATCCCACATCCCTTGTAAATGAGATTCATTCTTCTCAGATTAGCATGTAAAGAGGAATATGGTTCACAGAACCTTGTTGGAATTTGCAAATGTTTGTATGCTCACTAAGAAACATCACATCTGCCTTCAAAATGTTCATAAACAGACACTATTGTTCTATTGAGTTTTGGTATTGGCTGTACCACTTGCAGCTTGTATAATTGCTAGCTGCAAATTATAACCTTCAGCCACAACTATTTGGAGAGACTGTGCATTATGGGGAACTGGATAAAATACTGCATCATTTTAAAAGCATCTGAGGTAAGCAAATAAAATTACTGTAAAACTGAGTTACAACTAAAATTGTTTGGTAAATCCTTCTGAAAATCGTTAACAATATCTGCTATTCATGTTAGCTACAACAGACACAATGAATAGGACATCTTCCAGTTGTGAATAGATAATGGCTTCTAATGTAAGGATAAACGATATAAAAATTATAATTTCTTGTATATCACATGATAATTGCTGAAAAAAAAAAAAAAAGCAAATATTGTAAGTACAATGGAATGAATTACTGTAGAGTTATCTTACCACAGTCTGCATGAAAACTCTCCAACAGCAACCCAGATTGCCTTTGTATTTAAGGGCCCTTCTACATTCACAAATTAATTGCAGCAAGGTAAAATATATAGTCAAACAATTTTTTTTTTTTTTCCCTCCCTATGTAAAACATATACTTAAATTATTTTAAATCTAGTGTTTAAGGATAATAGAGGTCCGTTTTATATCTCTCCCATATTTAAACTCCACTGCCTGATTTCAGTGAGCTTCCACTGTTTGTCTAAGACACACAAATTTAGCTGCGTATGCCTTAAGTGTCTGCATCTGATCTTGTTATGAGTTAGTTGCCTAACACAGGCACACAGTTTCATTGTAGTGGAGAGGGATTTTCCTTCCCCACCTCTGACTCCAGACAGATGCAGCTCTCCTGCCCATTTTGTGTCTCATGGGGCAGCCCTGGCAGATAGTTTATCTGGCAGATCAGATTTCCTAGAGCAACACAGGCTATGGTCAAATTTTTGACATCCAGTTCACGTGTAGATACCCAAGTTAAAGAGTCCTAATTCTGAGCTGAATCCTGTGCTGTGTAAAATACTGAATAGTTTACTTGTAAATACATTTTAAAGAGATTACTATGTACAGCTTAACTATCCTGTACACCATCTTGATACAATTTAAAACCAAGATTTCATATACAGTAAGATAGTTAAACTAATTGAATTGTGTAACTCTTCCTCTACAACAAATATAAGGGCTCCCTTGATGACTTGATGAAATCATTGTACTTTAATTTGTAGAGACAATTGACTGCTTACAATATCACAAATTGCTAACATTTTAAAAATATGACATGCAATCAAAATAATTTCTGCATAGCGTTTATCTGATAAGATAAACTTATATTCACTCTTTAACAGAAACTACGGTCTTCACAGAATCAAGCCAGCAATGAACTGGTTGGTGTACATTCTTGCTTTTGAAAAGTTCAACCAAACCAACAACAGTGACTTATGCCATATCAATAGTAAGTATTGGAACTGTAGACCAAGGTCCTTCTCTATTACCATTATGTGATTACATATAAACGTTACCTTCACAGGCTAAGTTCAGCCCATGTGTCCAACTGTCCATCTCAATTGTCCTTGCAATTTCAAGTCACTGAGTATAACAATTCCCTTTCAATATGAAGTGTTTTTTAAAATGGTTTTAGTAACTACAGCTGAAATCAGTTTTGCCAGAGTTCCAGATGTTTTCACACCCTTTGGTATGCATGTAATAAGCTAAAAAGATTGTTAAATGAGAGATTATTTACTATCTGCAGATGAAAAGCTACAGTCTCTCTCTCTGTCCCCCTCCTGCCCCCTTTTATGTAACGCTATTCCAATACAAGTACTCATCTTATATTGACATGTATATGAAATGTCTGCTGTTTCTCATCGTTGCCATGCATCAGAGCCACAGTCACAAGCTAAGCATTTCAGAGAAAGGTGCTACCTTAACAGATAGATTTCTACTATTTTTTATCCTTGAATCTGATTTTCATTGTATACTTAATCATATCCTCATCTAATCAGGGGGCAAATTTACTGTCATCACTTTACGTTTGGATATAGTTCTGAATATGTAGTACACTCTTACAATCAGTACAAGAAAATGGATGTGAAAGTAAATATGTATTCTTATGGGAGAACAGACACTGAATGACAGGAATATGGAAATTACTGAAAAGCATATGTTCAATTCCCTTGGAAACTTGGCCCATTTATTTTCATATGTAGTATGATAAATTTTTAAAGCTCTTTATTGTCTGTGCATTCACTATGGAACTTAGTATAAAAACAGACTTACACATTGTGATTGTCTAATTAATTTTGGCTCATTTAAATAACTAATTTTTTGAAGTGGAAACTGGGATACCAGTATTCTGATTGTGTCATGTCATGCTTTGCTGATTAAATGTCTTTCTAAATGCTTTTAGTATCATGCATACACAAAGACTTTATTTCTATATTATTTCTATGGATTTGGGGAAAGAAAGGCTATGAAAATACTATTTCAAACTCATTTCATTGTACACGTTTAACTAATTTTCTTTCAATCTCCAAATAATAAGGCAATGCTCTAGAGACCTGGTCCCGTGCCCAGTGAAGTGAACTTGGATTTACTTGGGTCATGAATGGAAGGGATCTGATGAATGGGATGCATCTGAATTGGCTTGACTGTCCAAAAGGACTGTTTCCTATTTAACAAGCGCTAGTACAAATAACACATTAGTTGCTTATATGTAAGTCATATGAACCCAAGTATTCTGAACTTTCTGAAATGCAACAGCAAAAGAGGGATTTTATTTTACAGATAAAGTAACTGCACTTTATCTGTTCAAAGAAAAGGGTGATTCATAATATCTGGCTCATAGCTTATAAAAAAGAAACACTAATAAATTGCAGATCCTGTTTCTAAGAAATTACTTTAAGAAAGTAACTTTTCCTAGTTTAATATAGGGGAGTTAAAAAACAAACAAACAAACAAAAAGACACAGAACAAAATCTGCTTGAGTACTATCTATTTTATGTTATATTATGTCATATACATTATTCTGAATTGAATGGTATTCTATTTTCCTTGAATAATTTGGTAGTAGTTTAACTTTGCCTGTAGTTGTTTTCAGTTTCTGTCTTAAGGCTGAGTAAAAGGACACCAGTAAATGGACATAACCCAAAATAGCTTTCATCCAATTCTCTTGTTTGTCTAACTTACATTAAACACTGTGAAAGGCACCTGTCAGGTGGAGATTCAGAATATGATGGGGATAGCAAAGTGACTAGCCAACTCCATTATGTATATTGTCAGACCTTAGCATTGTCTCTTTAGGGTTTAGAATTCCTTTCTATATATGTGTGTGCTTGCATGTATAATGCAATTAAGTGTTGTTGTTCACTCTTTCAAACAAAAGATTATGGTAACAATCTGCAAGTTAACTTACAGGTGAAAAATCTCTTGTCTAAATTCACAGAAGTAATATGGCACCACAGTTCACTGTGAAATACTGCACTTAAAAGGGCAGACAAACCTAAATTTTGACATCAACCATAAAGTTATTTCATCATGTGTACATATATGTGTTTTACTTAATTTTATAGTATAATAGAAATTCAATTTCTTATAGTATCTGACAGATTAGTTGTTTCACTCTTTTTTCATGTCCAATAAAAAATTTGAGAGCCTGTCACTAGTTCCTGAGTTGTGGTTTGCTCACAACAGAAGAACAGAATAAATTAGGGAACAAAAGGTTGTATTAATCTGATAAGCACCTTAAACAAGCCTTGCTGAGCAGTTTATTCAGAATGTAATTTATCTTTTTTTTTTTTTTTTTCCTGAGAGGCTTAAGAAATGAGACTGGAATACACAGGACAGAATATTACAGAAATAGAACCTCAAAAGGGGAGAAAGTGTTTATGTTACCTCCTGGTTAGCAGCAGCTAGTTCTTCTTCCAGTGCAGAGACTCTTTCTAAAGAAACCCTCAGTCGCTCCCTTACCTAGAAGAAAAATCAAAATATGTGCAGTAACGTAATCTCTATCAGTCTTTAAAGTTAATATAATCTGCCATATGCACTACAATATGCCCTGCTAGTCTGTAGGTATGTGTGTTGCATCCTTTCATAAGACATACTCTGTAGTAAAATGTTGAAACTTAACTATAGAAAGACTAACCCACAAAACTAGGTGTCAAACTTTAAATACTGTACTGCTGTTCCACAGTTTGCCTATAATCTGATGGAATACACAGCAATTGCAAATATTCTAAGACCATATTATGCATAAAAATAAAATGTTATTCACAAGCATCTTTTACAAAGAGTAAGGAAAAAAACATTGGCAAATGTGTTAAGCCCTCTCCATGGTAGATAATCTGCTCATATTAATTGAATGCAATGAATTCATTGAAAAAATAACTTGCAGCATTGCCTTCAGACGCACACATTAAAGATTATTCATATCATTTTGCAGTTTGTTTGGGTTTAAAAAAAAATCATAAACAAGTTACACTTTCAAAAGCAGAAGTGTGTGTTGTGCTTCTATAAGCTTCAGAGATGTTCCTGTTGTATGTCTATGATTCACACCATTAATAATAATAACTAACAGCAGCAACAACAATAATAATTCGATACCTCTGAAGACATTACTGTTGTTTGAGCACCCTGGCTCAGCATCAGCTCATGTAACCACACATAACCTAAGCTAGCAGTGTGGGCACCAGGCTCCCAATATGATCAAAAGGCAGAGCTGACCTAAAGTGAGCTTCAGTGCTGTGTGTTGGTGACTTTCCCTCTTCTGTCTGGGATCTTATGGCAACTCTTCTCCTAAATTGCACAACTTCATTAGGCACCTCACCTTAAATGACTTGCCAAAATTTAGCATATATTCAGCATATATTTCAACTCCCATTCCCACTGCACTGTGTTAGTTCCAGTTTATGATCTAAGGACATTTAAGACTGTTAGTGGTGTTTGTAGAGAAAACTAATATGTTCTATTAGATCAGTAGACTCAGCTGCAAAACAAAGCAAAACAAAAATTAATCATTCGGGTACAATGAAACACTGTACATTTTCATGTATGTACAATTGTTTCCAGGCCCTTGACCCCTGAAAAAAAACTTTCATAATTTTTCCTGTGATAACTTCTAGTCTAATAAATGCCATTTTCTTTCTTTGCATGCTTTATTTTCCTTTACTACTGATAGTGAAAGCCAAATATTGCTAGAAGACTCACTAAATCACAAGAAAAGTTTACATTTCAGTAGATGAAAAGTATTTTTTATAATACTTTTATAAAAAATATAAATATTTTTTATAATACTTTTTAGAAGTATTTGTTAGCAAACCTGCAACATAGAATGTACAGTATTTTTGTTAAATCTCAATTTTAAAACTATTAAAATCTCATCAAATACACATTCGGGAAACAAACACAAAAAATAAAACTATTCAGCCTTTCTGACAAATGCAAAAATAGTTGCTTATGCAGTACTTTGAGGTTTTTGGTTTTCCTTACAAACTTCAACTTTATTTATGCAAAATTATGTAGACAAATAAATTATATGAAAACTCTCAGGTAACTATAGTTTTATTATATACTAAACTAGGCTGTTAGCCTTAAGACTATAGAAGACATGACTGACAGATGCTCAAAGAAACAAAAGAAAAGTGAGCTGAAGAGGCTTAAGATATAAGAATATTAAGATGCCCCCAAGATTAAAAAGAACTCTATTCCTTTAGCGCTATCAGAAAAAGAAAAAAAAGTAAGTTTTTTAATGATCTTCAAGATACATGTTGTAGCTTAAATGGGCATTTCATGTAGAGTTTGAATATGTAATCAACAGCTGAGCTGCAGTAACTGACTGTGTCTGTTATTCAACTAACCAAATGAAGTTTAAGTCATCCTGAAGTGGCAGTTCAGGATGCCTTTCATCTGTGAGGCAGATGAATTTCTTCATAATTTCCATGCAATTATATCTTTCATAGAAATACTTCACACCAAAACCATAACGCATTCTGACTATAGTTGAAAATCTGTTATTGTTTAAATAGCTGAAAAAGTGTTCTTGCTTCATTGTTTTACTTTAAATTTTGCTTGCTTGTTTATTTTTTTTAAATTAAAAAATTAAATTAAATATTAAATTAAAATTTTTTAAAATTAAATTTTAAATTAAATTTTTAATTCTTATCTCTGCTCAAAAACCAGAATTATTTCTACAGTTCTCCCACCTTCCAAGAGCAGCTTGATGACCTGTTTCCCTAACCAGATGGAAAAACGGTCAAGGCAGTAAGGCAGTATGACTCCACCACCTGGAACTAATATAGAATCAGAGAAAGGCTTGGGTTAGAAGGGACCTTTAAAGACCACCTAGTTCCAATCCCCCTGCTAAGGGCAAGGATACCTCCCACTAGATCAGGTTGATCAAAGCCTCATTTAACCTGGTCTTGAACACTTCCAGGGATAGGGCATCCACAGCTTCTCTGGGCAAACTATTCCAGTGCCTCACCACCCACATGGTAAAGAGTTTCTTCTGTATATCTAATGTTAAGCCTACCCTCTTTTAGCTTAAAACCATTACCCCTTGTCCTATCAGCACACTCATTGACAAAGAGTCCTTCCATCTTTCCTTTACTGGAAGGCTGCTATAAGGTTTTCCTGGAGCCCTCTTTTTTGTTGCAACAGGGGAGGTTTAGGTTGGATATTAGGAAACATTTTTTCACTGGACGGGTTGTGAGGCATTAGACCAGGCTGCCTAGGAAAGCAGTTGAGTCACTATCCCTGAAGGTGACCTGTAGATGTGACACTTAGGGATATGGTTTAGTAGTAGACTTGGCAGTGCTAGGTTAATGGTTGGACTTGATGATCTTAGAGGTCTTTTCCAGCCTAAATGATTCTATGATGCTATGATTCTCAAGGCTCAGCAACCCCATCTCTCTCAGCCTGTCTTCATAGAGGAGATGCTCCAGCCCTCTGATGATCTTCCTCTCTCTCTTTTTCCTCCCATGCTCTCTATCTTCCCAGAGTTTCCCCCAATTCCTCAGCAGATCCTAAAACCTCTTTCTGTATCCTTCTTCTCTTCCCAGAACCATTTCTGTCTTTCACTAGCTCTACACAAATGTATATGTAGTCTGTGTCCTACCAGTGAGGGGTGTAGTCCTGTCTCGAGAAGTCTGATTTGAACCTCTTTGAAAACAGTGGGAGCTGGTAGAATATAATTTCTTAATGGAAATCTCAGCCCACATGTAAAAAATACATAGAGAAATGAGTCTTCTTTCTGGCTTCAGTCCTCTTGGCTGTAAGTGCTGCTGAGGGACAAAAATGATTGAGGAAAATTTCACAAGATGGTAATTGCTACTAGCTGAAATTAAATGCAATGAGTTAGCAATTTTACTTTAATTTTTCCTAAAGTTTCCTGAAACTGTATATATTCAAGCCCAAGTGAGCTGATTTATAAATTCTCATTTATAAATGAGAATGCATGATTTTTAAAAGTCTAACACTTGCATTCTTTTAGAGTATTGTTAGAATTTGCAAACCAACTCGGCCACATCACTGAGGAGGTCAGAGTGCCATAACAAGCTGGAATCACACAAAAACCTTTTTACACTGTGGCTCTGTAGAACTGAATCATAGCGGGTTTTATACAGACATTTTACAGCCTGAAAAACAACTCTACCTGGAAATAATAGGCAGCTGTTTCAAAGACAAAGTAGGAGACACATTTTTTACATAACAATTCAGAAAAAAACAGGTAGAGAATTAATGTCATTATTTTGAATATCAACCTATTATGTTCAAAACCAAGCTTTGCTTTCTTGTCCTTTTGTCAGTAACAACATGGAACAGTATCAGCGTGAAACAGAGCTACAGATGGAAATTGCCTTGTCTTGTATTGCCTTGCCTTCCTTTCCCTTCATATTCCTCCTTTGCATGTACACAGTTAATGTGTTGTCTTTTTTTATAATGGCCTAACCAAAATTGCAGTCTGATGGCTTTTATTTTTTCTCTGATTATAAGATTTTATAAAGGATATGAAAGCAAATTCTGTCTTGGCACAGAAGTCTTCTTTTTTCTTTTCATCTGAGCAATGAACAACTAATTTAGACTCACATTTGCCATGGTGACGTTGGAAATGTTGCAACTAATTTTTTGTGTTCAACCACATACTTAGCAGTTATTAAAGCCAATCTTCCATTATGCCAGTGAAAAAGAAAAAAAAAAAGAGAAAGAAAGAAAGAAAGAAAATAATAATAATAAAAAGCTGTATCAGTGTTCTGATTTGAAGGAGAAATCTGCTCTACTTTACTGCCCAGAAATTGTTACTTTATTTCTTAATTCAAATTTACTTCTTAGTCTTCAACTGATTTCACTTGGAGAACACAAAAGCTGAATAAAGATTTAAGGTTTGGTCATTCACATTCCAGAAAAGAGCACAGGTTGCAAAGGTCATACCAATGTATTCAATACACATATATTGAGAAAAATACTTTGAGTAGTATTTACCAGTTTGTGATTGTGTTAGTGTTTTCTTGAACTTTTTAAGTTCATATATAATAAACTTTGAACCTAAATAAGGGACATCAGCAAAAGTCTCTGAAAGCCATATAAATATGTATTACACTGATTTTTGTATTGGATTACCTCTTCAAATTTTTGTTAAAGAAAACAAACAGAACCATCCCAATTTGTCATAGATGCATTAAAATCTGTTTTTCTGGGTCACTTGCTTCTGAGAGGCAAAGGAGTGGGAATGACTGCAAAGTATGTTTATCTGACACTTTTTTTGGATGAATTAATAGAATTTGACATCGTTTTATCTGTAGCTTAAAGACAGTAATTGAGTAAATGTTGTTCATATAAGTAAGCATTACTGTGTTTGAGTTTATCACTTCAAAAATAATCTATTACCTAAATTTCATACAAAATGTATTCCTATTTTCTTGGGAACTAGCTAAGGTTTTACTAAACGGGACTTCACAAAGTAAGACTAATCAGATGTCATCTGATCTATTGGAAAACAGTACAATATGCACTCTTAAAGGCCAGATTCCCATTATGGTGCCACAAATAGAAAAGAAAAGGCTTGCTCTCTCTTTGTCACTGGGTGAACCCAATGTGGGCTCAGATGACCGGGTACTCCACTGGCTTTTAAATTCAGCCATGTTATCTTGAAATCTAACATAGTCAAGGTTATGTTAGCACCACTGTCGGTGCAAAATATCACCCATCTTTCTCTGTCTCCTAGCAACTGCTTCCCACTTTTTTCCTAGCTGTCAAATTCTTTCTTCTTTCTCTCCAGATCTGCAGCCCACAAAGAGCTTTTAAAAACACTTGCACATGCTAGAATTGAATCACTTTTGTTCATGAACACTCTAGTGAATAAAAGCTCTCTTAGCTACTTGCTAATGAATAAAAAGATAGTGGTAATGTTGACGTGAATAGGTTGTTTTTGTTTTCAACAGTAGACAGGTATACTTTTCTGCCATGAATTAATCTTAAGAGAACTAGTGTTTTTTTTTGAATCTTAGCTAAGACAGTAAGATCTGGTAGTTTCGTTTCTCTGTGAAGATCAATTCGACATTTTGTCTTAACAAATCAAATAAAAATGAGCTTGGAGAAGAAGTTCCTTATGTTTCTTCTTTCCAAATGTACATTTTAAAAGTTGAACCAAAACTCTAAATCAAAATAGAAAAAAAATATGCAGAAAACAAAACGTTCAGACAGATATTAGGAGGAAACTAAGCTATATAACAGTATGAATAAATAACATTTTTTTCTAGTTTTTGTTCTTCCTGAACTACATATAAGTAATATGTACTTCCTGACCTACTCAAGTACAATGACTAGTCTAACCATGAAGTTAATGTAAGCTTGTATTTTCTATTCCATACTAATGATGTCTAGCAAATCTCTTCTTCATCTGCTGTGTTATAAACTGTTCCATATATGCATGTATACCCCATAGTGTTGTTTTACATTATTTATATATTTTTGTTGCATGAAACAAAGAAAGATATCATCTACTTAACAGCAGTAAGAGAAGCCTTTGAGACCTGAAGCATTTAAGCAGGTCAACAGTGATTAACTGAACTGGTATATCTATACAGATCATCTTCCCTTTAAATACTGCTGTAAATTTCAAGTGACTTATGCAGTGGAAAAGCCTATTAAAAATGTGATGCTAGAATTTCACACTGGTCCCTGTCCTAACCAGTCCTAATCTCTGTTTAAAACTTGTCCTTTTTATTTTTTTTATCAATACCCGTTGTTTGCAGCATATAAACTAACTTTATACTTAGAAAAAAAAACCACAATCACTGAACATAATGTTACTGTAAAAAAAAAAAAGTCTAGATTCCTTTGGAATGAAAAATTATATAAAATATGTCATTAAATAGACCAGCTACACCGTGACCCTTTCCATGTCTTTTTGCTGACAGGATGTGTGACAACTCTAAATATGAAGAAAATCTAGAATTGGTAGCAAAACTGCCTATGTCAGTTTTCAGTCTAAGAAATTTAGTATAATTAGACATATAAAGATGCTTGAAAATAACATACAGTTTCTGTCAAACTAAATTCCTATAGAGAAATACATTTAGTGTAGTATGAATTTCATTTGCTGTGACAATTCACTTGGCCAAGAAGACACAAGGAATTTTTTGAGATACATATAACACAGTAAATAGACTGTAAAAAATATAAAACAGTAAATAGTCAAAACTAAAGGAATGTTATCATTACCTCCATGCCCTAAAATGAAAATTTGCACAAAGTGAACTACAACTATGACTTTGGCATTGGATAATAGGGTAAGAATAACAGCATACTCTTACTGCCTTCTGCTCTCCAGGATTTATCTATTGGGCTTAACCAAACAGGACTGGCTCTCTGCTATTGGGAAGTTCATGAAAAGCCTTCATTCGATAGGGAATGAAGAGATGCTGAAGGAGCTGACGGTGAAATAACTGTTAAAGATACTCATGCTCTCTCTGAGTAATGCTATCATGGCCATGGTTGCTCTTTACTGGTCTGTCTTTTGGATGAAAGCTAAAGATAAAGCCTAGACTTCCTGTAATATCTAGAGAACCAATAAGCATTCTGAGATAAGTTCAATTCCTGGTTCTCCTTAAACAGGCCTCCCTGGAAAGATGAATCCTAAATTGATATGTTTTATTTTCCATCTTAGAGTCTGTTTTACATTTTTCATTGCATTTTATTATAGTAATGATTGTGTTTTTATAGTTGTACTGTGTACATAGCAATCCTTGCACCACTAGTCAAGTTTTGTGACAAAGCTTGTTACAACACCTCAAGATGTTTTTGTGTAGGAAGTGAAGATAAAACAGCAAATTTGTGTTTAGGAAGAATGTAAACACCTTCTGATTTTTTTTGTAAAGATTTACTGAAAATATCTTACTATGCTTTTTCAAGGTTGTGATGGTTAAGTTATTGGTTTTCAATGCAATTCTGTCAGTTTTCTTTACCCTTTATCCTTAACCTACTTCCTTTTTGGGTGCATTTTCTGATGAGGCGGTTTTTATTTCCCGTGACATCAATATATTCTGTATTTTTTTTCCCCTCACTATTTATTAGTAAGGTCTGCCAACTGACCTCCCTAAGCACAGCAACAAATCTGTGGGAGCAAAGCATAACCCACAATACAAGAAGACAGGACACTTTAGTGAATCGGGCATACTTGAGTCAAAGGGGCTAGACTGGCTGCATGCAAAGGTGCTGACAGACTTGATTAATTCATTGTCATAATGAGGCTTTTAATATCTTTGAAAGTCATGGCAGTTAGGGAAGGTTCCCAGTGGGTGGAAAAAGAACAAATCATGTCCATCACCACAAAAGGAAACAACTATCCTGGGAAGATCCTGGAAAACACAAACTGATCAGTGTTGTGATATTTATGGAACAAATAATCCTAGAAGCCATTTCCAGGCACATAAAAGATGAGACAGTGGTTGGGAAGAACCAGCATGACTTTGTAAAAGAGAAATGTCACCTGGCCAGCCTTACTACTTTTTGTGTGATGAGATGCCTGGCTCCATGGATAAGGGGAGAACAGTGAATGTTTTAAGACTTTTGGAAGATCTTCAATTTACCCCACTAGAGAAAAAGCTGAGATATGAATTGTATAAGTGAGTTATACAGTAGATGGAAAATTGGCAGGACTGCAAGGCTCAGAAATTGGTGATCAATGACAAAGTCCAACTGTCATCCAATTACTATGGATGGAAGAATCTCAAGAAACATAACAGGTTTGGAGTGGAGAAAGCAGTTTAGAAGAAAAGATTTATGTATTGTGGTGAACAGCAAGATGAACGACTATGTCCTTGTGAAAAAGGCTGGAAGCACCTGGGATTACTTCACCAAAAGTTAAGTCAGTGGGTCAAGGGTTTTGTTTATATATCTCTACTCAGGACTTTAGATACTGCAGCTGGAATACTTTGTCTAGTTTGGGGCTTTACAGTACAAGAAAGACACTGACGGACTGGAGTGAGTTTACTGGAAGCCCACCAAGGTGGTCAGGGGCTGGAGCACATGGCATATGAAGAGAGGCTGGGTCATTTCAAACCTAAGAAAGGAAGGTTCGTGGGAAACTTTACTGCTGTCAACAGCTAGCTAACAGAAAGCTGTGAAGAAAAAGACAGCTTCTTCTTGGAGATGCACAGTGATAGAGCAAGAGGCAGCAGGTGCAAGACTCAGCAATAGAAATTTCAACTAGATGTTGTAGAAAAAGAAATTACAGTTAGGGTAATGAAACATTGGAACTATAATCATAAAGGTTTATTAGCCAATTTGGGTGTCTGCAGTCTTTTTCACTTCCATTATTTTTGAATAAAAATCCCACTAATTGCAACGATAAATGTAATGTGGTAGCATTCTAACATCGCGTATCTGTATGGTATATAAAACATCTGTGTTCTATTCCTTTTAGTGAGAATTACTATAACATGAACACATAATTTTATACAGGATTTGTACCTGAAAATAATGTGTACTAGGTTTATAACAGGTTATTCTAATAGCATTTACTAAACTGCTTCCTTGAATAACCTTGGAATGTTTTATAATAAAATCGGATTCATTATTTCACAAGAAAAATGGTTCAAAGCACAGGTGAATAACACATAGAAAGAAGTCATTTTGGCCAATCAATTTAACAACTTTTCTATTGTAACAAACCTCATGTTAATATCACTGCAGATATCTGATTTTTCTACACTGACCATTATCACTACCACTGGGAAGAGACACAGTAGATACATAAAATGTGTACCCGTGTCAGTCCAAAAATTTTAAATGAATACAGATTCAAATCTGTTATATTAACTTAAAAAAAATAATAATTTAGGAATACAGGCCAAAATATTATATTTGGCTTCAGTCTAAGTCTGTATCTAATCTAATTGATACATAAAATAAACTGCATAGTAAAATAAAACCTAAACATTCACAAAAATATATATAATAAATAAATAATTGCTGAATAATCAGAATATATTTAAAATTTATTTCTTGTTATTCCTCATATATTTCCAACATGGTGTCATAAAGTACAAAGCAGGAGAACTCTTTATAGTTTTATGAACGTCTAAAGTGTTGGATAAAAATCAAGGCTCAGACCACAAACCTTATAAATCCTCTAAAGATTTTTCTTAATAATACAGAATTTTGTAAGTCTTGACGATGGCCCAAAACTTATTAAAACTAATTGTTAACAGCAGCTAGAAGTCACTATATTCCTTTTTCTAAATTTCCTTTCAATATACTTTCACAATACGTAACTGAATAGAACATATACCTTAAGAGACACACATAATAATTTTAATATATAACCTAATATACAAAATAATTTTGGAGTTGGCATAAGTTACTTAAATTAATTTAATTCTGAACCTGACACTTAAACCCTGAATGACTCATAACCCATGTTTCACTCTTTAGCTAGCAATGAAGAATAAATGCTACTATATGACTACAGCTACTCTTTTCATAAAGCTGTTTTTAAAATAATAGTTCCTTAAATATTGTCAACCTTCTTCAAATATTTCTAAATAAAAAGTTAATTTTATTACTGTGAGGCCAATAAACTGGCTCTATACAACAGAACTCAACCATGCAGTCAACAGTTCCAGATGCTGTGCTGCACAAGAGGACTCCACTGCTCACTCAGCCTCCTCAGAGAAGCAACTCAGACGCAGTTCTGAGCCCAGAGAAGTCAGCCAAGACAGGCTCTACGAGGAACTAGGTTCCTTGCTTGTGAACAATGCTCCCTGCATGTGCAGTTTTGAAGCATTTCAAAATGCTTCAAATGAATCATAATTCAGATGCATCATTTTCTGAGTATATTGTTTCTAGACTTGAATTAGATTTTGTAATTCATATAAAGAAATACGCAAGGTGATACCTCAGAATTACATGAAGTTTTATTCACACAAAAGTCTTTCCAATACAAAACACATACAGAATACAGTGGAAAGACTCCCTTTAATAATATGACTAGGCTGTTAACATCATGAATGATTTTTAATCTCGATTCTGCAAGCTCTCCATTAACTTTGATAATGAAGGATCTACTACTCATTTCATACTACACTAATCTTAGAGAAAATGGTGTGCTTATGTAGTAAATGCTGCAAACATCTCTGAAACTTAGGTTTTCCTTCCAAAAAGTTTTAAGAGGAAAGCTCTTTTACGTAACTAGAAATGTCTCTTTCTGCCTCAGTTTGTGCTTTTAAAGTTTGAGAAGTCTACATTTTCTCATCAATAACTTTCTTGAAAACATATTAGAGACATAAATTCCATCATGGCATTTAATTCCTAAATAGGAGAAGTCTTTCTGGTAAGGGACAGATTTGCTTGTTTTGAAAAGTCAGTATTACTGACTACGAAAGACAGCTAAAGTGACCCAAATTGCAAGGTAACTATTGGTCACACATTCTTAAGGACTTCTTTGAACATGTATAAATGTTTCAAGTACAAGACATATACCAAGAAGGAAACACACAATAAGCATTATAAAGCACAGTATAGTAAGTCAAAGGGAGTATCTGATAACATTCTTTCCACACTGTACCTTTTCATCCAAAGCCTTGTGGTGCTCAAATAGTGATTTCAGAGCTTTGAGGACTTCAACTTCACTGGAAACTCCTGAAGGAGACTGTGCTTGCCGTTTCACCACTGTCATCCTCAGTGACCTTTCGTGTCTTGAGACAAGGCACTCCAAATGCTCCAGTAACAGCTATTGGATTTGATATAAAAGGTTATTAATTCTTATGCACTTAAATGCTATGGAAATTCTAACTACAAAGTGCGTGGTACCAAATGGCAATTTTCTTGGCCACCTCATTATGGGAGGGACTGTTGGAATTATTGCCAACATTTTATGATTCAAAATCAAATGAAATCAGATCAGTAGAAAAATAGAAAATCAACTCCTAATTTCATTTAAAACTATGAAAAGTAAACTCAACAAATCACTCAGCATAGAGTCACTATTTAACTAAGTAAAGTACATATTTACATTATTTGTCATTGTAATTGATAAGCATTAGCTATCAAATAACAATCAAAACCAGTCTAAAACATCATGCAAAAATATAAAAGCAGCTTATAATTATTTCACCCTAACTGTGATATCTTTAAATTGTACTGGAAGTTACTTAACCAAGTATGTAAAAGCAAAATGTATATTTCATTACATTTTTAAGATTATTTACTCTAACATGTCTTTATTGTCACTAACTTGTTCTAAAATGTTCATTGTGTCTGTTTATTACAAACATCAGGGAAGACAAAATGGTTCATGAACAGGGTATTTCAGGCTATTGTAAATAACCTGCAGAATAACCTGTAAATGACATATTGTAAAAACATATGATAATTGTTTGTCATTATTACTCTAAGTATGTTAAAAGAAATACTAAAATGACATCTTGGTGTACAGAAAATTCACCATTTATCTAGGCTTTCATATCTCTAACCCTACTGTTCTTACTATCTGAACATAGAAGATAATTGCTTAGCAGTAAGGCTGTAGCAGGATAGCTAAATTCATGAATCACAACACTTGATAAATGTTTTGCAGTTACAACATACAATTATACCTAAACCATTGAACTGGAAATTTTAAAGTTACATAGATAATTGTTTATTATTGCTCCTTTGATGCTATTCTTAATATAGCTACTATTAGAAAAGAGTTATATTTTTCTGTCGTCTATAGCTATTCTCAGACACATAATGACCTTTATTGTTACATGAACTAATAGACACAAAAGGGTATAAACAGGGTATAATCACGTTAGAATAGTTATATACAGCTATCAGACCAGGAACAATTCAGGTTTGATGTTATCTTTACTTCAAGCACGATTCCTGTATGTGGATTTGCACCTGCTTATAATTTTACAATAATTGCATTATCCACAAAAAATAGTGAATACATGTATGAATAATATTAATACACAAAGAATTGCAATGGATCCATGAAATTCAAGAAAGATGTGTGTTTTGTAACTTAGATTAGATCAGGACTGTTTCCAAACACAGAGTCCTTCTGTTCATAACAGAAATTAAATGCACATTTAACTGCTATCATAACAGAATTTTTGAATATGGTCTAAATTCATTACCTTTGTGATTTTTTTTTTCCCAGGCCACTTAGTTATCTAGGGGATAACTGAATAAAAGAAAGTCAATAGTTATCTAGGAGATAACAAAGGGAAAGAAAGACAATAGTTGATTACTAATTCTACAGCCTACTTTCTGTCCCATATCTTCAAAGAAAGATTTCTGAGGAAATTGGAAAAAAAAAAAAGGAAAATACTGAACCACAGTTAAACTTTCAGCACAGACAAGTAAGTCAGTCTGCAGTTGTCCACAGCTTAAACTGACACCCATTAAAACAATGCAGTATTCCATAATCTTGCTAACTAATTTTTGCCCTATCACGGAGCAAATTTATCATATTTGATGCTCTACTAACCTAAACAAATCATCCTGGACCAGAAGGGAGAATTCTTAGAGCCTGTATTCAAGTCTTCTTTAGAAGGAAAAATGAGAAAATTTGGTATAAGAGGGAAGAAAATTGATGGCAACACAGAATTCTTGACATGGAAAATAAAATAATTACAGAAGCAATTATGCATAAACTATAAAACAGAAAAATAAGGAACATGGGAAAAAGGAGCGATAAGGAAAAAGTAGTGTACATTTATCATCCCATTTTGAGCTGGGATAAACAGATGATCTTGACAGGGAACTTGAAGTCAGCATGGACAGAAGAAAGGTGGGAACCTTCTTAAGAGAAGGAAGAATGGAGACTGATGAAAGTGATGGGGACTAAGAAAATAAAGTTAAATATGATTTCCATGTATAAAAGAGACTGGAATGGTCTGGGGGTACAGGAAACTCAGAATTTCTTATGGGGTGAATGTGGAGGAGTTTACTGTGTGGGATGAACAGCACAGCACCATAGCCCTTTGTACAGCAGCACATAAAATATTTAACTTTAGGCTAAGTTACTATCATGTTAAAAACTTGTAATACATAAAATTAAATCAAACCAAAGCCATCCATTTAATATACAGAAAAGTTAATTTTGTCCTTAACTGAGAATTACCATTTTAGAGGTGACAAATCCAAATATAAATGTCTGCACATATTTCATAGTTGTTAAATAAAACTTCAAGTGCAAAATATTGTGTTGCCTTTTTAACCTTAATATAGAAAGATGAGATGATGTCACAGGTAAGTGTCAAAACACTCATGCTGGATTACTGAACTACATATGAACATTTCATGCTTTTTCTTACTGTTCTTATTCACTCTGACCACTCAACTAGTAGTGGTTCATTTTTCTGGAAACCACCTCTGCAGTATTTTCTTTGCTGTCAGCCCTCAGAGTGCTCAAGAAGACATGCTGACACAGGTTTCTGGCTGATAGCAATTTATTATTTTTGCTTTACAACAAAAGTCAAGTCTATTTCTCCACAAAATCTGTGAGCACTGCTTAAAGCAAATCCACTTTAGCTGACCAGAGAGTATGACTAACCTGTGCTGCGTTACTCCAAGCCATGCTGAAAGGGAACAAAACCAACCCAAGAGTTAGAACATCTGACAGCAAATCCTTGCTTCCTCCTCTGCTGAAATGATACTGCTATTTTATTCATTTTTGCTTCAACTACATGTACATAAAATGTGTGTGTATATATATAAAAATATATATATTTAAAAAAGGTCTTCCCTACATTCCTGGGGATGGCACATGTAGCTACAGTTGCAGAAGTATGAAATGTTAGTTACTACATTAATGGGGAAAGAGACATATAAAAACACAAAACTGATATTGAAGAAAATAGTGTGTCTGAGCAATGTTAAAGTTAAGTGACTGAAGGAAATCAAAGTATCTGGCTGGAGGGGAGATGGGTGGGGATGGGATGGCAGGGGTTGTGTTGAAGACTTTCTCTGTTATATACATGTACCTCAATAATTACCATCCCATATATTTGTGAAGAACAAAACAAGATTTCACATCAAAATACTAATGTAAAAATATTGGTAATTTAAATTACAAACAATTTGTTTAGGTATTGTTGTATTTTGTATGTTGCAATTACACTCTGGCATTAACAAAGAACATGTGCTGCTGAGCATTTTCTGCTCCCTCACGCTGTGTCAAGCTGCTACAGTTGTCAGGCACTCACAGGGAGAGGCAGCTTGAAGAGAGAAGATGAAGATCAACAGCAGCAAGCAGGACAGAATCACCCACGCATAATATCCAGTCAATGCTATGCTTTTCTTGCTGGAAAGCATAAGCTTGACAGTAAATTATGAAACTGACAACTGATTTTTACTCTTATGCTGGGCAATTTTTAGGATTCTCAAGATGATGTGATGAAAATTTTACCTTAGCTAAATGTGGTGGAGGTTTCTAGAGCTCTGGACTCTTCCTGAGCACAAACAATGTTTAAAAATCATCATATAAAGACTGAAAAATGCTCTAGTGCATATTTTCTGAAGGAATGAAGCATATTTAAAATGATAATTAGAGCTAATAGAGATATCTACTAGAATACAGTTTACTGTATTTCTCAGATGGCTTACAAAGCATTGTAAAATGGAAATGCATAAGTAGATTTAACAATACAAGCTACATGTGCATAGGTTATCACCTGCCTATATTTTTTATTTTACTTTTTTTGCAAAATAAAATAAAATAAATAAAATAAAAAGAGAAGGTAGTGGAGAGAAAATGAGAGGCATAAATAATGGAAGATAGGGAAAATAATAATATAGAAGAAAATAGATTTTCTTCTACAGAACTAAACTAAGACACACTTGGTTTAAGGGATTCCTTACAGGAATGGTGCAATGCACTAAGAGCCCAATGGTCTTTCGAGGTCTACTTACTAATCAGTACAGTCAAAACTGAATTTCCTTTCAGTCTGTATTTAGAATGCTCATTGTTTGGTGACACTCCAACTCTTGTGCAAGCAAAGAAAAGTAAAATAAACAGATACGGGGTTGCAGATTATCTTTAAAACCAGTCATTAAGCCAGTAATTTTCCTCAGCATTGTTCAATAGTGCTGGAAACCAATTTGCTCCCAAGGTTAGCTGGGGTGATATCAAATAGCTTTACTGGTAAACTGCTGGTGAAAAATCTTACTTTGAAAAAACAAAGTTACAGCCTAGCTGCAGCTTATGTCCTACATTTGTATTTCTTTAAATAAGATACTGGCAACCTGAAACCTAATGGAAACACACATATGTGAAATAAAAGAATGAAAGAAAATGTAATAATCAGGATAATGATACAAAATATGGAAATGAAGAAAGGTTCTGTTATGAAAATAAGGAATAGCAATATAATGACTATTTGTTTGAACAGTTGATACTACTTGTTGTTACACAGTGTCTGGAAATACAGGTGTTGAATTACTATCTATTAAGTAGCTATTGTCACCCTGTTTTCTGTGATACAAGCTCTAATTTTGGAAGAAGAAATGTAGGGGCATAGGAGAGAGATCATAATATTGATGAAAAAATAATGACTTTTGCCATCATTTGCATTAGGGAAATAATGTTTTTGCCTTTACAGAATCTTAGGAAACAATTATACTTATTTTCATGCTTTCAGACTGTAAGAACTTGCATTATCTTGTTTAAAAAAGACAGTGTCTGTTTTAGTATCAGCAACTATTAAACTAATGTAAGTAAAGGGATCTCTAAGAAAATCGATTAAATAAAGGATTTAAACCCTTCATTTAAAATATATTCTTAGAGTTTTACAACACAACACAAGGACAATTTAACCATATAATGGAGGGCAAAATTCTGATCTATGGCTACTATGAGATGGCAGTGACTAACAGAAGATGTTGCAGAAATCATTCATTAAGGAAGTGAGACAATAAAGTTGAACCTAAACCAGTGATGTTTACTTCAAGTGCTTCATCTCCTGAGGTACTGAGTAAAAGAAACGTAACAACTAACCTTTGTTAGTATTTCATTCATGAGCATAGGTTTCTTTTTTCTTGTTTCTAAGAAGACTTGAAATACAATATTTCTGAATAGTTTGAGTAACATTTTATACCATATACAAAAATTATATATATATATATTTAAAGATAAAAATCAGATTAATCCATATCAGTATGTTAATAGATTTTTGTTTCAGTTGCCCAACCAAAACCCAGTTTTCCTCATAACCATATTCTGATTAAAAAAGTTAATCCTACAAACTTTTTCTACTTTTGAAGAATACAGACTGAGACAAAAATAAATTTCAACTTTAATTTAAATTTAGCATAGCCAAATTAGTCTTATTTTATAAGTTTGTGCCAAAGTACAAAGTACAAAGACATCAGTCTTACGTGATTGCTAGCTAGACAACATCAATAGAAATAACTAACATTTTCTATTAAGATATTTTTGTATATGTTTTCAAAGTCACATGCAATGCTTTTAGAGAGAAACTGTTTGTCTTCCTGTCAGCAATACGACACCAATCAATACATATACATATGCTCTTGCATTTTTTATTTTGCCTTATGTACTGACAGATTAAGTTGTCAGCTAAGTTCTTGACATGAAAATATTTCTACCATAATATGTGAGAAGTTAATTATTGTAGGCAGTAAAAATACATATTTAAAAGCAAAAGATCACTAGGGAGCTTTGTTTAAGAATATTGCTCAAAGGATTGAGTAGGAATACAACTAAAGACTGGGGTAAGATTTAAACGATGGTCTTGTAGCTGAGACCTAGAGTTTATGGGTTGCAAAGAATGTTATGCCAGTGTGTTCTCTCTCTAATGCATTTCACTGTCAAGGTCTGACACTGCAGCTTGTCATAAAATAGCAAATCAGGTCTTGAAGCTTTTTTTGTGGAGACTGGCAAAAACTGTATGAGGGTGTTACCACAAAATAAAGAAACACATGGGTGTGGGTCTAGAATAAAGTAAAAAAAAAAAAACAAAAACAAACAAACAAACAAAACTATTAGCAAAGCTTAAATGGAAGTGTAAAAGGGTGCTAGAAGGCAAGAAGTGACTGGGAGTGTGTACTGAGAATCTGACAGATTTGCCTCTTTAATTTCTTCTTGCTGATCTCCAGTAGATGCTATCTTTACAGGGAGGTAAAAGGTTGGATTAAAAAGTTTCAAAACAGGAACATGAGCATTTAGAACTGAGCTTCTTTATTTAAGAATAAAGGAAGTGATACCTGGGAAAAAAGTAGTTGTACTGGGTAGTGCTGCTATGTGTCCTTAGGGGCAGGTAAACCTTACTATCATAGCTGAGCTAAAGCTGGGTTAGGTGTGAACAGTAGTGGTATGGATAGAAAGAAGAATTAGCTGGACTCACTTTAGCCATCAGAAAAGACATTTTTTTCATTCCAAAAGTCTTCTAAATATTATTACTTTAATAAGAATCTTTATTTTAATAACAGGAAAAAATGGAACAGCTTTTTCTGACAGACTATTATTGTTGTTTTGCATTAATAACAGCATAAATCTCAGCTTAAAAAGTGCTTCATTATGGACAATGATTTGTCAATGAATGTTGGAAATCTCATCACTAGTACGTCATTGAGATGATTGTATTCTGAAGACAACAGCTTTGTGCCTAAAATGCTGGTCTTTTCCTATAAACAAAGTGTATGGGAGCCTACAGAAAACAGCATGACTATTACAGCAGACTCTGGCGACTAACTTAGTATATGACAGCCTGGCAAGAATATATACGCATGACACAATAGTGTCATAATTTGTTAATGAAAATGTTGGAGGACAGGCTAAGGCATCATCTCTGACTTTTTTCTCTCTCCTTCTCTGTTAATTCTTTGTCTATATCTTCCCCTCTTGTTTACAAAATGCATTTAAATGCATTTTCTACATTTCCTGCATATTTTTGTATACTAAATCTTTTCATCTCCAATGCCTAGATTTGTCCTCACTCTCAAGAAAAAACAGTAGAGTTTATTAATTTAAACTGTAAGGACTTCTGGCAAGATCATCACACTCTAACTCTCATTAATTAGTATTAAATGCTCACAAAAAATCTCTTACCTTGTAGTTTACATAGAATAAGAAGCATAATATAGGACAATATATAATTTTCTTGGTTTGCAAAGGAAGTGCTATGACAGAGCACGATCTGACTTGTAGCTGACTCGGTTAGACCACTGGGCTTTTTTTTTTTTTTTTTTTTTCCTACTCTGAGCTGCTTATTATATCAGACACACAATAGGTATTGGTACACTGCATTTTTAATATACCATACTTGGAGTTCAATTGGCTTTGTAGAGAAATGGAAAAGGATTTGTGCTACACAGTTTTGTCTACATTCTTATGAAGAACATATGACATCTGAGAATATGTCATTGCAAATTTGTTTATTTTTCTAGTTTGTGCTAGAAATTAACACAAGTTATTGTTTATTCTATATAAATGGTTTTCTAAATTGACTTTCCTAGTTTTCTTCCAAACACTAAAAACAGGCAATACATGTAGCAGTTAATGATAATTTAAGCAGCTTTAGAAATACTTCAGATTTGTAGTTGAGATGGCTTGCTAAACCTAAAGAATGCACTACAATTCCTATATTTTTCTCTATTCATTAATTCTGTTTTTGTGGGAGCTACATGTATTTTGGTCTGTTTAGATTGTATAAAAATCATGGGAGAAAAAGTAGGCTTTATCTATTTTTCCCATCACATTTTCCAATCTCAACACATCTATGACTTTTGTACTTAAAAGTGATCATCTCTTCTTGCTCCTCTGAGCTGGTAGATGAAGCAGCTTTCTCTTTGTAGAAATCTGTATCACCTGCCTTTGGGTTTCTGAAGTCTATAGCACTATGGTGCTACATCTGGGCAGTAAAAAGCAGTGAGAAATATCCTCTCTCAGTTCTTTTGTCAAGCACTTTGTTAGTTATCCTTCAGAATGCAAATCAGCTAACCAAGGAAATATGTTATTTGCAATGCCAAAGTGCTATTAGTTTAGTGAAAGGATGAACGCAGGAAGTTACTAAGATCATAGAAGAATGGAATATGCATGTGAGAAAATATCTTTGGTGTTCAACCTCTGAGATCTATTCCGTATGCCTATTTCCAGTATGACTCCTGCTTGATCTGGCCATCTCTTTCCTCAAGCCATTTTACACACTTTTACATTTGTACCATCTTGTAGACACTAGAAAGCATTATCATGGATTCTTGATTACAGACAGAATAATATATTTTGATTGAAGTAGAATATAGCAAATTTAAGGGTGAAATCTTGTCCTCTCTCTATGGCAAATGACATTCACTTCAAGGATCACAATGGCTGCATGTAGGCTAAACAACATTTATCACTATGATACACGTGGCAGCCTTCACCTCATCCTTATTCAGATCAAATCCAAGGCACAAGGGAAAGCTGGGTCTGCCATACATCTGTATTTTGCCTTGATAAGAGATGAGGGTGCATGCAGGCTACTTTTGCAGGGCCAGTGGCTTGGAAAGCTTTGCGAGTCCCTTGTTACAGAAAACATGAAAACTGAACGTACTTACCTCATTATACACAAAATCTGTTTGTCGTTTAGTTTGTTATTAATATATTTTGCTAAAACACAGTCATTTCCTGCAGAACTGTAGTATTGTAGACATGTACTATTACTTAGATTCTGATAAATCTCGTACTAATTGAAAGATATCTGCAAGGAAGGCAAGGAATTTTATCTTCTTTTTTACACAAATGATGATCTAAATTTATATGTAAGTATATTCCTCCTGCTTTACACATACATGATATCAAGAAAGTCTGCTGTGTACTTACTCTTGTGTTGTTTCTTTCAGCTTTCAGTTCTGAAATCTCCTCCTCCTTTTCAAGCAGCTGTTCCCTACATGCGTTTAACTCTTTTGTCAGTGCAGCAAATTCCTATGAAATAAAGTTAAATATGAAGTTAAGTTTAAACCCCAAAATCATTAAATATATATGCTTTCTAGAGTTTTAGGATTTATATAATATTTACAAATCATCAGCACAAACTAAAATAGCATGTATAAACATCAACACTTACCAAAAGCTTTTAAAATTATGGATTTTTCATTGAAAGACTAATAAATCTAATAAAAAGCACCTATGCAAAATACTAGCATAAGTTTAGAAATAAAAGAAGGTCTGAGATGACGACAACATTCCCCAAACAACATACCAGAACTACAGCACAAAGAAAACAAAATTGGCCTATTTTATAACAAGAGAGACACCACATAATGAGCTTCAACTCAATGTATCCACATATGTATCTGTGAAATATTCCTATTTCACAGAATCACAGAATTTCTAGGTTGGAAGAGACCTCAAGATCATCGAGTCCAACCTTTGACCTAACACTAACAGTCCCCACTAAACCATATCCCTGAGCTCTACATCTAAATTTCTTTTAAAGACTTCCAGGGATGGTGACTCCACCACTTCCCTGGGCAGCCTGTTCCAAGGTCTTGATTTTAATATTGCTGTTACTCTTCAAATATATACTTAAATTTTACCTATACAAATGGCAGTCAGAGATTTGCCATTAATTTCAATAAGGAAAAGGTTTCATTTTGTCTACTTTTGACAAGCCCAACATATACTAAATGGTAGTGGCTGATTTACCCATTGTACCAAAAAGATTCTACATCTCATGGAAGTAGTGAAACAAAGAATGAAAAGCCTTTGTAATATGGCCAGAAAAAATCATGTACCAGAAAAAAATAGGTCTCTTGATGAACAGCACTGCTGCTTAACAAAAGTATAAACATATTTTTAAATATTAAATAAATTAATTGAGTTTGACAAAAATAGTAGCACTTAAAAGCACCCATAAACAGCTAGGATTAAATTGCAGTTATTCCTAACTCCCTGAAAAGAATGCAGTTTAAGAAAAAAAACATATCCAGGTGGTTTATCTCATCAGCCAGTAGGATAAAGCTGAGACTAAATCTATTTAAGACAAAAGCTGGCAATGATCTCTAAAGAACTTGGTCTGCTCTCTCCCTTCAGGTTGTGGAAAGCAGCTTTTATTCAAACAAAAGGGTTTTTCAACAGGTTGGTAGGTATTCTTAGGCTTATTCCGCTTTAAACTAACATAAATAGTTAATGATATATACTATTATTGATAATATAAGATCGATATTATCAATAACATATTGATATATTATCAATATATAACTTTTTTTTTTCTTTTCTTTTTTTTTTTTTTTCCCTTTTTTCAGCAGCTAAACTTTAATTTACTTTAAGCCTCTGTGCAGATTGCATACCAGTAAGGAAAGTGTTGTTCTCATATTCTCAGTGGATTTTGTCTTAGAGATTAGCTGTTGATCACATGAACTTGTGCCATACCTCCTAATCCGTATTTTGATCTTACATCCTAGTTGTCAAAATCTTTGTAAGATATGCAGTATACAATATATGATGTAAGGGTCCTTAAGTCAGCTTTGTAAACTGGATTTAAAACTTTCAAATTTTCAAAAGTATTGTTAAAACTTGTGCCTTTAGATCTTACTTTAGCACTGTCATGCTGTCTAGTTTTGCTTAAACTCTTGTATTTAAGGTTGTTAATTAATGTCACATACCAAATGAAATATCATATTTAATAGTAACCCAATAATTTAAGGTCAGATTTAATTGGAATTTTGAAGCAGGAAAACACATATGCACATATTATTTCTTTAACTTCTCTTAACATAAACTTTATAGTGTTTATGGTAGGTAAATCTATGTTGCTAGTACTGCTAATATAGGCACTATGACAACATTTTTATCTACTATTTTTCATTTCTTTGTTTTGTTTTAGTTGAAATTTAAATAGACCTTTGGTATATACTTGAGTATCTGAATGGGTAAGAGGTAGTGAAAAGGATAGAAAGTATCATCTTGTAACTTATGATTCCAGTTACTAACTGCCGTAAGGCAAAGCAGTCTGCTAACGTTCTTTTGCTTCCAAAGAGAGAAAGATATGGGTTTATAAAATTGCACATTCTTTGCTCTGCCAGGCCAAGCCTGCTACCACCAGTATGATCTTTCATGCTTATGTCATTATAATCGG
Source organism: Aythya marila (assembly GCF_965140915.1). Lineage (NCBI taxonomy): Eukaryota > Metazoa > Chordata > Aves > Anseriformes > Anatidae > Aythya > Aythya marila. The sequence continues at coordinate 154,484,402 of NC_139042.1, forward strand.
AAATAAATAGACATTTGAATTTCTACTACTTTGTTGAACGTCATAAATAGTATTCTTTGTGAATTTTTCTTTTGACATCAGCTTAAGCTTTCCCTTGTTTGAAAACAAACCATTAGTCACAATTCTGCTCCTAGAGTCCCATACTTAACAGTGTCCTCTCAGTCTCCAAACATTTTCAGCTTATAACCCTAATGGTTATTAAGTGCCAGTTTGTCTGGGCTACATGTATCTAGTATCTTAGACCTCTTTACTTAGTCACTGACACAGCTCCTTCAAACATTTTAATTATTCAGTTGCTGTTATCCTCTGAAATTCCTCTGTTGTTGACATATTTGCAGCACCAGTATTTACAAGAACGAGTCACTTTGTCATACCTCTGGAGCTCAAGTGGCCATATCTCTTCATCTGAGATACAAGTGACTGTTAACAAGTCAAGAGCTTTGACTTCTCTGAATTGAATGATGATAGAAAGACAATTATTTTTCTTTTTGTTTGTATTGTAAGTCTTTTGCATGGAAAGTCTCAAAGTAAAATTGAGTTTGCCCTAGAGCTTCTTTTTCTGTCACGTCTGCTTTGACAAATTAACAGGTATGATAAGAGCTCATAAAAACTTGCTTTTCAATTCATGCTTCCAATATTACAAGTGAAACTCATTTTAAGTATGCCCTTTCACTCCAAGGTATCCCTGAGATATGAAACTGTAATGCTCCAGAGAAGATGTTTCTCCCACAGGTTAGATGAAAAGCAAAACATATTTTTATCTTGTTATGTAATAAATAACGTGCGATGATAACAACCTCTGCTCTTGCAATTCCCCCTGTATAAACAGAGATCAGGGGAATACTGTCATCTGGAATTATTGTTTGCAGCAGAAATCTTGCATGGTCAGACATACTTTGTGAGCCCTGAAGGTAGTATCTGTTGCATAACTAATATGACTTGACAGGCACAACTGCACTCTTAAAGCTTATGTACAAGTTGTTTGGATATAAAGCTAATTAAGAAATAAAGAGAATCAAAGCCATGAAAATTATTTAGTTGATTTCATTGTTCTTATACTACAAAATGATATCAGGACACTTTTTTTTTTTTTTTTTTCATGATAAACAACAGAAAAATAAATATAATCTTGGGACCTATTTGGCCTGTTGTTTCCCTTTTTGTCTTGGGCTGTAACACTCAGTCTAACTGGCAAATAGCTGACTCAAAACGACAGTTCTTCACTTATCCCATGTGTATCTTTGAAGAGACAGCAGAAGCCTTGAAAACTAATGCAACAGAAATCTGTGACCACTGAAAGGACCATTTGGTATTACAATCCAAGAGTCAAGGACATCCCCTGGTGAAGCAGCTGAGATACTGTCAGTGCTCAAGGGTGCCCAGGAGAGTGGGAGGCCATTGGGACAGCCAGGCTGTCAATGCTGCCAGATGTGCTGGCAGCAGGACTGTGCAGAGGAGGCATACCACAGCTTCCTTATTGTCAAATCTCTACCACTAGGGACTAGCTTAATAAATGCTTTCTTTGCTTATTGTTCCCAGGAAAGCTCTGCAAGGCTCATTTTGCGTGACCAAATGAACAGAAAACCTATACAACTAGCCTCCAAGGTAAGAGCATGCCATAGAAATGAGACCCTAGAGCTGCAACGCTTGACTGGTCAGCCTGTGAGTATAGTACAGTATGGAGTGAGTTGAACCCAAATGAAAAAGGCAAACAGCCTCTCATCATACACACACCCACATCCTTAACGAAAGAATGGAGAAATTTGAAAAAATTTGTAAGACAAAGAAAAAAAAATCAATTTCAAAGTCACTGGGGAGATTCAGCTTAAAAACTCCTCTGGAACTTCCAGTTTTGAAACATGGTTCATTTCAGGAATGAATAAACTAATCTCTGCATGGATAAATAATGGCTAGGGTTTACCATTTTTATTTTATATTCAACACTATCTACACAGACAGATTTGCCTTCCCACTAATTTGGATGTTTGTCATTTAACATGAGAAATGACTATCTACTACAATTCCCTGGGAGCTTTAACCTTTCATTTGTTGTATTTTCATCCACTTCAGTTTTCTAAAATTGTACCTTCTTTCTTTTCCTATTCTTTCATTGGAAATATTGCTAAAAATACTTAATGCTGTTTAACCAAGGATTTATTTTAGCAACTTTGCCACTACTAACACAGAAATTTTGACCTTTTTGACAGCTATTAGCAAGACAAAACACTTCAAAGTTCTGGATGAGAGTCTCCTTTTTTCTTACTACAGAAGAGTAATAGTCCTTCATTCTAGATTAGGTTGAATAAAAGATTTCAATATTTAGGTTTAATATCACAAGTTTTGTGTCAATCTTCTGAAATGTTTAACATTACATTTACACTCAAAATAAGGGGGTTAGATTAGAAAACTCAAACTCTAAATCCTGCAATACCGTACCTTGAAACACTGTATTATAACAATATTCAGGTAAAAACATGACATATGTTTTGGATTTCAGGATGAAAATTTTGGTCTCTTCATGCATAACAATGAATCTCTAATTTGAACTGAGAGTTACTTTGGTTAATTTGTGCCAAGGGTTCAGATAGGGAGGGTGTGGTCTTATTGACTCTTACTTATCCGCTAAATATGTTTCAAACTATCCAGGCATTACTGATGCTCGTCTGGCTTATTTAGTGGACTGCATGATATCAAGCTTCTGGAAACTATGATTAAATGTGACAATGTGAGAGTTCATTAATTCACAGAGAAAAATGAAGAGGAGGAGATTTCTTTTACATAAGAGAGAAAACTAACTCAGTAACACAGTGGACTTGTGACCCCACAGTTTTTTTTTTTTTTTTCTTTTTTCTGTTTTCAGAACTCTGGGCATGGATTGAAATTATGAAGTATGCAGACACTTACACACACATAAGTACACAGTCAATGTTTCTTGGAAGAAAGAAAAGAAAAAAAAAAAAACACAAAAAACACTTTTTAGAGGCTTGGACCCAATGTTATCTACAAGAATAAATGATATCAATACCTTTATTGAACAGAAAATGGGACAAGTGAAGAGCTGTTATATAGCTTTCCATCATGACAGAACTCATCTTTTAAATGCTCTGTTGAAGTTATATTGTATTTTGAACTAAAGTTTACAAATATATATATTTTTTTATTCAACCATTCCTTTCTCCGTAGAAGAGTGTAGACTCTCTGTGGATGGCCTACTATTATGAATGGAGTAGTTACTTGAAAGACTCTGGTCCCATATTAAAACAGAAGTAAATGGATTTTCTAAACAATAACAAAATGCTCCAAATTCTCTTTCAATGCCTAAAAATGTAAACACTTATTTTGCTTCTAGAAAACACCAGAAAGAATAATAAGGGAGAACTAAGGATTTTACCACATTAAATGCACATCTCATTAAGGCCCTTTAACATATTAAATAAGTTCAGTTATTTAAATATACTATATATATATATATATATTCAGTTATTTATATTTCGGTTTAGCTTTATAGCACGCATAACCTGACTTTTTTCTATAAATGTCATCTAATTTCAACAGTTGTATTATATCATTTTCATGATTTTTAGTAGCACAAGTAACCCTCAAATTTTCAAAATTATATTTTAAAAGTCAACCGAAAAGAAACATTAATTGTTACTTGTTAATATATTAGTCAAAATGCCAGTATTTCTAGATATAGTTATAGATAAAAGGAAGAATATAGAACTGCTAGGACTTGTGGTGTATTCTGCCTGATTTTTCTGCCTAATTTTCCTGTTGCATTCCTAGAGATTCAAGAAGTGAAAGTGAATCTCCCCAGCAGCATGAGCATTATGGCTATGCCTCAATTTATTGCAATGATTTTCTTTCTCAGGATTACTTCAGGAATAAATACGACATTTTACATAGGAGACATGAGCACAAATTTGCCATTATAGAGTCCACTTGAATCTAGGTCTATAATAATAATATGAAGGTAATTCATGTTTTTAGAATCACTGAAAATTAGTACAGCCACAAGTAATGACCCGAGTCTAACATTCTCATCAGGACCAAAAAGCTGAACACAAGCCTGTGTTCCATTATTTCCCAATCAGAATTAGCCTGAAAATTTCTAATTTAGAAACCTGATTTTCATTCAATACCAGGTAAAAAGTGTTCTGTTGATACTCTTATTTTTTTTTGTCAGTCAGTTGCTCTTTATTGGAAACCTGCTGAGTGAGGTACGCAATCTATTGTTTTAATATTTTTTCCCACTCTCTCTATTTTAAAATAATTTAGAATTGGTGCTCTGCATTATCTCTCTCTATATATCGATCACTAACATATATATTGACGCTTCCTGAAGAATACCAATAGGTAGTGCTCTATCAAAACAAAGCTAGGTTACACAGTTACAGTAATAGTAGAACTAGGAAAAAAGGGCATGATACAATCAACAACTGTTTTTTAATTTGTTACAAGAAGTATTCTTTGTTCTGTAAGAATTGTTAATTATGATAGTAGATATGAGTTCACAAGTCATATCAAACACAAGGCAGTAGATGATAATTCAATATTTCTTATTTGTTATCCTTAGTATCAAGCTATAAAGCTTGAGGCTTCAAAGGACTTTAAAGTCTCCATCCATAAGAATTCAATGTTAAAATTTATAAAAATATAATGTACTTTTAAATACTTTTTTAGTTGTTATGATGTAGCAAATATAATTATATCAAACTAGAGTCTTCTCTCCTACTTATGAACAAGAATGAAATTGAAGTCTTCTTTCTCTTCCCTAAAGCAATCAAATGGAAAAATTAAAGGTCTCTTATTTTGTAGTTTATGTTAACTAGATTGGTTCAATTTAGAATAGGTGAAGAACAACATACTCTAAAAACAGCAACAATTGTGTTTTAAGATCTTTGCTTCTTACTGATGGGAACACTGAGGAACAGAGGGTCTACAACCAAAATAAACAGTTCTTGGATTATTACTGAAATGTGGTGAGATGGGGAAAACAGCACTCATTTGTGAATACTATAAAGCATAATTTATAATTTAGGTGGGTGACTTTTAAACAGCTTGCAATATTATAGATAGTATAGGATGAAAATACAGACTGGATTACAATGTGCTTTAATTGTTGTATTTCAGAATCTTTGTCCCACAAATACTTATATCCACCCCTTTTAAAAGGACACAATTTGTGGATATAGTTATGCTGCAGATTAAATTAGAGTAAATTATTATTTTCAAATGATATCTTTTAACATCAAAGATATTCACAAGAGTATGCCTTGATTGATTAAATATTGTACTGCAACAAAACTGATGACAATTTACCATTCCACAGTTAAAAATTGATTATCTATATAATAAAGAAAAAGAGCAAAATATGGTCTAAAACGACAGACTATAACTAATTTATAAAACAATTTCATAAAGGACTGAAGACAAAGGAAAGTGGGATTGACTTTATTCCAGTTGGTTAGCATATTTTTTCAGATATTTAAATATTAAATATAAAATTTGTGAAATAGATACAAAGAAGCAGAATAAGCAAAGAATAAATTTCTGTACTGAATTACATGACTACTACCTCCCATTGCTGGCACAGTTTTATTTTATGCTCATAACCCAACAATTGGGATCTCCCGACATAATATGCAAATTATTGAAGTGCTTTACAGACTGTACAATGGCTTCAGCATATAAACACATACATACAACTCTCATTATAAGGCAGATTGAGGTCAGTATATGGCCCTAAGAAATAACCTAAAATAAATCCTGACAGAGAGAATATATGGAGGGTGACTGTAAAATGAAACACATACTTACCAGTAAACAGAATAGTCCATGTCTTACAATTCTGATAAGGAATCTACAGCTTATTTTGTTGCCAATTCCAGTTTACAAGTCTGGTTGATTTTTAGCATGCCTGATTTACATTTCAAACTCTCAACTTTCTTAGCTTTGACTTATTCCTCTGCACAGCATCTTGCTTTCTTCCAGGCAAACTTGACAAAATATAGAGTGATCTTTACTTCTCCCTCATTTTGGGGAACACGCACTGTTCTGATACTTGTCTCCTTCCCTTCCTCCTCAGCAGTGTCTCTGGGTGAATCTTATCACTGATCACTAATTCAGCTATTAATAATAGGTCAACAAGTCTGCTATTCTGATTTAGAGCACATCCTTCCTTCCACAGCAAAATTGTATTTTTCCCTTTCATAGTACATTAAATAATTGACATTCAATCTTTTAATATTTTAGGTATGCTTAATAAAATAATAAAAATGTAACTTTATAAAATCAAGTGATTGGGGACAGACCACAGCCCCATTGCCTGTTCCCCTGTGATTCCATGGGGGGGACATAGACAAGGGTGGATGGGGGGAAGGTGTTTTTCATTTACTTTTAGTTTCTCACTGCTCTAGTCTGTTAGTAATAGGCAATAAATTCTTTTAATCTCCTTATGCTGAGTCTGTTTTGCCTGTGATGACAATTGGTGAGTGATCTCCCTGTCCTCATCTCAACCCTTGAGCCCATTTCATTGTATCTTCTCCCCCTTTCCCTTTGAGGTGGGGGAGAGAGAGAGTGGTTGTGGTGGAGCTCATCTGCCCAGCTGGGTAAAACCACCACATCTTGCCAGAAATACTCAAATATACATATGGTCACTTCATATAAATGAATATATATGAAACATACATAAAACAATATATGAACCAGACTAAAGTTTTGCTAACTTAGGTTACTGCACCTAATACTATTCATGTTTCTCTGTAAAATAGAAAATTCAAAAATGGGCAAACCCACATCTTATTTTGTTTTTAATTAGGCTTAATTAAAAATATGTATATTTTGACATAAGTATATGTCAAAGGCCTGAAATCTGAAAATTCCTGGAATCTGAAAACTCTTCTCCTCCTGCAGCTCCTATTGCTACCTAATCTTCACCCCTGTTCAACCTTCCTACCCCCTCCCTCTGCACCCACCCTTTCCGCTCACACATCAGGAACATTTGGGCTTGTTTGAAGTCCCTGTTCAACCTTCCTACCCCCTCCCTCTGCACCCACCCTTTCCGCTCACACATCAGGAACATTTGGGCTTGTTTGAAGTGTAACTGTCACTTTGAAAAGTCTGGAGATTTGCTGATCCAGATCTAACCCTCTAAATGAAAGCTACACTTCAAACAAGCCCGGTTGCCTTTGAGGTGCTGTAGAGCTACTGATCCTCTTTGAAGTTCATTATCTTACTACATCACTACCAATTCAGTACTACATCTGTCTTTTCTTACTACATTGTGTCTCCAGATAACTAAATAAACATAGATGATATCTTTCAGAACAGGGTATACATGACAACTTTGAGCTCTTCTGTTCAGAAAGCCTAAGTTTAGGATTACATCTATCACCACAAGATCTGAAAGAGTCATATGAAGGGGAGAGGAAATAAAAATTTACCCTTCTAAGGTTGTGTTTTAGTAAAATACATGCACTCCCACAAACACACATATACAAATGGCCTGCTAAGTCTTTTTCCAGATACATCTAAATATCATGACCCTTTATACTAGACTACAGTTTAGTCCTTGCTTATCACCGTTCCTCTGAAATCACAGTGGCTCAAGTGAGAAGAGAAAACATGATTTTAATGATACTTATCTTCACAAATCCCAGTGTATGTGCAACATAAACAAACCATATTTATGTTATGCCTCCCCTGTGAAACAGAATGCATACAGACATATTTTCTATCTGACCATAGATACATGTCTATCATTCACTGTATAGAAACACTTCACAAGCTCTCTTTTTGTATTTTACTGTATAATCAGTTATGATTTGTATTTTTGCAAGATGTGTTAATCCCTGAGGTTCAGAAATTAAAACAAACAATCAAACATGCTAACATGTAAAAAAGCTGTATTTTAAAAACATATTTTTTCCACCAAGCATTTACAGGATATTTCCATTAAAAAAAAAAAAAAAAAAAAAAGAGACAAGTAAACATCCCAACAAAGTCAAACACCACAAATTTAACAGAAATGAAACACCTGTTTCAGATTATGCTTATAATTGCCAGCTAGGGTGAAATGCATTACTACTATAACCTCACAAATCTTCTCAAAGGTGTTTCTATAGCTATTCATAATGCAATATTGCTAAATGAGACAAGATCCTATCTTTCCTAAGTTGGATGTTTTTATTTTTCATGACAACCAAAATATACAACTACACAATGCAACTTTTGCCCTGGTACCCCTCTATTTGGAGCCTATGGGTGCAGAAAGCAATCTGAATTAGAGCTATTAAAATAATAATAATAATAAAAAATCTTATAAAAAATAAGTCAGTAGCTGCAACCTATTAATTCCTTGAGGCTTATTTATAATTGTGCAGCATATTGATTTAAAGGGCAAATTTTTATTGTAGCTGGGCAAAGAGCTACAGTTCAAGCCCAAGGGCAGGTCTCACCTGTCATTCTTTCCTCCATTTATAGCCAGGATGATTTATTCCAGTACCTTCACCAGCCTCATAGCAGCAGATGAAATAATACTGTTACAACATGCCACTGCTCACAAATGCAATCAGGAGTGTATCCCTGAAGTGTCCATGTTATAGGAACCTTATATTAATCTATGTGCTTGCTCTGAGAAACCAATAAGTAATTAATAGCTGATAGCAATTAACAAGCTCAAACAGCTTATTCTGTCAGGTCTTCAAACGTGGCTAATGCTTTCTTTGATGAGCAACTCAGCAAAAGGAGGAGATAAATTTAAAAAGAATAATCTGGAAATATCTATTCAGCAAAGCAGAAAGCAAATAAAAGTAAATAAATAAGTAAAGGAACCTCCCTTCACTCATCAACTACTTGGTATATCTGATAAAAAAAAGTTTAGCCATCTCAGAAAGCTGCGAAAAATGTGGCAAACTTTCACCAAACAAAATTAGAAGCAAACAAACAAGGAAAGGAGGGCACAGCATAATTTAACACAAAATATGAATAATATATAGATACGACAAATAACATTAGCTGGAGAGATATTTGCAATCAAGATGACACTAAAAAGCAGTCAAAAGTTGAAAGTAAAATTTAATGGATGACAATCTTTCCAGATGAGAATTTCTTGTACAAGCTAAAGGTGAGTAAAATCAAAGAGTTTCTCATTTGCATAAATTACCAACAAAACTTTACAGTAAACCTTTTACATTAAACTTAAACATTCCTTTTAGTTCCTCAGTAGAAGGGAAAAATCTCTTATAACTGTAGAGAAATATTCCAATCAAGAGAAATGAGATTTAGTATTTTTAACATGGAAAAAAAAGTAGACAATAAACTAATACTATGGCATTTTATCATGCCATTGATACATGAAGATAACTTTCCCAGTAATAAAAGCAAGATTTTTCTGAACAGGAAAACCAAAAATCTTCAGATAATTGTACCTCACTGTCCATCAATTAAAGAATGTATGTGCTTTGCAACTTAAAACAAAGCTGTGGGACCTAGTCAAGTGCAATAAAGATTATGAATAATTACAGCGGTCATGCTATACCATACTTTATAAATTTTTATTTAGTCATCCCAGTCTGAAGCCATGAAATCTCTGTCATCACAAAAAGGTAATTGCCTGTCTATATACTATATTTAGTATATAAACATCACACATGAATTTACCAAAATATCTTGAATATATCCCTGCTCTTGCAGGATATATATATAGATATATATATAGGATATATAGACATTCAATTTAGCACTTCTGTTTATGTTGTTTAACAGAATCTGTGGTGAGAAGGAAGTAAAAGATGCAAGAATTCTAGCCATCTGAAATGAATAAAAAGATAGCTCTAAATATTCTTGTTCCATGCCAAGGCCTATATTGTAGCTGCCACTAAATACCAGATGTGGCCATGCATAACCCACCTTCAGCTCTCTCACAGGTACCATTTTATAGATTGTCTTCAAACCATCTACAGGTAACCTGGCAGGCAAAATCCCTAAGTCACTTTACAGTTTGGAAAGCTGATGGCTCAGTGTAGTATGACACTACTCTGGGCAATGGACTCTGCCCAATCTGGACCCAACTGATGAACTTTATTATCTGAATGCATAGAAACTCTGCAAACAGAGATGCAAATAAAAATCAATCACCTCTCTCAACAGAAAAGAACTGATTTATGAGAACTGATTTTGAAACTTAAATAACTTTATTTTCCTTTTATTAGATAGCTTATGTAAAACTATGATAATCGGAGTATGAGGTCTTTGCTAGATCTGCAATTAACAAACAGTTTGCTTAAGAACATACTCCTAACTTAATTTTTACATATAGATGAAAAGTTTTACTTCTTTTAGCTTATTCTCTAAAGGCCTTATCTGTAATAACTGGATATTCTTTCAGATGCCTTTTATTTAAAAAAAAACAAAAAAAAACACATTTAAAAACAAATCTTTGTATTGGTATCAAAGAACTAATTCTTTAATAAAAACAATTATTCATATGGTTGATTTATTCTTTACCTTTCCATGTACCATATTTCTGTTCATATTTTGTTTATATTTCTATTTCTGTTTTTTCTTTCCAATATACCATATTTCAGTACTGCATTTCTGCTTGTTTATTGATTTTTCTGTTTTATGACATCTTTTATGTATTCCAGGAGATTTGACTAAAAAGGTGTATTTTACAAATTAAATGTTTTTATTAACTGAATTTGTGTGGCTTTATTATCCGAACATGGTCAAAGCTCTCTCCTTTAAACTTAAGAAAAGAGGCAAATGAATGTATGATCCACTATCTTTTTTATTCATATTTTGTTCTTCCAAGAATATTTGCTGTAATTTGCAACATGACAGATTCTGCGTGACTGACCAATGAGTTTCTACAATGAAAGAGGCTCAGTAAAGGCAGGCAAGAATGATGTGGTTACAAATCTCAGAAAAGAATGTAGGAAGTGGCCACAGCTGTCATAAAGGGAGCTAAAACTTATCTCAGTACCAAGGGTTGGCCTTTACTGTAGATGAATGGCTGTATCAGTTGAGTAGGTTAACTGGCTCTGTAAATGGCCTTCCCTTAAATAATTAGATAAAGCATTGTCCTCCTGTGCCAACCAGCCCAGCATGAGGGAAAGGAAGAGGCTCAGCCCAACATAAGAATATAAAAATCAAACAACCAGCAAAATGAACTTGGAAGAGAGCAAAGGGCTTGAACTGGCTTCAACTCATGTGTATATTCTTTCCAAGAGATGGGGGACATCCAGTGTCATGATGGTGAGCATAAAGAGATTGGCAATAGTTATCACATTTCAACTGTATATTGCAATTGCTTATCTTCTGATTTCAGTATATTGCTGTACTACTTTTCTAAATCAAAATTCCATGTACTGACAAATACTTTCAAATAAGGAAATTTGGCATTAACCATTAAACCCTCCTTTTGTGGAATACATGAATGAACACGGTCAGAGAGTATTGGGCTCTGAAATTCTGAGAATTCAGCAGCAGAAATTCAATAGCTCTTACAGATTTCTTCAGTTCTTTAGAAATTGATATTATGCAGACACAGGTGCAAAATGTTAAGACTCTACCAAAATGACAAAACATGTGACTACATTATGATAGAGTCAGAGTTTTAAACCATATGAATAAAACTACTGTTCTGAGGGACTGTAAAATGTTTCCAGAAATCTCGACTACATTGTCAAACCTTTTAGGAATAACTGCATATGAATGATTCAGACTCAAAAGCTTTTTCCATGAATTGAGTTTTTGTTGAGTTTAAATAGGTTTCTATGGCAGCAGTAATGTCATAAATGATTCCCCATGGCTTAAAAGTACCAGGCTGCAATGCCTCTAGCACCTACTGCACTGTTTTCAATCAAGAGAATTCACACTGGGACCCAGATGACAGATGTACATAATCACCCATATCCTCCATCAGATCGGTTAAAGTGGCAAGGCTATCCAGGTCTGAAAGTTAGTCCCTCATAGTAAATCTGGCCAAACTAGATCACAAGAATACCTTAACATTTTGGGAATTCTTATTTTTAAAAAGTCATCTGCATCGTGATAACCTAAATCCAACAGCTAGATTCCTTCTCAAGGATGGAGTTGTCTATTTATCTAGTTGGGATTCTTCCATCCTGACATATAAATCTGACTTCAGAGGTCTCTCTCAAAAGTCAGTCAGACTTGGAAGTCTAAACCAGTAAACCTTGTTTGAAGGGACAAGAACTAAACTTTTACAATGTGATAAAGAGAACTGGTGCTTTCATGCCCTTTGAAAATATTAAGAAAACTAAATATATCCTCCCATAGTATAATACTTTGAAGCACTTTCTCATTAAGGTCAAATACATTGAACATTTATGTCAGACCCAAGTTAAAGTAACCTAACTTTCCCCTCAGTCCTTATGTTCTAACATTCCATACACATAACAGATTTGTTTCATATTAAATGATTTTTATTAATTTGTTCTATCAATATGCCTAAAAACAATACCCCGAGGCCTAATATTTCATCACAACATGTGGTTTGAAACCAGAGAAAAACATGGTTTCTCCCCGAAGGAACTTACAATCTAGGTATAAAACAGAAAACAGTAAATTGCCATGGCTGAGTCAGAGAAAATGTGACAACATGACAGATAATTGGCTTCAGCTACATACTGTGTAATCAATTTTCCTGATAAATCAACACAAATGATAAAAGATAGACATCATAGACACCTGGGATGACAAAACAGAAAATCCAGTGGAAAGCTGAATTAAACACTTTCATATGGTAGAATTTACAGCTTGATGGGTCTGTATTGAGTGTCCTTCAACCTTTTTTATTGCTACCTCTTCCTTTATAGACTCTTGGGTCAACAGCTTGGACCATGCCACCTGTTGACATCAGCTCACTTTTCAGTTGGTGCTCTCATTTCTATTATTTTCTCATTTTTAGGTAGAAGCAACATCACGAGTGTAATATTCCTCTTTTTCCTGACTAACTGCAAACTCTTCTTTTTTAGCAAAATGAACCAACTTTGAAAAGTGTATTAAATTGTAAGCTGGAAAACAAACAAAATAATACTAGAAATAATAACTAGAAAATAACTAGAAACAATAATCGAAACTGACGGGAGTATGTAAACAATAGCTAACTAATAGCTAACTAACTAATAAGTAAAAAAACAAAGCACACAAACAAACAAAACAAATCAAGATAAGAATTTCAACAACACAGAAGTAACCTCTAGATTTCAGTAATCTTCTACAATGGAATGACATAATTAAAAATGTGTGTAATATTCAAGTAAAAGAATAGTATACAAAAATAGCAATTAAGAAGGTAGCAATAAACATATTATTGCAAAGCATATGGACGTTCTGATAGGCTTGAGAACTAACAATGCATATTTGTGTGGTGGTTTCACCTTGTTGGGCAGTTAAACTACACCACAACTGTTCTCTCACTCCCCCTCCTCAAAAGAAGAGGGAGGGAAGATTGTATGCTGACAGAGGAAGGAAGGAAGGAGGGAAGACAGTATGCTGGAAAGAAAATAAGGTTCACGGGTTGAGATAAGGATAATTTAATTAAAGGGAAAAGGAAGAAGAAGGAAAAAGAAAACAAACAAAACAAAACAAAAATCAACCAACCAAACAAATAAACAAAACAAACAAAAACAAACAAACAAAAACACACACACAAAAAAAAACAAAACAAAACAAAACAAAACAAAAAGCCAAGGCTGCATGGAAGCACAGAGAGAGAAAAAAAAAATATTCTCTATTTCCCATCGATGAGTAATGTTCGGCCACATTCTGGGAAGCAGGGCCTCAATACATGTAGCGATTGCTGGGGAGGACAGATATGAGAGCCCTCCTTCTTCTACCCCTTTACCCCCTTTTATTGCTGAGTGTGACACCATATGGTATGGAATATCCCCTTGGTCGGTTTAGGTCAGCTGCCCTGGTGATGTCCCCTCCGCACTGCTTGCCCACCCCCACCCTCCTGCGGGCTTGGAGGGAGTCAGTGCCAACACTGCTCAGCAATAGACAAAACCTTGGTGTGATACCAGTGCTGTTCTAGCTACAAGTGGAGAGCACAGCACTGTATGGGCTGGTGGAGGGAAAGTTAACTCTGTCCCAGCCAGACCCAGTACAGTTTGCGTAGATGAAGACTGAGGCAACAGCAGTACATTCTTCTATATCCCACTAGAAGCTGCAAGTGAAAACTTGAAACACTTCAAGAGTAGAGGCAAAATGGCATAGTCTGGTCAAAACTATGCTAATTACACTTTCTCAGCCTTCAAAATGTGGTAGCCATTGCCAAATCACTCAGTGTCTTACTGTCTCTGGCTCAGACCAACTCCCAAACCAAACCTGCTTTGGGTGAAAGCTAGTGGTCCTGGAGGTAAATTGTGCTGGGTCTACTATAACAGCTTACTGCTATGGATGATTGCTTCCAGCCATGGGAAATTTCCATGTAGCTGTAGCTTAGAGTGCTTCCCCTCCCTTTGGGTGCCTTCTGCAATAAGCAGCAGTGTACGTTTATGCCAGATACAGAGGTGTCTGCTGCCACAGCTTGTGAATCCTAAATTGCAGTGTGAGTTGTCTATGTGGTTAGCATAATGATAATTATGATAATAACGATAATGATAATAACAGTAAATTAATAAATTATTATTATTAATAATAAAATCTACAGATGGCTGGTATACCATCTGGCTGAGTCTTAGGACTGAAGTTGTCTTGCAGGGCATTCCTGTCCCTGACACCCTGACTGTGCTAAGAATTCCTGAGTGTTTACCAGTGTTGCCCCTTTCTTCACTCTCCTTCTGGTCTTGATCTTGGGCAAATGCTCTTGTTGAGGCCAAATAAAGTTCATTTATATTATCAGAGAAACTTCATTTAATTGGCTGACAGCTGCAAAGTATGTGATTTAATGGGCTGAGGAAGAGATGTGGTCAGCAGATGACCTCATTCTCGTGTGCAATGGAAGAATAAGAGCATGATATTTACTAGGTATCACATTTTAATAAATAGGTAATTTTTCATGGGGAAAAAAAAACAAGGCCTTTTTGTTTCCAGATACACTAATTAATGAATAACTGCAAATGTGTCATAATTTTGGTCATATGAGAATTGAATATTTTAAAGGGGTGATGAGGAAGTGGATAGGACGAGATATCTTTCAGAGGATTTTGGACAAGCTAAAATACATGCAAGTCATATATTCATAGCTCCCCAGAAGGGAATTAAAACACAAAATAATCCCCAAAACCTCTCTTCATACTCTGTAATGCATGTTTCTTTGCAGAAGAAGCTACAGCTACTGCACGCTAAAACTGCCCCCAGGTGTATGGTGCCTGAACAGATGGTCCTGGAGTTGCAGCTTAAATGAGATCTTTAAACCAAACCACTGTAAGAGCTCAGATTTGTTCTCAAAGGGATATACAAACAGAACATTAATGGAAATGTTATGTTGTCTGTGGGCAGGAGGTCATAAGACTGGACTGTCCTATGGAAGAAAAAGCACAAAGGTATCTAGTAGGTATGTGGTATATTCCTACACTAGCCCTTAGGAACAATTGTTTTTCCTATGTGTGAATAGCATACTTGTTTCTGGTGACTGAGTAATTCACAGGATTGAAATGGACTATCATTTCCAGTATTTTCATGTCTCCTAGAGAAAAAAAAAATGGACCTAACATGGACTAATTGTGTCTGCAAAATACAGTTCAGTATAGGCTATGTCATAGGTCTCACTATATAACTCATTTTATAAATACTAAACATATTACAACCTCTTAGCCCTTTTTCTGCCCTTCATCTGCTTTAATCAACTTCATTTGACTTTGGGTTAGAAGAGGTGTAAATGCATTAGCAATTAAAAATAATGAAAGATGATCAGTGTGACAGCATAACCTGGAGTTAGAGGCACACTTCCATCTCCAGTCCATGCCATTTATGACAAATTGTATTATTTTAAATAGCCAGCCAGGTAAATCACATATTGATTGATTTCACCTAATGGTAAATAATACATCTTAAGAAACTACATCTTTTCAAAGTCTGTATTTAAGAGTATAGCTATCAATCAAAACTGATTCATCCTCAAGATAAATATTGATTCTTACCCAATATTTTAAAATTGATTGAGCTGAAAAAGTGGTTAGTACTGTATCTATTTTCTTCTGCTTAAAGTGAAACATCAGAGAGATTGTTTATGGAGCAAATAAAAATGTATTATGAAATTTGAGTCTAATATTTGAGAAAGAAAACTAATTTAAACATTAGTTTAATGATTCCTAAAAAAGATTCAGTAATGATACCTGCCTGAAAAAACAAACAAACAAACAAAAACTTTCTCAAACTAAATGGAAATACAAAACTCCTTTTTCCTGACATTAAGAAAAAGCAGACTTTCTAATGTGAGCAAGGATTAATAATATTTCTGAAAATTTCAAATTATTTTGCTTTAGCAAAAATAGTAGATCAAAAAGAAAAAGTGCAATATTTTCATCTGATGAAATCAAGCAAAATATATTAAATTTGGTTATAAAGTACTTGTTTAATTCACCAAAACTATTTGAAAATTCTAAGTGGTATTTCTCTGATTTATTTATTTATTTATTTTTAAATTCCCTCATGTACCCATTCAAAATTCCCCTATCCTCTATTCCTCAAATGCAATATTAGTTAATTCAATAAATCATGACAAAATTCATTGAGTTTTGTTAACAGTTTTTGATCCTCAGTGGGAGGGTCTGACCATAGAGAAGACAGGAAAACTGTTGTTTACCCAAATCAGCAATTAAATAATTGCTACATACAGATTTAGCCTATTTCATCAGAAAAACAAACAAACAAACAAAAAAACAAATGAGCACACCTCAGAGGCATGTGGATAAATAAAAATACCCTCACAAAGTGAACTTGCTTCAGGGAGATCCTTATGAGTTCATAAACCTAGAAATTGATTGATTGATTCAGGATGCTAAAATAAAAAGTAAACTAAAATAAGGTTATTTCTCAAACATATTTTTAAAATTAGCATTTTTAAAACAGGAAAGTTATTCATTTTATGTCAAATTTATTTTGATAACCATTTGCTAACCATTTTTCAGAATTACATTCACACTACTCTAGAAACTTAGACAGAATCATACAAGTCTTAAAAAGTCTGCAGCTTAATCTCCTAGAAACTAAGATCTGAAAATTACTATTTTTCCATCTGTGTAAAACTCATCCCAAACTTAAACAGTTTGCTGGTCCAAGTGCAAGAATAATAAAAAAAAGACGTAAGTCAATATGCATCAAAATCAAGAAGTTATAGCAGCAAAATTTGTTCATTTTTTGTCTTTAGAATAAAAAGTGTATGTTTATGAGAGAATTTGGCAGAATACAGGAGGACTTTCTAGAATTATTTTCATAAGACTCATTTTCTGCTCACTTTTGTCTAAATAAATGTTTCCTTTTATCCTTTCTGTTTAATTTTTAAATATTTCCCTTATTTCAGTTCATCCATCTCTTCACAATTTTCCCTACCATATAATTATGCTTTACTGTATAATTATGTTTTTTACAATGTAAAATACAAGATAGGAAATAAGAGAGTAAAAAGAGTTGATGGTAATAATTTGATATCATTTGGTCTGTAAGATGTAGAATACAGAAGTGCACATGCATAGATAAAAAGCACATATTTTACATACAAATAATAATTGTATGTAGTAAACATCAGAAAAACAAATGTTCTTGCAACAAGTTCTTCTAAAATTTGTTGTGTTCTTCACCTAGATTAAATTTAACAACAACTTAAATGGAGAAAGAAAAAAGAAAACTTTCAAAATTTGCTGTACCAGTACCCAGATAACCTTTAATAGGTTTACTACATATGAATTGAAAAGCAATGGTTCAATTCAAAGGTCAGGCTAAACCAAAACTCCACAGATTATATTTCCATTTCCATGTTATTGTAAACATAAATTACTTTGCACTACAGCAGCATTAGAATGTAACTGTAACACTGGCAGGAGAATTTGTCTTAAGGAATTTTGTTAAATGATGTGTCATCATGGCCCCTCAGATAAAGAAAATAAAGATGCTATATTTGAGATATATAGCTTAGAGTTCTCACAGTATAGATAGTATAGATTTTATTTATTTATTTATTTATTTTCTTGGCATCTCCTCTGGGAAACTGAAATCAAGTTTAATCTTTGCCTTAGTATTACATGTATATTTAATCATTATTGTATAAAGCATTTATGCATTTCCAAGTCAATGACTTCCTTGAGGCACTGAACATAAACATAATCTTTTGTGTAAGCTTTTTCCTCTGATCCATCACACGCAAGATCAGTATGCTTTCCAATTATTTCTAACTCCAGTCTGCTGAAAGCATGAAACAAGTGCTTAAGTAATACTGACCTTTAAAATAATTCCTTTTATTTCTTGGGGCATGTTTCTTTCTTCTTAGCAGACAACTATTAGCGATTTAATAAACCAGAACTATTGGCTGAGGAAACAATTACAACACAATTTCTATCTAGCCACTTGAAATGTAATATGTATGTAAACAGAATAACAGTAAAATTCTTTTAGAAGAGTGCAAGAGTGTCATTTAGAGTGCCAATACCAGGATTAAGGTTGTCTATAGAAGTGCTTTGTGCACATAAGCCACCATTATACCATCATTTACAGTTTGTTCTATTGGAACTCAAGATACTTCCTGAGGGGGCACATCTGTCGTGCTTCCAGCCTCCCTCAGCCTCTAGATGATTCCTTTCCTGAGAAAACTGACACAGTTCCATGAAAATTTTTCATTTCTTTCATCTGGGAGAGCTACGTCATTGAAATCTTCTTTCTCCACTCTATGTCTCATTAGCCTGTCTCACTGTCTCCACAGCCACCAGCTCCTGTTCACACTGGTGTCTCTGGTCCTTCTGCTCCCAGACTCTATGCTTAATGTTTCATCATTGTTTTGCTTCCCCTTCCAGTCTTAGGCTGCCTTTTTCAATCTCATCTTTATTTCTTTTTAGCATGGGATTTTTTCCCTCTAGAGAGCTTCCTCCTCTGCCTTCCCTGAGTTCCAGCAAGGCACAAGAGCAGCGAGAGAAAGACTCCCAGATTTATTAAGCAGTAGCTGTGCACCAAAAGCAAGAGAGGCCAGAAGATCTCAATGACAATATTATGTTTCAGCATTGATCAACGTTAATTATGAACAGTACTGATGTCCTAGCTCTAACTTGATTTGCTGTCAGGCAAATGTGTTTGTTTTAGACACTACAATGATTTTAATTTGACTTCTATGCATAGCTCTAACAGCAAGCATGTAAGCAAATCTTAAGACTGGGGTTCCTGAACATCTGTGGGGGTTATATTGTCCTCAAAACTCTTATTTTATTCTCAGACTCTAAACTACCATTATTACTACAACTAGTAATCACAATACTAGCAGCTACTGTCCATTAAAATGAGAGAAGTTTTGTATTATGGGATTTAGATTGAAGGAAGACTGTTTTAACTCATTAAAACAGCTGATTTCTCTGGTTACCTGTCAGACATACAAACATACAATGCTTTCTGAGGAATTTAGATGCATTTACATGGATTATAGCTACATTTTTAGAAACCATTTCCAAATGGTTTTAAAGACCAATTTTATTTTAAATCAAATATTCCTGGCACCATATCCATCTCAGCTACATCTATGCTGGTGAAAAACTACCTTTTCCAGTTGCAGGGTTAAATTGTCCCAGGCACATCCCCACTCAGATCAGCATGGTTTGTATCTCCAGTCATTGTTTCTAAGGAGAGGAACACCCAGGCACACAAGGCAGGTGGGAACAGCAATGTGCTTTGATCACAGCAGTGAGCAGCAAACAAGAGCCACAAGGTGACATGGTGACCCATTCAAGACCTGAAGCATAACTGTGAGATAACCCTTGTATTCATACACTTCACCACATAAATGTACAATTTGACATTCTGGAGGTCTAGTACCAGAACAACACTGCTAAACTGTTGAACATCAATATTAAAAGGAAGTAGCAAGGACTGATGCTCCATGAACTTACTGTTTATTGTCTTGCCTGTAATTCGGGAAAATTTCATCTTTTGAGGGTTTGAGAAATATTGTAGATGGTGAATAATATTCCTTTCACAATAACTGACTATTTAAACTTCCAGGAATCAGTCAACATCTTTAGTAGTTATAAAAATGTACATGTAATCAAAGCAAAAAAATAATGGTGGTATTGTTTGTGGAAAAATAAGCCTGTGATTTGAGGCACTGATCAGGTTACAAGCAACCAGAGTTAATTCTTTTTTATAAAAATTAGAGCTGAAGATGTTTAGTCAGATGCTTACATTTAATTGAAACATCAGCACATTAACACACTATTTAAAACAAAAAAATACACTCAAAAGATTATGTCTAAGAAACTGCTAGATATCTGAAGTAATTCAAATCCTAGTCTCAAATGACAGTCAGTGAGCTTTTTACCACAGACTTTCACTGATCACAGTGAGTGGCAATTATCTATGCCTTGAATAGATTAAACGTAACTTCACATTGTAAATGTTAACAAAATCACAGCACATGACAGCCATGTGGCAAAAGCAGATAAATAAACATTTGAAGGGATTTTCTAAATCCATTTAGGCTTATATTTGCTAAGAAGCACACTAGTCATTTTCTGAGGATAATTTCTTCCACTGTCTGATTGGTCAAAGGGACAGTTTTGGCCTTTTTCTGGTTTTGTGTTTGGTTCCTTTTTAGTTAGGACCAGTAAGAACGCTAGGAATGTGAGAATGTTAGAATGTAAACTTCACTTTGATTAAAGATGGTGTGAATGCGAATATTGAAACTAAATAAAGCTGAGTTGATATTATTAGAAGTGGATGATGACTGAGACTGCTAGCAGCTGCAGCAGAGTCAAGCTCTCTTGCCAGTCCTCTTAACTCCTCTTAACTTAACTTTAAATGTCTAAAAGCTAGACATTTTCACATTGGTTATAAGGTGGACACAGTGCTCATACCTGTTTGTAGATTTGAGTACATGAGGGATGCTTAGTATATGGCTACACTGGTGAACTGTATGCAGGTGCCCTGGCAGTGTCAGGGGGCTGTAGCGGCCTCTGTGAGGAGAGGCCAGGGCTGCCCTGTGCCAGACATGGCCGGTTCCAGCCAGCTCCACTGGCCTCACCACAGGGCTCATCTGGGCCCAGCAGCCACTCTGGGGGCACCTTGGGGAAACTATTTAATAAAGGGGGAAAAAGAAAGGAGGAGAAAACAAAAAGAGGAGGAAACAGTGGAGGGAATGGTATGGTCAGAAGAAGAGGAGGTGCTCCAGGTGCTGGAGCAGATAGCCAGCCTGTAAGGCCCACATGTACAGTGGGGAGGTCAAGGTCAGCCCACAACAACGTGAAGCCTCCCAGGGCACCACAGGCAGGGTCCTGGGTACATCATACCTGAGGACCTGCTCAGTAAAGCTATATAGTAGTGTCCAGTTTCTGTGAACCTAGGCAACACTTTTTTAATGCACTGTTCATTGTTATATTGATTTTTAAGTGGTTTCCTCTCCCAGGGTACAACAGGTAAACTATAAATTAGAATGCTTTAGTTGGTAACAGATCTAACCTTATGGTGTCGTGTCCGTTCCTAGTGCATGTTAAAAATCAAAAGAATGTGGAATAATCCAGATATCATCTGAGCATTGTTCCTTGTGAATTGCTTGTAAACAGTGCTACAGCTCTTAATTTCTGATTTCCATTTTGCAATTTTTAATCTCTCACATCATCGGAATCAATGCATTGGAACTGTGTCAGTCCAAATGGCACTGAAACATGTTGGAGTGCTATGCTGGGACACAGTCACTGTCCATGTAACAACGTTACCATGGGTGTGTGTGGTCACACACTTGAGGAACAGGACAGCATGTTGTTGCTAAGACATGTTTGCTAGTGACACATTTCTCCATTTGTAGTGCACTGCTCCTCTCTCTTTCTACCTTTGGATTTAACACACTTGGCACAGCTGGGCAAATGGCAGATCTGACAGCTAATTGCCTGACAAGAGGTCTACACCGTGCAATTTGCTGGCCCTATGGCATGGAACTGGGAGATGACAGCCAAAAGATTAGTGTCATGTTAAAAATATTGTCATCAGCAATTAGAACTAATTTAATTTGCTTTTCTGCTTAGAAGTTTATTTGTTAATGAAGTTACTCCTAAAATCAGAAGTACAGAGTTTGGACAAAAGCTTGAGAACAGAAATCCATATTTTTTTTTTTCCCCTTTTTTTACCCATGGATAAAGTAACACATCTGAGTGCTAGCGCGGTCTGACACCTGAAGGTGTGCCAATCACATAAAATGTGTTTGTACCTTCAAGAGTACAAAATTTACCAAAGAGGCCACTCTTTGGTAAATTCCTGAATCTTGTGAGGGCTGAAAGAGCTGAAGGTGTTCAGCTAAAAGGTCAAGGAGCTTTCATAGCTGCCTGATAAAGGTTGGAGATTTCAATTATGTTTAGGCTTCTGACTTTTTGTTCCTATGCCCAGTAGTTCTGGATTATTATTTTTCCTCTCTCAACCTCAGAAACATTCCCAGGACAGGAAAAAAAAAGATTCCATCTTTCCTAAAAATAAAGGCATTGGGCTTAAACTTATGGAAAAAATGCTCAGCCTATTCACATGAACATCTTTATTTATATAAAAAAAACAAAAAACAAAAAACATAGGAAATGCAATTTCATCCTCATTTAGAATATTTTAAGGTATCTGTATTTTATCAAAGCTTTCTCTCATCTCTCTTCCTCACTGTAACCATCCCCCTCAAAACATTAGAAATAGTGTAAAGAATTAAGATTGCTTTAAGATTGCTGATGAATGAATATTTTAAAAGACACTGCATAGCAGGAGAATTTGATAAAGCATAGGCAAACTGCTGTTTTCACATAGAACTTCTGTATAAAATATACATGCCATATATCTTGCCTAAAGCCATAAGACAGTCAAAAACATTTATGTTACAAATTTACTCTCATTAAGCTACACAACTAATAAAAACATCTGTCCAAACAAAGCAGCCCAAATCACATATGCTGACATTTTAAAGGCCCTGCGTTTCCAAAGTATTTACTTTCAAACTTGTGAAATCTCTGTCAAGAATTCTTAAGGTGTGCATCCCTTTAGACAGAACAAATGTATCTTTTCCATGGAAACAGTAGCAGAATGCTGCATTGTTTTGTACTTGTTCAAAATAAAATAATTAGCTTTGTTTTCAAATATATACAGTGAAAGATGTTTTAATTTATTATACAAAGCACATTAACAGCTCCCCCCCCCCCTTTAAGTTCTGCTGCCTTGAATGAAGAAAACACAATGCTTAATACCTACCTTTCATATTTTGCTGTTTACTTTTTTACTGTTTATATTAAGGAGCTCTAAAGAAGTATTAATACCCCTATTTTGCAGAATCTCAAGGTCACGCAACTACAGCAATTGGATCTGCATACAAAGTGTCTTGGATTTGTTCTGACCATTAGCTTGCATTGTTTCAAGTAGTGGCATAGAAATATCATCAAGTAATGGCATAGAAATATCAGAGTATGATAGACTGTTACATCTAAATAACTCTTTATCCATGACTGATGTCCATCAAGGCATATTAGAACTCATGTGAACTCTAAAAGCATATCTACAGAAATTACTTCTTATCAAGAAAAAGTTTCTTATTTTCAAAGTGTACAGCAAATTTATTAATTGTTCAACAACTAAAATATAAAAATAATACATGTACATATGTACAGATATGATCAAGGTTTATGATATCTTTCTTGCATATCTTGCATGAAAGAGAGTTAAGTGCCTCTCACTATCCTACTATCCTACTAAACAATATGCAAGATGAGGGAATAAACTGTAATAGCATATTACTGTTGTCTATACTACCAATTTCTTCACTCAGCTTCTCTCATGTAAACAATTTATAATAATGAGAAATAGAATACAGAAAGTTTATGTGGTAATAAAGGTAAATTGAGGCCTATAATGAAGACTGTAGAGGTATAAACTTCACAGAACAACAGCATGGAAATTATATTTTTTCATTTGTGGAAAACTGCCCACAAAATTTCACCTTAATTCCTCAAAATTTCTGAGTTTCCAAATCTGAATATATAGCAGTTTCTTTTTGTTGTTAAGTTTTATTGCAAGCTCTGCAGTGTATTTCTATGAAGCAAAATAATGTACTACACTCTTTATATTTAAATACCTGCTTAGTTTAATTGTTAATATCATTAATAGATGTTACTTAGGTGTAATAAAGTGTTTTTCTCATGTTTTAGCACATATGATTCATGAACAATATATTCTATATTAATATGTTAATATAAAAGTGTGCTTGCAAAAAAGTCTAAGAAACTGGGCTTTATTTAGTAATGACGGACTTCATAAATGGTTCCCAAACATCAGGAGACTAGAGGATTTAGGAATGAATTAAAAACTGCAATTATTCATGAATTTTTTGGATGACTCTTTTCAGTTACACTATTTATTAGAAACTGAAGCTGGATCTGTTTTTGTATTTGTTACAGTGTCCCAGGAAGATCTTGTGTCAAGAGAAGAACATGTAAAGTATGTTCCTCCTTCCCTTTGTACCCTGCAAGATGCTGGGTGAAGGGGTAAGCACAGATTTCCACTCTTTATCCTTGCTGCAGGCTATGTGCTTTTAGATGACATGTAGATGTTGGTAAGGAATGTATTCTGTCTTTGAACCGGAAGCTTTGTTATAAATTCAGAAATCCGATAAAATAGGAAATAAATTTGCAGAATTCAAGTATAAAAAATCATCTGCACAAGATAAACTTTCATTGAGAATTATTCCAAAATTTGAAATAGAGAAAATACGATATATCCTCATTAGGTCTTCAGAGTTAACAATTTGGTTGCTTCAATGCATTCATATAATGAGAATCTAATATTAGATCTTGTGGCCAATTGAAAATGGTTTTGAGTGTAAGTAAATAACAATGGAAAGAGATTGTTTCACACCATTTGTGAATGATTTTCTCAGCAGAAGAAAAATAGTAGTTTTAAGCATGAAAAGTTTTATTTTTAGTGTTCACACTAAAAGTGAAATCTAGAATGTGAACTTTTTTATTAAAGATCATTTAAGACTTTTTAGTTTGTGGAGAGAATTCAGAGGGAAATACTGAACCCCAGTCTTCCAGTTGGATTGCAAGATTTTTCACTGTTATCCAGACAGGAATTACTTTTTTTCCCAAGTTTCAGCTTTGAGACTTAATGTCTAGTTTAAGCTATTCACCTAACCTACTGCTTAAGTTAAGAAAAAAAGACCACTCTGTCACAATTCCTCTGCCATTTTAAGGGGATGATTCTTGAAATGGTGTACCTTGTTTTCTTCATTGAAAGAAGCTGTATCATAACTTATTTCATACCAGGCTTTTAGAGGGCTACAGTTTAGCGATGTAAAATTTTCTGTAAGTAACAAGTTAAACTGAGAAAGCGGAGTTTGTATTACATAATTTTAATAACCTATAAGCAAGATGTCTAAGCCAACATGACCTTTTAGGTCCCCTTTTCAGTACATGGACAAAGACTGATATTTTCAGAGAGCTGACAGGTGATACTGACTCTAGCCTTCACATTCTCTGGAGCAGAGACAACTACATTAAATTTGACATTAAACTTTAGGCAGGAAAATCAGAAGATGCAGTTAGAAGAGCATGTAACAAATTCTAATTTTTATTCCCATTCTTATGGAGTTTTATATATTTCTTTTTAGAGGAAAACAAAACAAAACAAAACAAAACTACAGGAGTCCAGAGAGAATAAACTACTTTTTTTTTTTTTTTTCTCTCTTTTTTTTTTTTTTTTTCTTTCTTTTCAAAGGGGAGAGGGATCATTAGTTTACAATTCTGGTTCTTGTGATTTCTAAAGACAGGAATAAGGACATTCTTGTTCAACAGCAGTTAATGAATCCCATACTGATTTTGGTGGTACTGAACATAATCCGAAGAATGAAAAAGTAATCTATGAGTTGTTGATTTACGTCATTCTTTTAAGAAGCATCTATTTAGAGTCTGTCTTAATGTAATTTTCAAAAACAAAATAAAATGCCCCAAACAGTTGTGAAGTAACGGTACATACCAAAATACCTAAATCTGAAATCCTGCAGTTTTTCATACTTGTGAATTATTATCTTTCATTAAAAATGGTACTATTTGCAGACCAAAATGTCAAGATTGTCCTGCTGAAGTTAAAATCGTGCTGAAAATCTGGAAGAGACTGGGGATTAATCATGTATTGTATATTGAGGGACTTTTTTCCTCTGCACATGAGCAAGCCTGAAATGAATCTAGCAGTACAAATCATAGTCAAGAAGTTACTGTATTGGTCCATTCAAGAAATCCATAATGATTCAGGCAGTCAGATGCAATATTTTCATATACTGTGACATAAAGAATTTCTCAATATTCCCTTAGGAGAATAACCTTTCCAGGAAAAAAAAAAAAATATTTTGTTTGTGTTTATTTTACTTTTCCAGAAATAGTGTGGATGAACTAAGTTCTTAACTGTATAGTACTTGTACTTTGGTTATATCTTATATCTCAAAAAAACTTCAGGTGATGGAAATGTTTATCCAGATCTCCTTCTGACAGTTCTCCTATAAATAAGATATTTTTTAGCTGTAAAGTAAATTGCTAAACACATTATATGACAAAAAATGGTTTCTATATAATGAAGAGTCAAAATATTTTCTCAGCAGTACATCCCAAATTCCTATTTATGTTACCCCATTAATGTATACAGCTCTATTTTGGCTCAATGACTTTCCATTTTCAGAACAGATTTAGTAAAAGTGATACATTACTTATTATACTACAAGTGAATAAATTGCTTTTTCTGTTAGCAAAAATTGTTTTCTTATTCTGTTTTCATCAGCAGTAGTAACTCTTCCTTTCTTCTGTTTTAAATCATGGGATATATTTGTTTAAGCAAGAAAAACAAAATTACCTTTCTTCCAAATTTAGTATTACACATCTTCATATTAAAATCCAATTTAGAACAAGGTTAAGTAGAATAAATATAGCTTCTCATTGCTTTCCTCATTTTGCCTACTGCTGTTCTACTCATTTCAACTGACAAGAGCATTGAGCTGGGAGAGAAGCAAGGTAAATTCAGAAGGAACTGTGAATATATTATCATTGTATTTATTCAGTAGTGCCATCAACTCATATAGATAAATGACACTAGTTCAGTATTTTTATAGGCTGAGACCTCACTTGTAGTACAATATTCAGTGACCCTGAAATATATATTATGAAGTAAACTCAAGATGCACAAGCTCCCGTGGGCAACAAAATATCAAATTCACATAAGGATGTTTTGCATTTAAATTACACAAAAATCCAAGATATGTAAAACATACATTAGGGCAGGATATGGTCCTTTGAATGTTATTCTCAATGCTCGTACCAGCAGCAACCGTCATCTGAAAAAGGGATTCAAAGATTCTGCTGAATGGAACAGAATTTTGTAAAGTGCTACAGTATAATTAAATTACACCATGTTAATAAGATGAATGTTATTAATTATCATTCAAACAAGCTGATCTGAGAAAAAAAAATGTTGCTCAACAGACATTCACAAAATAAAAATTAAAAGTATCGTTACGTCTTTTGGCTAATGTAGTGCTAACAACCAAATATTATATTATTTATATGTTCTGTACAGTGCTATGCAGAAGTGAACTCTGACACATTTTCAAACAGTCAGATAACTGTGGAAAAATAATTGTACCTCGATGACTAACTTTAAACTGAGTTCTCTACCTAAAGCAAGATTGACCACTTCACAAGAAAGAAGGAAAGTAGGATTTTCTCCCCAAAATTACTCAAATTAAAATAGTTTATGGACAGACACATAAGAAACTATTAAATTGTAAGGAAGAATTTACCTATTAAACAGATATTTTTTTTTCAAGCTGCCTCAGACTTCTCTATTGTACCAAACAATCATAATAATGGAAAATAGTATGCGAAAAGTTATATGTTGTTAAAAATCTGAAAGTCCCTTTTAAAGAATACTTTTTAACATTAAATGTTGTTTTCCTTCATTTTTCATTACCTTTTCATGTGTTTTTGCAGAGCCCAACATAAAAAATGCTTCTGTAGGCAATCTAACCAGGTTACTAGACTAACTCTCTAAACAATTTATTTCCATCGTTGAGAGTAATAATAAACACAACATTCATCCTAATTATAGTTGAGCTTTGTCATCTCTCAAAATAAATATTGACCAAAACTTTATTTCTGTGACTATTTACCACTTTAGTAAGTGAGGTGGTAAGCCTGGTATTGACAGAGTATATACATATAACTGATAGAGTTCTGAATAGACACTATTTTTAGAGTTCTGAATAGGAAGCATTTTGATATTCAAGTATTTGTAATAGCATCATATAACATCTGAATATACAACATATTGCAATGTGACTTTACTATAATTTAAGATGAATTTAAACTTGACTATGTTGTGACTTATTTGTGCAGGAAATTAAAATGTGCACATTTTCAGTATTTTTAATATTAACCACAGGCATGTATGCATCTTTCTCTGTCTATGAAGAATATTGCCAATGCACTTAATGTTATGATTTGTATCAATTTTTAAATATTTGAAAGCACTTTAAACTTTCAATGCTTTAAAGTATACTTATGCTATTAGTGGGAAGAAAAAGACTAAATCTGGAATTTTAAGCAAAACTCTCCATTCTGCCAACACCAACAATTTCTTATATTGCTTGTCTCAACTTTCCCTTCTTCAAATTCACACCCTTAAATATTTGAAAGCATTTTCATAATACTGTTTTGATTATTTTTTAAAGGAAATTTCACTTCATACAAAGTAACTACTTTTGAAAAGAACATTTCCATGCAAAGCAACTTTGTGATCAGCTGATGGATAATGTTTAGATGGATATTTAAAACACTGTTAATCCAGAATTTTGTAAGAAAGACACAGCCCACATTATGTCAGGATGACACTGTTTTAAATGAACAATATCTCAGCACAACAAAACACATACATTATGAACTTTATGTATTCAGTATTTGTCTTATACATCTTTATTACTAGCCTAACGCCCATTACATTTAATTTCAATGTTTTTACATATGAAACTATTTAAAAAGTTAGAAACACATGCACCTAGATTAATGTGTAAATTATTTACATTTTATTGCACATTTTTTGATTAATATACATACAATATGTACACTATATATGATGATTTCTGATAATTTTGTCCTTTCATGTGAAAAGGAGGACTACTGTATACTTTTGACTGCTGCATCTGCGCTGTTATCACGCGCTGTATATTCATCTTTTCTGTACCTAATAGTTTTAATAGCACTAATCTCTTAGCAATTTATTTCAAATTATGTTTTAAACATTTTCCTGTTGGAAAACTATGAAGAAAAGTTTATTAATGAAAGGTATAAAATTAACAGTGCTTAATTCTAGTAACTAATACATTTAAGGTCCAATATTTTGACTATTCAGGCCAGGAAACTTTACATAACTAGAAATGAGTGATCTTTGATCTTTCATTGATGTAAGCGTGTTTTCTTACAGCTGTGGTAATTTCCTATGCAATCATATTCATAGTATAGCTATTATGTCAAGTTCAAGAGAAGAGAACTGAAATAAAAACATTCAATAAAAAGTATGAAACTTGTGCATTATTTCTAAAATTGTTTGTCTTCAAACTATGTGTATTAAGGCAAGTATATTTTATTGTCATATGTAAATTTTGAGATACAAAATTCATGACTGAATTATGCAGTATAAGTAATGCAGCAATTCCCATCTCATGCATGTTGATAAAATATTTATTCTATTAAAGAAGGCATTTAATATTATAACACCTACTTAGTACTTTGTAGTCTAGTAACTGTAACCTATTAAAATTAATATTCATGAAACTTTCTATTACAGTTTGTTTTTCCTCTTGGAGAAAAATAATAAGCATCAAAATTTATCACGGGAGATAGGTGGGTCTACAGGGAGAGAAAATACCAAAACCAAAGCTCTAGAACATGTATATGTTCTGGCTTGGGATGAGTGCTTCAACTACTGTTTGCTGTGAACCGCACACACAGGGACAGATTTTCAAGCTTTATCTTAAGTGGTGGACCCTTTCCTCTCTCTGTTTGGTTTCCATATAAAAGAGCCCTTTGTGAGGTTGTGGCACATCTGAAAAAAAATTATGGAATGCAAAGGAAAAAAGCATCACCTGTGAAAAACCCTCTAGGTACACACACAATCAACCTACACCTCCTGGAGTTTCCTTGACTGCATCTGATGATAATCATAAATAATGACCCGCATATGCACCAAACTGGCCTACATTTCACAGCTAGATGTGAACAGTGAGAAGGATATCTGAGACTACAATTTCATTCTCCTGTGGAAGCACTAAAATAAAATGCAGTTTCAGCTAATTCTGTAAACTTACCTGCTAGAAATAGCTGAAAGTTCAGGAAGTCTAAAATAGTCAGAGTATCTAATACTATTATTCCTGAGCTTACCCCTTGTAGCAACTTTATTTTTTTCTCTGGTTAGTTACATTGGGCTTTCAAGTGATCTTCCTGTTCAGATCACATGAAGCAAGACATTTTCCTAAATACCCACATCATTAGAATCGAAACCTTCTTAATGAGTCTCTGGTCAAAGCTTTAGGAAGTTCTGCATTCAGTTCTGATGTGACTAGTACAGCATTTAATTTCAAGGTGAATTCCAAAATAAGATGTATTCAGATTTGCTAGCATAAAAAAAGAAAGTCAGATTTCATAATCAGTAGTATCCAAAGCTGTTGCCAAATTCAGAGATACTCACTGAATAAATCTAAATTGTTGGTAGACTGAAGAAATCAATGCATAACTGGGGAAGCCCTATTCTTTAACCTTTGTAGCAGGTATCTGACCATTCAGATCTGCTTACTGGAAAAGTAATGATAATTATGCTCTCAGAGATAAAAATTCTCCTTCAGAACAATATTTGGTGCTTCTTCACAAGAACTTTTATGTGACCTTTCTTACATCATTCAACAAAGCCTAAAATGCTATTTAAGTATTTCAGTCTATTGAAAAATTTATTCACTCATATTAATGAGTGAAAATAGGCAAAATCAGAAAAGATCTGGTTCTTTCTTCATGTTTATGTCATCTCTTTGTGGGGGAGCTAACTGAGGTAATGTGTCAGAAAGCCATCTGAACGGTCTTCAAGGTAAAAAGCCCCAAAGGAACAAACCAGTTACCTACTTTCTAGAGCCATTTCCGTGAATAATCCCCACTTTCACAGTACATAAGATACAACATTTCAATAAGTTTATACTTCATAGTGAAATTCACTACCTATTCTCTACAACAACCACCCCAGGACACCCAGACTATAAAACTAACCTCAGCTAAGTCTGTCCTGATGAAATGAAGCCTATTACACATACTACTCCATTCAGCTAACATGATCACTTCAATGAGCCGTATCTTCAGCTCACGCTGAAATCAGTTTAATCTAGATTCAAATGATAGACCCATTTGGACAAATGCATACTAATGCAGAATCTGTAGTTTTTCTTTTGTTTATTTGCTTTTTAAGCGTAACGTGAACTATAGGTCATACTAAAAAATAGATAGCTCTCTTTGCAATTGAAGGCCATAAGGCCTCACTGAACATCATGGTGCATTACATCATAGATACATCAGACTTCTGTGATGTATCTGTGATGTATCTGTGATGTATCTGTGATGTATCTGTGATGTATCTGTGATGGTACAAGCCTATTCTAACAACTTTAAAAAGTTATGTTGCCATGTGAATTCACAGTAACTATGTAGATGTCATTCATATTGCCTGATCTAAAGAGAAAGATAAGTGTCATATCCATGTGGTGGCAAAGTGTAATTTAATAATCACAAAGGTATATTTTAAAATTCACAGGCTGAATACTGGATAATTTTCTGTGACAGTTATCCCACCGATGTGTTCTCTTTTACTGAAAACCGTTTCAGACCTTGACTGGACAGAACCCTGGTACACCTCATCTAGTTAGTCACACATGAACTGATAATCTTCAGAGATAACTTCCAAGCTAAGTTGTGCTATGATTCTATTACTTTTCAATATTAAACTGTTATTTTCAATATTTATTTTTATAGAATGCATAGTTCTCATGATGCTAGATTTGGTACCTATAAACTGAGAAAGATAGAGAGAACTCCTTTGGATAGAAGGGAAACAAGCCAGTCTATGTATCTAGACAACCTGGACACAATTTTAATCCTGAGAAAAGTTCTTCTGATACCTCTGCACTTGCCTGTGCAAGAGATCTTTTCTATCACTTTCCCAGATCTTTTCCATCACTTTTAAGTGGTGGTTTGAAGCCCTTGGGGCTTGCTTGGGAAAAATGAAAGAAGTCTGTGACAACTAACAAGTGATTTCAGATCTTCATTGCTGACCTCATTATGAAAAAAAATGACATGTCCTTCCTCTTCTTCAGCCACCTCTGAGACTCACCGGTTGGCTATAAGTCTTAAAACTGCCTGTAAAGGGTGGCTTAGAAAGCAGTGAAGCAATGAAGACAACTCTTTCAGGCTCACTGAAGACCAAACTTGCCTGTCACAATTTGCTCTTGGGTAAGGGTTGACTGCACCCTCTGGGACACTTTAGACCCCATGCAGAATTCCAGCAGGTGGCTCAGACACACAGCCCACTTGCAAGGTAGACTTTTAGGTGGAAAAGATGAAAGACAGACTGTGCCACACTTAGATCTATTGAGGAGACCACTCCTTCAGTGTAACGGAAGCATAACTAGGGAGGACAAAAAAATGTAACGGATACATTTAAATCTCTCCTGGCTAGTCAAGTAGGGGACTTAACTAAATGAAGAAGTTGGCATTTATTCTGGAAAATGAACCCAGCAGGTTGATGAATTGACCTTTAAGATCATCAAGTCCAGCCATTAGCCTGACCTAGCAAATTCCATCACTAAACCATGTCTCTTAGTGCCACATCCACAAGTCTCTTAAATACCTCTGTGGATAGGGACTCCACTACTTCCTTAGGCAGCCTGTTCCAATGCTTGCCCACCCTCTTAATAAAGCAGTTCTTTCTTACATCCATTCTAAACTTCCTCTGGTGCAACTTGAGGCCATTTCCTCAAATCTTATCATTTGTCGCCTAAGAAAAGGAGACTGACACCCACCTCACTGCAACCTTCTTTCAGGCAGTTCTAGGAAGTGCAGAGGTCTTTCTTCAGACTCCTCCAGACTAAATGACCCCACTTCCCTCAGCTACTCCTCATAAGTCTTGTTTTCTAGTCCCTTCACCAACTTCGTTGCTATTCTCTATAGATGCTCAAGCACCTCAAGGTCCTTCTTGTAGTGAGAGGCCCAAAACTGAATAAAGTACTTGAGGTGTAGTGTCACCAGTGCCAAGTGCAAATGAACAATCACTGTTCCAGTCCTGCTGACTACACTATTTCTGATGCAGGCCAAGATGCCATTGGCACTTGTAGACATATTTATAAGAACATTTTATGTTTATTGTGCATATACACACATGCAGACCTATATCTATTCATATATATTTGTACATACACTATGCATAAATTAATAATTACTATATGCTTGATGATGATGACAAGCAGAAAAAAAAGAAATTAAAAAGAATAACAAAAGCCACACTCTACAACCATCTACATCTATATTAGCTCTCTGGTATGTGCAATGACCTGTACATACTTTGTACATGGGAACATTCCCACTGAGCCACAGGAAACTTGCTCTCTCTGTAGAGTTAAATCTACATGTTAAAAAAATTGCAAGATCTGGTCTTTAAAATCTAATATGTAGAAAGACAAGCCTTGCAGTGTAGAAATCTTCCCACAGGACTGTTACATGATGATACGATGACATAAGTAAGTAAGCATTTTAAAGAGATAAGATTCATATTTATTTCTTACCAGTATCAGAGTGAAAGAACTGTCTAATTATTCATTGATTAATCGTTTTGAAAATCTTTTGGGATGTGAATGCTGAAAAATACTGTAGTTAAAACACCATCTTATATTTAAACTATAAAGTGTTGATTTAAATGTATTGAATTTAGGACTTTTTTTTAATAGCAAGGTTTGGAACAGTGATCACAGAAGCAGTGTTTGAATTTATGTAGCCATTAAGATTTTTTGAGATCATGTGTCTGTGTTGTACCAAGGCACAGAACTAATCCAGCCATATCCTCTATTGTTAAAAATTTATTGTTAAAATTTATTGTTCAAAATTTACATCCAGGTTAGATAAAGCTCAAGTGTACCTGAGAAGCCTATACAGGTTTCAAAAACCTCATCTTATGAGAGAGAGAAATCTTTAGAATGAGGCATGGTTCACAGTGACATTGAAAGCTCTCTCAAAGGCAAAATGAAGCCAAAATTTTGAAAATGTGTTTAAAATATAGTGAATCATACTTGCTTTAATTTGAAAATTTTGCTTACTGTTGTCCTATTATAACTAAATGACTATGGCAGACAGCAAAGCTGAAAGCATGCCTAAATCTATTTCATGAGCAGTACACAATTTTGCTTGCCCAAAAAAGTAAGGTGAAGCCTATTTCAAACTATTCCTATTCTAATCCTCAGCTTTCTATATAGGGAAAAAATAGTAGGACTGTAAATGCCAGTTTGGTAGAGCAAAATGTTTTGTTTTGTTTTATTTTATAGTAAATATTTCCCTGATTTTCCTGAATGCATATGACTGTACATGAAGTTTCTTGGAAACCAAGGGACAATTTGCTCCCTGATACCTTGGAAGCAGGACGAAGACGAAGAAAAGGTACCCATGGTGAGTGCAGAATGTGGTGCTTTCTTGCAGTCCTGAGAAAGGATATGTATATATTTTCAGGGAAAATGATTTACAAAGTCTAAAGCTTTTTTTTTTTTTTTTTTTTTTTTTTTTTGTATTTAGTTCCAGTAAGAGATCTGATATCTTGAATGTGTGTGATAATGACAAAAAGGTTGAAAAATAGTTGTGAGGAATTTTGTGACTAGGCATTCTCACTACACAAGAGGCAAATGTCATTTTGCCTGGAGAAGCCCATTGGAGATTTTACTTCTGACATAGGTATCCTGCTATCTGGTTTCATGATTACGTAAGTGTTGTTATGATGGGAAAAAAAATCATAAAAAAATCCACCCTTATGAATTCTCAAACATCAAGACTCAGAACAAGTTAATTGCATCATAAAAAAAATATATTTGTGTTTTACTGTTTATGACGTGTATTTACTTAGCGAGGCTACTCTTTAAAAGCACTTAGTACACCTTTATCATTTAATTGTACATGTACACCTTTATCATTTAGCTATGCATACATATACATAAAGGAATTTAAACTTTGACTCACCAAGGCAACTCATCAAAATTTAAACTGAACTTAAGGGCTCTGAGCAACAACAAACCGGTCTTTTAAGGAAAGTCTTCAGAATAGTCTATATGGAAATTGTAGTCATAGATAGATGAGCTTCAGTAATGGTTTATCCTTCATATCCAGAGAAGAGTCATTAAGTATAACAAAACAACTTGTATTAATTTAAAGTATCCTATGTCAGTCTGGGAACATCCTCTTGTACTCCCTGTACAAATCATTGCAAGTTATTTGTTATGTGCGAGCTTTATACCATTTATGCTATGTTGGTACATGAATCCCTAATATTCCAAACTTTAAATGTAAACCAATGACAACTCCTAAGAAAAGTAACAGAAAACATCTGAGGTAATGAGGAGTTCTCTCTTCAGACAGTAAACTGGAAAACTCCAGTTTAATTTATCTTACAAAGGAAAAAGGACATAATATCTTGCCTGAACTCAGTCCCCTGGTGCAGGGTGAAAAAGAAATGATCTGACACAGTCCATCCCCTGTGGTCAGAGAAGCCAGTTGTGAAGAATTGACCATACCCTGCCACACTGCTGTGTTCAGCACAGCTGTGTCAAGAGATCAAGGGAGAGTGAAGAAAACTCCTTCAGTGCCCTACAGTGACAAACTGAGAGAGGCTGCCTGTGACTCTGACTCCCCTACCCTAGACTCAACACAGAGGAGGGCTGGGAAATATTGGATAGACCACATTTAATAATTTCTGAATGGTTCATTAAATTGTAAATCTGAAGGATGTGAATGCAGAGCAAAAAATAATTATCTTGCATAAACTGAGTGTAAAACGGAAGGTTGCTGTGGTATAACTTTCATATACACAGTTACCAGCATCTCAAGGCACAAGCTTCAATCTTCAATATCTATCATCATGTCATTGATAAACATTATTGAACATGATAGAGAGTTTTGAATATTATCTGGGAAAATACATATGAAAAGGATTTTAAAGAATATACACTGCCTTCCCTCTTCCACCTACCCCCTCCCCCCATCTTTCTTTTATATGCATTTTGGAAAGGTATCCACCACACAGTGCTTCTCTTCATTTATAATGATTTCTCATTTGTTTTTTTTTAAATACTATATAGTGATTAAGTGAATCTACTCCTGATCTATCTTTCTTTGGCTATAGGAGAAAGAGGAAACACTATTTTAAAAGTTGTAGAGCTGGGTGAAGTTAGAGGAAAATAAAAACTATGTAAGAGCACTCTGTTGCTTGATGACGCAAGAGGAATGATTTTTTTTTCATTAAAGCTCTGCCCATTCTAATTCCAACAACGATAGGTCTGCTGAGATTATTAGTCTAAATCCTAGACCGCATGAAAGGAGTTTCATATTCTATTTTGTACAGGTAAAGTATCACTTTTAAAACTAAAATCTCATTCTATAAGCTCAATAAATACAGGTAACATTGTTACACCCTGTTTTTTTTTTTTTTTTTTTTTTTTTTTTTTTTTTTTTTGTTATAGTCTGTCTGCTAAGAGAAAGATGTTCCCAGAAATGTAGATATCTGGTGGCCTATAGAGTGTTTTACTATAACAGTTATTAATTTGATGCTTTGTTTTAAATGTTTATCCTTCCAGAGAAAAGTACAGGTTTCTCTTGAAGATATGAGTGGGATAGGCATATGATACTGCTAATTCCTGGGAGATTTAATGCTACTCTGTTCAGCTAGCTTCCTAGAGATTTGTCTCTCTCCCTCCCTGACTGTACAACATTTTGCTGGTCCTGAATAGATCAGGGTCATCACATGAATTCTTGCTGTCTTACAACAATTATTATTTATTTAAAATAAATTTTATTAAAACTGGCCACAAGATTTGCTAGGCACTGTGCAGGTACAGGCCTGAGAATTTTTCTTTTCTGAAAAATGGCAGAAGAGAACATTTCATGTGTGTATAAATAATTCACAGTACTTGCTTTATTTACTTTTCCTAGGACGTACTGAAGCCCAGGCCACAGACTTCAGCAGCAGTAGTTTTATTTTCCCTTAAAGACCTCCAAATCCATTGAGTTCTCAAAAGACATTGAAATGCCAAACAAATATATACCAATGCAGTGCTACTTTCATGATTTACCCACAGTTTCAGGAACTGAAGCTGCTTAGGATGCTGTAAAGTAGCAGCAAAGGCAAATTAACAAGTCTATGCGTTTTTATTTATTTATTTATTTATTTTTCCTCAGCTGTTCATAACCCTTTGGGCATCAGCCAGATGTCAGAAATCAGTTCAGCTTCACATTAATGTCATTTGAGAAAGTCATAAGGAGAGGCAGATGCAAGCAGAAAAAATACACCTTGGAAAGACAGCTCAAAGATGGAGGATATAGGTGGAGAGGAGTTGGAGGCACTTTCACGGAAAACAACTAAGAAGCTATGAGAGACAAAGAGGCAACACGGAACACTGCTTTTAAGTATCCTCTTGAAAATAAATCTGAAAAGTGTATCTCTGATAGAAAATAAGTGATTATTTGCATTAACCCTCAAATGTAGTGTTTCCTCTCTTGTATCGCACTAGGGAGTGGAAATAATGTGATCATCCATGGAGTCTGACTCAGAAGTTGTTACTGTAGACACAATAAACTCCCAGTTATCCCTGAATTTGTGCAGGATTTGCTGCTCCACCTGGATACATACAAGTCCATGATCTGATAGGATTCATCTCAGAGTACTCAGAGAGCTGGTTGAAGTCATCATAGGACCTCTCTCAAATATCTTTCAATGGTCTTGAGAATTGGAAAAGGTCCCAGTTGACTGGAAGCTGGCAAATGTAGTCCCAATTTTCAAGAAGGGCAAGAAAGAAGATCCTGGCAATTACAGGCCTGTCAGTCTCACTGAAGTGCCTGGCAAAATTATGGATTATTCCAGGAGTTATTGAAAAACACCTACATGACAGCACAGTCTTTGGTCAGAGCCAACATGAGTTCCCTAGGGGAGGGTCATGTCTAGCTAACTTAATTTCCTTCTACAACAAGATCACCCAGCTAGTTGACCAAAGGAAGCCAGTCAATGTAATCTTTCTGGACTTCAGTAAAGCTTTCAATACTATCTCTCACACTATCCTTCTGGACAAAATGCCCATAATACAGCTAGATAAAAGCATAATAAATGGTGAACAATTGGTGATGTGTCAGGCCCAGAGGGTTCTTGTAAATGGCGTTACATCATGCTGGTGACCTATCACTAGTGGGGTTCCTAAGGACTCCATTTTAGGACCAGTCCTCTTCAATGCTTTCATAAAGGATTTGGATGAAGGACTTGAAGGTTTTTTGAGCAAATTCATGGACAATACCAAATTGTGTGGAGCTGTTGATTCCGTTGAGGGTGGTGAGGCCTTGCAGAGAGATCTGGACAAATTAGAGAACTGAGCAATTACCAACAATATGAAGCTTAACCAGAGCAAGTGCCGGATTCTGCACCTGGGAAGGGGCCAACCCTGCTTATATGTACAGGCTGAAGGACTAGATACTGAAGAAAGGGATCTGATCACTTGTGTTTTTCAGCCTGGAGACGAGAAGACTGAAGGGACACCTTCTCACAGTCTACAGCTTCCTCAGAAGGGGGAATGGAAGGGCAGGTGCTGATTTCTTCTTTCTGGTGACCTGTGATAGGACCCAAGGGAACAGCTTTAAGGTGCCACAGGGGAGGTTCAGGTTAGACATCAGGAAAAGGTTTTTCTCCAAGAGTATGATCAGGCACTGAAAGAGGCTCTGCAGGGACCTGATCACAGCACCAAGCCTGTCAGAGTTCAAGTTTTGGACAATGCTCACAGACACGATCTGATTTTATTTATTTTATTTTATTTTATTTTATTTTATTTTATTTTATTTTATTTTATTTTATTTTATTTTATTTTATTTTATTTTATTTTATTTTATTTATTTTATTTTATTTTATTTTATTTTATTTTATGTTATGTTATGTTATTTTATTTTATTTATTTTTATTTTTTAAACTTTATTATTTTATTATTTTTGGATGGTCCTTCGGGGACCCAGGATTTGGACTCAATCATCCTTTTAGGTACCTTCCTACTAAGATATTCTAGAGAGTCCCAAGAGATAAAAAAATCCCAACCCCCCAAATCCAATACCATCAAAAGAAAAAACAATCCTTTTTTTTTTTTTTTTAATGAAATGTTTAAAATTCCATTCACATTAATGTATGCACTTAACCTGTTCAAAAATAACACTGAGTTTCTCTTTTGTAAGCAAGTCTCTCCGCTTGCAATGAACTAAAGAAATAAATCTAGTAGGTGACAAACCAAAATGAAGACTGGATTCCTTCAAAACATGCTAGATCTCATGAACCAAGACTTAGAGGATTTAGAGCCTTACTATCTTACAGTAATTACCCATAAAATATTTTGACACACTTGTCTGGCAAGTCAATTTTATTCACACATAAAGGTATTTAGAAAAATGTTACTGCAGAATTTTTTTATTGTATAAATTAAAGTCTTCCAAATGAATAATATGATTTTTTGTAACTTATGAGAAGATTCTACACATTTTCACTTAAACATATAGAGAGATTGAATTCATAAACATCATATAGGTTTGAGCAGCCAATTTGTTTAGAATGGTTTCCAAGTTATCTTTAACCTAAAACAGATTTTCTTATTTCTAGATGTTTTATTTGATTTATTTTTACAAAGATACTTTTGAATTGGTTTATGTATGACTGAATGCCACTTGTTCTACTTGGCAAACAGTCCTTTTTTTTTTTTTTTTTTTAAACAAACAAACAAACAAACAAAAACAACAAACAAATCAAAGACCTAACACAAACAAAATGGCAGCTAGAAGATTCAGATCAGGAGCATACATCATAATTCCATTTTTAAGTTCATTCTTTCATTTCTACCTATGCAAATTTTCATGACCAGGATTACTCAGAGCATGGGAAGGCCTCCAACTCTGTGAAAATCTGTCTTTCTCACCAGACACAGGAAGAAAGTATATAGAATATATAACATAGTATCGTCAGCACAAAATGAAAAGAAAAATAGGGAAAATACAGTTATAGATGTTCACAGAGAGGAAAAGTTATTTTGCAGAAAGTGATAGCAGACTTCTATCATCCTGTCAGATCTACCTTAGTTAAGTCTTCTTGGACTTTTGCTAAAGTGCAGGATTTATCTAATCTTAGTTATTCACCATCAATAGTTAGTGTAAACACATTTAGAATGTAACTCATCTGGCCTATGTCATGATCTGTTTTAGGATGAATATCACGTAGAACTGGTTATTTTTCTTTACTAACTATAACTCAAATATAGATTTCTACATTTGATAACTAGTAGGTAGGAGAGGGACTTTATGTAGTCTTTGCACAGGAGCTTTTATAAAAAGAATTATTAAAAAGCACATGTTCAAAAATTAAATGAAATTCTAATTGTAAAGGAAAGAACTGAAACAACTTTGATTTAAAATAAATATGAAACTTTTCAGGATGAACAGATTGAGAATTTTGTGTCCTTATGTAATAAACAACATGTTTATTAGCAAAAGCTTTTTAAAGCTCTTTCTCAGCCATCATTTTTGACACAGGCTTACAACTCAAGCATGTCTCCATGTGTAATATTCCTTTCTGTCTCTTTATTATTTTCAAATCAGATGGATTTTCCTAACAGAATATTGAAAGAGCTATATCTTTTTTAATGAAAATGAACAGAAATGGGTGTTGAAATTCTTTGTATTTCTCTAAGGGCAAGGGTGGTTAAAATGTGTGTGCATCAGATGAAAATTACCAAGACAGCAGTAACTAAGGAAAGAAAGGTGCCTGGAAAGAAAGGATATCCTGATACCTCAAATCTTGCAGCACTTCTCTGCATACAGGTATTCTACCTAAATAAGCATCTAGATTTTAGACTATAACAACCATTATCATGCACATATAAAAACTGGGACTATAGCACACCTTAAAATGTTGATTTTAAGAGCACATGCTTCACTGACAGTCATAAAAAGAATATAACAAAACAGTAAAACATTACCCTGGCAACACTTGCTCAAACAACCAAAGAATTAGCATCAAAGCATCACCGGATAAATACTGGCTATATTTTTTTTCTCAGATTCACTCACACAGAAACGTAAAAGACTGCAGATCCAGACAAAACAATCTTTTGAGTACATGACAACTGCAGATTTAGAGAAATGTATATCACTAAAGAAAGAATCTAGTTTGCAGAACAGGTATTCTGGTGTAAAAAATCCAAATTTGAACCCTGACTGTCTGACAACAACACTAATATTTTCTAGTGAGTAGCTTTCTGACATTAAAAAAAAAAAAAAAAAAAAAAAAAAACAACCAAACAAAAAAAAAAAAACATTGAAATTTTGTCCTATTATCACTGAAAAGTTGGCAACTGTAACAAAACTATAGTATGATTTTATCTGCATATTATACATGCTTCGAGAATTAGTTTTTTAAGCTATAAGGTGCTCGTAAAACATAGAAGATGAAAGGAAAGATGTGGCCTAATAGCCCCCAGACAAAGCATCTCCTTGGGAGAAACAGCAAGCTGTCAAGATTTTATACATATCTGAGCATTGTGAATTGTGCAAGTCCTCTAACAGTTGGAAAAGGAGAGATCAGAATACTCTGATCAACTGAAAGAAAATTCCTACAGAGAAGAAATTGAGACAGCAAAGATCAATAAAGGGCAGCTGTGATCCAGAGTCTGTACCAAGGAAGCTGAAATTGAATTATTCACACAGCTCATCCAAATTAAATGTAATTCAGAGTACTTGAAGTTAAAAGATTCCTGACGTATTGATGAATAAAGAAGTACTTTGAAGGGTGATTATTAATATGAGTGTGAATTTCCTTAAAGTTAGATGGTTTGAATATAGCACAATCCTCTCTCCAGAAAGACTTCAGTTAATTCTCCCTAAGGAATGCCCAGCATAGATGAGGAGTTTTGTTCTTTAATTCAAATTTCTTGGAAAAACACAATACTTTGCTTTGAAAGTATTGAAGTGATTCAAACTAGTAGGACTTGAAATGATTTTTTTTTTTTTTTCCCATTGGAGTCTAAAATAAATTGCATTAGCTTCGATAAGCCACAGGAAGTACTCTGCAGCATAATCCTAGCTAGACAAACTCACATGAAAGTCTTAAAAGGAATATCTTTGAAAGCATTGAAAACATCTCATGCTTAGTAGGGAGAAGGAGGAAGGGAGATAGATAATTCTTAGTCAGTAACAGCAGCACAGCTGCCAAGTCTGGGGAGACTCACAGCACTGTGTTCCGAAAGTTGGAAAGCCAGAAGCACTGACTAGGCATGGTATAGACACATTCCTAAACTTGACTATGCAGTTGTTTGCCAAGCAACTTGCTACCAACTACTGGAAAATATCTCAAAGGCTGAGATTTCTGTAAAGGCCTGAATTCTACAAAGAGCTCACTCCTGATGTTAGTCTTATTGATATCAACATGAAGGGCTCAATGCAATGAAGTATCTTATGTAACTAAGAAATATCTTTGGTTATTAATATGGTAACTGATTATGAGGTGTATTACTCTAATCATTATAATTTTGGTGTATATGGAAAAGACGTCTTATTGCGATGTCCTTGTGAATTTTTTCTTCCTTCCTTCCCTCCCTCCCTTCCTCCCTCCTTCCTTCCTTCCTTCCTTCCTTCCTTCCTTCCTTCCTTCCTTCCTTCCTTCCTTCCTTCCTTCCTTCCTTCCTCCCTCCCTCCCTCCTTTCCTTCCTTCCATTCATCTATTTTCAAAGTATGATAAGTCACAAACATTTTCTTTCTTTCTTTTTTTTTTTTTGTTGCACTTTTGTGCATGATATTAATTAAAAAACAACAACAAAACAACAGGTAATGTCTGTAGTTAGAAATGTTACTTAAAATTGTAGCAGTAGTCACAGGAAATAAGCTCAGAAAAAAAAAGTTTTTTAAAAAATATGACAGTCAATATTTTATATTGCAATTTAAAATTATAACTGATTAAATAATGTTTTAAATACAGATATTATCATTCAAAAATGTCAAAAAGAAAACCTATGAAAAATTCTACTATGTGTATATTATCTAACATTGTCTCCAGACATTGGCTGTGATATGTACTTTTGTGTACCCAAGGAACACATGATTAACACTGACAGAAAACATAATTAAAAATATATGAGTTGGGAGTGTGGCTGTTATTTTCACATTTGTTGTGGAACAGAGACACATACATTAGATCAATAAATTGATTGATTTGGTAGTCTTAGCTATGAGTGTCACACAAACTTACAAATACCACCTTTTCCATCTGAGAATCTAGCTGAGAACAGCCCTGCTCCTTTTGATGCAATTTTAACAGCTTTATGGTTTTACACATCCAGATGTCTCAAATAAAATGATGGGACTAGTGATAAATGTCTATAAAAAAAAAAATATTTTCTAGATATTTTGTATCCCTGTGTGATACTGAATAACTAAATACTGTATAGTGAGATAAGTACCAAAATGTTCCTGCAAAAAAGACAGCAATGTTAAAGAAATCACACCTACAATTTCAGGTCAATGTGTTTTGAAAATATTCTCTGTTTCATTCATCTTTTAAATGTCTTTGAAGCTATTGCCTTTGCAAAATCTGTCCTCCTAGCAGCACAGGGTCTGAAACAACTCCACATGTACAGTGAAACAAAGACATTTTTCATGAGTGCTTGTTTAAGAACGTTTATTTGGTTATGCATCTTCAATTCCCTACATCTGTG
This sequence comes from Aythya marila, assembly GCF_965140915.1. Classification (NCBI taxonomy): domain Eukaryota; kingdom Metazoa; phylum Chordata; class Aves; order Anseriformes; family Anatidae; genus Aythya; species Aythya marila. Next base: position 154,528,626 of record NC_139042.1, read on the forward strand.
GATGTCTTTTCAGTTTGCTGCTATTATTTAAAAGCTTTGGTACACTTGAAACCCTTCGCTAGGCAGTACAATATTGTTATTTATTAAAAAAAAAAAAAAAAAAAAAAAGATGACAGGTTTATATTCTTCCATTTTTCTGTTGTGCAGCCAAACAAAAAGATCAATTATTCACTGTCACTGTCATTGATTCTGAGGTGATCAGATATTGTGTTGATGTTTTGGTACAAGAGCCAGAATAAATTAAACCTTCTGCCTCTTACCATCTTGTTGAGCTTAAATAAACCCTTTTCACTTTTCCACTTTGTGTATGTCAGAGCATTTTATCTTCAAATTTGAACTTTACAACAGTATTTTCCTAGCAGGATTAGATACACAAACAGTGCAAATGGAGCTTCTACAGAAGATGTGGCTTTTATATATATGCCTGGTTGGGTCTGTTACTCCAGTGATTTTGTGGTTGTAAGTCTCAAAGGCTGAGTGTCAATGAAGAGATGTGGGCTCTGTAGCTACCTATTTTTAATTCCATCAGAGAGGCTTAGTGTTAAACATGTGATGGAAGAAATGTTAGTCAGAGGATAGCAGATGGGATAGCTAATTTTTTCTTTCACAGTGTTTACACATTGCTGAAATTTTGTTAACTCTCACAGCAGAAAAACAAGAATACCCTGCTCACATATAACAGTATTCATCAGCAGTCTTTAAAGTTGAAATTGCTAAGTTTTGATCTTATTTATTTATTTGTTCATTTCTTATCAGTAGTTAGCCTGATAACAGTATGAACTGGTAAAGGCTTGTATCTGTATCCAGTGCCAGCAGTTTGTGCATTCAGCCCCCAAGCTTCAGATGCCACTCGGTTCTCCAGGATTTTTTCAGCATGGAAAAAAAAAAAGGAGCTTTTTTCTGACGAAGCCTTCTCTTCCCTGGGTGCATGAGCAAGTTTTACACAAAAATACAAGGTACATTTTATGTCTTAATTCTCCTAAGCACAGGCAAAGAGTAAGAGTCAAAGAGAAATCCAGCCCAAACTGTCCTAACCAGACATGGAACATAAATAAAATATGCCAAAAAGAGAACAAACAATCAAAAAAAACATAGAAGGATTTTCACAACTGGAATCATTTCAAAATCTACAGTGCAAAGAACACAGTCTGTGGGTGGGGTTACACTGTACAATGGCAACCCCCTGAATTAGTTCTGAACAACTTAACTCCAGAATGGGAAACAGCATAGCTGGACCAGTAAGGCATGATGTCTAGGGAGAAGATGTACTCGGTAACCCTGGGACAACAAAATGACATGTCCATGCTACTCTTTTATATGAGACAGGTGTTTCTATACTGCTCTGCACTGAGCTCTGCTGAACTGATAGCTCCCTAGGGACTGCAGTGAGCTGTATGAACTCGTGGGGCTCCACAGGAGAAGATGAAAAGGTTCACACTTCATATTAGCTGTTTCTAAGATCCCTGATGACTTTAGTGCCTCTTCTATCCTTAAAAACTAAAAAGGCCAGCCACTTTCATTTGAAAAAAATGTTGTCGGATTCCTAAGTAAAGCTTCTCAAAAATGCTTTTCAACACTGTGAAGTCCTGTGAAAGATATAAAGCCCTTAGATTTCAAGTATTTATCAGGTTTTTCAGCATTGCCTCTTAGAGTGATATATCATTTACTATATTAAAAATATACCTCAATTCACATAATCATTGAGATTATTAACATATATACTACTGACTAATCCCATGAGAAATCAAATTCAATGCAGTTTTCACTCATATATGTAGGCCTATATATAATAAATGTATATTTATTGTTAAGTAGAGTGCTTAAGTTTTAACCATTTAATTTCAGAAAGGATATCATTAGCTGTGGCAAATTAATGTTCTGTTTATGCACATATGCTCTACAAAAATTATTCCTGTAGCTGTCAGAAGAAGGACATTTTAATTAAAGGATCTGTTGCTCTGAACCAGTTCTGCTGAACTTTGAAGTCATGTGGAATATGAACACTAAATCCTTCCATGTTGTGTGGAATCTTCTCAAGAAAGCTTCTCAAAATGTGCTCAATTCAAAATGCAGGTAAGACAATAAAGCAAACTACTTCAGATATGTGAATTGGATACTTGAACTTCAGTAATGTGGAAGATGCAGACTGCAAGTTCTCAAAACCATGTCGCTCATTTATGAAGATCTCCATGTAGCTCTTTGACCATACATCGAAACAAAACAAAAACAACAACAACAACAACAACAACAAAACTTCCCTTTTAATATTACTGGATGTAATATGTAGTAGTGTATTGTCTTCTGCTTTTACACATTTTTTCCAGACTCATAATTTGGCATGTTAAATTGTTTCTCTGTGTGGTCTTTGTAGCCACAAATACATTTCTATCTTCTCTGGAACAATGGGACCTGATCCTTAATTAGACTTTCTAAGTAGTATCACTAATACTGAAAATGCATATACTACATAGAACATAAAATAATCCTGGTGTTAAAAAACAGATGCAATGTTGAAGACTGAAAATATTATTTGTCACAACAATGGATATATAAAAACACCCTACACAAATATTATAGTTAGTTCAAGGACTTTATATGAGGTATAACTTTATAATAAAACCTTAAAAATCAAATCCAGTAGGGATGGATTAAGAAGGATCCTGTGGATTAGTGATCTGTAAAATGATGAGGCAGAAGCAGAGCAGCGGGCAGCATTTTTGAACATGGCTGGTTACTGCTGGCCAATTGCCCATTTTAGAAAGCTTCACTTCTGTATTTCTGCAGCAGTTAAAAAACTGCAAAGCTCAAGAATGCGTTTGGACAGGTGCTAAAAGAGGAAGAATCCTTTGTATAAGAATCCAGCTTGGAGGGAGGAGTTTTTGCAACCAAAAATCAAAATGTGTTGAACTATAGCCTTTGGACAGCTAGTTTAAACCTGAAAATACCTACTAAATGGTGTCATTTTATTTCTCAGCTTAAAACCCAATACTATTAATGAAAAATACCATCTAAGAAGCATGGTTCTAAGATTATTTCCCTATTTCTCAAGCATATTAATAAAAAAATCCACTATGTTATATATATTATACCCACACCATCCATCACATCTGGTACTTTCTCTGGGCTCACATTTAAAGCTCAGAATAACTCATAATCAACCTACGCTAAAAACTCACACAATATAAACTAAAAAGCTAGTATTCTGCTTCATTTTTCCAATTAAATCCAAATTATTATGTCCAGAATTCTACTGCACCAGGTTTATCTGTATGAACAGAAAGATCTATAATCAAAATCGTAATTTTATTCTGCGAAAATAGAGGGAGTTGGGTAGCTGTGTCTTAGTTTCATTGCACACACATTTTTTGTTAAAATACCACTAACCTTTTCTCTCATTTCTAATCTGCCAGCAGTTGCTGTTCTGCCAAATGTCAGTCCATCTTTTCCTCAAATACTGTAAATCATTCTGCCCATAAACAACTTAACCAACTGAGAAGTCTCCCATTTAGGCTCATGACTCTTATATATTGGTAATCCTTACACATCATATTCTCTTGAAATGTCTGAAAGTCATTTACCAAAGCTGTGAAAGCTGGTTTACCCTGACCACTTCCCATTATACAGTCCATATTGCCTGTTAACTTTTCTAGGAATTTTGTGTTATCTAACTCCATATAAAAGTGCCTAACCTAACCTCCATATGCTTTTGTGTTGTACAAACTTTGTGTAGAATACTTAGAAGAGCAAACCAAATGTTTGACTGGGGCCCACAGGAACACCTAAAGTTCAGGTCGATGGGAGTCAACATGTAAATGTCATGTGTCCTCTGACCACTTCTGCGTATCTTTTTCTCAGAAGCTTCAAGAATGGTACCTTTTTTGACAACTTTATGCTATAAGACATTTAGGCACATCAGTCACTTTTAAAAATCACATAATTTGCTCTTTAGATTCATTTAGAGCAGTACTGGGAAACATGCTTCAGACTAAAGGTTTTTTCACAGCTGGTGAAGTGCTGAATTAGACAGAATGCATTCATATTATTTGTTCACAGCCTGTGTTTAATTTCAGAATATATATATGTACACACATATATATGTAAATCACAAGAAAATGGTGTTTCTGACATAATCTTCATTGTGGTGATTTGAGGTTTTCTTACTTGAGCACACCCACAGAAGAAAAAATTGCATGTGCAGCAAGATGGTGGTCACTAATACCTCACTGAATACACCCTCATGCAAATCCCAGCTGTGAATATAGGTTAAGTCTTTTTATCGTTAAAAGAGTATCTCCTTAAGTGCATATTAGAATTCTGTGTGCATCTGCTTGACTAACATAAAACCCTGCCCATATGCTGTTACAAGAATTTTTAAGCAAACAATTTTATTGTGGAATTAACTCAAACAGACACACTTTAATAGCAAACTATGGGATATAAGCCATTTTTAATTGAACGGCACTACTGGCAGCCTACTTAACCCTCTTATGTTTAGAACAAAATGACATAGATTTAGATTTTATATTTAATAACAATCTACTTCCCAGCTATCCTCTTTCTGTGACCATTTAAGTCTTTCAATTCCATCAGATTTTGAAGGGATAAGCTACTGATGAATACAGTTTTATATCTCTATTTCATTTAAGCATAGAAATAAGTAAGTAAATAGGAATACAGTTACAGGACTTCGCAAGGAAAATCTTCCAGAGGTTTAAATTCTTTAATCCACTTTTATTTTGGTATAAATGCAGAGAGCAGAAACAAAGTATATATGCATTTTTCCTTCAAGTTTTCTATAAAATAAGTCTCTAGTTCAAAAAGTAAATGTAAATAATTTTCAGGTTGGTGGTTGCTTTTGAATTTTTGTATTTAACCATGAAACTTCTCCAGTATTGGTCTTCCTAAAGATTACTGCAGACTTTCTGAATTCCAACAACATAGAACAGTATCAGCACTACAAACATTATTTAATCCTTGTATAAACTTCAAAAGTAGTGACAATGACACTTATCAATCAAGATAAGCAAAATATATACATCTGTATGACTACAAACCCTTTCAGTTTTATACACTTAATTCACATTTCATATAAAAACTCCTTAAAGAACAAATCCTCAAGTATGATTTTGCCCATAAAGTCAAGGATGATGAAAGCTACTTAAAATTCTGCTTTTTCAAAATAAATGCTGGATTGGGACCTTTCCTCTGCACTGATTTCTGAAAAGCACACACACACACACAAACACACACACACAAAAAGTAATCTATCCACTAAAAATACCACAGTTTACATCATAATTAGCATTAAAATTGCTGAAAAATAATTCCGATGTGACAAATGCTTCAGTAAAAGAGGCATGGAAGGATCTACTATATGCAGGTTGACATTAGAATCTCAAAGTCAGAAATGGTTATTTCTGTCTTGGTCACCACAAGTAATTAACATTTTGAAATCAGGATGGAGTTAGTGATAACGGTGATGATATACCAGGTGGAATAAATTGCACCTCACTTCCCTAGAGTACTGTTGATATTAGAATTCTACAGAGGAGTGAAAAATTGAGAAAAAATAGCTGTCCCTGAAGTGTATGTGTATGACTCAGAATGTGTGCAAGAGACAGATCATTGGAGTGAAAAGGGGCTGTTTATACAGATCTCCTTTACAGAGCAGATATGCTTCAAGATTATTTTAAATTATAACTATAAACATAAAATTAAATATATATATATATCTGAAATACTGTGAATGTAAAAGGACAAAGCTAGTGATACTGGTCCTTATTGTCTCTTTTACTTAAGGTTTTAAATGAAGAATATCTCTTTATGTCTCTGCTTAAATAGGTGTGTATTCATGCGAATACCCTATTTCCTCCCTTAGAAACATCCCTCCCTAATTATAAAGCTGAAAGTATTCAGTGTGATTTGTATGTTGAAAGGAGCCTTTTGTCTCATTTCTGGATCTCGCTGTAGCAGGTGCCTGACAGTATAAACTGAAAGTTATGATGGTAACTGTACATTATAAGGCTGAGTCTTTTTTTAGGACTCCCTAATTCTCTCTGCATTATTTTTCCTTTTATATTCTCCCTTAAGGAAGCTGTGTTGTACTTCTCTTGCTTCCATCTCCAGATGGAGCATCCTTGATACCAATGATTTGTAGAACTGGAGGAAATTATCATGTAAAAGTAGCTAATCCCAGTTTTGTGTTGTGGGCAGGACTTCTCAGTCTGAACATTTTCCCTTGTTTCAACAAAAGCGTGTTATCTTTAAATCAACAATTGTTTTTAGATGTAATCCACTCTAACAACTAGAGGTTTATTTATTTATTTATTTATTTATTTATTTTTATTCTGTCCATTACTTGCTCCACACCACTTCTCTCTTGTCTTTAGACAAGACCAGGCTAAAGTCAGTTTCAGACTCATGTTCCAGTAACCTTATCAAATATATACACTAACTGAAATTACAATGAACTATTGACAATGATGAGTATTGGCATAATTTAGGACATAGCTAAAGTAACGGAATAGTTCCTGCCCTCTTTTTACCTCTCACTTTCTGCACTGTTACACTACAAATCACTCTGTAATCATTAAAACTAAGCCAACTTTTTCCTTAAAAAAGAAGTTACATCTGTATTAATTCAGAGACCAACTCCTAAACATATTCCTACATTGTGTCTAGCAGAGCAAACTTTCAGGAGATGAATGATTCCTCCCCTAATGCTGACAAACAAATTCACAATAGCAAAGCTGATAGTTACACCAAGCACCAGTTTCCTGAGCTTAGCCTTAATCACATGCTGTGCATGAAAGAGAATGTGTTTGAGTAAGAAATTCTGAGATGCCTCATTTAAGAAATATTAAAGAAGAAATTTAATCACTATTACAGCATTTCATAAAACTAATGATACCAGTACTTGGAAGGTTTTCTTACAGTAAAACAAATACTGTAAGTGAAACAGGATGGACCATTGATTTAATACATGCACTGTTAGTCTCTCTATGACCCTCTTCCCTAAGTGTTGTTTGCTTGTTTGCTTAGAAAGCATTGGAAGATATGTAACACATTATGATGGTGGATTTAACAGCACGTTTTGCAAGCTAGCTAGTCGGGCAGACAGATGTATAGTTTGGAGAGACAGTGCTTACTTAAAACATACTTATGCTGTTATTAGTAGTTGCATTTTGGTAGACTATCACCCTTTGGTGCTACTTCCACCTCCTCCACTGAGAACAAAGAAAATAATTTTTTACTGAAATCATTATCGTAGTCCTTTGTGAGATTCCAGTAACACAGTCTTACTGATAATGCAGAATAACTTTATATAAAAAATATAAAGATATTAGCTACAGTGTCTAAACATAAGTAGAAGACCTAACACTTCATGTTTATTATAGATAGTATTAACTAAATTTTATATAATGTTCTAAATTCACTCTTTAGCTTATGTACAAAGCTACAGCAGGAATCACTGAATCCTATATTGAACCTTTAGCCTCCTTTAATATATGATTCTTAATATCCATTTACACCTACTGCTCTGAGTATATGTGAACAATGGTCTTCATTTGTCTATGAAAATTGCTTAACAATGAAAGTGTAAAAGTGACTTTTTGAGAAACAACTATATGCCACAGCTAGCAATTGTAAATATGTGGTTAAGAAATGCAACATTTTATAAGAGGAGGCAAGATGTGCAAGTAACAGTGGAGTCAAGTTCTGGCTGCTAATGCCTGTCTCCTTACAGCTGGTACAGAGTGCCCACTCTCCCATATGTCTCAAGTCAGATATAACCTTTTGGGAGATGTAATCTATAAATATACACAACACTGCTCTAACACAAGAAGAAGTATCATAACAGATCTATTAATGTTCTCATGGATACACTGATCTAGTCCAGACTTGATATCCAAGAGTTCCCTCTTTTATATACAGAGTCATTCCTGCAATTAAAATATGTTATAATTCTGTTAAATCTGAACAAGGTGGTAGCAAAGGAGAGAACATGATGACCAAACTATGCTTACTAAGGTATGACTAATGACTACAATCTTTCTTCAGCCTTTAAGGAAGAAGTAGCACCTGCATCTAGTTTGTTCACACTGTATGCAGAAATAAATACAAGAACAGTGAGGTAACTATTAATAAAATAACTTTTTTTTTTTTTTGCTTTCATATGCTATTTTAATAAACATTTCACGCATACTTTTTCTTACTCATTGTTTTCATTTCAGAACATTTGGAAGTAATAGGAAGGCCAATAGTGTATATGAATACATTATAGATACTGAAATGGGAAATGTTAGAATTATTACCCTAATCTTTACCTACATAATAGTATCAAAATGAAAGAGATTATATTAATTCATGTCTGTCCTCTCATTGTGTTGATAGTTAAACTGCACATACTTCCTACCAGTTAATTTTAGCATCACATAAAAAAATACAACTTCAGAATTTTAAGAGCTTAGTTGTTAGGAGTGGGGTATATTACTGGGAAAAGGGGTTATGTCCAATCATGAAGTACTGAAAATACTCTAAATATTAGGATAAAATTGAATAACTGTAATTAAAACTGAACACTAGTAGTTTAGCATGCAAGCACTGCTGTAGAGAAGGATTTACAGAGGTGACACTTAATTGAGTGAGGTTAGTTTAGTATAGAGACAATCATCTTTACTTTTATTGCACATGAACTGTTATACAAACTCAGATTTCTCAAAGATGAACAAATTCAAAATACTACAACTGAGTAATAGTAGTTGAGTGCAATTATGTCTATCTGCTATCCAGGTACAGTCAGCAGACTCCCTCCTTGATAAAAACACCTATTACATACTCAGAAAATAAGCAACAAAATCATAATCACTTCTTAGTGATTACGATCATAATGATCACGTTATGATCATTATGATCACATAGGCAGAGAAATATGTGGTCCTCAGATTTCTATTGAAGTATAAACTGGTCAAAAAATTAACTGTACAAACCTCTTAGAACAACAACCTTATTTCAAAATATAATAAAAACAGTTTTGGGAAGAATATTATGATCCTGTGATTATTTAACTGCATAAATGCACTAAGTGTTAATACTTTATGCCAGAAACTTATTTAGCAAAATAAAGTCTGATTTTGTGCTAACAAATTACAAGTTTCCTTTATAGCCACTGCAGTGAAGTCAATTACTCCAAAAACAATTTAAGAAAAATGCAGAGAATGAACACATAAAACTAATTTTACCATAGGAATTTTCAGATTAAAAATTGTTATTTTGGAAATTAAAAAACTTTGCTTGGATCAATGGAAAGTTTGCCTGTGTCCCTAGAGAACCAATATAAACAACATTTATAAAGCCTTAGGTTTATAAAAATATCAAAAAATTTGCTCATAATTCTGATTAATTAATTAGATTCTACACATAGGTGTAACTGACTCTTAGCAGTCTAAGAAAGCATAAGAATAATATTTTATTATTTAAAAATTCAAAATGAATAAACAGGTTCTCCAGCGACTACACTGTGAAATAAACATGAATATTTCGGTTGTTAGGAAAATCTAATTATGGTGTATCTGTATTTGGGAAGAGAGAATACTGATTTGCTGTGGTCTCATTACAGAGTGCCAATAGAACAAGACAGTATGTAATTATAGAAAGTTTGTCCTTATTCTTTTATTTTTTTCCATGACTGCAATTTTTCAATGATACTTTTAATATATAAGGAAAAATTCATGATTTGGCTTGATATTAAAATAAAACTATTTAAGTTAACTCGCAAACTAGAAACGTCTTAGCAGCTTTTCTTCCACTATTAAACACAGTCATATAGGAACAATTGTTGGCTTGTATAAGAGGAAGACCAACAGAATGGTGTCAATTAATTGCAGGCCTGTAGGTCTGCATTAGACAGAGAGATTATTTCATAATTTTAAAGAGAGGTGCCTCAGAGATTCTTTTCTTTTTAATCTCTATCCTCAAGGGAGACTTGACATTAAAATAAATAAATAAAGAAACAAAACAAAAAGCAAACCCCAAAATTCACTGATCTAAAAATTAATATAGAGTATAAAAGCTATCTGTATCACTGTACCAACACTGAAGAAGCTCCAGGTCAAGTAAATGTATTATTCATTCACTGTTATGAGCTATGTGCTCTTTTGAAATGTAAATTATGCTTTGTAATTATTTTTAAGTTTTAAAGATTATCATTCATAAAGCCGATTACAATGATGGTGTGATTAAAATAATCAAAATTTCTGTATAACATCCCAGAGGATAGCTACAAGAACCTGATAAACTACACAAGTTTAGGAGTTCAAGAATCTGTGTAGGTTGGAAAGAGGACGTGAACTTCAGAGAGTGGCAGAGCGCAGGACCACAAAAGACAAAATCAAAACAACTCATTCACTGATTTTCTGATTATCTACCTGCCTACCTTCTTCCTATCCTCCCTACCCATCTGCAACTGTTCAGTCATATTATTCTCATACACAGAAAACTTTGAGAGAAATACACAGACAACTGAGAGACTTATTCACAGTTCACAATACTGATTTTAGGGAGTTTGTAATTTTTGCTCTCCTAATAACTACATGGTTTATAATCTCACAGAAGCTGCATGGGAAAGGCAAGAAAATCCCATGCAGGATTATTTACAGAAAAAGTTCTCTTTAACCTACAAAATTATAGGGTTTCTCCATGAGAGGGCCTGCACTTCTGAGCTGTTCTTTGTAACTTTTTACTGCTTCTGCAGTGAGCATAAGCATAAACACAGCTCTTATCACATCATTATTATGTGCTCTTTGTTCCTCTGGAAGACTGAAAAAGTGAATTAACTAAATTCTAGTGCAGTTTTTCATTAGAAATACTGCTGATTCTCTGAGGGAACATGAGGAACTTTACATCTGCTCCTGAATTTCAGGTTTGGCTCAATCTGGCATGCTTCCTCCAGACCAACAGGCAGGTTGGGAAATACACTTTAAACTTTTTTTTTTTTTAGATAATGCTAAAAAGTTGGTGTTATCAGCCAGCATCAGTGTGATTATTTTTTTAAAGCCTTTATTAATCAAATGAATGCACTCTGCAAAGACATAGTCACTTAATATCATAGAAACTTGTTTATTTATATTCTAACATAAGAAATTAATCTCAACCAATATTACCTAAGAAATAAGGATGCATAAAAGGCATTATTTAAGTACTCAAAAGAAATGGAAATACTTTGTGAATGCACCCTTCCTTTTTTTTTTTTTTTTTTTTTATGACAACATAAGAGCATTTTGCTATTTTGAAACAGTGCAGAGACATATCTCATCCAAAGGAGATTTTCTTTTCATATAGCTCAAAAAAAACCCAAACCAAACCAAACAAAAAAACAAACAAAAAAAAACAACCAAAAAAACAAACCCACACCCCCAAACAGAAGAACAAAAAAAAAAAAACCCAACACCTAAATTACAGTGAATTAGGTTTTCTTCTGCTTTCTGGACCCTTTTTAAGACTCACACACAGGTGCAGCAGTTGGCAGTAGCTTGTCTGGAGTCCTGCCAGAACATGTTATTTCCCTAATTTAGGGATGATATCCAGCTGATAGAAGTTAGCAGCTCTAACATGCATAAAGATGCAGAAAAAAACACAGTTATAAACCTTCTCCTGATATTCTCTAATTGCAATGACAAAAAGAAATTCATTTTAGGAAAGAGCAGAGGGATTTTTTTTTTTTTTTTAATAGAAGTAAATTATGAAGGGTGAAAACTATTCTCTCATCCATGACCTCTGTAATACTAAAATTTCCATAGACCTGGTTAGCTGTTTCTTCATTTGATGAAAATTAAATTTTCTTACAGGTGTTTTGTAGCAATACAGAAGAACTATAATTGCTAGAAATGGTTTATGGAACTTACAGTACAGCAATTACCAGGTAGTGTTTATCTGTGCATTCACTGCGTAATAGGAGAAAGTGCCATTAGAGGGCAGCCTTGGGTCCCCTGCCTATCAAAGTCTACACACCAAAATAAATGTCTCAGAAGTTCTGGAGACTGAAGAGGATTTTGGATGGTATACGTCAAAACTTATTTCAACTCTTTAAGACATAGTAAAACTTTCCAATATGTATTTTTCCATTCGGGGGGGGAGGGGGGGGAGGGAGGGGAGAGAGGGGAGGAGAAAGAAGTGCCTTTCATATTGAAAAATATAGCTGTTTCTGAAGCAGTTAGTTCACTCAAGTAGATATTTATATTAATTTGAACCTTCAGTCTTGCAGTTTTTATCTAGAGAAAACAACCATACTTTGGTGAAGAAAAGTATTTCTATTAAATGCTATCATTTAAACCCTATCACCCCTTCCCAACCTACTGAGTTGTATTTTATTTGGTACATAATACATCAAAGAGAAAGGAACATGGGGGTTGAAGTGCTAAGTATACTTATAATTATGTATGCACACATTTGCCTACAACACATGGAGAATATCATGGAGTATGAATAGGCATTTCACCAAGTGAAGCTTGTGTCCCTCACCTCCACTCCTCTCCAGTGTCTCATGTTCCAGTTCAATGAGGAAGCACAATACTGTCTGAGCAACTTTGTAAGGTGTTTGCAGGAGTAGATTACACTTAGTAAACACCCTAAGTACTTGCAATAATGTACAAGTAATTTTTCTGATTATTAGGTGTTTCCTTTGGTCATTCCACCTTGAAGCCTGAACAAAATACCACTGGCAGTTAAGTATGTCCTGTAATAGTACATGAAATTGAGTAACAATAAATACATGTGAATACTCTACAAAAAGACAGGAAAATTAGGATTTTGGAACAACACTTTTCCTAAAATCTACTTGAGACTTGTTCTGTTATATGAACGCATAGTATTATCTTGATATTCATTTTAGCTACCTAGATAATTTAGCAGCTTTTTTTTTTTTTTTTTTTTTTTTTTTAAATCCAATTATCCAATGGATAAAAACTTTATATTATTTATAATTAAACAGTGTCACTCCAAAGACATAAGGAAAAATATTGTTTATCATGCATAACAGCTGTGTTATATTTAGCACATTAAATTTCAGCTAAAATGTGAAAAAAATCTATGCAATTTTTTTGCAATAATATTCTCATGGTATTTTGCAGTTCTTATACTCTGCATTGCTTTCCAATTACTCAATTGAAGTACATTTGTCTGAAGCATATGTCTACCCTTTTCAGCTATTGGAGAGTTGTTCGGTATGGTAATCTCCATCAGTTTAGTGAACTTGAAAATCCCCACTGATCCCTTCACATAAAAGGTTTATAGACTTGAAGCTTAGGATCCTCCTCACTGTTAGCAGCAGAAGCTCATTCAAAGCATTCTTTTACTCTAGATGATGCTAATCCCTTGCCAGAAAGTAAACAAGGAGTGTTGTATTCATAAAACAAAACAAACATGCACATAACAATAATGGAACACAGCAAAACAAAGCCAAAAATAACATCCCTAGAAGACTTCACTCAGATTTTAGTTTAATACGTAAGGACTCTGAAAATGCTGAGCTGGCCTATATGTATGAAGCAGCATTACACAGGACAAGGCTTAAATGACAGGCCATAATTTTCTTGAATACACATGTGAACCAGGTGTAAGGTGTGCAAATCCAAAGCTTGGCAAGAAAAGCACCATTTTTATTGCATTAGCATATGAGAAAAATTCCTTTCATTCTTTCAGGAATCACACTGGATATAGCAGATCTGCTTGATTTGAAAGCCCTTAACTTTGTTCACAAACTCATGGTCTACCAGCTAAATTTTACTTGTGTGTGTTGATATTCATTCATGTAACTGAAAAATAGCTTGGCAGCTCTGGAGACTTCAGATAGCTTGCTCAGGAGGCCTCAGCATGCTTGGAGTATTACTACACTCATTAATTTTCAAATAATAAGAAGAATGAAACAAAGACCCCCCCACACACACATGAAAAAAAAAATAAAACACTACAACAAAAAATTCCTAGATGCTGAGTCAGCTTTTACAAGAATATATATATTTTTTCACTTCTGTTAATACAGGAAAAATTTATTCTGTCCCATGACTGCAGTTTTCTGCTTGGACTATAAAAGATAGTTAAAACTACTAACACCTGTAGAATTGCAACCAACCAGAAACTTAAATATCACTCCTCTTTCCTATATACAATGAGGAGCTGGGGCAACATTTACTTAACCTTAAACCAATCAAATTTCATATTTACTTAAATGTAAGTGGGAATACTTACATTTTCAGAATGGTGATTTTTAACTGTTGAGAAGCATCTAAAAACCCAGGTACTTTCTGGAACTGGACAAACACACTTTTTGATGAAAGCAGCATGATTGATTGATTTGTACTTAAACGCATAGAAGGAAAAAAAAAAAGACAGCTACTAGGCCATTGCACAGCTGTTTGAAAAACTATATCATCTGTATCAATCCAAAAAGTAGAAGTGCTTGTCCACCTCCCAAAAAGACAAACGTAGCACCATGCTCCCTCCCAGAGAGCAAGTACAGAAGATTTACTCTTTTCTTCAAGCAGCCAAATACTCTGGCCAGTTCCAAAACAAAATCTCTTCCCAACCGTGTGGAGGCTGTTCATGTGAAGAAAGAAAAAGTATCTGGGCTTGTTGTTTAAGGCACTTTTCTCCATTTGAGTCAGACCTAGTCTTCAATGATGGATATCCCTGCAGTCTATAACATTGTGGTATGAGCAATGTAGGTGTTATTCAATAAGGAATGACATATGGAAGATAATGAGTAACTTATTTTCTTGAGAAGTATGAGAGCAAAAATCTTGCAAATATAGGATATGTAGGAATTATCTCAATATGCAATGAGAATTTTAATAATATTAAATGAATTTTAAAAGGTATTTTTCTTTTATATTTCAAATTGTTTTGCTTTAATATTTCTTATAGAAAACATTTTATTTGCCTTTGTTTTGGTATATTACTTAAGAAAAAAAAAAGAAGTCAATGATACTTAATCATGTATATCTTTTTCTTGTTTAGCTAACATTTATTCTTTTGAGAAGACAATTTTCATTTTCTACCAGGTCCTTTTTTTTAGTATTTGTTCAAGATGTTTCATGTTTAGTTCTGTCTTAATTTTAATTTTTATTTTTCATGTGTTTTTGTTTGTTTCTTTATTTGTTTTAGTACTGATAATTATTTTAACTTGGATAGGCTTTCTGTAAGTTATGTGAAATCAATTAGTTACATAGCTTAGGTACTTTTAAGGTATTCTATCCTTATCAAAAATATTATTGTGAAAAATTGAATACTTTTAACAGCTTCTTGATACACTAGACAGTCCTTTTCAATTCTTTTTTATGCATGCCAACCTTCAGGGTCTCTGACCTTGCAAATTACTAGACAATGTGTTTAATTGTAAGCAGAAGGAATCTCATCAGCTTCAGAAGGGCATCACATTCAAGTGAGCTAAGGATGTCTAATGCACTTCGACAAAGCTAAAGCTTCAGTCTTTATAATTCACTAAGAAAAGAGTGGCTTAATTTGTCCAAGTACATGTGGACTTCACTGTCTAATGCTAATTAGCATTCAAAACATTTCTACATTCTTTACACAGCTGCTTCAGAAGGTTTAAAACCATTAATACAAGCATCATGATATATAGGTAACACAATTATCTTCTCCTACTACTGTTTGTTTGTTTTGCTACTTTTCCCTTTTCTTCAGACACACCAGTCTTCCTTATTAACATATTCAGATCAAATAAAACACTACTTGATGAAACTAGATTACTAAAGCCATAAGGAATATTAAAATTAAATTAAGCAGCCATGGGTGAGTAAATTGCTTTTCAGCTATATTTATCTTAATCACATCTGCAACTGCTTGAAGAGGTGTTTGGGTTGTAACAGGCACTTCCAGTATGAGAGACATCTCAGAGTAAGTGACTTGCTGACTCTGGACTACTGAGAGGCTTGAATAGGCTAAATATTTTTTTCTAATCTACTTACCTATAGAAAGTTAGTCAATTCTCTTCCATTGTATGTATTCTCACACCTGTATGATAGCATACAATTTTAGCTCTGGCTAGAATTGAATTTTACCCACAAAATGAATGCTACAGATGAATTTTACCCACAAAAATGAATGCTACCTCCATAATCTTTGATTGTGAAGCTAAGTTCAAGAAAGCTTTCCAGACCTCACTGCCAGTGCCCTGTCAGTTGATAGAGTGTAGTGATCACATTTCAGAAATCTCCCTGTATTTAAGCCTTTGAGTAGTAGTTACCACTGCTGCTTCCTTTTAAATGGCACAAAAAAAATCACCATGTTATATCTGAAAATAAATCAGTGTAGACACTTTGATCTGAAGTAGGAATTACATAATTTCAAAGAAAGAAAAAGGAAAAAAAAAAAGAAAAGCAGTACAAAATAGCAAAAAGTGGCACTAACTCAGGGAAGCATCCCTATCACTAGATGCACGGGATGGTGCCCTTCTCTGCCTAAAGGTCTGCGAGCTCCCAGACACAGCTGATAGCTATTTTACCAATAGGATAAAATAAAAAGCATCATTGAGGTTATGGTATGTATACATAAAAGGCATGAAATAGATGCAGGAAGGACAGATGAGTCGGGTAGCTTGCAGGGTGAAAGTTTCTGACACTTTTGCTTTCCTGAGAAAGCACCAGTATGGCCCAAAGGCTGACATCTCCTATCAGTGAGCAGCTGAAAGCAGGGGCTTCAGCAAAGAATGCAGAATCTTTGATTCACTAGCAATATGAAAAACCCATCTTTGATAACTATGACAAGTATTTATGTATATGCTACAGTGGGTCCCCTGAAGCAGTCAGAGATAGGATGAGAAAAAGATGGGCAAAAATTACAGTGCTTTATATAGATGTTTAAGAATTATCCTGCATGATACAAAATACAGAGATACATGTTTTGTAATAAAAATATGTAACTATAAACTTACACAATGATATTTCCTATGGTATTTAAATATTTCAGTGAAGTAAATTTTTATCAGGAGTAAAGGTAAAGTATGTTCTTGTGTTTGTTTGAACAAACTATTTAAAGATTGCAAGCCATGGGAACGGTGCAAATTTTTGACTGTAAGCCTTCAAAGAGTTTGGCTCATGGCAACCTCCTATAAAAATAATATTACCAGCATGTCAGAGGAAAAAGAATGGATGGAACTGGATTCATTTTTCATTCTAACAATTGCACCAAAAAATCTGAGATTGATGGTAATAAAATGACTTAAAAATTTAGTTTCACTAGATGAAAGATTTTACAGATATTTTTGTTAAAAGTACCTGTCTACTGAAATATCCAGTTCAACTTAAAACATTTTATATTTCCTTTTCAACTTGTTTTTGGCAAGAAAAAAAAAAAAAAAAAGATAAATACAGTTATTCAGACTAGACCTAAATTGAAAAGTTATCTGTAAGGTTCAGTAAGTAAGGATAACCAAAACCTGCTGGGTTTCACGTTGCATTCTGTATCAAGAAGGCTGATATACTTGGCAGCAGTGCCCTAATATGCCTCCCTCCTCTTTCCAAATTAGTTGTTCCCCTGACAGCCAGTTAGTTCCATGAGTTGGTACTTCTGTGCATTTCATTTGATGGTGAAATTTGATTTGACATCAAAGTTACAAGTAGGGACCCGTGTGATATATTAAATGTTCTTCTCTTCTTTCTTTCCTGTTCTCCTCCTGGGCATTTTTTTTTTTTCTTTATGATATTTTTGCCCACTGCAGTAGATACCCCTGATTATTTCAAATGTTAAAAGTGCCTTAATAGAAGTTTGGAGATTGCAGGGAGGGTGTTCCTAGACCATCTAACTCAATAATGTTTGTATATCATGTTGCTTATAAAAATAAAGAGCCACACCGAAGGGAGAAAAATTGACATTCAAAGAAAAACTTACTTTCAAAGGCTGTGTTTATATAAATCCTGAATTCCTAAAGCAAGCCATTTTTCTGATTTCCTCAGTTATATGATAGTTTGGGAAGCATGTCAAGGTGTAGTTAAATAATTCTAAATGATTTAGGGGGGCTCTATCACAGGAAGCAGGCATCATTGGAATGTGCAGCCTTACTCATTTCATTTTTAGCTTCTGTACAAAACAATGATGATACAATACTAAGATAATGAAACTATAATCATTATACATACACTGTAGCATATATAATTATATGATCCTCTGAGTTTAAATATATTTTCAATATCCAGTGTCAAAGTAGTGGGAGACAGACAACAGGTACCTGGAGAAGGTGACTTAGTGGAATCAAGAGATTATCTTAAAAAGGTTGAATCTATAAAACCTAAGTTATTATTATTTATTTAAATAAGCAGATTCATTTCATCATTGAAGCCCCATTTGCTGTATGGTAAATATCAACAGTTATCAAAATGATAGAACTTTTAAAAATGTAGAGATCAAAAAGGGTAGCCCAAATAAGATGGAGAAGGTACTAACTTACAAATATTTCATATATTCTGGAAAATCAAAAGAAAGGAAGAATCAAAATAAAACCAAGTGTGTGGTGCGTTTCAGTAGTAATTTATCCTTGAGAGGGTGAAATAAGAGATTTTCTCTGTGCAACATGAAAGTTCTTTGATATTCTGATTTTGTAACCTTGAGGTTTCCTTAATGCAATAAATTCTGATCTATGATCTATGCAGAGCATAACAGGACTAAGATTTAATTTATTTAATTATTTTTTTTTAAATGAACTTGCCTCTGGACACATTAATAACTATTTATGACTTTGATATAAACTTCTTCTGAATAAGGAGACAAATATTTGGGTCTAAAAAGAGTTAAATTTAATCCAGCAGAACCTTTAGGTATATTACAGATATATGACTACCTATTTTTCTTGCCAATACTACATTTCAGTAACTAAACCATATTGTAAGGATTAAGATTTTACTATTTTAATTGGATAAGCTAAGATAAATAGAAACATTTCAAGATTTAATTATACAGTATTTTGCATAATAATTATAATGGATTACCTAAGTAATGTAAAAAGGAAAGTTAAGCAATCTAGGAGAAAAAGACTAGACGAATTTAAACATAAATTCAGGAATAGAAGACTATTTTTCAGAACTACTGGAAGAAAGGAAGGAAGGAAGGAAGGAAGGAAGGAAGGAAGGAAGGAAGGCAGGCAGGCAGGCAAGGAAGAAGGAAGGCAGGCAAGAAGGAAGAAATGAAAAAATATAACAATCAAGAACTGTATTATGGGATCAAGACAGCCATGGAAGAGAACACAATTTCACTACAAGGTGTTTTGAAAGCCATTGCTAATTAGCATATGTTGTATAAAAGCATAGCAAAATATAAGCTTTAAGTAGTTTGATACCTCACATAGATTTTGATCAATAAACCCACGATCAAATTCACCTGGTTAAAGCAGTCGCTGGCCAGGGACTGCTCTCTGTGGTGGGACAGGAAGAATCTTAATATTGTGTTCTTATTTTACTTGTCCTAAAAGGCATTTAAACATGTTTCATTCTGTTAGTACTACACTACCTACGTGTTCCTCAGCTTCTTCATGCACTTGGACAGCACATGATAGGCTTTATCAACATAAGTATTTTTGGTGACACAATGAAGTCATCTGAGGTTTAGTTTGACCTGTCCTGGTTTTCTTTCAAAAGCAGTTTCATTTCAGTAGGCTGATAATGTCTCCCCCAAATCCTGTGCAGTAGTGAAAAGATTCCCCAGTGCTGCAGCCATCAGAAAGAACAAGCATTTATGTTTAGTTTCACAAGTCTGTGAGTTAGACTGTACTAAAATGTGGGTCTGTGTTGGTCTAAGCATGCTGAAAGAAAGAGTTACAGCTACTTGCAGTGGTGTTTTGCTGAGGTATTAGAAGAAAGTTGAATGTGTATGTACAAGCCAGTTGCATACTTCCCTGCTTCCTCAAAAGAAAATAATAAAAATTGATTAGTTCTTCTTTAACTACCAATCCTGAGATTTGCTACGCATCAGTTTACCACTGATTCATGCACAATAAATTCAGGATTAGAATTATAAAGAGTAATTTTTCATTTTTAATCCTATTATTTCTAGTTGTCCATGGTAATTATGTTCTGTTAGCCATTTAGAATTAGACATGCTTTTCATTTAATTGGATACTGTCAAGTCCCTAAGGCCTTCAGGACTTTGAATTCGATTCCTGTGGTTACAAGGCAATTGGATTTTTCATGTAATTCTACCCTTTAAAACAATCACCCACCTTAATTTTAATAAAGTTGCAGGGCATGATCTGCATACAGGAGATACCAAGCAAGGCTGCCATCCCTCAATCTATTCTGCTAATTATAGACATGCACATGAATGTGATGCTCAAACACATCATTTTTTATGCTGAAAAGTATGAATGCAAACGAACATAGTTCATTGTATTTCAAAATCTTGTGAATATTCTTCTTACAGAAATTTATTTTAGAGTTTTTTTTTTCCCATTAGATATAGATATAAAATTTTAACTAAATACAATTACGGGAAGGGAAGGGAAGGGAAGGGAAGGGAAGGGAAGGGAAGGGAAGGGAAGGGAAGGGAAGGGAAGGGAAGGGAAGGGAAGGGAAGGGAAGGGAAGGGAAGGGAAGGGAAGGGAAGGGAAGGGAAGGGAAGGGAAGGGAAGGGAAGGGAAGGGAAGGGAAGGGAAGGGAAGGGAAGGGAAACTTCCATTCAAATTGCTCTCATACATTTCTTAAAAACTAATTATGGGCTAAAACACAACAGTGAAAGTTTGGAAAATTTGCCAAACAGTAAATGTATATGCAATCTGCTCCTATAGCTATCTCTGGAAACAGAAACATTCACTGCTTATATGCACAGCATTCAGTCTTGTGTTACCTATTTACGATAAATTTCCCCTCAGTTTATTCCTGTATTTTTAAACAAATAGTAAGTACTATGTACTAAGTATTACTTCACAATCCCAAATCATCCTAATTTATTGTGTGCCCTGTAGTTCTCCAAAACACAGATACATACACATTCCTTCTAATGTACCCTAGAAATGACTGTTCAATAGGTATTTGTCTCTTTTATTATATTTCTAAAGGTTAGAGTACAAAGGAAGGCGTATTTTTCCCCAACATCTACTGATACTGAGGGCAATATGATACATCTTCATGTCCATCCAGAGAATGAAAACATGTTATTTGATAAGTCTTTCTGTGCTTCATCCATTTTGGAAAAAAAAATATCGTTTTGGAAAGAAGAGACATTTTTGTTAAAGTTGGAAAGTGTTTTTAAGAATAGAACCATTGTAGTTCTTTTTCTGTGCTGGGTTTTGCTATTCTGTCTCATGTCCCCAGAAGACCCTCTATAGAAAGGCATATTTCAGACCTCTTCCTCACTGTTTCTCTATGAGGAAAATACCTTGTCTATGACTAAAAAAGGAGTCACAAATAAAATTAAGGTTTATCGGTAGCATTTCCTAAGAAACCTGTCACAAGCAGTTATTTATATTGTGTTGGCAAAGGCAGTCTCTCCAAGTGGGCTTAGTTTCACCAGAAACTTGAAAAGCAAATACAAGATCATCAGTTTTTAATGTAACACAAAATGAAGATCATATCTCATAAAATGGTTTTATAGACTTAAAGAATTGAAAATGTTCTTTTAAAAGTCTTAATTACACTGGATTATTAATAGAATCATAATAATTTAGGTTGGAAAAGACCCCTATGATTATCAAATCTAACCATCAGCTTAACCCTACCAATTCTACCAAGTTATATCCCCAACTCTACAAGCAGTCTGGTAATAATAAATGGCACTAGTGTTGTCACTGACTGTGATATACTTCAGTTTCATAAAATACATTGCTGTTATTCTGCTTATAAAATAATTGACCTATAATATAAAATGCTTTTTATGTATGCCTATAATATAAAATGCACTTTAAAAAATAAAAATAAAAAAAAAGCTTCAGGCTCAAAGGGTTATAATAAATGGGGTTACATCAGGCTGGCATACAATCACTAGTGGGGTTCTGCAGGGCTTCATTTTAGGGGCAGCTCTCTTCAATGTTTCCATAACTGATTTGGATGTTTGACTTAATGGCGTACTAAATAAGAATGCAGATGACACTAAACTGGGAAGAGTTGTTGACTTCCTTGAGAGTAGAAAGGCCTTGCATGGATATCTTGACAAATCAGAGGACTGGGCAATCACCAGCCATATGAAATGTAACAAGAGCAAGTGCTAGATTCCACACCTGGGACAGGGCAACCCTGGATATACATGTATGTACAGACTTGGGGATAAGAGGCTGGAGAGAAGCCCCACTGAAAGAGATCTGGGGGTTCTGTTTGATGGCAAATTGAATATATGAGTCAAGAATAGATAAATAAAAAATCTTTGTTGGTAAAACATGATAACATGCTGTATGATGTGTGATGCTTCCAATAAAATATATCAGATGAAATGTGCTCAGAGATATAGGATGAACTGAGCATTATGATAAAAGATGATAAATGTCACATAACAATGAACAATAACTTGAATTTCTTTTATTGCTTTGTATGAAGCTTATCTTTAAAAATAAATACATTTGAGATCAAAATTTGAAAGTATCCTTAGGCAGTAGCTATTCCATAGGATTTGATCTAACCTCAGGATTTGATATTTCTTTCTCTACACCACACCTCCTCTATGGGTTATCTGTGAAGTAGCTTTGATCAGAGTTTTAGGCAGGTGACAAGCTTTGCCTTTCCTGAGGAAATTTGCCAAATACCTCCACTTCTTTATCGTTAAAGCTGTTAAGCATCCTTACTGTCTTAGCATGATGGTCCTATTCACTTTTTCTCAACTTGGGACATATGAAGAAATACAATTTCATATGTGAAATCACTTCTGGTTAAATGCTATACTAAAACTTTACTATTTATTTTACTTATGTTCCAAAAGAAAGACAAAATGTTACAAGAAAAGCAAAAAATAATATTGTTAACGCAGCCTTCCCCCTCCCCATATATACAATATAGTGTATTATTAGAGAATGGTGTCAAAAGAAAAGAGGAGAATATCTTAAAATTCAAACAAGTAACATTTCAAAAGCCAAAAACGGCTTTTTAGGCTGACTTTATTTTGAATGCAAGATTAATTTCCTCAAAAATAGAACACAGGACAAGTCCACAGGTTATTTTAAACATATATTTAGTACTTATTTGGGTAAATTGCTACTATCATTAATTATGTGGTGCCTAAAGTCCAAATGTGAGCTTAAGGACCCAGTTTTCTTGGTACCATTGAAACAGATTGTTTGATTTGAAAGAGAGAAAGCATGTTTCATTTGCAAACTGCAAGCAGCCTACAGGTATTTAAAAATAAAACCACATTCTGTATGAAGAACAAAACTTGCTCAACAGCCAACCTGCTTATTTTTCTCTTGACTCCAGGAGAACAGAGTGCCTCCAAAATCACCCAAACCAGAGTATTTGAAATAATAATTTGGAGCCATCAGGTCTTTCTCAAGCAGTTTGGCCCTGTCATCTGTCTCTCCCTCCCCCTCGGTCTCTTCCTGATAGTTGCAGCAGCTCTGCTAATTGCGTCTTTGGTGCTAGCACATAGGGAAGAAAATGAATCAGGAGAATCATGATTTGTCTTTAAATCAAAAGTGGGACATTTAAAGCAACAGAGGAAGCCATGTGTTCAAGAGCCTTACTCTTTCTTCCATATAAATACGAGATGAACAAGGGATGAACAGTGGGCATTTTATGCTTATTTTACACATTTAGTATGAAGGAAAAGGAATGACAAGTAAGTTGTCTGAGTCTGTATGAGAAGTTCAAAACAGATTTTTCAGGATCGAAGTTCAGTTGTTCAATTTAAACTGACTTACGAAGACAGTCTAAGAAAACTGTGAAGTTTGACCCTTTAATTAAGATAAATCGTATGCTTTCTCAAAAATATAGACTGCTCTCATGTCTCTCAGTTGAGTTTGGCAGCTCCAAAATCTTTGTGCTCTGTATTGTGCTAGAGCTGAGGCACACAGCTCCAGATCTCAGCAAACTCTAAGTAATCACCTGAAATAATAACAGCAATGCATGATACTTATCCTGGTGAAATCAGGACCTTGAAACTAATTTTGACCTCTTTGACCTTGAAACTAATTTAAAATATATATGTTAAAATATTTTTATTTTAGTCTGCAGAAATGTATGTGGACACTAAAAACTGAGGTTCAGTATTGTTGAAATGACGTCCCCTTGAACCTGTTCTCAAAAAGAGGAAAAAACTAATTTTCTAAACATTGCTATAATCGTAGTAAGGAGAACTTCTGTGGGTGAAGAGGGAAACTGAAAGAGGTGCAAATGAAACAAAATTCAGAAAGAATATGCTCTTGTGTATCAGACAGAAAGATATGCGCTTGTGTATCAATTTAATTTTGTTCCAGTCAAGCTGTGGGAAATGTGGTCAAAATTCAGAGTGGCAAATGGTGATTTTCCCATAAATGTAACCAAATTTTATTTTGAGACAAAGATCTTGTTTCAGAAAATGTTGATAAAAGCTCTGAAAAGTGGTGGAAGTTCTGGGAAGATTATCCATGGACAGCTGGGTGTTTCCAAAATAACACAGCTATCTGGTTTTGAATGGCATTCTTCAGGTCTAGCAATGCAAAATAACATGAACTGAAATCACTGCTGGCAGACATCAGTGGGACTCCATGCATTGCTCTCTACTTAGCCTGTCTCATATACATAGGCTCTATATTTCTCACACCATGCAAGTCTTGCACTCCAGTCATAGCACGTTTTACAGAGGTCTACACCACATACTGGACTATCTGGAAAGCATCACCATTTTTTTTGCAGGTCCCTTATTCAAATGATGAACATTTCAGAAGAGGGTCAGAGAAGCAGGAGAGCTTTCTCCCATCCCCAGCCTGCTGGCAACACAGATCAGTCAGCTATTGCACATGAGCAAAGCATAAAACTACAGTCATTTGCCTGTACTAAATTTGTGTTTTTAAAGGGGAGGAGGAAAAGATGGGAAGGAGAGGAACAACTGTGCATCTGTAGTGTATTACTTTCCTCCAAAAAATATTAGATAGTTAAAATTTAGAATAAAACAAGAAAGGCACGATTGTATCATGTAATCTAAATTAGGAAAAAGGAAAAGTGATGAAAAAGTAGGAAGTTGTTTTAAAAATGTCCTCAATTTTTCTAATCTAGTACAAGAAAAGGCTTCCTACCTAGAGCTAGGATTTCAAATATGGAATAATCTGAGCTCCTTTAAAACACCAGCTTTGTCTCATCAGACTCATGCCAGCTTAATTTTAATTTAGCTATAATATCACTGTCTGTCAATAAAACTTTCTGCTAAGCATATGGTGCCAAAATATTCTATGAGTTTAAAACTTTTGCCATTAGCTCCTTTTATGTTGGGACCCTACTGGAAGTGTTTTGTTGGACATAATGAAAGACATCTTATGAGTAGGAAAATACAAAATATCTGTTCTCTGGAGAACATATAATGAGGGTAGTGGAAAGAACTGGTAACATGAACAGAGAAAGTTAGAGGAGATCAGAAATAATTTTTAACATTTCCTTATTAAAAAATCATATTGAAATCTACATTGTGAAAAGATTTAGATTAAGAAAAACTGGTGAATCTTTTTCCTTCCACAAAAGATTCAAAGCACTGTTATAGATCAAAGTATTTTTTTTTTTTTTTATGTTTGAATAACTAGTCTGAAAACATGCAGTGATTTATAGTTTTCAAGTCCAAATTAAAATAGAAGAGATTGATCAAAACTATGATGAAATGTTTTACCAATTACTCTTGATTATTCTGAGTAGCTTTGTTGCATATTGCTGCATTATGTGAAAAAAAATGCTTGGTGGTGTACTTCATGTACATGTTTGAGAGATTATGACTGTTTAAATCAAAGTACCAGTTCATACTATCTAGTATACAAAAAGAATCTGAGGGAAGAAAAAAAAAAGAAAGATGTATTTGCAGCTGCCTCTCCCTTCGGTGCTTGTAACCTGCTTGCGTAGAACCTGACCATGGTATCAACCAGGCAGAAAACCGTGGCCTCCGCATCTCGTGCGGCATCTCCAGCCACAGTCACCAGTGTGGCTACTCAGACGGAGGGCTCGGGGAAACACGCAGCCGTCCAGGTCCTGGGCTGCAGAGTGTGCCCCAGCCTTCTGTCGGTCTCCGACAGCAGTGGTGGGTATGCCTGTGGGAGGTGTGCCCAGGTTGAAGAACTGCTCAGCCAGGTAGCGGAGCTCCGGGAGGAGGTGAACAGGCTCAGGAGCATCAGGGAATCAGAGATGGAAATTGACTGGTGGAGGTGCACTCTACCCTCTCTGAGGCAGGCTGATGAGCCTGCCACAGCACAGGCGTCTCCTGTTATGCAGAAGACGGAGGTTCCCTCCTCCTGCCAGGCAGCGGGAGGAGACCTAGATCAAGGGGGGGAATGGAGGCAGGTGCCTATTCGGGGTGGTAGGCGAGCCCTCTCTCTGCCCACCCCACCTTCTCATCTACCCTTAAATAATCGATATGAAGGACTAGAACAAGACAATCTGAATGACAAAGTAGATAAAAACCCGTCCCAGTTGGAGGGGGCGCCTAAGACAAGGCGACCTACACATCGCATTGCCACATCATCCTTCAAAAAAGAAAGAAGGGCTATTGTTATGGGGGGCTCCCTTCTGAAAGGGACAGAGGGACCGATATGCCGACCGGACCCAACCCACAGAGAAGTCTATTGCCTCCCTGGGGCTCGGGTGAGAGACTTGGCCAAGAAAGTCAAGCGCCTGGTACGGCCCACTGACTACTACCCGCTACTGATCTTTCAGGCTGGTAGCGATGAAGTAGCAACGAGAAGTCCGAAGGCGATCAAAAGAGACTTTAGGGATTTGGGGCAACTACTTAGAGGATCAGGGGCACAGGTTGTGTTTGCCTCTGTCCTTCCGATAAGGGGGATCGAAGCTGAAAGGCGTGCTGTTCACATAAACTCGTGGCTTCGAGACTGGTGTGACTGGCAGAACTTTGGGTTCTTTGATCACGGGAAGGTCTATGCTACACCGGGCCTGATGGCACCGGATGGGATGCGCCTCTCTCGGAGAGGGGTAAGGATCTTTGGTCAGGAGTTGGCAGGGCTGATAGATAGGGCTTTAAATTAGAGTCGAAGGGGGAAGGGGCTAAAACCAGGCACGCCGGTGAAGACCTAAGGGATGGCACGCTAGAATCAGAGGGGCTGTGTGCCAGTGAGGTCCTTCAGTCAGATCCACAAGGTGCTGAGTGTAAGGAGACGCACCTGAAGTGCTTTTACACGAACGCACGCAGTATGAGGAATAAAATGGATGAGCTAGAAGTCCTGGCCCAGTCCCGCAACTACGACATCATCGGCATAAGCAAAACCTGGTGGGATGAGTCCTGTGACTGGGGTGTTGCGATAGATGGTTACAGGCTTTTCAGGAGGGGCAGGCAGGGTAGGTGAGGTGGTGGGGTGGCGATGTATGTGAAGCAGGGGCTGGACTGTGTGGAACTTCAGGTCGGCAGTGGCAAAGTTGAGAGCCTCTGGGTAAGGATCAAGGGACGAACGAATAAAGGGGATGTCGTTGTGGGAGTCTATTACAGACCGCCTGGCCATGACGATAGCGCCGATAAATTATTCTTTACAGAACTAAGAGAGGCCTCGAGATTAACTCCCCTTGTCCTTGTGGGGGACTTCAACTTGCCAGACGTTAACTGGGAGTGCCACATGGCTGACATGAGCAAGTCCAAGAGGTTCATGAAGCACCTAGATGATAACTTCTTGGTGCAGGTGCTAACGGAGCCAACTAGGAAAGGAGCCCTCCTAGACCTGTTGCTAGAAAACAGAGAGGGTCTGGTGGGAGATGTGGTGATTGGTGGCCACCTTGGTCATAGCGACCATGAAGTGGTTGAGTTCTATGATTCTATGATTGTATTTAAAAAAACAAATAAAGTGACTGTTTCTAGAATCAGGGATGAATAAAACATAATTTATGTATGTAATTATTAATGTGTATTTTAATTTAATTTATTTAAATAAAATAATATTCCTTAAGTTTAAGTTAAAGACTTTAAATTATTGTGACCAGAATAAAGAAAATATAGTATACATAGATAAAGCACACACAAATCAACTGCATACAGAAAGGTTAAAATGAAAAAATATCATCTTTCTAGATCATTCATCTAAATTGATTTAAAAAGCTAACACACAAAATGCTGAAGGAAACTGGACATAAGTTCTGAGCAAGAGTGTAAGCAAAAAAAAAAATCATGGAGTTTTTCTGTAGTACTATATTCTTCTTAATTGCATTATAAAAATAAATTGTGACTTTGGACTCTGCTTTTTGGGTTAGGGGAGATTGAAGAAACAAAGCAAAGCAAAACAAAACAAAACAAAACAAAACAAAACATAGTTTAATAGTTTGTTTTGTATTTATGGCATGCATATGGTTTGTTGTTACAAACCTCTCTCATTGATCCTGGATCACAAAGCCCCCCTAAGGAGAAGTAACTTAGTCTGTTTGCAAGACATGCTTCAGAGAGGGGAAATAATGACAGCTGAAATCACTGCAAGCCATTTTAAATTCCTAATAAAAGATGACAGAAGTTTGTAAATTCCTCACCTTGTTTTGTATACCGTCTTTTCTGCAATATCAGCTGCAGCAGTCATTATTTCATATATATGAACATAACTTTTATTTGTTGTTTATTGTTCTGTTCAGAGGACGCCACCCTTTCACAAATGGGAGTAAAAACTGGAAGAGGTTGCTAGAAAGGTCAGTGAGCCATGGATCCCTACAGACTAATTATTTATTTATTTATTTATTTTTTTTCTCCTGACACAGGCCTGCATTTATTCTCGCTCTCCTGGAAAAGGAAAACTCTAGCTATTTAGCTTAATAGTACTAGTACTCTTCAACTACCAGTAGGTTCCCAACAATACTGAAAATTCCAAACATATCCTAGATACTTGTTTATTGTATTTACATGGCTCTCTCACAATAATTGGTAAGTTTATTGGTAACCCTTACTATCTAAACTCCTGTTGCAGTGAAATATGCCTCTAGGTTGGATTACCGACACAAATCTATCAAATATCAAGAAGGACCTGAAACAACAATATATTTATATCAAATATAGCCTTTTCTTAAAACTTTTAGAAGAAATATTTAATATTTATGTTATTATGATCTGGTAACAGTTGCAGTGATGAAATATTTAATATTTATGTTATTATGATCTGGTAACAGTTGCAGTGACAATCAATGGCTACATCTATGCTCAACAGCAAAGCTTGGCTTAGGGAAAGGAGGAAAAATTACTCTTTCCTCCTTGCTAGGTAAGGGAGCCTAGGAGGCTCCAGTTTTATCCTGATTTGTTTTTGTCTCTGGATGAAATGTTAAACTACTAATGTCTCAACTTATCTTCTAACAATGACTCAGCATGATTCTTCAAAACTAATTTTGAATTTTTATTTTATATATACATGTCATTATATTGATTCATTCTTGATTTTTTAATTATTTTGTGGGTTCAGATAAAGGCTTCTGAAAAGTGTCTGACAGCAGAAGTATTCCCCAGCCAGGCATTTCTGTGTTCTTCACGAAGAACCACACAACACACAGCAACATGTTGCTTCCATTTCTCTAGCAGAAAAGGTTATAAAAGCTTAGCACTATTAACTGATATATTATGTATATGTTCTAAAAGACATTCTATTGTTCTCCTGCTGTGCATGAATATCTGCAAAACATTGTGATACATTAAACCTTTTTTGAAAAATAATAATTGGAAATACAATTTTTATAAAACTTTCTGATACTGATAACCTGAAAACTTTCTGATACTGATAACCTATTTGTTACACAAATAACCTGAATGCTTTTGATAAAAGGCAGTATACAAATTATATACACATATATAGATATATAATATTATATTAAAATACAATATATTAAATATTTAAATATGATATTTAATATGAACAAATTTTGTGAGAATTACGTTCCTTAAAATTTTAACTTCCTATGAATCATTAACAGACAAACTACATCAAATACAGTATTGTTGGCTTAATGTCTTATTTTCTTAAAATATCATGATTTAAGTTATTAGAGAAACACTTAAGTCAGTTTTACTTTTTAATCTAGACAGACTACAGATAAGTTACTGTATCTGATACTGAAATAGATGTGCCATGGCAAGTGCAAACAAGGAAATTTTCTTTTACCTTCAATC
Source organism: Aythya marila (assembly GCF_965140915.1). NCBI lineage: Eukaryota > Metazoa > Chordata > Aves > Anseriformes > Anatidae > Aythya > Aythya marila. The sequence goes on from NC_139042.1 coordinate 154,558,857, forward strand.
AAGTATATGTTTAGTGTTTCAGGAATTTTGAAAAATAAAGTTTTTGCATAATTATGGGGGCAAACTACAGAATTAGTTAGCCATTATTTGCTTTTAGTATCTCAAATTTGTTATTGCTCATTTCCAACAACTGTAAATAACAGGACAGTGGAAATTTGAAGTAAATCATTGAAAGGAATTAGCAGAATGATATATAATTGAGGACCTTTGCAGTTGTGTTCCAAGTCATTCAAGGTAACTCATATTTTAAAATTTAGCTCATTACTGCCATCAATATGTAGCATTTCTAAGAGAGACAGAGTTAACCCATTATAACTTGAAGATAAAAAGATAATGACACCAGAATATAATATTTATTATTATTACAAAGCATAAATACATATTATGCTTTAATGTTTATCTGATGAAAATCCAGTAAAAATAAATCAAAGGACACTGAATCATGAAGATATTGATATGGTTTTATATAAAATTTTATATTAAAACTAAGAAACTGTATTAAATAAACTATATTTAAAAAAAAAAAAGAAATGTCATTTATCTTACATATTACCACCAGCTTTCCCATAAAGAAGTATGTTTTAGTGCAATTCACTTTCACAGTGATTAAGCTCCATGAAAGTGGTGGAGCTTTAGGGACTCTCAGTCTTTGAAAATACTGACAATCTGAGCAAGACATACCAGCCTTTATCATTAATCCTTCCTCTGAGAGTTGGAAAAGGTCAGATCACAGGTTGATCACTCTGAATACTTGCAACAGAGCTACCCTTCCTTTGTAGGTGGTAAAACTCATATTATTACCACATCAGGACTTTGAATGGATTTTTTTTCTACCCCACAAAGCACAAGAACGTCAAAAATGTTAGTCTGTGAAGAAACCTGTAATTTCTGAAAGAATTTTACCTCTCTGTCTCAAAAAAAAAAAAAAAAAGTAACTGCTATGAACAAAGAAAAAGACAAGCAATAGCTAATATGAAACACTTTCATTTGTGTTTCATTAGCAAGCTCACAAACACAGAGTTCCATCTGTTCTGCTAGAGGCTACAATAAATGCTTTTTGCTGAATCTGAGGTTCTGCAGTCAAAATATTTCTACCTGACTACCTGTTTTACAAGTACAGATGATTATGTCGTTTTGGTGCTTCCATTCTCCAGTGTTACTGGAGTCATTACAAAATCACTTTCTTAAATGTTTACATTACATTAACGAAAGTGATTTACTCTGCTAGGTTAGTGAAAAAATCTAGATAATGACACTGATCAGTTTGTATTTTACCTAATGGCAGGTTCAGAAAAAACATTTCACATGCACAAAGCAGTTAATAAAGTGGCAGATCCTGTTCATTTTTTAAACCAGCTTCAAGAAATTTGATTTTCACATGGGAGTAAGCTGTATTTGTGAAGTTAAGAATGTCACCATTATAGATCTTACTACATATCTGATTAACCCTTCAAGGGAGCCTCAAAGTCCTGCCACTTCATGCTGAAGACAAAGATTATACCTAGAAATAAGCCCCACAATTCTTTCTGTCTTATATGGGTTTCAGACAGTGTTGGCTTTAAGCAAAAGAGTTTTGGAGCTAAATGATATTTAAAAAGATAAATTACACACAACCCCTTTGACTATAAATTGTACTTTCTGTGCCTGGAATTCCTCCTTGGCTAATGGACTGTGATGCTTTCTGCATCAGATCCTAAAACTAACAGATCCTAAAGATTCCATTCAGAGATGCTTACCTGAAATACAGAACTGTTAAAAAATATGAGATATTGAAAAAAGGCTCAACATTAATGGTAAAAAAACATAAACAAATAGAACATTAATTATATGTATATTAAAAATAGTAAGAATGGATTTTCTTACCTAAAGGTTTACTAATCCTTGAATATCTCAGACTTTAAAAATCTGGCATCAGTGTAGCATTTTACTCTGTGGCAGTCACTGAGCAGATTTCCTTCTCCTTCTAAAGAGGAACTCCTCAATTTCCAAACTAAATTGTAGTTCCTAGATTCAGTAGAAGTATTTGGGCTCTACAGTTGCACCATTGCTTTCTTTAGAGAACAGCCATTTCCTAGTTCTGGTAAATTTTCCAGACTGCTTCTTATCCTGATGCTATTGCATTTGTTTGCTACAAACTGCCTAAGTATACTACTCTTGAAGCAAGTAATTAAACATTTCAAGAAGCTGATAGATATCTGACATATCTGCATCATCATATTCATAAGTTGACAGATCAGTGCTATGACCATCACAGATGGCTTGAAATAGTGGGAAAAAAAAGGCTGCAATTCTTTCATCTTTATACATCTTAAGGCAAAGTTCATTTCTTGGATCCAGAGGACAAAGAAGGGAAGTTGCTTCCCAATCTATAATGCCTGATATACATGTATGCTTTTATTTATTAGACAGATGCCTTTATTTGATGGATGCACTTGTCAAATTTAGGAAGAAGATAGTGCCGTAGATACTATATTTCAGTATAGAAATTGGAATGCAGAAAAACAAAAAAAAAAAGGGATAGATTTTTAACTTTCTGTTATACTCCATGGTGAAAACTAAAAAATATTTTTACAGTTACATTTTACCAAGAGAGATAATGGTCATTTTCCACAATCAAGCATCTCCTTATATAATGTTTGTTCAATAGATTGTCACTTGAATTCTGCGGAAAGAGCTATCTTTATAACTTAGAAAACTGAAAATGTCCATTGAGTGTCAGCAGTACAGCCTATTTATTGTTAGACACAAATGTATTAGATATAAATACATATATAAATATATCTAGATAGAAATGTATTTCTTTTTACCTATGTACAAAAATTGAACATGTTTTCCCATAAAATCTAACTTAAAATTGACCTCTATAATTCCAGGAGGTAAAAAGTAACATTTAAAAGGACTGACAATTTTAATATATGGTTCTTATGAAGCATACTATATTATTATTTATCATGTCAAGACTGATCTATTAATATGTAAGCTTTGACTACAATTCATTTTGTTTTGCTTTGTCTCTCAATTCTTGACACATAGGAATACATCAAAACCATTTTCAATATTAAACAGACAGAAATTTCCTTTAGCAATGAAGGAAACAGAATTATACCAAAGTAAACATACCATAGAGGCAGTAGTCAAATTTGAAAGCTTAGCCAAGTCTACTACAAATGTAAGTAAACAGTATTTTTAGATGCAATCTTTCAAGAAAGATTGTTCTAAAAATCCAAAGTGCATCTGTTCTTTATTGGCAATCCCAGTCTTGCAGTTATATATAAAACATTTGGTATCAAAATTAGGGAAATTTGTTTCTCAGTAGCACAAAGTCATTTTATTACGTCACAGCCTGTATCATGCTCTCTAAAATGATGTTAGGCAAGAAAGGATCTCGCTACTACATTGAACCTTGCTATCTCCTTATTTTTACCCATTTTTTCAGCAGATGTTAGGAGTATGTTTTTCATATTCAGATTTGCTTTCCTCCAATTAAGTGAATACAAATACATTAAGTTTTTATCAAGAATAGTGTACTCTTCTTTAAATTTTTTAAAGTGTAAAAATATGAGGTAAGTTTAAAAATAATATAACAATAAAAATAAAAATAAAAATAATATCCGCTTAAGCCTCTGGACACTGCAGATAAATTTGACCAAAAATCATCATGTACAAAACCTAAGCTAACCATCAGCTGCCCTCAAAATCTCATAAACAGGTGCTTTTAGAGTAGTTTTTATCTTTACATAGTACACAGAAATGAAGTCAGTGGAATTGCAAGTAAGGTTAGAAGTCTGGGTAGAGCTTTACAGTATAGATATGGAATATCAAGTGAGATGAACCTTTCCCTGTAAGTGAAGATGCAACAATTATATTGGAAAGAAGAATCTTTAAAGGACCTCAAAACACAGATAAATTGAGGGAGTCTGTATTTTCTCTTCACTTCAAATTTGTTTATGGAAAGAAAAAAAGTGCAATTGTTCCTTCATTTAGTAATTTTTTTTTTTCTGTGCTCACCAGGATAACTTTACATATAATTGAAATTATTTTAGCTTTCACACATCGTGAACAAAGACATCCATGCCCTGTAAATAAAATAATTATGACAACAGTTCTTCTAGTTTTCTTCTGGTCAGATGAATTCACAGTTAAGTCTCCTGAAGAATCTCAAACCTCCATTTAGGAAAAATTTCCAGAGCCTTTAATTAAACTCTGTCAGGAAGTAATGTAACACTGTTATTTGGAAGAGATTAAATGGAAGAAAATAATGGGTTTGACTTTCCACTTTTATACTGGTTTCATGCAAATGTGAGATGAAAAATCAGAGCTAGCATGCCTGCTTTTCCCAAATATGCAGAAAGTATGGAATGAACCTTTTTTATTATTCCTTTAGTAGATTACAGTAGTATCAAGTCATACCATACTGTATAATCAGCCACTATCTGAATGTATATTTTTGTTATGTTCAATGAGATGTTAAAAGAACTGTAACTATATCAGAACTGTTAGTGGAATAAAAGGAGACTAAATGGTGATAAAGCAGCTGGTATACTAAATGAGTGGGACTTAAATTTGAAAATATCCATATCCTTTTTCATGTGTGAGAGAAATGTAATCCAATTTGTGATTTGGATCTCATACGCTGCAGCTGCCATAGGAAAGCTTCCAGCATATTCTCCAACCACACTACGAGGCTTTCTCACTTAAGCTTCTCAAGATCAAAATGAATGCTCATTGTCTCCTTGGCAAAATCCTCTCTTTAATAAAAATAATTCATGTTTCTGAATCCTTTCTCTTACAATAACTAGTAATCTTCAAAAGATCTAATTCTAGCCCATTGCTCTGTTGCAGAGAGCTGGGAGGATTGTTAAATTTTTGTCTGCTGGACAGGGAATTACCAGTGATGATTTCATAAATGCTGACTTGCCAAAACAAAATCATTTTGTCTTGGCATATTTATAGAGGACACAGAGGGAAAACCTTATTCCTTTGTTCAGGCTACCTCTGGGGGGAAAGGTCTTTCAAATCCTACCGGTGTCTAATTTTATACTTTATTCAAACTTTTTTTTGTCATTTCACTGTGAATTTAGATTTAGACACAATGTATTCCTAGCTTTTCAGTGAAAACTGGGAGCCCATTTGAGGATCATGCCAGTAAGTCCTTGTGAATCTTGCTCTCAGCTCTCACTTCAGAGCTCTGAAATCATTTGTCATTGAGTAGCGATCAAGTAACAGCTTTTTTCCTTGAAACAGATCAACTATTCAAAAATAGTTTTCTGAAACTCTGCATCATTTGAATGAATCTCAGAGAGGAAACAAACAAACACGTTTGGACTATAAGTTCCTACTACACAATGACATTCCCCAGCTTCTTCAGCTTCAGCGTCTACAGTGAGAAGGAGTGAGAACAGAACCATTTACAGAGTTCCCAATTAGTCACACAGGGTGGGAAGCAGATCCTGAATTGTTCAAGCATGCCACCTATCTCATATCCCTACCACAGATACAAGCCTAAGCCCCTATCCTAGATTCTACTCCAGTGACATATCAGACGCCTGATTTGAACTTCTATCAGGACACTAGAATTTTATTAGTTATATTACTCAGAGACAAAACAAAAAGCCTCTAGATGGCTGCATCTAAGCAAGACTGCATTGCCATACCCTCATGTTTGTCTGGGAAGCACAAAACTTGTCATGAATATTGTTGGTAATTAAATTTGGTAAATACCATGTTTAAGCAGTCTGTGAATGTCTTAATGACAGCTGGATAGCTGTAAGAGCTCATGCTTTCTCAAAGACATTTTAAAATTTTGACTGCTATAATCCCTCATAACTACAAAAATAACAACAACAACAAAAGTTTTCCTCATTCCTGAAATTTATATCAGATTCCAATATGCTATTTTTCCATAGTGTAATATATATATAATCAATATGTGCACAAACACACAATTATTTTCATATATTTAGCTTATGCAAAATTAGTGGGATAAGAAAATTTATTTCTCCAATTTTGCAGGTTAAACCTTTATCAAGAAATTTTAGAACAAATGTCAGGAAAAAATCCACTATTGCATCAACTTTCAACGTGCTGGAAGTACTGACCTACTTTAAAATACAAAACATATTATTTCTAAAGAGTCAGAGCCCTTTAAAGCATAAAAGATTTAATTTTTATTCAACTGGAAGCTGCTCTGACACCTGTGTTGAAATTTCACATCATTGTAGTACTTCAAGAAAAAAAAACACCTAATGTAGCAGCCAATATAATGTTTCAAGGAAGTATTTCATAGTGGCAAATTTTCATTACTAGGCACAGTTACTATGCAAACTGGGCTACATGCACCACTTCCCTAAAAAGTATCTAAGAACTGATGAAATTGCAGTGTTTCAGAGTTCACTTGACCTATCATTTTTTAGCTTAAGCTAGCTAGTTAACAAATTTGCAAGACAGGTTTTAGACCAATGAAGATAAACATAAATTTATATAGTTATGGACTGAAAAATAATGCCATTGAAATAGAAGCTATGTTGTACAAAGTGGGGATATTTGTATTTCATATGTTTAGAGAATTAGGATCTTTATTGCATTAGTATAAAAATTGATTTTCCAACAGAAATAGATAGCTAACTCCCATGTGAAACTTTCATTTTAAAAGACATACATATAAGAGCATGGACTTTTTTATAAGCATTTACTTTCAACATCTGAATTGCCATTGCTCCTTAAATTCTTATGTATGCCAGATACACTATTGCACTAGTAACACTCACCACTGTTACTCTAGAGACAGCCACAACCCATGCTGGAGTAATTTAATCTGGGGATACCAACTGATTAGAAGGGTGCAAGGGTGCTTTTCTTTCTCTGGAAAGAAATATAAAATCACTTTTCAGTTTAAAGATATTAGTTAAACCAAAGGTGTAACAATTAGATATAATACTGCCTGTCTTCAGGGTCATGTTATCACATTTCCTTAAAATATATATATATTTTTAAATTAAAGATTTCCATGTCCACAAATCAGGGAACTATGATTTGTTCAAAGAAGTTCTTACTCTATTCCAGGCAACATCAATGAGATTTAAACTGGATCAGGATTCAGTGTTAGAAGACATCAGTGTACACTGTAATTCCCTCTTTATATCAGAAAGCAAAGAGTTGATATAAATTGTGGCATAATATAAAGAACAGGATGGAGGAGATATTTGCTTCTGTTATTTACCAATTCTAGCAATCATGTTTAAAATTCTTACAGATAAGCATTACACTTAAGATTTATGTAGATTAAGATATCTACATAAAGAGAGAGGGACTTTTAAATAATAATAATATAATTAAATATTCAACATATTAAATAGTATGTTAGGTTAATCTTGCATTTTATTTCTTTTCAAAGATTATAGATTTAATTTGAGATTAATACAATATTGGTACTTACATATTTCCAGAGGACTTTCTCTATACAAAACCTATCAATATTAAATAATAAAAATAATAAAAACAATAATTATATATACGTATATATACAATGGAGATAGTTCATTCCAGAGACCTGTTATGAATGTCCTCATAAACCAAAAGTGATAGGATGAATCTTGCTCCAATAGTTCAGAATAGCTGTTCGGAATAGGGAAATAAGATACAGCCTGTAAAGTGTTACCCTTTACAAAGGTAACACTTCAGAAAAGTATGTGGCACAAAAAGTATGTACAAAACTGTAACTTCTAATTTTTAAAAGCCTGTCACATGAAAATGCCCTACAAGAGAGAAGGCTAAAAGTTATTATAATTTGTGAACCCCAGCACAAAACTTGATGCTTTTAAAAAATCACATAACCAAAGTGTTGAATAAGAACCTAAAGAATCAAATCAATGATATCTTTACCATTTATTTACTATCTTTACCATCCAGCAAAAATAGTCTAGGAGTTTTTCCTAGTCTATTGACTAAGAGTGTGGACAAAACATACGAAGTGTAACTATTAAATATGTAAACAGCCAAAATATGTTACAGTTCCAGTCCACCTTGGACATCACCATCAGGAGTTCTAATTCCATAAATGCCAAACACGCTGTGCACTACATAATTTCCTGCTGGGTCTTAGATGTTGATTGTGAGTGAGTAAAAGCAAATGCAGCCAAAAATATGTACTTTGTCGGTTAAGGGAAAACAAATATTCATTTAATTTAAATAATGCTGGACTCATTTGCTACAGAAACAAACAAACAAACAAACAAACAAACAAAAATGAATGAATGCTACTACTGAATCAAGACTTCCATGTCAGTTTGTATACTTCAAAAGATTCTGAATGGTAAGATCACTTTAGTAAAGTGCCTTTGTCTCTGAAAGTACATGTATAGTGAACTCCAGGGAACAGTGAATAGTGACAAAGCTGAGTCTCCTGATGGATTCCAGATCTGACTTCTTTAGTGGCAGAGCTCCACAAAAATGAGAGTTCCTTCAGTGTACTTCCAAATTGGGACAGGCTTTCATATTAATTGTGGTAAGTACTATCGGCCTGCCAGTCACCAGCGATGTGTGTGTTGTGGTGGAGCACAGTATGGAAGCAAAGATGCTTGCATCTACTGCATTTGATATCAGATGTATTCTGCATGTTATTCATTGAGTCATCCTTAGAGAGAAAGGATCAAAGAAGAAATTATATCAGTGTGTCTTTTTATATTTCATTTTCTTTCTATACAAAAGGATGCAACTATAGACAGTGACTTCTGGTAGAGAGAAAAAAAAAAAAGAAGCTACATTGAGTGCTAAAAATATTTACTCTTTGTTACAATATTACTTTGCTGTAATATAACATTCAACTTTAACCAAAAATCATGACTGACACTTCCAAGATTATTTTGATTAAAAGAGGATAGCTATTCAACTACTTGAAAACAAACCAACTCCAAGAAGCAATTCAAAGCATTGCAACTTCAGAATGAAACCATTACAGCTTCTAACCATACCTTTAGGAATTCTTAGAAATCTTGTAGAGAAACCTTGTGTGTGTGCTTGCAAAGATATTATATTTAAAACAGAAGTAAAAAACAATGTTTCCTAAGCAACAATCTATGTAGAATTGACAGATTCTTTTGTTTAATGGGTAACTTGTAGTTTTTGGGTCATGCTCCCTACCAAAACGAATCCCTCCTCTTTTTTTTTTTTTTTTTTTTTTTCTTTTCCTTATAGTTTGATTAAATTCATGGAGTTTTATGTTTGTTTAACCCAAAGTTAAACAAACAATTTTTTGATCATCTTTCTAAGATTGTTCTAAAACTGCTCATTCTTTCTTCATTTGCTTATATTTATATAAGCTGTGTTAATTTTATGTACATGTGGGATGTCCTGTTTGTTAAGCAGGATATTGCTCATATGGCCAAGTATATAGACCAAGCACTGCAGATACCTCAGATGCAACATTACTGAAAGTTGCAGCTGGTAAATTTCACGAAGCTTGCCCTTCATCTTATTCACAGCTTTCTGCTGAGCAAAAAGGACTAACTGTGTAGGAATCTTCAGTGTTATTCCTGGGGGCCCAGGAGTTGGACTCAATGATCCTTGTGGGTTCCTTTCAACTTGGATATTCTATGATTCTATGATAAACATGCTAATGACTGTTGCATCTGCTGGAAAAAGAGAGGAGTTTTTCTTCTGGTATTAAAGTGGAAGCTGATAAAGACTGCCAGATTCCATTTTAATATCACTCTTTTGCTTATTCCAACTAAAAAATATTTGGGTCGCTATCACTAACCAACTCAAAATTCACAGACCATCTCAAACAAGCTATATTCCCAGCCTGAGGAAATGAATATAAACACTACTGTCATCAGATTTTTATCCAAAGAATAAAGTTGATTTTGACAGTATCACTTCAAGCAATAGATGTGTGTATGCATGTGTTTAGGGCAAATTATGAATTTAATTATTTTGCTGAACACGGTTTAACAGTTAGATTTTTTGCTCCATTGGTCATTACAGTGCTAGCAAAGCTATCCAATGCTTTAGGCCAACAGAGGCAGTATATGTTTTCAAATATTATGAAATAAATCAAAACTGTTCACTGAACCAGTTTAGGATTTAGATCTCCAACTATGTGAAACAGGGACTCAGTTACTAAGATGAAATACTTTTTTTCTCTGCCTACTACTAATGTGAGATCCTGTGGTAAAGAAATGACAGTTCCATAACTTAATGTCCAGAAACATTTTTATTGCTTCATTAAAACTGTGGATTAATACTTTCTATTTGCCCAGAAATATAACATCCTTGTAATAATTTTATCCATAGGATATTCATTTTAGCAATAGAGTGGTAGGAAAATTACAAAACACAATGCCTCAACTTGATTTGGTTTGCTTTATGAAGTGATTTCAGAGTGCCTCAACTGGATCCCTCCTAGACAAAATGAAATTGAAAGATGATCTCTGAGAGTGCACCTAACATTTTCTGTTAGTTCACAGATGTTCATCTAGTGGATTTGATTAGACCTATTCCAAAGCAACCTGCCTGGCCTCCAAATGTGGATGACACAGACATTTCATCCTTATTGCCTCCTCTTTTGCCCTAGAGGTTAACTTTTATTCTACAACAATATTTATTATTGTGGACATAAGCAGATGAAGCCAGATCAATTTTTTTCCCCTACACCTCAGACTTTGGGAATATGTCCCAGCATCTTGACTTAATATGCTTACAGCACAACTGTTTCTCTACATGTAACACTCAATGCACTCTGTGTCATTGGCATCTCCTCACCACTCTGACGTTGCTTAGCACCAACGTTGTGATGGCTGAAGCTGTAGACAGTTATTCTTCACATTGTACTACAACCACGCACACAGTCATACAAAATTTTATTACAAAAAAAAACAACAAACCAAACAAACAAACTATCTCATAGTTTGTTAGACCAATCACTAGAAGTAACACATTTCAAAGGAACAGTCATATGAAGCTGTATAATTCCTCCTCATGAAAAAACATAAACATATCACTTAGATTTCCATGAATCAGTAATTCTAATTATTTCAAGTGAAAATACTGAATCCACATTTTTCTCATTTGTTTACATATTTGAATGAATCACAATATCAAGTGAAAGTCAGCTGTCACTTTGAAACAATCCTACTCCTCCATAAACGTTATGTAAAGCATAAATGCCAACCAAATATTGAACTATACATGAACAGATGAGGAGAAATAAGATTTACGTACTAAAATCACTACTAAGAAATTTAGTATGATAGATCTTATGATGTATATTAAAACTATCTAATTCAAAGAGAAAATACAGCCTATGAATAAAGGTAAAATTAGAATATTTACTTTAATAAATCTGTCAGAGTAGTTTTCAAAGAACAAAAAGAAAACACATTTATAGGCTAACAAACTCTTCAGCAAAAGAGTTTATTCACATCTCAACTTACTTAACACCATTAAAATCCTGTATTACATGACTTGCCATTGATCATAGGACAGTTGAACATATCATTGCCTATCTTTCTTTCTTGCCTTATGACAGATGAAACAAAAAAGATAAAATTTTCAGGTAGATCACTCATTTCTCAACATCTGTTGAGATGGCTGATGATGACGACAGGATGAGTAAATGCTGCACAAATAACAGGAAAGCAACAGCTCCCCTAGACTTACAATTTTATAAACCATGTACAAAAAGACTGTGAGAACACAATGCTATATATAAAATAATCAGGATACAGTGTTCATTATTGAATATACTGATTCAATTTAATTATATTTGCTGAGTCTAAAAAGACCTCTCTCTCTCTCTTTTTTTTTTTTTTCTTTTTTTTTTTTTTTTTTTTTAATGCAGACTGTATCTGGGCTGTATCTTTGGTACTTTGTAGCTAAAAACACTTTTAAAAAGTACTGATATATACTATTTCCAGCTCTTGAAGGGTATCTAATTAGCATAGGGTTGTCATTTGGTATGTAGGACTATGTTCGTCTTCATATAATTGATTAATTCAGACTTCCAGACAATAAAAGCTATACTGAGAAAAACAATTGAAGATGAAGAGAAATAGACATAGCGTTAAAATGTAGTCAAGACAGAACTAAAAGCTCCCAGACCAAACACTCACCTTTACTACATACAAGGAAGTAATACTGTCCATTGCATAATGGTCTATTAACATGGTCCAATAACATGATCCACTGCATAACAGGCAGCATGATCTAGATCTGAGAAAACTCCTATGAATACATTTGAAAAGTACAATGAGGTCAGCAAAGTCCTTACTCTCCCTTCCTTTACAAGGATGGGAAAGCTTCAGCAGTACTGCATAGCAAGTCTGGTAATAACCAAGAGGGGAAAAACTCTGCTATTTCCAATAGGTGGTCATCATAGTATGTACAGGTTGTTCAGTACATATTAATTTACAGAGATGTGCCTATAGTGTTCTGTTTTTCCTTATAAGGATAGTTTATTAGCCATGTGTTCTACTCTGAAGCCCCTCACCCTATACAGAAGGCATACAGTTAAGAGAATGCATCAACCAGTATCAAACCAGCACACATATTATTTAATAATCCCTGGTATTCTTACTATTCTGGAAAATACTAGTGCATTTCTTCCTTTAGTTTTATTTTCTATACAAAATCTGGTAAAAAGAAGCCCAGGTTCAGAATCTGACAGTGAAGGAACTCCTGAAATGGAGCCAGGGTTTCTAGCTATGATTCAGAAACCCTATCATGATCCTATTTATGGAATAGGAGGAAAGCACTCTTATTGCTATTCCTCCTACTGGTCCGCTGCTTTTATTGGTCACATTTAGCCCACTGCAAATTAAATGGTAGCTTTGCTTCAGACCTACTGCTTCTGGCATAAAGAGAAAAGGTACTTGCTGACTTTTTTACTCCATTATATTGAAGTCTAGGATTGGCCACACTGAGTAACAGTAACTCTACATGGAAAATGTGCACTGACTGCACTGCTTGGTTACTGTTCAGCTTCAACACATGAAAAAAATGCTATTATGTGAACAAAATATTTTTGTAAGATACGCAAAAGAAAATGGAAAATTTCTCTTTAACTTCGACTTAAGAGACAAAGCCTGTAAACTCTTTGTATTTCATTATATGTTTATATTTTAGTTCTGTATTCTTTGCTTATTCTAATATATTACCAAATTCTTGGAGTAAATACCATGGTTTACTAAGTCTCTACAACTGAAAGATACCACAGACAGAATCCTATGCTTGATTAATTTCTTTTGTTGCTGTTGTTGTTTTGGCTTCTTGTTGTAGAGGATGTGTCTCTGTATGTGCATTTTTTTTTTATTTCACGTTATGACTTTTGGGGAGAAGGATTATCTTTCCCAGTTTCCACTATCAAATTCATGGTAATTAGGCCTATTGTAGAACCATAATGTTTTTAATTTCTTCCATAAGCAATGTATGTTTTCTGCCCAGAGGAGGATGCAAATGTATCTATAGATCAAAAGAGTCAGCTAATACCCAGTCATCTTTCTCAGTTCACTGCATGCAGAGCAGCAGTTTCATAAAAGGTATCAGACCATTTTATTGACTGACTGAAAAGAATAACATTGAAAATTGACTGAAAAGAATAACATTGAAAATGTGTGGCCATACAATGCTACCGATTTTTAAGCAGAAAGAAGGTACGTGACAGCAGTAGAGGCAGCTCTCAGCACCATTCCAGCTAAAGATCAGCGGCTAAGTGACAACCGAAGAGGCTTGTCAAAGACTCTCCCTGTGTAACCGGGGTTGCTGGTAGTGAGAACATGATCTTTGATGAGTTCTGATGGCAACAAATCATAACGTTCTGGTGCAACAGAACTATGCAAAAAATAAAATAATAATCATTTAAAAAAACAAACAAACAAACAAAACACAACACAACACCAACAACCTTATGCAAACTAAAATATCTTTCTAGATATGGAAGGCACACTCAGCCTATTGCAGTAACACAGGTTTAGGGCTTTTTGTTGGAACACTTGGATGACATTTTTATTTTTCAGTCAGCCTGAACACTTGTGTTCCACTGCTGGAGTCCAAGTGTCACATTGTGACCAACTGGGAGAAAACTGGAACCCTCCTGTTGTCAGCACATCTGGACCGATTAATAAATGCTCGTAGTCTTCTCCATTCTACTAAGGCAAATCAGCCTTATCAGATGAAACTTATTGAAAGTTTATTTGGTACAACATGTTTTCATGTATAAAATTTTAAATATTTGCCCTTCAAAACTGATCATTTTTTGAATACAGAGAATGTTAATACTTTGGAGTACATTCACATTAATGTGTCTTTATCTCAGCAGAAAAGCTTTGACTTTGTTCTTCACAAAACATGCAAGGAAAATACATATCACAGAATAGTAATAATAATTAAGAATAAATGCCATGCACTTGTAAGGACAATCTCTATTGCCGTTTGTCATTTTCTTCTGAGTAAAAAAAGCATACAAGCAAATTCCTTACACAATTCCTCTGGAATTCCTAAATTCCAAAATTACATAAAACCCATTTATATAGCTATAAATATTTCCAAGTCACTTGCAATACAAATCACTTTAGTATTGTATCTTGACTTTAACACTGCTCAGGCTTTTTATTTTTATTTTTATTTTTATTTTTATTTTTATTTTTATTTTTATTTTTATTTTTATTTTTTCTTATGGTTACAGGGCAAACCACTGGTCCAAAAGCACTATTCTGTCACTGTTAACAGAGGTCTTTAAATACACCTCTCTGTCAGCCTTGCTGCCACTGTTATAATTTGTATTCACTAACAGAGCTTTCAAACCTTTTGAAGTCTAAAACAACCTTGATGATCCCCACCTTTTTGCACATAAAAGCGATTATTCACTTGACTCCTTTTACAGTTGGCCTTTTAATGATGTTTACTATCATTAACAATATAAGTTACTGATTTCTTATGGACTTGCAGCTTTCACAAAAAACATGCCTTTAGCACTTTTACATGATATTTGTAAAAGAAATGTACTGTGCCAGTGGGTTAACTATAGAGACAAAAGATTTATTTAGGTAAAGTAGGGAAGAAATTTGTTGCCTAGCAGGGGATTGCTAGAAGGAGCTGCATGTGCTCTATCCGCTGAAGAGTAAAAGATGTAATGCTGTAAGATCAGACATCACAGCTCTTCTGTGGACCAGGCAACACAGCTCTGAAAGCATACACAAATTTTTGACCATATTCTATATGTCATATAAATCACAGTACATTTTCTATGCATGCAATCAAGTTTGCATAGAGTAGGAATAAAACTATGTCATTGAACACACACTTTACAAGAATTCTGTGATGGCACAAGTGACTGTGTCAGATGTAAGGTAGTCAACAATAACCCATCTTCATCAATGAAAATATATATTTTTTCAGAGACCTGGAGATTTCTGCAGTTATTGTTAAAACAAACTCAACAAACTCCCAAGCAGTTGTCTGATGTCAGATTACATCACATAGAAACATGTGAGGCAACAAAATAAAAATTATGGCCTACTAAACAGGGTAGCATGGCTTACCTACCCAAAGCATGATCTAATGATAAATCTATTCTAATAAGCACAATGATAAATTTTAACAAAATACATTTTTGTTATAGGAGAAGCCTTTTGTTTTATTTACTATTTTATGTATAAGGAGATAAATGAAAGAACAATAGGACTACTGTAGTAGTAAAACCACGGGATGGTATAAAGCAGCAGCTCTGAAGAAGTATACAGTTCACTTAAACTACATAACATAGGAAACTTAACAAGTACATCTAGTATTTTGAATAGAGTATTTTTTTTTTTCATAGAGCTCAAAGCACATTCTGTACTAGAAAGTATCATATTTTTGCATTCTGTTTTAATTCATTATCATAATAATATAGTTGTTAACAAATAAGAACTAGTGGTAATTATGATCATGGTGATAGATATGTTTTATGTATAAAAACATTTCCCAGTTTCCCAGTAACCCAGATTCAAAACTTTGATCAGCAATGCACTTTTACAGTAGTTTGTAGCATATTTACATTTTCATGTCATATGAAGCTTTTAAGATTTCTCTACAGCTTTTGTAGGAAAGTAATTTTATTTCCTTGTGGGTCTTCTGATCTTCAGACAACTTTAAAGAACTGCTTTAACCTCCCAAGGTTTTGGAAAATACCAGGCATCTTTTCAATACTTCTTGAAGTATAAAAAGAGTATAGTCTAGTTGTACTGAAAATTCAGTTTATAAACCCCAGATCTTACCTGACTATAAAATGGGCTAGTATTACATCCAAACATTTAAACAGTTGTATTTATCATTTATGGAAACTTACTGCATACTGTTGATTTGAAAGCTAAAGATCTAGCAGGACCCATGTACTGCAGAAATCTGAATGTTTGTTTCTCTTCTGTGCATGTCTGCTTCTTAAATTCTGCCTACTTGCAACCCCTTGTTAGCCCTCATTTACGTCTGTGCTTAGATCTGTGCATTAGATGTGTGCATACCTTAATAATGGAAAATAACAAGAGTTAAAGATACTGTTCACAGAAACATTTTATTTTATTTTTCTAAACTAAAAAAGATTTCCTCTTTTAAGAAGAAGCTTAAACAGATTTATTTTTTTAATTTCAAATTCTGTTGGAATAAATTTTGTGTAAAATGTGAAGATAATTTCAATGTTTATAAGTAGTGCAAATTAGTATTCACATGTATTAGTGTAGACAACAAAATTACTTAAACCAAAATTATTTACTGCATATGACAAACGCTAGCATAAGGTTGCTTTTAAATGATCAAAGCAGTCTTATCCAACTTTCAAAACAGAAACATGAAATTTTAAAATTAATTTATTTTGTTCTGTGCCTTTAAAAAATGCAACAACCCTCAATGATCTAAAAAACCAACTTGATTAAAAAATATTTTTTCAGTACATCAATGCTTCCCATTTCATAACCAAAAACATAGTTGAAAATCTCTCTTTTCTAATCCAGACTGTTCCACCTGCATCATTATTTTATGGAAATAATCACTAAATACATACAAGACCAACCAAAGAGCAAGTCAATGTTACTACTTGGACTTTGATGTTTACAATTTTGATGAAAGATATATGCTCACTGCTAGCAAACTAATTTTCCACATACAGTAGCAGAAATACTATCTTTTATCAATCCTGAAGAAAAAAAGAAAGAAAAATACTGTTTTCTTTTATATAACTGCAGAAGTCTGCCAAGGTTGGCACAAGCATACTGAGATGAAATAAAGAGATATTGAAATACAAAGCACTAAATTTTGGCATTGCCTTGGTTCTTATAAAATTAAATCATTTTCATAACAGTGTTACAACTCTTTCTTTTCATACAGTATATAACTTCTTTATATAACCTCCTCTCATACAGTTTTCTATTTTAATTGCTTTAATCAAGCATAGTCTAAGGATCAAAGCTTGAGTTTGTTTTAATTATAACAGGTGGTTCAGTAAATAAACTAACTCCAATCAAGGTTTTAACATTTGCAGAATTTCATCGCAGATTCCATAAGCAGAACAAAGGTTCTAGCAATTTCATAATATTACACAGATAGTTCACAGATATCTATGGAATTTTCAAATTCAATACCTTTTCTGAACACTAGGTGTCCAGAAGAAAACAGAAACTATTAAAACAAAATGGGAGAGAAGGGGAAAGCAAAAAAAAATATTAATTCATCCTCTGACATTGCAGATGAAAATGTAATTTTACATGTTGCAATTAGCTGTTCAGAAATTCCTTGTTAATTTAATCTACTAAAAAAAGTCTGTCAGACTAAAAAAAGTCTGTCAGGCAAGAAAATGTCTGAATTTGCAAATTCATGGCAGACTTCTAATCTCAATTAATTCTCACCTATAAAAAACACTTTAGAAAGTTGATCATAAGGCATACTATTCAAAGCATTTGAATAAGAGCTAAATAAGTGCTCAAAAGCTTGCACAGATATCCACTGTTATGATCCTCCCCAGTCCAAGAATTCTGCTAGATGCATTGGCCTGCAGAGGCCAGTTTGGTTTTATTTCCTAAGAACATAAGTGAAATGACAGTAATAAGCATACAACTTGTGCAAGCGCTTTAGGTTTCTTTCAACACCATTTTTGCTGTTGAGGGAATTAATATGCTGTGTTTTTGAATGATTATTAATTTATGATTAATTCAGCAGCTTAAGCATTTGTTACCCTCCATCAGTCAGAGTTCAAGTCCTTATCTCACATTTTTTGTATAGGTTCAGTTTTGAACATGTCAGACATTGGCTTCACTAGATTTTAATGTATTTAGAATAAATACCAGCACATACATTTCAAATTAAGAACCATTAAACTGGCCAATAACTTTGCAAGCTATTTAAATGGAAGAATCTCTGTTTCAAAAGAAATTATAATTTAGCATATAGACACCATAGAGTAAGTAGGCAAGAAAGCAAAAGGTGAAAGTAGTTTAAAACAGACCAAAGCAATTATGAGACACATGAAGTCATTCTGAGTAAAAGGACCTACTCAGCAAAGACTGAAGTAACTTTAGAGAGGAAGATACCAGAGGAACGATGGTCGAAAGCACGGAAGGGCATAGGAGGCTAAGGCAAGAACTGGGAAGTTGGTTCATATTGGAAGTTGGTTCTTTTTACTGCACAGATGAAAACAGATATATATATAAAATAAAAAATATACAACATATACAAAAAATACATATTTTAAAAGGGCATCACAGGAAAATACAAACTTTCTTTTTCTTTTTTTTTTTTTTTTTTTTAATTGTCAGAGATTCTTTTAACACTAATGACACTGAGTTGTTCTAGTGCACAGACTGTCCTAAAATAGCAGCTTTACATTCCAAATATAAATTTAACTCTACATTGCTTGTTAAGGTGTCCAAAATGCAAGAGAAAATTAGGCTATATTTCCGGCTATATTTCCTTTTATTTATTGTCCTCTCCGCTTAAAAATCAGTGCAGTTAATTATTTTTAAATGAGATATTTTTATGTGGGATAATGTCTACAGAAATTATAGAGATTGCTAGTAACAACAATACATACTATAAAAAATATATATATTTCAAATTGTTACTGTTTAATTTCATAAAGTACTTCATAATAAAACAGTCAGTTTGGTATCACAACCAAGCACCCTAATTTTAGTGACTCTTTCAACTTGACACACTCAGAAAGAATACCTGACGTCAAGAACTGTGTTTAAGAGCATAGCTACAGGAGACTGTACAGAATATTTAGATGTCAGTGTGTGAAAAAAGTAGTCATGCTGTAGTGGAACAGGCCTGGGGCATTCATGTCTCTGAATCACTGCCAGGATCAGCAGATCGTCACTGTTAGGAGGATGCCACTCTTTCTGCACAGCCCTCAACTATCATTTGACATCACTGTAAGAAGGGCAAGACAGCACAATTAAAAACAACAGATAAAAGAACACAAGAATGAAATGCAGTTATTTGACCCAAAGAATGGGATGCCTGTATTTCATCAAAGAAGTTTGCTATGTATTTTATGATCAACTTTTAATTGCCTCATATTGTTTGCTCTGGCAGCATACACAGCATGTACTGAATATTAAAGATATCGCTCTACAATAGCATAAAGTAAGCAAAAAGACAGAACTGATACACATGACCAGGAATGGGAAGATATTTAAATCCTAACTGTATCAGAGACTGAGCTGGAAAAGCTATTGCCACTTTAACTAATGGAATATTTGGCCATGCAGGGCCAGAATGCTATAAGGGGAAGCTGTGGGGGGGAGGGGGACAGAGGCTTTTTTATTGCAAAAACTTCACGTAGGATTATATATTTTTTCCAGAGCCGACACACTGAAGATTTCTTTTAATTAAAAGCAATGGAAAGGTGGGTGTGATTAGAATGGTTTGCACACTAAATTTAGAGCATACAATACATTTTTACCTTTGGCTAAACACACAAGATTATTTACTTGAATGAGGCGAAACTTGACTTAAAACTAGGAACCTTAATAATCCTAACAATAGATTCTGCTATTCTGTATCTTGCACATGTACGATGGCTACCCAAATGAATCAAATTAAGCATCAGCTAGCATGAAACTACATTCAGGATTAATACAAAAAATCCAGATAGGTACAACATCCTAAGGTTTTTAAATATTTTTTATATGAATTTGGAATTTCTGATAATGCCAAGGCAGTGTTTATCAGAACTAACAGCAAGGCTCAGTGTGGGTCTGTCTAAGGAACTATAAATCTAATAAATCTTGAGACAATAATATTATTGGGAAATAGAATCAATAGCAAAATCATTTTGAATGTGATATAGTATTCATTTATGAACAATTTACATGCTGATTTTTTGAAGGCAGCAAAATTACTGTGATAATATTGATATCTTACATATTGTTTTCTACCAAGAAAAAACAATTAACAAATAAGCTTCTTAACCTATTAGCTACTCTTACTCAAAGTTTACCCATCATTAAGTACCACAAAAGATCTGTTCAGTTTTATTCAAGTTCACTTACCTGAAAAGTATAAAACCGGGTCCCATTAGGAGGATGCACTTTAGGAGATGCAGAGACAGTGTTCATATCCGAGAATATCATTTCTGGTCACACACACAATACAATCCACAGACAGCTACAGATGCAGAGTAGAGTGCTAAGCTCAGAGATAAATCCTTTCACACATTTAGGGAGGCAATTGTACAAAATGTAGTCTGCTCCATCCGTTCAGATGTACAGTGACAGCATTTCGAATTCCCCACTCCTACATCTGTGAGCTAAACTGTAAGGTCATTGCTCCCTGACCTTTAGCTCAGCCAGCTCTTCAAAATATGCACAATGCATAAAAATTAGAAATGCCGAAGAAAAGAGAGCTAGAACCTACAGTACGTGGAGCTTGTGCAGGATCTGGCAATGCTCTGGACCTGCCCATCTGTTCTCAGTGATAATCACCTCCCTCCACCACAGCCTTGCAAAGTGATTATGCTAAGCATCCCAGTTAACCAATAACACACAGTTTCATTTCAAGCAAGCATGCACAGTGAAAAACAGAGGACCTCTTCTGACTAACCTGAAGCATGTCTCATGTTCAATTTATAGCTGTATTTGATAAGAATGATAATTTTAATGTTTCAGTTGTCAACAGTTACGTTAACACATACTATCTTGCTTTAAATAACACAAAGGGTTCTTGTTTCAACTGTCATGCTTAGATAAAAGAAACACAAAATTGTGATTTTTATATATATATATTTGATACTATGTGGAAAATAAGGGTTTTTTTTTGAGAAATCAGTTCTAATCAGTTCAGACATAACACACATTGTGAACCTCTCTTTTTTCATTCTTTCCTAATTCTTTTTTTTTCATCTCCAACTCAATCTCTCTTTAGGTTTACCTAACATTACTAAATATAAAGTTGAAATTTTATTCTGAGACTTAATGTTCTTCATGAAGTTACAGACCTACATTTTAGCTTATTGACTTTACACAGTATGTTTTTACACCTGCACTGAACATCCCAACAGCATTCACTGTATGTTATTTTTTGTTTCACACACAGATCATTTGAACCACATGAAGACATTAAAAAAGAAATATTCAAAGAATATGACACTTTTTAGCAAACAAACAAACAAACAAAAACCAAAAAAGTACTCCATTTGCTAAAATGGAGTTTTAGTAAAGGTTAAAAAATCTAAAGAGGTTAGAAAACTAATTTTACAGGTTCTATCAAGCAGCTTGCATTTTATTCATAAGTTTTAAAAGGGAGACAGAAACCACTTAAGAAATTGTTTTCAAAATGAAACTTGTCAAAAAACTGATGAATTGCCAGGCTGCCTGTTTTTTATTCTGTATTATCTTAATGCTTTTACCAACTGAAGATAATGCAGTTTCTAAAGTAAAATGACTATGAAAGAGGTTAGGGTAGCTTCAGAGATGTCTGTCTGTTTAAATGTGTATGCTAGTGTAGTGCATGGCACAATTATCTTATTTTGCAGGCCAAAGAGAAAAAAAATCCTCTCAGATCCTAGAAATGTCTAACATTTTCTTATAATTACCATGATATTACTTCCAAACATTTGCAGGATCAGAGGAAAACTACTGCCTGTAACATTTTCTTGAGAACTAGACTTCACATTGCAGACTTTACTCCCCTTTTTGGTTTCTCTTCCAGAAGATCTAGATGCTGGTATTAGCAAAGGGGTCCCTCAACTGGTCAAAGCAAAGATACTGGATTTTTGGTAATCTGATTATAGGACCTTTTATTCTAAGTGGACTCTTTCTTCTTTATAATCTAGCCACCAAACATGCAGTGCAATAAATGTTTCCTTCAAGGACACTTAAGATCATTTGATCTGAAAGACCACAGAAATGTACCTATTTGTTTCCCCAAGTCCATAGTTTGAGGAAAGATGGTCAAAAATCCATGTATAATGGATAATGCCTCCAATAGGCAAACAACTAAATTACTAAATTTAAATACTATCATTACTAAATGACTGTACCTGTTAATTCAAACTTCTCATGCTTCACCTTTCACAACTTTTTATTCTCCTTTCTACCAGTGATATAGGAAACTCCCATCCTGGCTTTTGCTAAACTGTAATCTAGCTCATTTAAAAAAAAATTTTTTTTTTTTTGCCAAAATCTTTAAGAAATGGTCGATACCAAAGTCAAAGATGACCACTCTAGTAACAACCTCAATATTGCATTCAACAATCATAATGTTATTGCTTTTGTTGGACTTGTTAGCTCCCTATTTACTTGTCAAGGACTGCCTGTTTTCTAACAGCAGCAACTGGGAGCTCTTGTCTTGTTTGGATCTCTGTCCACTATGACTTAACTGCCCATTATTTTCAAGAAATTACTGCTTTTCAAAATACTGTCCCGTATATTTTATCTGTTGTTTTGACTTTCCTAATTAAGCAATGGAATTTGCACTCAAAAAAAAAAAAAAAAAATAAAAAAAAAAATATATATATATATAAAGTAAGCTACCTTTAAGTTCAAATAAATACATCTTCTTAGCTAGTCAGTATAGATCTGGAGAGGAGGCAACCATCAGTTCTGTTCTTTCTCTCCACTAACTTTTACCTCTCATGAAAATGTGAACAGTAATGACTATATTTTTTTCTTTGGCTCATAGCACAACAGGCCAACACCATGGTTTTGCAGGACCCTTATGGAATCAAAGCACAGTTTCAATGTAACAACCAAACAGCTTGGAAAAATTTATGCAGAACTATTTCTTTTGTTGTTGTTGCTGTTGCTTTTGTTTTTGTTTGGAAAACATGAAAACAGCCTCCTCAGAGGAATGGGTCAGATGTTAGGTGAATTTGGTAAGGAACGCTGGCCCAACGCATGCTCATCGTTACCAACAGAGACAGTTACATTTTAGAAAAGCCAGCAGCCTCGTAGCTGGAATTCAGCAATGTCCTTGGAAGAAAAAGCTGAAAGCAGGTCTCCCATGTTTAATTGAATACCACAAATACTGAGCTAAGTATCAAGCAACCCAGCCTGAAAGTGAGCAGAAAGTGGAACAAAATAAAGGAAACTGAATGCATCCAAAAGGACAAACAGAGAGAGACCTGTGGACCATGACTACAGCTCACTGGTAGAAGTGCTCACAAAGGAACTCAAATAACTGCTCCAATGAGTCTTCCAATGAATGGTTTAACTATTCCATTAAGTGAAGGAGTTTTACTAGAGGAAAAAAAACCAACATCTCCTATATGAAAAGAAAATAAACCCAACATCCATAATAGGTAGGACACACGACAATGAATTCTCCAAGATGGCTCTAGTTCCAATTATTTTTGAATGTAAGAGATATGAAACTCTTAGTCTATATTATGTGTGCTATACTGACTGCATATTTTAATTCGATACCCCTCTCAAAAACTTTCATATTGGTATATATATATATTTAACTAGCGTTCTTTTTTTGATGTGTAATCTACTGGTTTATGTATGGTTTTATATATGTACAAATACAGATTTACATGTACCAACATATATCTGCTATAAAAATAGTGTATAAAAATAGATTACACTTTAAAATAGGAAGAATATATCTATTACATGAAGTACTTTGAAAATTCAGGCAAACTGATACAAAAACTTACATCTCATATTGTAGAGACAAAATGAACATTTTTAATTAGCAAACAAATGTTTTTTAATATGCTAGAGCTTGTGAGGTGTAGTTTGTTTTCAGAATATGTAGTGCTGAAAACCAGATGTTTTGAGTTAAGATTTAAATCACCAGTTTTTATTAAATTAGATGAGTAATTATCCAGAAACATGGACTTTATATCACATACTGTTCTCATTTGTGTCTTTATCAGGGAAAACCATGTTAAAGAAATGTGCCTTCCTCCAAGAGTAGTGGCAGTGTGTGATTCTCAGAACATTAGAGAGCTTTCAAATTAAACTTAATCCTCATCACTTTTGTGTCAAGGTGGCAGAAACCCAACTAAGTTTCCAAAATCTACAATACTGTACTTAATTTGATGTTCCTTTAAGACCTGCTTATTGTTGTAGACATCAATGTAGAGGGAGTATCATAATGACACATCACTCAACTGGCTAAGATTCCCTGAATTTGCTTTAAACAGAGAACTGATAATATTTAAAGAGTTCTGATCTCCAGCTATTAACAACAGAAAAGATGTTAATCTTTTACCACAGATCAGAGAAAAGATATTCCAAGTGCATATGGAATTAAAATAACTATGTTCATAAAGCCAGACATCACATCTGATTGTTCTCCATATCCAAATTAATTTACATTTTCTTTTAGCTCATTTAATGAAGTTGCACACCAAAAGTATTTATAGTTTTCCACAAAACAAAATACAACGCAACATAACACAAAATATATTATCCAACAACTAAGAATGTATAAAACCACACATACCTAGTTTCAGAAAACTAACCTCTCCCAGCTGATAAAGCTCCCAGAAGATGAAGTGGGAGAGAGAATTCAGGAAAATGAAACACAGTATAAGGAAGTTTTTGGTCACTTTCATCTTTCTGCTACAAACAGAAAATCCATTTGGAATTAAAGTTTTAGAAATAGATCAGCTTACACTGATAGGCAAAGCCTGCAACTCATCCTGCTTCTGCAATTGAGAATTGATTATCAACATTTTCCATTATGGTCCTGTGTTTCTTTGTATCTTGAATATACAAATAGCCATGCTTGTACAGGTGAGTGTGGCTTACAAGTGCTGGTACCAAATCAGTATGAACTTATGAGCCCTATTTTAACGTCAAACATCAGGATTTGTGAAATTTATGAAGACAAGTACACTGCAGAACAAAATCTCTTTATTAGATATGTAAACTATATGTCAGCAACAGTTAAAGATAAAATGTGTAGTCCTAACAGGCTTATTCCATACAATGGCTGCCCTTTCAAGCACAAGAACAATAAATGAAGCTTTCCGAGGAAATGCAAATATGAATGCAATTTCTTTGTTGCATACACTTGAACATTTTACTAAGTACTGCAATTTTTTTGAAAAAAAAAAAAAACAACAAACAAAAACACAAAAAACACATACCACTTTCTTCAACTAATATCAAACTTTCATAACTATTTATCTTATAAATAGCAAACTGCAGAATTCATTTTTGAACAATATCGCTATAAAAAGTTAAATTAAAATCACTAATTCAAATATTTAAGTGAGTTTAAAGGAGCTAACCTGCAGTACATTTGCTAGTGGTGCAAACTGTAGTTGGAGATCAGTAATGAGTGGGGTACTCCAGGGGTCAATACTGTGTCCAGTCCTTTTTAATGTCTTCTTTAATAATCTCAACAATTGGACAGAATGTACCATCAGTAAGATTTTTGTTGATGGCATGAAAATACAGGGAGTGGGTGATTAACTGAAGTGTCATGATGACATCCGGAGGGACCTGGAGAGTCTGGAGAAATGGGTGAATAAGAACCCCATGGAGTTCAGAAAGGAGAAGTGCAGAGTCCTGGACCTAGGGAGGAACAAACTCAAGCATCAGTGCATGCTGGGGGGTCAGCCAGATGGAAATCAGCTCTGCAGAAAAGTACCTAGGGGTCCTGGTGGACATCAAGTTGAACAAGAGACATAAATGTGCCCTTGTTGTTAAGAAGGTTAACAGTATCCTGGGCTTCTTTAGTCAAAGTATTGCCAGCAAGATGAGGGAGGTGATCCAACCCCTCTACTCAGCACTGGTGAAGCTGCTCCTGAAATACTACATCCAGTTCTGGGCTCCGCAGTGCATGACAGCCATGGGCATACTGGAGAGAGCCCAATATACCAATACAGGGCCACAAAGATGACGAAGGGACTTTCCTCTTTTATGAGGAAAGTCCTAGAGAGCTACAACTCTTAAGCCTAGAGAAGAGAAGGCTCAGGGACTTATTAATGTATACAAATACCTAAAGGGAGGGTACCAAGGGCACAGAACCAGGCCTTTTTCAGTGGTGCCCAGCAACAGGCAATACAAACTGAAACACAGGAGGTTCTTCCTGAATATCGGGAAGCACTTTACTGTGAGACTGACTGACCACTGACTGGCACAGGATGCTAAGAGAGGTTGTGGAGTCTGCCCCCTTGGAGATCTTCAAAAGCTGCCAAGATATGGTCCTTGTCAACCTTCTTGATCAGGGAGGTTGGACCAGATGATCTCCAGAGATCCATCCAACCTCAGCCATCCTGTGATTCTGTGAACCTACCAAGTATGCAGTCCATAATCAACAATCATCAAATATAGCTACAATGCAGATGAATCCCAAAGACAGAATGCCTCATTTTTCAATCTGTTTGCTTGGGCATAAGCAAGACTTTCTTTTGAACATTCTGGGCAGGTGATTGTTGACCACATGGTAGTGCTGCCCAGGGAATTGGTTCAGTCACCATCCCTGGAAGTCTTGAAAAGACGTTTAGATGTAGAGCTTAGTGATATGATTTAGTGGAGGACTTGTTAGTGTTAGGTCAGAGGTTGGACTAGATGATCTTGGAGGTCTCTTCCAACCTAGATGATTCTGTGATTCTGTGATCCTGGTCATCACAGGTATGAGAAATCATTTCTCACACTCTCAAGAATTATTGATACCTATCTGACTAGAATATAGATACCTATCTGACTATAGAATTATTGATACCTATCTGAACTATTGATACCTATCTGACTTCCTTTCCAAACGGTTCAGCGAAACTGGGATGAAATATCCAAAGTACCATTCTGTATTTCTTAACACAATTAAACTCATCACAATTCAACTCAACACAATTCAAAACTGGATATGTTTCCTCAGAACAACTTGACCATCAGTAAATCACAATTATACAAAGAAACTTTGCTAGGTAACTGAAATGAACCTGATATAAACACAGTTTTTATCTATTTTTAAGTTATGTGTTGATGACAGTGACTCACTGAGTGAATCAAAAAAGTGAAACTGAATGAAAATATAATGCTTGAATACTGAGGAAAGCATTCTGTTCATAGAGCATAACATGAAGATGGAAGGAAGAAATGAAAGAAAACAACAAAAAATGAGGGAAGATTTATCTCTGTTCCGCTAAGTTCTGTCCTACTTCTCCATGACTCTGGCTTCAACTGCCAAAATCACAGGTACTCAGGTATACTTAGTACACAACCTGTGGCCACTGCTATTTACTTTTGATGCCAGGAATGACTGTATTTCTGTGTTGTGGCATTATGTCATATTTCATGAAAAAGTCTAGAGGCTCTTTAGAATTAGACAACTTTTATTGGAAAATCATAGCAGTGATTGCATTTATGGGTATTTTAAATAAAATTCTAGTCAAATCTAAAATTAACTCTTGATGAATCAAGACAAAAGCCTCCAAAATAATGTGATTCCAGATGGTAGCAAATAAATAATGAAAACAGTCAGCTTCTTATTTCACCCTGCGTCATATCACTTAGGTATCACTTTCACTATTTACATCCTTTAAGTTGTTTATATTAATAACATTATACAGAGTGGTATCAGTGTGCTTGGCAAAATAAGAGTCATTTCTTACCAGTAAATGTAGAATCTAAATCACAGAGATACTGCAAGACATCACAGTACATTAAGGATGAGTGAAATTATGAAAGAACATAAGAGATGATAATCATTGCCTATGTATCATCTTCAGCAGAGAGCCTTTTTCTTTTTAAGCGAACATCTTATACTAGGTGCCTCATCATGAGTTTAAAAATAGGACAAGGGCCTATGATGGAAAAATAAAAGAAGTTACAAATTTCAGATAAGGCATTAAATCACTGTGACTTAGCACAGATCACTACAAATAGATATCCTTTCTACCCTGCCTCTCATCCCTTCAGAAATACTCTTAAATTCTTTTTCCTAAAAGTATTGTCTTACATTATCTTTCATTGTATTTATTTGTACTGATTCTGCAATCTTCACATACGCTGAGATGTATCCTGTTCCACAAGTAAAAAAACTGTCCAGAGAGTAAAATACTAATGAAAATGAGTAGCAGAATTATATCTAGAAGACAAAAACTGTCAGAAAAGCTTGTGCAAAGGCAATTGTCTTAGTCATTTATTTCTATTTCTGCTCCATCTGGAAAATATCTGTTGTCTTAACAAGTGAGGTATGCAAGTTGTTAAACTGGTCCTTTGAGTCAGAACTTAGGGAACCGAATCAAAAACTAAAATTGACAACTGATTGTTACATTTAAAGAATATGAACTATGGATATCAGTAGGCCTTTGCAAAAGGTCTGTTTTTGGAGTGTCCTTTTTTTTTTTCTTATTCAATTAAAAATTTCATAGCTTTTTTCCATTGTGCTAGTGAACACATTTCTATGGATGTGAACATAAGCTGGAGAAACTTGAATATCCAGAATAAAACCATAAAACTGCATACTTCTTTCACATAGAGCATGAATTGAAATATTGCTGATATTCTAGTAAAGTTCCAAAGAGTAGATTTACCTTAGTAGTTTTCTTGTCTGAAACTACTGGGTAGCTAAGTAGAATATCAATTCTAAATTTGAGTACAACCACTGGAATTTGAATCTCCTGAGGGACTGTTAAGGGGAATAACAATACATACAGTCATACTTCCAAAAGCAGTTACTAGTTTGTGTGTTTAAGACCCTTTTCATCTAATTTGCAGGGATGTTCAGCCTTTGAATAGCCCCTCTATGTCTCTTCAGCCCTTTTGATGCTGTTATATGCCATTTTGAACATCAGATCTCACTGTTAAGACCACAGCAGACTGAGCAAGTTTGAAAATGTCAGACCTGTCGCTCCAAATATATTTACAAAATCCAGTCTTCTACAGACGATGCAAAATTCCCACTTACAGCCAAAGTAAAGACAATCAATCAAATCTTCCAACGCATTTTTATTTCCAGTACATACCACAAATCATTAATAACATATTATCTTGAAAAGACTTCAAGACTTTGCTATAATGCACATTGCTTTATTGTCATACAGCCTTATAAAGATAAGTGGCCATGGCCGAAAGCATAAACAGCGTATATCCTCAAAACATATTTTATTTCTTCTGTGCTTGTCCTTAACCTCTTGATACCATTTTCACTTTCAAAAGTGCAGAGGGAGTGTTTGTGTACTAATACTTTTAAAATCACCTTTCCTTCAATACAGAAAGGATATAGGATTATAAAACAATCAGGCAACACCGTCCTGAGGCCAAATGGCTGTTCCAGCTATTGACTCACCAGACTTTCATTTCTTCTTACACACTATTACAAAAATATAGGAGTATCCAGCAACTGCAAACCTAGTAAGTACACGGAAGCACAGCATCTTATGGAAAGAAAACTATGGTATACAAGTACAAGTGAAAGGCACTTTTTCAGTGCCAGGAATTGTGAATTCTAATACAAGTAAATATTTTGAATGTTTTATTTCATTTGTAATTTAGACTTGTGCAATCACAGTATATGTTATGCTGATTACTGGTGATTTAATGCTGATTTTCTATTATTATCTTTCAGAAAGTCCTGAAAGGAGATTGGTAAGCCAACAATAGAAAAACACCACTTCCCTAGCCTTTGGACTGAATTGCTTCAGAACATGCTAAATACGCAAATATGCTCCCAAAAAACACTTGTTGGACTTTCTGTGACTTAATCTTCACAATAGCCATCTTTACTCTTTATTAAACATGTTTAAAAAGAAAAACAACAACAACAAACAAGATAAGACATTTATTTATAGGACATAGGAGAAATAAAAGAATTTTTAATTTCCTTTCTACATTGAACAGGATGACATGAAAAGGGAAGATTTTTTTTCCCTTCAATATTCATCATGCAAGTGACTAAGCAGCATTATTCAGGATTTATCTTGCCATACATCTAAAAAGTGCCATACACTTATAAGTGTAATATATATGTCCTAAAGCATTCTTATTGCTTAATCTATGTTTTTAGCTAGAAAATCAAGATGAACAGCAATCAATAACTGACAAATATGTATACCAATATTAAGTGAAGAAAGAACTGTTGTTAAAGATCATAGTCTAAAAACACTTGGACTGGATGGTCAGGAAAAATAGCTACTTTAAAGAAAAAGTAGTCAAAAGTAAATTAAATAGTGTGATACTGACACAATATTACTTTCATCCTTATTCAAAATCTTGTCCCTTCTGCACTGGATCTTGTCCCTTCTGAAGATGACTTCCTGTTATTCTGAACTCAAAGCTCATTTAGAAAATGCTGAAAGGTTAGTGATAAGGCTATAAAGTTGCTAGATCCAAGGAAGAGCACTATTCATTGATGGAGAACCGCAGGGTGGGAACCTGAGGATTTTGTGGCTGCTCCTGAGTAAGGCCTACATCCCCACAGTGAATGCTGCATTGCCAATGCAGCATAAGGTATCTTTTCCAATTCTCTCATTCAAGGAAGCAAAGGTAGCAATGAACACCAGCATCTTCCGGTGGGCTTTATCTGCAGTGTAAGTGCCGGTGTCTCTCTGCATTACCACAGGCTCCCTTTAAAGCCAGTATGATAGACACATTCAAGGGGCACTGCTTCTGACCTATTTTAGATGTCTATTTTAGTTTGAGATGAATCACACTACAGAGGTGGGAAGCAGTAAAACAGAAATGCCTACACTGTAGATGTCTGAAGTTAGGTGCAGTGAATCCTACCCTTGGAGTCTGAACTGAATTCCATCAAAATATGACAAGAAAATATTATAATCAAGGAAAAAAAAAAAAAAAAAGTATTGCTCCTTGACCATACCTGATAGAAATTTACTATTATAAATAGCTATTCATATGACATTACGGAACAGAAACATGCACTACATTTTTTTTCTATAAGGAAAACAAAACCACACAAAACTGAAAATGGCTTTTTCTACTTTCCCAAAACAAGTGACATGGCAAGCAACATCCAGAACAACAAATTCACAATTGCATCCAGATTCAGTTTGCTGTTATAATCACATGCAAGATCAGCATCCCAGGCTACAACCAAACTACTGAATAGATGGCAAAATTAACTGAAAAATTACATTCTATAAAAGGAGATAATGTGAGAAAAACAAGTTAAATCACATCTACAGGGTTAAATAACATAGCAACCACAGGCCAACCATTTCCTAATTTTAAGTATTACATCTGTGTTTATTCCATATTCTCTGCAGCATGAGCATGGCTCTTATGTACATTAAATTGATATAATACACATTTATTAACTTTTACAGTTCAGAATTTGGTTTAGAATTTCATAAAGTATCAAGCAGCTTTACATTTGATAAGTGGCAAGTAGTTAAAATGTTAATTAATATGTTCATAAAATGGCATAGGAAATCTCTGAAAAATTGTAGAGCACCAGATATATAACGAACTTAGGATGTAGATGAGATATATACATTCATGGCTTAAAGAACAATAAAACCACAGTATTTGTCATGCGTAGAAAGGTTTCCAAATTGAATTGCATTAGGAAGAATTTTAACCTGGAAAAAAAATGGCAAAAGCCATCTACTGACTTAAGGTCCATATAAAACTTTAGTCCTTTCCAGCGTATGACGTAGTACTTATGCTCGGCAATACCTTAGAGAAAGGAGACCCATAAAAAAAAATATAAACAGAATAGAATTTGCTTGACTTCATTGGGTTTAATTGTTTTCATTAGTCAACTTTACTATTCTGTTCTGTTAAGAAAATAGATATATTTAGTGTAGCTCCTTGAAAGCAGTTATATTTTTTGTAAATATGTCATTGGTTATTTCTCTTTTAACCAACAGTGCTAAACCTGACAGCCTTTCTTCACTTAAAAATTCCTTCTTCCGTCTAATCATTTTCCCTCTCCCTCTCTAAATCTCCTGATACTATCTTACCATGACAGAACATGTCATGCTTCTTTTCAGCACGTCCAGATGGAAATCAAAAGGAAACATTTTATCTTACTCCTACTCCCATCCATTTACCAAGACTCCAAACCTTCTAGTTGGTACATGGAAAATGGCGCTGAACTTGCAGTTAGCTGTGGTCTGCTAAGATTGAACAACATTATACTTCCAATAAAACAGGTGGCATACAAACCAATTTAGATGAACACAAACTCAAATTTCAATTCCAAGCTTTCAGGCAATGACCAAGACAGAAATTTCATTAAAAGGCAGAACATATTTCTATATTTGCACTCTGTTTAACTGAAAAAAATGAGATGACCATAGAAGTGGTTTGACAGACAAGAAAGACAGAACAGTTGGGAAAATAAATCACAGATGAGTCAACAATTTAAATAAAACTTGTGATTTTATATTTTTTTAAATTTCAAATGACTCATTCATGATTATCTCCCCATAATTTTCCATTAAATATACTCTGCCTCATAATATCTGAACAGATGAACTTAGTTTCTTTTCAAGCTAAACAAGATATTTTATCACTTCTTATGTCTTTGAACTGTTCACATATTAAATTAACCAGTGAACTCTTCAATTGCATTACAAGAATCAAGAAAAAATCTTCCAAATTTCTGTGATTTAATTTTTGCAGCTGATGCATCTAAAATGCAAAATGGTAAACAGTTATCAGAGAAAAATAATGTCAGTTGTGAAACACTGAATGGTATAGTTAGATTAAAAATGACCCGTTAGAACAAGCTTCATGGTTGAAAACCACCTCTTTTCATGAGAACTTAAAATAAACTTTTACCATTATTAATAAATTTCAACAAGCACAAATCTGTTTCATGAATCCCCTTTCATGGATTTTATTTTATTTTATTTTTTGTCTCAGTACCTTCTTGTTTTGGTTAGACAAAGATCCCTCTCTTATGCAATCCCATACAAAAG
Source organism: Aythya marila (assembly GCF_965140915.1). NCBI lineage: Eukaryota > Metazoa > Chordata > Aves > Anseriformes > Anatidae > Aythya > Aythya marila. The sequence continues at coordinate 154,592,173 of NC_139042.1, forward strand.
ATTTCAATGTTTCACCACCATTGTCCACCTCAGCAGTATCTGTGTCACTGAAGCATCTGAGCTTGAAGCCGTATCTGAGGCACTGAAGACATTCATGGGGCAGGGCAGAGACCGGCATAACCTGTCAAGGCTAAGGAAGTTTAACAGAACAGGTAGCAGAGTTGGCATGGAGGCTGTGACACCATTAAGGGAAAGGGAAACTATATTATTATTGGAGTAAATGTGCTTGGGAAAGTTCCCAGTCATTGTGTCCAGCTGGCACAGGGAAGTACACAGACATGCTAGTCAGCTATGAAGTGTCCAAAAGAGGCTGCATACAAACTGCTTATTGAGAATGGTCCCTGTAGGTCCCATTCCTACACCATATTTAGGAATTGCCTGATAAAGGTCCAGGTTAGAGTGAATAAAAGTGTGCCAGGGTCTGGGCCAACAGATTACTACCACATATGGATTGTGTTTGACAGTCCAGGAATGTTTCCCAGCGCTGTTTGATCCACTAGCATACTGACATCCCAAGTATCTCCAGGTTTAGAGCTATGGCATACGATAAAAGCCTTCATCCAATGCCAATCTTGCTGATGGAACTCATTTGGTGTTTAGGTCTTATTTAAAGACAGGATACCAATGATCAAAATTAATCAACTGTTTTCAAAACTTCAATCAAGGTAAAGCACACTGGATGCAGTGTAGCAGTTGCATTTTTGACTTAGGTATACAATATTGCAATTGGAGAGAGAATGCAGATAGGTATAACAGAGACAATGGATACCCCTAATTATTTCACCCAGTTATCCCTAGCTTTTGGTGCAAAACAGCATGTGATTTCTCTGTATTTTCTGTAGGAAGACTATTGATTCCCTGCAGCTGTATTGCCAAGTCTTCAAGGCTCATTATACGCAAGCCATCTAGAATAAAATTTGGAAAGGTTACATTACTAGGCATAGTGCAATCAAATCTTAAGTATACAGGGCGTATATAGTGTGAAATAAAGTCTGAGAGAAGGGGAGACCCAACTTGTCAAGATTTTACAATTTTTGACATGATTATTCATGGTAGACTATGTGGTGGACTCTCCACAGTTAGCAATGAAACAGCACGTGGAAGGTGACTCACGATTCAGGCACAAGTTTATCACAAGCAGGAAACAAGGAGAAACACACACACAGAGCTCTCAAACTAAAGCACAAAGCACATAATGTGTATAGTACAGTTTTAAAAAGAGAAACAGCAATAAAAGCCACAAAGGAACAAAATCCAACAGACAGGCAGGAGGAAAAACAAACAAACAAAAACAAATAAAAACCAACAAAGCAAAGCAAAACAAAATGAAGCCAACTATATGGGAGTTGTCAAAAGCTCAGAAAATACCTTGTGTTCAAGCAAATATTTAGAAACTTATACATCCTACAAATCTTTAAAGGTGAGAAGACAAAGTAGTAAAGGAGGTAAATTAAAAAGATCATAGAAGATTGTTTCCTGTTAAAGGGAAGACCCCTTTGTAAGGATCACATATGAAAATCCAAACACGAATGATACAAATGGACAAGGTTTTCATGTGTCCTGTAGTCAGACACCAGATCTCAGGGCAATAGTTAAGGATACAGAAGTAGGATTGGTCAAAGGAATTATACATCTTTAAAGTATCTTTAAATTAGATGAAAGTTTCAGTCCTAGACTGGAAGAACAGTAGTGCCATGTGGAAAATAGCTGATCTTGGACATACTTCAAATTTTGTAATGTGAATTACATGTATTTTATATAACAATGTGCCTAACCAAGAGGGATCATGTCATAAGCAGAAATTCCTAGCAAAGCATGTATCTTAGCTGCATTAAAAGAGGATGACATAAAGCCGTTGAAAAATGAAAAAAAAAAATAAAAATAAAAAAGAGAAGACCATGCTGAAAATTAAAAGAAATGCTGAAAGCTACTCGACAGAAGTTGCACAAGGTACTAAAGAAATGGCTCAAGAACGTGTCAGTGGAAGACAACTTTTGGATGGAGTAAGAGCCAAGTCAGGTAATGTGGCAGGTTTATTGGGCTGCTAGTGGTGGTGTTTTGTTTTATTTTTAAAGTGTTGGGCTCAGTTTTAAAACATTTGACTTTAAAGAATGAGGGTTTTCTTGAAATAGAGGAGCCAAATTACTAGATGTGATCAACATGTTTCATAACTCTTCTAATTTTTAGCAGGCTAAGAAGGTGAAAGATGTTCATATTAAAGACATCCTTTGACAACTTCTAGTTCTCTCAGAATATATTTGGGTCAAGAAATATCACTTTATGCAGCATCCTAGACAGCAGAAATACCCTAGCAGAAGAAAAAGACTATCTCAACTCTTAAGAGACACTTGCCAAACATACATATATACTATAATATAGCAGTTGAATCTCAAGTTTTGCTATCCTTTACCAGAAAAACTTTCAATATGTTTTTCTTCTGATATTTTTTTATCATGCTCTGTCTTCTGCTCAAAGTATTAAATTCACGTGGTATGGAGATTTTTTTATCTCATGGGGATAAGAAAACAGCAGTTGCATAGCAGTTTGGGGTTGGCTTGTTTTCTTAATTCAATAGGAGAGGTCTTCATGAGAAGTGTCCAAATTTAATATATTTCCACACTTTTAAATTTTCTAAAATTCAGAACTACACTGAACAATTGCACTGTGTTGTCTGGTATCTTTTTTTTTTTTTTTTTTTTTTTTTAATACTTTCAAAATTATGATGTTGCTTTCTGGATAAGAATGTATTCCATTGCTTGAGACTTGGCCTTACAGTTAACTTAATCTTGCTAACACCCACACAGAAAAATCTACATTTCTCTATGTTGCCATTGAATCTCTGCGATTCAAAGTCTTTTTTTTTTTTTTTTTTTTTTTTTTTGTATAACCTGAGATGAGGATGTTTCCTACTTTTTAGTATATATCAGTAGTTCATACAGAATGACATAACCAAATTATGGCTAAAAGAGTCCATTTTATATCCAACAGGAAATACTTTAACACAAGATTTTCCAAATAACTCAATATCATGTAACTCAATATCTTTTTTGTCATTCTGACTGAGAGTGTTTGAGACCTGCAAACCTTAGATGGTCTCAGAAGTTAAGAATGAAGACCATCTGTCAAGACCAGCTCTCAACTGTCTGGCAAGATTTATGTTTATGTGATAACCAAAATCACACAACTAGTCTTCAGTAGAGTCAGGGATATCAGGGATAGCATGGCATGCCTCTGACAAGCACTCAACTGCTTTAGCCAGAAAGCAGGACTTTTTTTTTTTTTTTTTTTTTTCTCATCTCTTCACATACTCCAGCACCATAGTAGCTGTAATCAGTGGCACAGCAGAGTCCCAAAGACAACATCGTCCTTCACTAAGTGTTCTTGATTTAATCATCAGAGTACAGATCATATTGAATCTTGCAGGTGAAAGCATCTCTGCTTGTAGACTGTTTTCTTTGTTTTTCAAACTTATTTTTAATCCTGCTTATTTTACAAATGACTTCACCCTTCACAATATGCAGCTACAAGTAGCTGACTCTGGAGAAGCAACTTTTAATTAAAATGCTTTTTTTGTTGTTGTTGTTGTTTGGTTGTTTTTTTTTTTGTTGTTTTGTTTTTGTTTTGTTTTGTTTTGTTTTTTTCACTTCTGTTTCAGTTCATGATTGCTAGGAGGTGTTGCTAACCACGGGCTTTTTCTAATACATGCTGAGCATCCTCACCTCCTATCACCTTCCACAGCAAAGGCAAGTGCTCAGTATCTATGATAAGTGAGAGCAGAGAGATTTCCCTGGTAGCTGGGCTGTGCAAAATGAAAAGTATTCACTGTTAAGTTCTTATTTTTTAATCAGTTCTTCATTAAATAAATTACTTCCAGTAGCAAACAATATTGCCCTAACAATCTAGAAGTACAGAACAAAGAGATCTCTATCAGTTATAATGGTAAAAAAAATTTGACAGGATGAATTATAGTTTTCAGTGTTTCCTAACGCTGTAATATATATATATATATATAATGTTACTGTTATAACTGCACTGGATATCTCGCATCAGAAGAGCTCTTTTCAACATTAGTGTTTTTGTTCTATGGATTTGGTAGATTACCCAATTAAACTTTTATGGTTTAGACATTGATAAAACTGATTATTTTCTTCTTGTTTAGTGTCTTTTTCAAGATTTTGGTGAGGTAGATTTTATATGAACAATTGAAAAAAATACTGTTTTAACTAAATGGTAGTTGGCTTAGACATCATTGATGTTTCATTCTGAAGATGGCAGAGCATGGGAGTTGTGTCTGCAGCTATTCAGACAAGAAACTATCCACAGAAAAGACCCAGATTGTACGGCTCTGTTCAGTTCCTTCTGCTCTGTAGATTATGATGTATCAGTCCTGGAAGCATACACAGTGAAAAGCAAGTACTTTTTTTCACTTCCTCCAGCTGATAACTGAAATATTAGTGTCCTAAACCTTGCAACAAATGCAGACTATGAACACTCCAACTACCAAATGCATCTCCTAATGACTTATAATAAACTACTAGGCTAGTTAAAACAAATGCTATACTACATGAGTAGGTTTCAAAATTGTTAAAAAGCAAAGGTTGCCTCACAGAACAGCATTTCTGCTGACGCATATTACTGTATAGGTATTACTCTATCTGCAAAAACTGTGTAGAGAAATAAATGGTTTAGAATAAAAGATGAGCTTTTTCCATGAAACTAGGCTACATAAGCAAGAAGATGAGAACATAATGGCAGAACAGTTACACAATTACTGTCAAAAAGAATTTTAAAAAGATTGCATATACCTTCAAAGTGAGGACTGATCACTCTTGCATTGGGTCTCCCCAGCAATTCAGTGCACAAACATGTTAATGCACATGTAAGTATTCAAAGGAATTGTGTAGCACAATGAATGCTATCAAACTCTATCTTTTTCTACTTCAGCTAGTAAAAAGAAGTGGTCACAGAGCAAGTCTGTGAGCAGCACATGGGTATAGTAATGCTGGGCACTCTGAAGAAACCAGAATCTAGAACACTTTGGGTTTCTTGTTACTGAAAAATGGCTTCATTGCAAGAGAAAGCTTCAGGTTTCCTCTTCTGTGCTGATGTAAATTTTGTATCACAATCTTAAAAATATTTTGATACTACTGTTTCCCCTATGTTTTGCATGGTGCTTCAATCACTTGAGGCATTTTAAAACTCAGTCTTCTCTAATGAATATGCAGTGTTGAAAATGCCTTCAGAAAGATGAGGATGTTTTTCAGAAAAAAAAAAAAAAAAGGAGTACAAAACCAAAAAAAAAAATAAAAAGGAAGATACTTGAAAGGAATCCACCTTGTGTGAAAGACACAGCATTCCCACTGCATTGTGGTTGCTTTTAAAACAAAACTAATTATCCCCATAGGACTTGCAATTGCAGATACAAAGAGAACAAATGTGGGTATCAAACTATTCAAGCAAAAATAATCTGTGAATCATCCTACCAAAGGTCACATCAAAGTTGCATACTGTCTTTTAAATAAAGGTTTCAGAAAATTGCTTAGGGAAGCTACTGATATGACTAAAAAAGATGAAAAAACACTCTGTTGTTTCAAGAGATGATTATAAAATATTTATCATCATATAGGTAATTTATTGCAGAATGCCCGGGTTTAGTGGCACACTAATCTCTGTGCAGCGTCATGGTTCTCCATATAGAACACACAGGCAGAGTGTGCTATGTATCTGAGATTAGAAAGTGGCCCCTCAGTTACTAAGTAGGCTTTTCTTTAAGTATATGCATATCCTATTTAAAACATAAGGGCCCACTTTCTAATCTCAGGCAAGCAGGATGCAGTTAAGGGACATCAGCAAACATCCAGCATGACAGCACATGTGAGTCGGGTCATTTGTCAGTTATACACTGATACGTGTCACACGTTTAACACGGATTTAAGAGCTAAATCTCTGGAGTAAGAATAGCCAAGTTGACACTGATGCTCCAGAGGCCTATTTACATTGTAATGGGCATGGAAGCGAGGATTTATGGGCAGAATTCACTTTAGTCCTAGCAAGACATCTTCCTATCAAAATCCAACATCCTATTTAGGATTTAAATGGGAGGCCTCCACCAATGAATTCTAAGATGAAAAGCAATAATTTTCTAGTCACAGGCACTGCTCTGAGTCATGTAGCTAGTCACTTGCCGGCCATCCCCTCCCTGGCCTCCTCACTCTGGCGCTTTGCCTAACGCTGCCAGGTGCAGCACTCAAAATGGCGGCGGCACAGCCCAGCCCCTGGCTACCAGCTTGCCCCATGTCAGCTGCTGGTGGCACAGTGGGTTTTGCCCACAGGAGACCTTAGCAGCAGGTGAAGGAGCATCAAGGAAGCTCTTTGAGGTTACCAGGAAATGGATAGGTGCAGATGGACAGTAACTGTGGGGAGGTGTAAGGTCTGTTATCAGACCAAGGATAATGTTGTCGAGATGAGTGTGTGCTCGGCCTTCTTTGCCCTGTCTCATTCCCTTGAAAAGTGCTTGCTTCTTGGAAAAGAAACTGATAAACAGCTCAGATAGAGATGGGCTGTTACATAGTACAAGCCAGAATTGGTGGTGGAGAAAAAAGAAAAACGGGAAAGTTGTGAAAGTGTGTCCCAGACTCGCTGGCGTCAGCATGGTAGTTTTATATTGTATTATGCTAACTATTAAAGTTGTAACTCACTCACAGGTCTGTTACTGTCCAGTAATTACCTTGTACAGATAAGTAATAAGTACAAACTACAGTCAAAATATAAGCCGTATCTTTTTTTTTTTTTTTTTTTAAGGCCTGCCAACACTTGGAGTAATTAAGATTTATAATCTTTCCATAGCTACTGTTAAACAAATTGTAGAAATCCTTTGTATTATATACTGTTTAACATGAGGGATAAACAATTTAAATGAAAGCTTGAGGTAATTACAAAGAAGTACTGTGAAGAATTAAACTGTTATTATAATTAAATAGGTTTGTTACCTCACTCAAGAGAAAACATAGTAAGGTGAATAGTAAGCTATTTTTAATACATACATAAAATGTTTCATGTGGAAAAATAGGCAACATAATTTTATATTATTGTTTTCTTAATTTGTGGATATTTTACAGTTGAGAAAAAAGGCCAGATATTAACTCATGATAATTCTTTAGAGTTGTGGTCTTGCAAACATATATGCACATAAGCCACTTTGCTCACCAGTAGTCTATGACATGTATTCTAGGTGATGGTTTAAGGTGAATCTTCAAAATCACATAGTAAAAGAGTATCAAGTATGTCTCATGACATTTTTCTCAGTTGTTAGACTACTGAACACATTTAAACAGCAAATATAAATTACAGTCTTCCTGGAATGGGTTTTAAAGCTCACAATTGGGATGAGAATTCATTTCCCTTGTGGAAAATTGGTGCAGAACTATACATACTTCTGTTTCATGCAAGATAAACAGTACAAAAGAAAATTATATCTCTTTCTCTAGAGGTATTACTGTGTTACTTATAAATGACATTTGTAACAACAATACAGTAAAGTGCAATGAGGCTGAAATTTTCTCAGAATTGTCTCTGCATTAGCAGTACGTTTCAAAATTACTACTCTTTGCAGAAAAAAAAGTCAGTGCTAACATTTCTTGTTGAGTCTATTATTGTGGCATTGTTCCATCACGGAGTATCAAACTGTGCAGACTCCACCATTTGTTGTCATCAGTCTTGATTCATGATATGTCCCTGCAGTTGTCCTTAGACTTTATGCAAAAAGAGGGGCTGTTGATCTGGGAGAATGAGTTTTCTCTTCTTCTGAGCATGGGTGGCAACACTCAAAGAAAGCACATGACAAGGAAAACAAATGCTGGTGGGAGTCACCTATTATCTCAGTCATGGGATCACAAGGAAGCAGGGGAAGTATCTGCATTCTGTCTGATCCACAGCATCTGACCAACACAAAACAGATCAGAGCAAGTCTTCAGAAAAAAAACAAAACAAAACAAAACAAAACAAACAAACAAACAAACCACCCAGATCCCCACTTGAGGATGGTGAAAAAACTGAAGCAATCAGTATCCCTGAAACTGGGAAATGTGTGTCCTAACACACAGAGCTTTTGTAGCCTCCTAGCCGTGCTGGAGCAAGAAGTAAGTGACTTAGAAAATGTGTGTATATGTGCTGTATTCTACACATTCTTAAAACTCTAAAATGTCCAAATACACACCCAGACTGCTTTCCAGTGGCATCGAGGAAAAGGGCTTGAGGGCATCACTATGAAGCCAGTGATGATTTAGATCTGGCTCTCAGATCTAAATGGGATTAAAAAATATTGAGCAAAGATTGCTTTGCATAAAAGCAAACTCAGGCAAACTGCAGTTTATCAACTCTGGGCTCTAACAAAGAGAAGCAGCAGGCAGCAGCACCAGGGAGCATGTTTGCCAGGGCTGTGATGAATCTACAGAAATCTATCAAAACCAAGGTACAGGATATCAGGGAAAATATGATTTGCAGGCCACACACAAGACTATACAAAATTTAAGTAGTTGATGACTGCATTTTTTTGTTTGTGAAATAACATCGGCTGGACTACTCCTTGACATTCACCTTGCAAAAACATGCCAGAAAGTTTTACCCATCTCTTGGAAAGGAAACAGTCCCTGCTAAGCATATGTAAAAATCAGAGTTTAATGTAGAATGTTTAAACACAGCTTTTCTGGCAGCTTGCATATAATTGTTTTAATGACCTATTTGGATGAGTATGAATCCTGACAAATTACATAATATGGGGCCAGATCCTTGAAATGACTGATACATACAGTAAAATGGAAGTTGGCAACTCTTCCTGGTAGGCATACATGCCCCACAGTTTCTTACAAGTTAGAGCAGTTATACAAAGGCAAGATCACTAAACCAAAACTAAACCCAAAACCCTAGAACTTCTTATCTGTGGGGAGGGGACCAAGAAGGGTTTTTTTCCTTTTTCCTTTTTTTTTTTTTTTTTTTTTTTAACATCGTACACATTGAAATCTCAATATTATGCAGCAACTGCAGAACATATAAAAGAAAAATCGAAAACACAGCAGAATAAACCTTCAAGCAGTCTTCTAAATAAGAAATAATGAGGCAACAGAGAAAAAGATCTAAGCCAAAATAAAGGTAAAATTACAGCACCTTCCTTCTATCTCCAGTAGAGCTGTGACTGTTGGATTCCAGGCAGATGTATTTAGATGTGTCATTTCAGAAGGAGGCACCCATCACATATACAACCAAAAGAGGAAAAGCTGTTCCTAACACTAAGAAACTTTTCACACATCTTAAACATGAACAGACGTGAGTATATGCAAGGATTTTCTTATATAGAAAGTGGTATGTATATCCCCTTATAGTATTCTGCCTTTTTGACAAATGGATTCTCACTCACAGACGTTGCACTTTGTAGGCTGCAATATTAGCTCAAACTACTAATAAAAATGGTTTGCACTACTGCACAGGAATGTAATTTAGTGGCTGAGATGCAAGCACATCATCATTCCTGCCTCACTGGGAGGTGACCCTGGCCAAGAGCAGGCATCTCTCTCCAAGCAGAGAGGTGACAACACCTGGATCTGCTGCAGACAATTGTTTCAGAACACGTTCTTGATAGTTTTTTCAGGCAAAGTGAAAGATACCACATTCTCTTCAAACTGCAAAACAATAGCAGCTTAAGAGGGAAAGGTAATAAATGTCAAACCTTTTAGAACAGTTATTCACAGACAGAGTAGTTAGAATATCTAGGCCTTAGTTCTGTTAGTTTTCACCTACAACGCAATGGGTTTTAAGTTAAAGAATGATCATTTACCTGCATGCACAGAACATTAGTATTGAAAGATGAAAACAAAATTTGAAAAGAACACAGTTTACACAACTACAAGGTGCTAGTTTCTACCTTTAATTCAGAAATTAAACAAAACAAAACAAACAAAAAACCTCACAGCAACAAAACACCAACAAGAAAAAAGGCAAGTGCAAATGGATAGTCAGAATACCCTCCAAATTTTCTTGCATTTTCTCTACAAGTGTGTATCCCTAAGCAAGGTTAAAGGGAATACAAAACTGTTAGATATTGTCTCCTATACTAGGCAGCACTTCTGTTTTTCTACTATATTTGTTCAAAAAGTCTTAGTGATCTCTCAGATGAGATTGTAATATGTAGCTATATATAGTAATATATAGATCATTTTGATTTATGTTCACTGGAGATAGATGCATAAGGCTTTAAGGCTTTAATGTATGCTTTTAGTCTGAACATGCACACATGCCCATTACCAGAATGCAGGCAGGCAAAATACAATTACCAATACAGGAGCAAAGGTATCACCCTGATCAGTTGTGTTGGTCTGTCCTACGACAACAGTAAGAATGAGCTGCTTTCTAAAAAGAAAAGTAGAAGATTTTCAGGAGGCCATCACAAATAATCTGGCTCCTTCAAAATTATAAAGGGAAGTTTTCAGGAAGTGTTGTGCCTACAGAGAGATCCACGTATCAAAGTGGATATTGCAGTCTGATTTAGCACATCATTTGATAGGATATAACAGTGCAACAATCAATGACTACGTAGAATGGCTAGGAGATTTAATGGGAGTACAAAAACTATTTTCACAGTATTGAAGTCCACTCTGCAAATACAAAAGGGACTTGCAAGTGCTCTAAATTATACAGTTATTAAATTATTCCAACTTTGAACTGCATTTCTACCAGGAAAACAGTTATTGCAAGGCAGTTGTATGCTGGAAATAGAGGCATAAAAACATAAGTCTTTTCTTTTATTCATTTAATCAACTTTGGGGAATTATTCTACAGAAACACATACATGTATGTACCTGCAAATATACATCTGAATTCTAAATATATTATGTACTATATGTATTATATAGTTAAAATAATATCAGTGCAACAGAATAGGAGAATTCATTCTGTTAAATGAAAGCAAAAGAAATTCTGTATCTAGTTTTGAAGCAACATACTTTGATGCTCCTGTAGAAAGGCTTTACTTCTGATACACCAAATGATCAGTGTCACTGTGATGCAGTGACCTGGTGGGTGATGGTATACTTACTGGGACAATTGTGCAGATCTGATCATGGGCATGCAATACCAGGCTTGACTGCAACAGCTATTCTGTATTAACATCTATGTTTAGAGATTGCAACTACATTGGAAGACCAGAGACTGATGCATACACATGAAAATAAAGTTCTGTAAAAACAGGTAAATTTTGAGTGCTGATTTTTTTTTTAATTTTAAATAAGTGTGATATCTTGTGTAACTTGATAAACTGATATAAATATAGTCAATTTATCATCTCATTTCCATTTAATAAAGCAGTTGTATTTGTCATGCTTACAGATAATGTCTCTGGAAAGCAAAGCATGAAGCCAGACAGACAGTACAGAACAGTACAGAGAAATCAAACATAACAGAAGGTCTAAACATAACTGCACTTCATCGCCAGCATAATGACATCTATTACAAAAGTGACTATGCTTTTTAAAGGATACACTGTAGACTTAAATCAGTCTCTAGAAGCCGGCTCTACTGCAAAGGACAGAACTATGGCTTCCCTTTTAAGACCACTGCCTCGCTGTAGGAAACAATGATATGAAAGTGCATAGACTAAAGTTATGTTATAAAATAATTTCCATACAGGAATCCTAAATCTCAAGTGAAAAGTTTATAATCTCAGGAATCAGCCTCAAATTCAATTCAGTCACTTTGTCATCATAGAGTATGTATAGAAGTAGCTCCTTATTTATTTAATCTTTAAATTTGTCTATTCACGTAAACTCTGAAATTATTTCTATGGTTCGAAATTACAGTCTTCATTGAATCCTTATAAAAATACAAAAGTAACATAACTCATCTTTTATGTATTCTTATTGCTTAATTCTCAGCATTAAAACTGTAATCATGGCTACTGATGGTTGAAACTTGCTGCATTGAAGTTTATCTGCACTCTGGCTGTTCAGCATAAGCAGGACACGTATTTCCACAAGATGGTGCTCTTTCTTAAAAAATCCTAGCATGGCTTACAGAGACAAGAAACTAGAAGTTCAACACCATTTTATTTAGCCTGTATAGTACAACCTCTTGATTAGTAAACAGTGGAGATGAAATTCCTTGCAAAAAGGACCCTTCAGCTGTGCCGCCTGCGGGAAGTCAGCACACCCCATTGTGAGCCCATCACGCCCCATGGCAGGGCCCACCCAGCCCCACTCCATCGGTGTCCCATCTGCTGCAGTAGTTCACCAGTAGAGCTCTGCGATGACGGCATATCACTTGCTTTAACTCAGGTGGGTGCCAGGAGCCTGCAGCTCCTGCCCTACTCCTGAATGTATTGTGAATGGACTGGCCCAGAAAGGCTCAGGTCATGCCCCTCAGGCCTGTGTCCACTGTCATGGGTGTATTCCATGAAAAAGCTTTGCTGACTGCAACAGGATTACTGCCCGAGTCAGGTACTCTACAGGGTAAGCAGGATTGTCAAAACTGGATTTTTGATTTTCCTTCATTTTGTTTCCTCACCAGGGACATGTAAGATGATTACACATTTGAATGTTGTGGGAATGAGGTTAACACAAATCCAATAAAGTCATGAGTTACTCACAGGAACATATAAATTACAAAAAAATACACATAGTAAAGTAAATTATTAATAGACAGGTAACGTTCTGCTTTTGATGAAAAAGACCGGCTTCACTGGGAATTGTGCAAATGTCTGTGAAGCCTAAAATCCTGGTCCAAGTAGGGATATATCATATTATATTTATTGATTCTAGCCCATTTTCATTAAGTTAACAACATTTGTGGCTGTTTACATGTTCTGCTCAAATAAAAAAATCTTCCCCTGGTGGCCTGATCTGCCTTCAGCTACACGAAAGAGTCTTTTACCAACAAATAAACTTTTACTGTAACTGGTAAAAAACAGGGATACTGTAGCAATCAAACCTTCACAGCAGAAAATCTACCTGCTTGTTAAAGTGCTGTAGAAAAGAAGGTTAAGCAGGAAATAACATGCCAGGTCAGTGGACTAAGAAAACCTCTCAGCCACACAGGTAAATTATTGCTGTAAGGGTGGCAAGCAGAAGTATTCCAGATAGGCAGAGGAGACTTGAGGAGATTGTGAGAGAAGCGAGCTCTCTTTCCCTGCACTCTCCTCCCTTCTCCACCTCCCCCCATGATATCCTCTCCCCCTACTGACACCGGGCACCCAACTTTAGGCTGACATGGAGGGTTCATCAAGATTCATCAACTTGTGTCAGCTCGCACAAAAGGCTCACTCTGAACCTTGTGTTAGTGGACCAAGTCTAGGGAGAAGCACAGATTAAGTCAGTTTTACAGGAAACTGCTCCAGGATGACCCACCCACCCTGCAAATTAATTTTCTCTCCCCTCTCCCTCCAAAGAAGTATCCAAAACATGCCAGCATGCAAAACAATTATCACTGTCTCCAGACTAACAAATTTCCACTTTAACATAGCAAGGACCTGTTACCTCCCTGTCCACAAGAGAGCAGTTTTGTTCCCAGGCATGTACCAGTCCCTAAGAGCTGTCAGCTGGCTCTGATGCCACGGGGTGCTATTGACAGTTCTGCTGTCCTTCCTCCTAGTGAGGGAGGGATCGTGCTTAGGTGGTTCAGCCCTTCTTTTTGGAAGAAATAAGATGTCAGGAAAGCTTACTACAACATCCTATCCTAATCAATACTGTTCAGGATAACTAATGAGCTGCAGTTTCTCAAATTTCAGCTAATTTACAGTCTTCGTGAGTTCCAAGCTGGTTGGTTCAGTGAATAGAATGACCCGATAATTATTTGAAATTACAGCATTGATGTGGGCCAGGAAGTCAGGGAAGTTTTCAGAGTAGCTGTAAATGTCTCAATAATTAATGCTGCAGGTGGATGGTTTCATGTAGCCCTCTCAGTTCTAGTACCAAGAGCTTAACTGGTGGGAGAGTTTCCAACATTGTAGCTTCAGTGTGCAGTTATACTGGGGGAAAGAAATGGGACTTTACATCCCTGCCACCCCAGCACAGCAAGGGGAAGATATAGGAGCTAGGAGAGGAACTATATTCAAGCTGAGGTCTTGTACTGAAGGGCCATCCCCACCACAACAACTACGCTCATTTCCTCCACTCACATCAGAGCTGTGTCCTACTCTATCTACAGACAATCAGCATCAAAATGTTTTCTGGCGTTGTCATTTCAATTAGTTTTGACTCAACACAGGTGCTAGCAATACAATGGAAATAAATCAACTGATAAATTATCAAATCTTCATGAAAAAAATCTTCATGAAAAAAAATAATATTCCAGTCTGAGGTGGAGAGATCTTAGATCTATCTCAAGTTTAGTCCCATGTCTTCACATTACGCATGTATACAGCAGCAAGCACATTGGAGCTGAGATGCGTTGCACAACTGCACTGCAAAGATTAATCTCAGAAGTAATAATTAGCTGTCACTTCCTACCTTAATCTACGAGAGTTTATATATTTAAATTTTACTAGAATGCTGGTAACTAGATTTTCCTCTAAGTTTATTATTCTGACCAAAATTAGTATTGCTGATGTCTAAAATATGTATTTTTTGATAAGAAATATATATTTATTGTTAAGAAAAACCTTGTAGTAGGAATACTATTTTTTGGACAGGTTTGTGTGTTTTTTCATCTTAGATTAAATATATTAGAAATACAAAAGCTTTACACAAGCACATGGGACCATATTTCTTCTCAGTGTATCTAAGCAAACATTCTACAGATTAAATTAAATTAATTTATCTTGAAATATACTATCAATAAAAATACCAATAGTGGAAATAGCTTTTCTAACATAAATGCTACATTTTAAATGGAATTTCTTTTTAGCATGGATCACAGAATATCATTATAACTTCAGCTTTCTTCTATGAACATGGTGTGGCTCACCCAGAAAACCCCTCTGGTAATGTGTTATGCCAGTCTGTTTGCAACTTTGCTGCAGAAATGCAGCAGAAGTTACTTTTATGAAAAAAATAGGGAATTATGGTAATCTTTTAAAGAAAATCACTGACAAGGGTTTGAGAGAAGCTCTTGTCTCATGTATTTAGTTTCAATACATTGCTACTGTCTGTATCCTGATTGTACTATGCTTTAGGCACATATAAGCACAATATTTATCATCATTTAGACAGGATAGATGGGGAAATAGAATAAACATCAGCATGATGTGTTCCCCCACCCTTGTTTTCTTGCTTTTCCACATGTAGGCACAGCAAGGGTCAAAACCAAAAATCTCAGCTCCTAATATTTCCTGAGAGTTGTCAGTGATTCTTTGCTGTGGATCACATATGAAGCGGAGTGGGAGAGGAGACAACTGCAGAGAGCAAATCAGGAGTGCGAAGCCACAGAGAGCTAAGTGATGGGGACAGAACAATCTCTGAGCAGCTGGGGAAGAGAGGAGGAAACCAATTATCTGGGGATCAAGGAGAGTTGGAAGCTACAAGAAGGTAGCACAGAAAAAAGGAATCACAAAGAGGAGTGAAACCTAAATGAAAAACAGTAAACACTGGGAGAGAAAAAATATATAAAAGAAATATTAAAATGAATTAATACTCCAGATTTTAATTTTATTAAGATTAGTACATTCAATATCGATGCTTAACCCTAGTAGAGTCATTATCATGGTAGAAAGGGTATTCATATCTAATGGAAAAGGAAAAAGGGAACTGAACAGAACCTTTTATCCTACACTATGTACCTCTCTATTAAATTACAATTGAATATCAGGTTTCGCTAAAAAAATAAATGTAGTGATCTGGGTTGGACACAGACTTATTTATAAGCTGATTTTCATTTGTATTTTTTTGAAGAATAGAAAGGAATTCCTGAAGGCAAATTCTGTGCTTTTTATTTATTATCAATCACACCATAGTGTTTTAATAGTACTGAAGAACTGCATGAAAAGTGGCCCTTAAAATTGTGGTGCAACTGGCTGTCACTCTTGAGTGACAAGGAGGTATCAAAAGGGTCAATTCCTATTAAGAGGGTCATCTCTGCAAATGTGGACTACAAAGCAAAACCAGTAGGATCTGCTAAAGTTATTTGAGTAGCTTTACTTCCATATTCCTGAGGAGCAACAGAAAATGAAAATGTTTTAATTTTTTAATTACAAAAATATGAAATGATCTGAAGCTGTACCACAAAATAAAAACTTTTTATTTTTTTTTTTTTCTTTCTTAAATTAGAAAAGTATACCCTTCAAATCAAATTCAGGCCCATCCTTAAAGTTAAGGTTCTAATTGTATACATGGATTTCTGGAGGCTTGTAAAGTGATAAAAATAAAAACATTTTTCCACAGGCAAAATGAACCCCCTGCCATGAACCATTCTCCCTCACGCATGCATCTTCTCTCTCTGCATTTTCCTCAAATTGGGAGTGCCTCTTTCAAAGAGAAAGTAATTGGATTCCACCAGTGCTGGTGAGGGGTCTATGTCCTGATTTTAAACATTAAACATAATTTGGGATGCTGTTTTGAATGTGATGTAATGAGAGGTTACACTGCTCCTAATTGTGATGTTTGGTTAGAAGACAGCCCAAGACAGCATGATATAGATTTGGATCCTTTCAAGTCCTGTACTACTAGTATCTACTTTACCCCGTGAAATATTGTGAATGGCTGTTTGGGACAAAAGCCAGAGAAGATCCTAAAAGAAATTTTCCAAAGAAAATCCTACAACTTCCATACAGTGAAAATGATAATACACCTCCAGAGACGTTGCGGTGGCAACGCCTCTGGATCTTTACTATCTCCCTCTGGATGAGATAGTAAAAAGATATGCTTCGTGTCTCCACCAAGGCCTAGCTATGATTAGTCAAAGGCTCCTAATTCTTCCCAAGTCTTTGCCTAATTAAGAACTTTTATTTGATGAGCAGATGGAAAAGTTAATCCAAATTCAGGGTCTAAACCTTCTGAAACAGCTATTATTAGTAATAATAACAACTGCAGCAGGGTGACTAATACACAATGAACAATTATTCACCCTGTTTATCTCTTGTGCTGTTTTTTAATGGAACAAACAGAACTTTGTCAGTGTTGATTTAATATTGGGTGGGTTTCTAATTATTTTTATGAACAACTCTTGGTTGTTTCTTTTTCTGAAAATAGATGAGTATTATCATCTGACATTCTCATTGTTTTAAATAGACACATTTAGATCTTGGAAAGGTGAACATAGTGTAAATCAATTTCTGACGCCATCATTTAGTTATCATTACAAAATGAATAACTCATAAACTCCCTTGTATCACTGAACATTCCTGCAAAAAAAATAGTTTGTAAAAATATCTGTGAAAAGCAAACACAGATTAGAAAATTTGTATATATTCTGAAAAAAAAAAAAAAAAAAAAGTAAAAAAGTAAGGGAAAAGTAATTTGAGCACTACTTCCAGATGTTAAAAGTAGCATATTAGGAGTGGAAATATTTTGCAAAGATCTGAGTCTGTTTGTTATGAGTTGCTGGCAGCATGTCACAGTTTCCCTTATTTTTGGGTATCTGCCAGTAGCGTTCATAACTGATGCCCTTAAAAAGTTATGTGTTTTCATTTTGTTCCTATTATACTGTAGAGTATAACAACTTTATATAAAACTGACTTTATATGGTAGATCCTTCACTTAATAAATGAAACATTACACGAATGTTATCTAGATGAGATACTGGGCAAGGAGTACTTTATGCATTTCCCAAAATGGGATGACTAGAAATGGTGGTGTTCTCACAAGGTGCTTAATGTATCATGTCCATGAGCAAAATGGAACAGATTAAAGGATTCCCAAAAGCACCACTCAGAGCCAACGATCGACTTCAAAAGCATAGCTTTGAATTTAGCCAAGGAGGCAGGCAAAGGCATCTCAGATTCCCTGTTGTATCACAGGCAAGATCCTCACATCTGAAGTGCCTCAGAGCTCTGCCCTGCTTCTGTCTTTTCTATCATTTTCTCCTGTTCATCATCCCCTCCCTAACACCGTGTTTTGTTTAGTTTTAGTTTTTCCACAGAAGCAGCTTTGTGCCAAAAGAATGTGAAATAAAATTTCTTTGTAAATTCAAGCTTGGACAACATTAACAAATATATAAAATTTAGCTAAGCATTCTGTTAATTTGGATTGGGGAAATAAAAGGGAAAAGCATAAAGGTTTTAGATATAAGATATACATTGATTTGGTTCTTTCTCTGGCACTGTAGCTTGTCACATCAGATTAGAATTAAGATGCAAGAGCACTTCTCTGTTTATAGAAATTACCAACTAAAATCACTTACCACAAAATTTGATATATTCACTCTGAGTCTCTAAAATGAGATTTCAGCCACTTCAGTCAAATATACAGAAGAATTTTATGGGAAAATCTGCATGCCTGATCTTAGTGGTCCCTTTCTAGCCTTTTTAACAAGGTGCTGAATTTGTTACTTTAGAAGGTAATACATCTTCTTTTCCTTCCTTCTTCCAAATGATTTATGTGCTAAATCTGAGAATTAATCAGAAAAAGGATTAATGGTTTAGTTTTGTCTTTTCACATGATATGAGGAGGAAAGATTTGATTTATGTAAAAAGGCCCTTGGTGAACCCAGTGAACAGTGCTCTTACTTTACAGTCCCCTAACTGGTGCAAAATCACGTCACGTATATTTTCATGCAGCCAGCTCATTCAATAGAACACCAGCCTGCAGACAGCTTTCCAAATTTAGCTATGAGATAAACAGCAAGGTAAAAATATCCAGAGAATGTGATGCGTGCAATAAAACAGAGATCAAAAAATGCAGTGCACTGGGATTCACCTTGTAGTTTTTACCATTTCCAGTAGAGAAGAGGAAAGGCAACAGAAGATGCAGTGATGGTGGCAGAAGGCCAACAGCCTATCTCTGAGTTTTGATTTAATCATAATGTTTTAAGATGCTTTTTTTGTGTGTGTGTGTTGTTTGTTCTTGATAGCCACCACATGATTACTACTTTTTTTTTTTTTTTTTTCTTTTCCATTTTATACCAGTATTGAATATCAACAACAAGAGTTGTAGGACAATTTTCAGAACAACTGATACTTGACCTTTACTGTAAAATCTCTGTTTCGCACAGAAAGCTACAGCTGGAGTCCTTTTGATTTTCAGTATCAACAACCTGTTTTGAATGAACTTAATGTGACTAAATCACATTTTATCAGATTTATCACATACCCAGTGAATCCGGGAATGATTACGCTTGACAGTGATAAGCATGTCATGAGCTTGACTGATTTTCTTGTGGTATGAACAACAGTTCCTTTGTTAGTTATCTACAAGAATCTATTATTGATAGTGATTAATTTCAGATATTAATTTCAAACCTGTGCTGCACATCTTCAAACCAGATTTCTATACAAAATTTCAGAATTCTCTGAGATACTTTTAATTCAATGGCAGTTGCTCCTGCATCCAAGCTTTCAGAATCTGTTATATCTATTAAATCTCTTGAACAATATATTGAAGTTAGGCTTAACATACACATTTGCCTGAGTCTGACCTATCCACTTATAGCTCTTTCACTTTGTCATGTAAAATTTGCCATCTGTCTTTGATAAGCGACTTCTTCACTTCTTTACGTCTTAACATCCAGCTACCCCTCACTTCACTGGATATAACAAAATGAAGTTCAGTGGTGATTAACTCTGTTTTAATGGCTAGACATTAAAAAAAAAAAGGGCATCAGGTGCTTATACAAGTAACTTGGAGGCACCTGGTAACTGGGGTGGTATCCAAAACCTTGTATTAGGCACCAAGGCTTCACAGAGTGCACAGGAAATTAGGTATCTCAGAATAGCATCCATAAATACTGACCTGCTGACTGGGAAGTTGCTAGACCTGTAAAAGGACTAAAGGACTGTCTCTTTCTTGATATTAGTAACAGGAATGCAAGGTAAACCATAAGTACTCCTTATTACAATGCAGCCACTGAAAGGATGGAATTTAGGAAGAGAAGAATAGAAGATAATTCACAGTTCCTAAATTTAACAGTTAGCCAGCTAGTTTTCCTCAGGCTTTCTCTGTAGACTTTCCTCTGCAAATCTACCTCCAGACTATGTAATTTAAATAAACCATATACTTAAAGGAAGGTAATGTAAAACTGTATAGAGATAAGCTTATAGCAAATTCTGATGAAACTGGGAAATCTCTTATAGCCCATCACTTGGGGCAATGCAGACAGTAAACAGGTATCTCTTAGTTCTTCAGAGTAAGTTACATTTCATTTCCTATTGTCTAGTGTAATAATTCTCTGGGCTGCAAAAAACAATTATAATTGACCACATATAGCTACTCTGACACAGCTGTAGTACACATCTCTGAATATTACTTAGAAAGATTTGGTCTAATGTTTTGAGCATAACTGTTTGGGCATCCCTGTAGGCTGCCCATTATTTCTGGGATATGGCAAGAGAAAGCAGACAAAAGGGTACTTCTGTAAGTCCTTGTAAATCTCTTTGAAGAATATCCAAAACAACCAAAATGATACATATCCAAAATGATATGCATATATCTTCAAGCTTGCCAAATGTTGACAAACTCTGAAAAACCATCAGGGAAATTGTTTATATCACCCTGAATGGTTTTGATCCTCTGACAGCTTGCTGTTTCATGAAGGTATATTGTGATACCTTCCAAAGATCTCTACCCAGCAATTCTCAGTCTTTCTTAATTATTGGTTGGCCAAATTACACCTGTAGGTCCCTGAAGAACTTGATTTTGGAGTCAGCAAGGCTCTGTTCACAAAGCTGCAGTGTGTGCATCTAAAACAATGCAGACATGTTTAGGTCCATCTGAGAAGCTGCACAAATGAGATACTATCATCATGTGACTATACTGAATCAGGGTCATGCCCTAGTGGTAAGAACACATGCACAGCTTAGGAGGTTGTGAATCAGAGCTTCCAATTCAAGGAGAAATCCTTAGCGTCCAGGCAAATGCCTGCTCTATGTGAGAGCTCCTACTATGCCTCTTGCCCATGCTGGAACTGCCCAACAATAAAAGGGTCCAAAAACAAGGCTAGCAAATGGAACTTTGGTCCAAACCTGAATTCAGGAAGCTTGAATGACAGAGGGTTAGTTCAGTGGGTTTCAGCAGCCAACGACCAGGTGCTGGAGTTGCTGGGTTGCTTCTTCCCAGTGGGTCTAACCTGACTTGTGGCATACTCTGGCTCACCTGTGTCCCACCTGAGCAGTTCTTGCACTTGCACTTCTGGCTGCCTACTAGTACAGCTGCCATGGGCAGGACACTGAGGGGCACCACTGACAGCTGCTGACAGTCCAGTGGCTAGGTCATTTATTCAGGGTGACAGAGCAATGGATCCAAGCTGAGAACAACTAAGACCCCAAATCTCCTACTCAAACCTTTTAAATGCTAAATTTACAGGTCTGTCACCTGTGAAGATAGCTCATTCTTCTGAATCCTGAATAGTTCTGGGAAGCACTGGGAAGCACATGCTTGCACAGAAATATCTGGTATTTAAGGTTTTTTTACTAGCTGTTTTACAAGTTCCAGCAAAGCATGCTGATATATCAAATTGCAGACATACCAAGATTGCTTGTGAAACTAATTTTGATACTCAGGCTGCTGCCTTAAGCACTCTGGATTACATCTTTAGATTTATAGAAATGTATATCTGTATGGAGAACTTGAACAATTTAAATAAAAGATTGCAGTGGGTCACAGTTAAGAAGGAACAGCTGACCAATTATAAGCTACGTGTTAGAAACTTAGTTACATACCTTAGTGATGTTAGCTCTTCCCACATTTGTTCAGTCTGTTCTATACAGGCAATGGCACCAGGAGCTCCCTCTCCAGCATTATGGCATGGAGCAAGTGGGAAAGAGGGGAAGAAACAACAGACTGGCAAAAGCCACTTAGACTCACACTGTTCAAAGGAAGGCCAGCAGTATATAACAGAAACTGAGGATTCTTTAGGACAGCATATGTCTAACACTGTTCTTGAGATGTTCACCCTTGTGTTGTAAGATTTTTCCTGGTGTGGTGAATTTGCTTTTATAATCATGAAGTCAGATTAATATGCTAGTGAAAAATCAGTTATGAGTTACCAGCTAAATTAAATAAGTTCATCTCTATCCATACCCATATTAGATCAAAAACAGAGTGGAAGATTTTATGTGTTCTACACAGTCTACAAACAGGCATTGCTAAACTTTTTACACTAGAGGGCACTTTGCTTATTACCTTATATTTCTTGGAACAAGTGCACTATAAATTGTATGGAGTTTTCTGCAGTGTCTGAATTCCAGAAGTTTTTTGTACTTTTGTGTTTTGTTTCTGTTTTTGTTTGTTTGTTAAATTTAGATTTTACAATAATACATTAACACGAATGTCAATTTATAACAGTATAAATCTGAGATAATTTTACTGATGTTAAATTATAGGGAAAAAAAAATAGGATAGATCTCCAATCTGAATTATTTTGTTGACTTTCAAGGTACAGAAACTGTTGAAACTGAACAATAATTTTAACCATTTTTGTGTTTATATTGCTATACTTTTATAAACTGTTCTGAAATTAAATAAACATGAAAGTATCACAAATATTTTGTAATTGAAAATTGAAAAAAAAAATCAAAGACAGATTAACTTATATTTTGCAAATACAGTAGCCATTGTGCTCAGAAGATTGATTCCTGATTGTCTATTCTATTGAGAGAAGACCATGACTGTCAAACATATACAAGATGTTTTACTTGCCCTATTGTCTACTGCAAAGAGACATGTATGTTGCTATCTATAGTATAACTATTCATGCTGTCAGCAAGTCATACGATATAGCAATTTCATTATTACCATTTTGTATATTGCCTTTTTACATACCACACACACACATATAAACTTCAATAACAAAGCTCAGACTCCTTTTTGGGGTAAGAATTATTTTAACAGTCTACTCTCCATATGATATCTCTTATATTTTTGAGAAAACAAAGATATGAGCATTGATCAACCTCAGGACCAAACACAGCATCTTCTCTTGATGATGTAGAGTAGAAGTAGACAGAGAAAACTAAACCCACGGACACCATGCCAGATTCTCCCTTTAACTTGGCAGTTCCACTCTTAAAAACATGAAAACTATACTGTTCTTCTCAGAGTCCACAGAAGACAAAACTGAAGAAAGATTCTTGCCTAGTTTCCATCATATTAAGTCATCTTCTCCTTATTCTCCCTCTGATACTGCCTTGTCATATCTGAGGCTATGTGTATAAATCTGAGGAGCTAACGATTCAATCCTATACCAAAGGAAGGACTTCCTGCAAAAGTGGAGACACTTTCAGGGTTATGCAGTCTTCCATCTAAAGTCATTGTTGCCTGGCATACATGCCCTACAGCAAGGTTTTGACCTACTTGAGAACAGGCATTGTGCCATGCAAACAGATGGGCAAAAGCGTAGACAGTCAGGAGACCATGTTTGTACATCAAGCATGGATGATGAGGGCATGATTCTCAGCTGAGAACATTTAAATAATTGTTCATTCAGAGCTTATGCTTCTGTCACAGAAAGTAATGTGTCACCATTAATCAAGCTTGGAGTTCAATGCCCTTTAGGAAAGGCATTGTAATGTAAGGTGGATATAATCACCTAGACAGGATTCTGGGAATGATTGGTCTGCAGCCTAATTACAAAAATGGTTGAATTACAGTCCCACCCCTGCTACTAACTTCATAAAAGTAATCTTGAGCAATTCAGCCATACTGCTTCATTCCCTCTCCTCGACTTACCAATATGAAATTATATACTATATAAGTGACATTATGGATATAAGTAAATGTTTGCTTCAGTAATGATGTGGATTTTATTTTTCAAAGATTAAAACAGCTAATCTGTGAGCAGGAGTGGATAGAGCTGGAAATGTTTCCACTTTGTCTTTTACAATTTCACATGCTTCATTGATTTTCAACATGATCAGCATACAAAATATAGATGAGTGGGTATAACAAATGATTCCAGACTAATGCCAGCATTAATAATAGTCACTATTTATGTACTAATTTGTGCTAAAACTGTTTTGGACAAGAAGCAAATAGAAAAGACATATGTTGTGTACATATTTTTGCAAACCAGACACATACTAAGCAGCATATAAAAAAAAAATATACTATACAGAAACAATTGGATGTATTAAATTTGGGCCTAAATGCTAAAGGCAATTGATAAGTTCTAGAAATAATGTGTGGGGTGTTATTAGAAAATAAAGCCCAAGTTTCTTTCCAATGCTTGTAGACATGCAACTCATAAATCAAGACTAAGCCATATGCAAATAAGATCTAAGACTGAAGTAAAAAAAAATGTACTTGTGATTTTGTACACTCAGTCTGTGAACTATTTCCTATGTCATTTTCATATGGCAGTTTGTTAGCAATGCCTGAAAGTTAAATCTACTTGGTTCACTAGTCTCCGTAGCTTGAATGGTACTATTTACAGAGAAAACATTGTGTAATGTGTTGCAAAGTTATTCAGGTATTTTAGCACACTTACAAGCAATCAACTTTTAGGACTTCACACATGTACTATTTATTTTGTTTGATGCCAGTGAGAAGCTGACGGAAGGGATATAATTAGCATAATAATATAATGTTCATTAGCAGTTAAGTTTTAAGAAAATATACAGTACAGATTTTAAAGTAAGTGCTGTATGGTATATTTTAATATATGATATATACACATATATAAATATTATAATGCATATTAATACACTACATATATTTAATATATTATATTTAATATAACATGTCACACAGTCTCAGAACTGTTCTGAGAAACCAAGGTATCAACCAAGAGATCAGTAGTGCTGTCAATGTTTAGCTGAGTTTACCTAATTTCAGGGAAAGGAGTCATCCTTCAAATATATGACATGTATTTATTATCCAATTCACAGAGGTTTCAGTGCAACAAAGCAGCAATGAATTTTTATGATGATTAAAATGTCAAAGGAAAATCTAATCAGTCATACCGAGATTTTTCCCCAGATTGTAACAGCCACTGCTGTACTCTTACACTTCACCACTGATGACAGAGGAGGTCCAATACAGAGGGCATGCCATGATCTTTAATGTGTAGTTGATATAGTTAGGAGCCACTCTTAGAGCATCATTAAAAGTAAGGAACACAGGGAGCAGCACAGCTGCTGGAGCTCTTGGAAGATCACAGTTTTGTCACAAATAGGAATGTGGCCTTGCAAACTCTGCAAGCCATTAGAGGCAGCAAACTATTCCTCTTCCCCATCACCTTCAGCAGTGATGACATTTTTCTAAGGGCATTGCCCTGAGCACATTTCCTGCTGAACGAGTTGTTCTTTTGTCTCTCCTTCCCTGAAGCACACAAAGCCCCTCTGCATTTACCTTCATATAATGTGGCTCTACTTCTCACAGTCTGCGTCTGTCTCTTATAGGCACCGCCTTGTTTTCTTTTTGTATCTATATGCAATTAAGAGGTAGGAATGCAAATCTAGCTGCATTTTACTGTTTTAAATTCTGCATTCATCTGAGATGATTGGTTATAAAAATATTTTGGTTTAGAAAGCAATGCAGTGATAATGCAAGTCCTTTACAATAAGAAAAGTGAGAAGTGTGTAAAGCATCATCAAAAATTTCTCAGCTGGGTATATTTTTTCTCTTTTTTAACATTGTCTTATTCTGTACTTGTGTATGGCAAATTAATAATGACAGGAGTCTGCAAGTTGTTTCTTAATTATTGGTTTAGAAATATAAATGTAATTGAAAAAATATTTAATTAATAATCTTAACTTGTTTATAATAAATTATGTTTTTCCATGACTACTGTATATATTACTGAATATATAAGAAAGTATCTATTTATAAACCAAAGACCATACATTAAGAAGGAATATTTTTCATTTCTGTTAAAAAAAAAATAAACATAGGCTTCCACTAGGAAGTGGATAACTGGAAAAGTAATGATGATCAAAATTGATCTTGATACATAATATAAAGCATCCACATTCCTTTCTAAATGTACATTGAAATAAATATATTTTATTTTTAATAGAAATGTCAGTCAAGTCACTAGCTTGAATCACTATTGTTACATCACTTTTATCACGCATCATTAGCAGCTTCATAGGGAGCATAGCTTTGGTTCATGTATGAGAACAAATGCCTCTCAAAGAAATTAAAAACTTCAAAATAACTAAGATGTAATTACTTTTAACAATTAAGAATTATAGCTGAAATACACAAATCCAGCCTGTCATGTTGATTAAAAATTACCTTAAGTTTCAGTACACCCAGAAAAACTTGGAAAGCATCTGTGAAGTATCTCCTTCCCTTTTCCTGGATCAATACGATGACTTACAGTTTTCTAAAACTGCTGTCATGTGGCTGTTGCTGATAAGCTAACATCCCAAACTCACTGCAGGAATTATTATATTCTATGTCCTTAGAGGATCTCCTGCACTAAGTATATCACACCAGCTTTTTACCTAAGAATGGTACTATTTGCTGAAAGAAAGGAGAGTGCCCCTATTATGCAGAATATTTTAGTCTGGACGGTTTAATAACTTAAGTATTCACGAAGTATTCCCAATATTGAGCCTGATGTAGCTGACACATGCAACTGTGTATGCAGCTGGCCTAGAGTGATTACAAAAAAAAAAAAAAAAAAAAAGGAAGGAAAAAAAAAAGTATTATAGGTTATAAAAAGATCCCAAAGTTTGGGATTTCTAGACCTTCTTAACTATAAATGTTTTATTACATGTTCATACAAATACACTCAAACTCCATATCTACTGTACATAGCAAGTAAAGAGAATCCTATCACTCTTAGGTGTTGCTGTTTATTCTTATTAATTAATTATTGGCTGAATCACAGAATATCCTGAGGGGGAAGGGACATACAAGGACCATTGAGTCCAACTCCTAGGTATGCACAGGACCACCCAAAATTCAGACCCTGTGTCTAAGAGCGTTGTCCAAATGCTTCTTGAACTCCAGCAGCTCGGTGCCATGAGCACTGCCTTGGGGAGCCTGTCCCAGTGCCCAACCACCCTCTCGGTGTAGACCCTTTTCCTCCCACCCAGCCTGACTGTCCCCTGTCCCAAATCCATGCCATTCCCTTGGCTCCTGTCGCTGTCCCCAGAGAGCAGAGCTTAGCGCCTGCCCCTCCACTCCCCTCGTGAAAGAGCTGCAGGCTGTCACAAGGCCTCCTCTCAGCCTGCTCTGCTCTGGGCTGAACAAACCAAGGGACTTCAACCTCATATGACTTTCCTTGTAGACCCTTCGCCATCTTCATAGCCTGCCTTTGAATGTTAATAGTTTTATGTCCTTTTTATATTGTGGTACCCATAACAGTACTCAAGGTGAGGCCGCACCAGGGCAGAGCAGAGAAGGACACTTCCCTCACTCAGCTAGCAGTGCCATGCCTGATACACCCCAGGGTATAGTTGGTCCTTTGGGCTGACATGGTCATTATGAAAGTTTTAAGGTTCAAAAGATGAGCTGTTGATTTTTTATTTTTTTTCCCATCTGGACTGTATGAGACTAATACTTGCTAATCCTTAAAACTCTTCTCCAGTATCTATAACTGAATTCCTTACTGAGTTGAAAAGGTTGTTACACAGTGAGGATTTTATACAATGAAGTTTTAAGAAGGTGATAAGGAGACAAAACTTCCTAACAGTTCTGATACCTTCCTAGTTGTATTCCACTAACACAAAAGATAAAAACAACAACAACGAACAGTTAATTCCCATGTATAACTAATGCCTTCAATGGGCATCTCATCTTTCAATGTATTCCTGCAATGCCTGAATTTCTGAAAGATGGCTGCTCCACTTTGCCTGCACATTTTAATGCTATACACCACTGTATTTAGCTGTAATGATACAGCTAAATTCTTCTGTTTGGCACCAATAATATTCCATGGCACTCTTCAGTTGCTCAGGCTCTCTCCAGTTCTTATACACATAATGTCTCTTTCTCTTTGAGCTTTTTGAATACTACTGCAGAGAGGCATGCACAAAAATGCAATGTAAATATCCATGCTTCAGCTTCTTTGGTGTGCTTTACTCTCCTGAACGATTAGAACCAGTGAATTCCTGTTTCTTTTAGGCATCTTATTGCCTACAGGCATTTAAAAATGAGGTTAATATTTAATATTAAAAAGTCACGTTCTTCCTGACTACAGTTTTCAAAACCAATTTTGTTTAAGATCAGTCATTAAACTATTTCAGAGAGCAACCCCTGATCTGCAGATGATCTGAGTGCTGACAAGAACCTGCTTACACAGCAACCACAGCTTACATAATACTTGTGCCTCAACTAAGGAAACAAAAACAATTCTGAGCATAAGATTTCCTGAGTATACACTCAAAAAAAAAATTAATATGATTTTCACCTAACATGAATATTTTTGTTGAACATTCATGCCATTTGATTTATTTGAGAAAACGTTTATGAAAAGTATGAGACAGAAGAGTCATATTGAAAACAAAATTAATGTTTCCAGAATATTTTTGCTACATTTACCCAAACTGCAAAAATGCATTGCTCTGTTGATTTCCCTGACAGCTGGTGACAGCAGAGGCAGCTTCTGAAGTACAGGAGCTCCTTTTTGAAGGCAGAGAAAGTTGTTACCATACGCATTCAAGTATTTGTAATGTTTTCATGAAAGCTTTCACATGTTTTCATAACTATATTTTAATCTTTCTAGATTTTAGAGGAATTTCCCTTTAGTTTCTAGCCAGTAGTATATGTAAAATAATTGTATTTACCTACAAATATTTAAAAGGGTCTATCACACACTGTGAGTTATAAAATGAAAAGTCTCATGGCTTTTAAAAGAAAAACAGGTGAATAATACACAAGGGACATACTAATTATCCCAAATCCAGTGAATTTCCTTTAAAAATTGTGTAACTTTATAGCAAGCAGAAGGTAGATTAATTATTTAACTCATTATCTTTCAACTTTGACTGGAAATGAGAAAATATACATAAAATACATAACCCTGTCAAATGCACAGTGTTTATGTGTGGTCTTTTTCCAGTGACAGAATACTCACAAGGAGCCACAGTTTTGCTGTGTGCTGGTAGTGTAACCCTTCCACAGAGTCCCCTGGAAGTGACACAACCAAAACAACTTACTACGTCCCTATCCTCTTGCCATTGTATGTAAACCAGTTTCTTCACCACATCCTCTCTTCCAAATTTTCTCCTTTCGTTTGCCTACCTCTTAACTCCTTTTTTCCTTTTACTGACATAAGAGCATGTGGCCATTAAAGAACCTCCTTAAAATGATAAGCTTGTGCATACTCAGTATTTCTATATTGGATCCATACCCTGTCTCCAATAAAATAAATAGATAGGCAGATAAATAAAAGAGCCATGAGGGGGAATTAATCTGCAACAGAATGTCAGATGATTGAATCAGTGGTGCAAGGATAATCACGAAGAAGGGGAGAATTTGACAAGGCAGAAATTACCATTATCCCTTTGGACATGGGTTCACATAAGGGAATAGACTGATGAGCACAGTGGAGCTCATCGGCTTCTTGTGTTAGTATCACAGTGAAAAATCCATTCTTTCTCTTTGGCTGCAGGCTGTTTTCTCTGCATAACCTTCTCTAGTTGGTCAGTCAGAGATATTTCCTAATCCCTTTTCAAATTCCTTTTAGACTGAACTTCAACCAGCAGCTAAATTCCTCATACACCTCTGAAAAAAAATTAGGTTACAGTAACAGCAGAAATGCCAGTAAGATTTAAAATAACCTTAGCAGTTCCTGTAATGTGAAGCACAGCTAGCAACTCATGAACTTTAAGCACATCCAGAGTGCAGTGATTTATTTAAGGGAGATTATTCTCTTCCCACTCTTTCATTTCTCCCCTTCTTTTGTACTGGGAGCTTAGAAGAGAGAACCAGGAACATTAGTATTTTTCCAAAAGTGATCTTCAAGAGAGAACACTGCTCTCTTATAGCTGTTGCCTGGCTCTGCAGCAACATAAACACTTCAGATCGCAAAAGACAGTCCTTAATATATATGCTTATTTATAACATTTCTGTGGAGGTCTATGAGTACAGTCATTGACAGATCTCATTTCTTCTTATAAACTTGAAAAAAAATAAGCCTTTTATTTGCAAAGTATATGTAAGTCAGCAAATGCCCAAGGTAATTTTTATTTGTATTTCAAAACATCATAATGAGTCCCAGAAGATTTATTTTATAGTTAAGTGTCTTTTACAATGCACTGATTGAGAGACGGTTGCAAAAAGAGATGCTTATTTAAGTTATAATGAGAACTTGTCTACACCATCACAATGCACATTCATACAGCAGAATAATTAAAGCTGAAGAGATAGCAAACAGAGAGCAGTGTTTATGGATGAAATTCACAAAGTGTACTTCACACTTTATAGTTGCAAGAAGTGTGCATTACATATATAGAGAATAGTGTTAATAGCCTGCTGCATAGGCAAAAACCTGATTTACAAGTGAGGTTACTGTGAAGTTTTCAAACCCAGCTTTTGAACACTTACTTGCAACTAAATAACCTGAGTGGATAAAAATGAAAAGACTTTGTTCAAGTGAGGAAAGTGAAATAAATTGTGAATGTATACCATATGCCACTGTGCAGATATAAGAAAAAAGACAGTAGTGCTCCAAAAAAAAAAGTATGTTTTTTTCTGTATCCACTTAAGTAGTTGTGTTTTTTGCTTTTATTTATTTATTTATTTAAATAAGTCTCCGACTTATATTATTCTATTCAAAGATGTTGGTTTGCAAAACCAAAACTGTTTTATATGAACATAAATTTTCAAATTTACTTTACTTGAACTTTGAGAGGAAGTATCATTAAGTGCTTATTTGCTGAAATACTCCAGTAACATTTTCTCAAACTAAGTACTTTTTTATTTTGAAAAAAAAAAAAGTATTTCAAATAGCATTTCAAGTGTGATAAATTCAAATATTTTAATTTTAAAATTTAGTGTTTTAATTGACCAAGGCTAAACTCAAGAATCTGAAAGAACATTTCTTTCCTATATAATTTTACTTCTTTAAACCAACCTCATGGATCTTTTTGGAAGCAGCAAGGCGTTAAAAAAAAAGAAGTTCAAAAACCAGATTTCCAATTTCATTCTAAGTAATTGTTTTCAAAATTAGGGTTGCCACACTGAGGACAGGGAACTATCACCATAAAATCATCTTACATAGGATTATTTTTGGTAACATTTTCAAAGAAGTATATTTATTTACCAGAAAACAATCTGCTTCCAATTATTTTAAATCAGTATAATGAATAAGTACCAGCTAGTTTGGGTGTAAGTTCAGGTGTGTGTGTGTAGAACATGCATGCTCTTTTCACAGTCTCTACTACTTTACTCCTTTAGTCTTTTAAAGAAGGAAGCACTACATTTGGAAAAAAAATAAAAATAGAAATCTGTATTTTAAGAATTTCAACCGCAGTTCAGAGTATTTACTGGGGAAAAAAAAAAAAAAAGTATGAGAAAAATATTGTTCCTCATTATTATTTTAAAAATTGAAGGAAGATTGTTATAAACTGGAAAAGTATCACTTGAAAGATAAAGCAGAAAAGTACTACCTGTTTATCCACACTAACTGTGATTTCAGAAAAAAAGTGCATTAGAACATTATAAGGAATTTTGACATTTTATAACTGAAGATATTCATGCTCAGGTGCAAAGACCATTGATTATGATAAAGTAAACATAAGACAGTAAAACAGATCTATTATCAGTATAAAAGGACAAGGAAAGTGCTGTACTAGCTTTGTACAATTAGTCCCAAATATGATGGTAAAATTGTTGGAAATATTCTTTCTAGTTCCTTTCAGAATCAAGACACAGACGTGAAAGATCAAGTTAATATGAAATGGCTAACTTAATACATTTTAGATCAGCTCCAAAACCATTTAATACATCGTATTTAATTGCTATCTGAATATTTTCTGATTACTATTTTTTTAATGTCAATAGAAAATGAAGTCCTCACAGAGCAAAGTGCAGTTTCAGAAGTGGGAAGCTTACGTCCTATTTATTAAATAATTGTCTGTTTAAGTGGACACTCAGTTTTTCCTTTGATTATTACAATCATAAAGCTAACAAGAAGAATTTCTGATGCAGCAATAATTTTAACACATCTATAAAAGAAAAAATTGCATGCATATAAGTAGCAGACGATACTTTAAACATCAATCACCTTTGTGTCACTGTAAAAACGTAAACATCACCTGCTGTAACAAGCCAAAAATTTATTTTCTTTAAAACGCTTTGTATGTGTGCATAACTCATGTAATTTTATACCTGATTTTAAATCTCTGAATTTAAAACATTTAAAAACCCTAAATTACTACTTAACAGTTTGTAAATTAAAATTTACTGAGGGACGGAATATTTCAGACCCTAGTGCATACTTAGAGATTTACAGAGATCACAGATGAGAGTGCAAATAGATATGTTATAATAGAAATATTAATTTGTCAAATACCAGCCTATTTCATTTGGCCAAACAAAACAAGAATAATATGCCAAGTGCATTAAAACCTGTGGGGCAAAACACCTCATTTTACAATAGTCTTTGTAGGGAGCACATAGCTCCCACTCTCCTCTTTCCCCGTAAAATTTACAAAGAAATAAGCTTTTCCATTTCCCACCAAACACTGTCAAGTGTATAAATGTTTTAAAATAAAAAGCTTAAATATTATTATGTTAATAGTTGCTTTACATGGAAAATTCTTAAACAATGGATAAACTACTGTAATGCAGATTTCTGTATGAAAACCTAATTTGGCCACTTTCTGGGTATAAGTGCAACTATCAGACCTAATAAAACACCGTCTCCTTGTCTCACACCTTTTATAAAATCAAGCGTCTAGAATAAAATGATAGTAGCAGTTTCATTGAAGGCTTAGCATAGTAACAAGAATGATTGCTTTTTAGTAATTTCTATAATCACGGTCCCTTCTTTTCTTCCTCAGATGCAATATTTTTATTCTCCTTTGTCAATTCTCTTTCTTTGATACATTTTTCAAGGAACAAAGAGGTAGTATAACAATGAGACAAAAGATTTTATTCTGTGTTATGATTGCTTTTTAACGCTGTTTCAACAGTGCGACATGTTCACTGCAACATCCACAGAATTAAATATTCTGCTTTTTACCCAAATTGTCTCCTTAACTATCTGGAATTTCATGCTCCTAATGGCTAAAAATGCTGAAGTTCTGTTATATTTACCTGTGTGAAGGTAATAATACAAAACAGGCTGCACTTCAGACATAGGAGGAGATAGTGGTTAAAACCATGTCGTCAACTATTTTACCTCATATAAAACTCTTCAATAACTTGTATTTATCCTCATTCTTCAAACTACAATGGACTTATGTAGACATAATCACATTAAAAATGCCTTCTCAGTTCAAACAGTAACAAACAATATCCATTTTAGCATGTTTTTTTATCTGTAACTTCCAGCCTTATGTTTTTTCCAGTGGCAATTACTTTAAATATTGATTTGGTCTCCTCTCCTTTGCTTTCTTTTTTCTTTTTTCTTTTGATAGAAACCAAACAAACAAAAATCCCTACAATGGAACAGAAGAAAAGCAAATGACAAAACAATTCCTAGCCCCCCAAAAGTTGACAAAAATTCAGCTAGATTACTATGAAGTGTGGAACTGCATAAGATCAGCTTGTGCCAGGGAAGTCTGTCTCCTAGTGCCAATGAAGATGAACACTTTGTATAATCCTTTCGTAAACTGGCCAAGCTCTGTGAAGTGCAGTTTTTGTTGTTGTTGTTGTTGTTGTTTTTTCCATCTTGTAACATTGCCAGAATTACTAGGAAGTAGAAGAGTCCTTATTTGTTTTCACCCAGTTCTTTACAGTTACTGACCATGTTAATAACCATAGTTACTTCAATTCATATTTTGCTAAGTCAGGCTTTACACAACCTAGAAAAATAAGACTCATTCTTGCCAGAAGAGTAGAAGCACCAATTCAGGGATCTCTCAAATAATCATTACCCATTCCAGCTGGAAAAGAATTCTTTGAAGGCTTCAAAAGCATAGAATGAAAAGATGCAGTAAATTTCTCTGTAGCAACATTGCTGCTTGATGTCCAGTCTTATTCTCCCTTCCAATATGCCATCACATTTTGCCCCAACACATTTAGATCATGTTCTACGTTACTATGATATATTAAAAACTTATCATTCACATATCTAATTTGAATTGAAGCATGCAAAGGTTTTCCTCACATTAGCAAAAGGTATAACGTTCAGAGACTTTATTTAGTAATTGCCCTATTTAAACTCCCATGGGTCTAGCCACATGCAAAGTATTGCTTTTCCTACAACTGGACCATATTTAGGCAGAGGATGGCAGGGAAATTATATATAGACTGTGGCATTTTTATCCTTGCCTGACTGTGAGTTTGTTGATAACTTGAGTAATTCAAGATGTGGCATTTAATTCACCATTTTAGCTGACAAGGTTACAGGGAGTTCCTTTGCAATCTCTTCGCTCAGTAAACAAACACAAAATAGAGATTAGATTATGTTTCTGGTTTCTGTTGTCAGGACAGATAAAGTTGAATAGAATTCTATTTTTGAAGCATTCCTCTACTAAATTGCATATTCCAGAGGCAGGCTAGTGTTGCATTATTTCCTGATTGCCTTTTCCTCTTGTTTACTTCAGTCAAAAAGTGGCAGCTCTCTCTGTGGATGCTGTTACACGTAACACAATGCTACATGTAATGCAAGGTAAAGGATGAAAAAAAGGAATCCTTGTGCAGTTGACAACTGGCAATAGATAACAATACAAGGTATTTCACTATCAAGTAAATTACTGCTCTCACAGACTTTTCCAGACTAAGGAACAGCATGAGGAACCATTTTCTCAAGTTCTTGGATGTCACCTGAGGTGAGAGTGAACCACATAAACAGGAAGATAATGTATGGGAGGAAAGGGTGATTGTCAGGAATAAACCAGTATCTTCATTCAAATGGGGATGTGACAGAAAAGCGGTTTGAGTGGAGGAAGCAGCAGGTTATCAACGAAAACTTGGCAGCTTTGTGGTAGACTGAGCAAACATCACATACCTAAACAAATAGAAAGAGATTCCCTTGAATATGTAATGGGAAAACTGACAAGCTGGGTCTTACTACCATGCACTTTGATGATGCCATAGGTCGATATAACAGTCATATGACAGACCATTTTTATTTATTGCCTGTTTTTATTGTGATTGATCCAACTTTGCAGAATTGAGAAACTATTTTTGGTAGATACAGATGAATGCGTGTAGTAACCCCACATTCTTTTAGTAGGAAATCACAATAAAAAAATGATTAAGCACTACTTTTCTAATATACCACCAGTGAAATGGTGGATAGGAAGATATTTGGTTCAGACTACACTGAAACTAATCTTCTAGATTTTTTCATCCAAAGGTGAGAATCCAGATATTTCAATTTTAATGATTTAAAAATATTTACTTTGACTCAAAGCAAAACTTTTTTTTTTTTTTTTTTTTTCTCTCATTTGAATCA
The DNA here is from genome assembly GCF_965140915.1 of Aythya marila. Lineage (NCBI taxonomy): Eukaryota > Metazoa > Chordata > Aves > Anseriformes > Anatidae > Aythya > Aythya marila. The sequence goes on from NC_139042.1 coordinate 154,627,762, forward strand.
ATTTGGGGCCAATGCTGATTATGAATTAGGCAGGCAAATTTTTAAGAATTAAGAATTCTGTCCTTTTGTTTATTTAAATGAGTGTAATCACAAAATAAATGGTTTCTGTGATTCCTACTTTATTTAAGCTTTGTTACGTGACCATTTTAAATTTCAGAGACAAATGTTAAATGTATTCACTATACCTCATATTGCAAACACATGATAAGACTAATTAATATTTCTGGAATGAAGATATTTAACTGGATAGCTAACTGCAGTGGACATTTTATATAGAACTCTTCATTTTAAACATCCTTGTGTGATCTTAAAACAAATAGACTGTCTGTTCCTCTCTGATGGAGGCTTGTTAGTCTGGACACATACACTTGGACCTACCCTTCACACCAGTGTGAGATAAGGTGTTTCTGTGTGAAACTGGTGAGGACCATTGTAGCAGCAAAGAAAGCACAAGATGAGGCCTAAGCTGGCTAATAAACATTAATTAGAAACAATTTGTTTATAATCAAGGATTTTATAGCCTGTTCTAAGTACTTAGTACTTAGTCTTACTGTGGTGGCTCTTTTCAGGAATTTCACCAGGTAAAATCCTTTGAATACATGTTATATCTGAATATCTGTGGTATCTTCACATATGTACACTGAAGAAAAACTAATTCTGTGTAGTACTGACTTCTACTACACCACATTTTTTATTGTGTTCTCTGCTGGAAAGATCACACAGCAGTGTACAGACATTTGATGGGCAGAGCTAGACTTGGTGCACGGTGGTGGTTTTCAGTAAAAACTAATTTTAGGTACTTTTCAAATGGCATGTCAAAGTCCACCTCAAAACATTTTGAGTAAGAACTCCTGATGGTTTACAAGGTCTGAGGTCTAGGCTGTGACTCCAACTGTGCTTTTCATCTTTTTACACCTGCCACCTATGAAATCTGTAGTTGTGTCTTCCAGGAAGTATCAGAAACCTTTTGAAAGCACAGTAGCTAACAGAGGAATAGTAGATAATAGAGATTCAAAGAGGGATTTTGGAGCTAGCTGTAATGAAACATATTTAATATATAGCACTTCTCCTTTCCTAAAAAAAAAAATAATCCTTAAGGGATTCAGAATACTAAGCTTGTAGAATAGGTGCAGGTATACTTGCACTCAAAGATACAAAAGTTGTGCCCTTGATTTGATATTTAAAAAAAAAAAAAAGGCACAAAAAGTGAAGGGGCATGTAAATTGTAGAAAATAGCTTGCAAGTAGAAAAGAAGTACGATATATTGCAAAACATGAGAAACATGATACTTGAAGACACTGTTGTGCTTGAAGGATCATTCTTTCTAGGTCAGATCATTGACCTATTGCATTTATTACCCAGTTAACCTAGATATAGGGGAATAGCACAATTATATTGATTCCTGAAACCAGAAAATGCAACCCAAGAAGTGATTTAGACTTAACCTGAATTAAACTGGAAGAAAAACCAGTAAGAGCTTAAAAGCATTTAAGCTACAGTTTGAAATTCAAAAACTACTTGAGAAAATGAGACTAGTACACTTTTCATGGTGAAAGCAAGCACCTTCTTAAGAACATGTACAAATATTTCTTCTTATTTTAGAAAAGTATTCTTTGAGATGGTAGACTGTAGTAGTCAGTGTATAGAGAAAAACAAAACAAAACAAACAAACAAACAAACTGAAATGTCTGACCAAAGGAAATTTAAAGTTGAGGTTGAAGGAGTTGAGGTGTCCAAAGCTTTCTGGCAGCAGATTTGAGCTTGCTCACCCTATGTAAACTGGAACAATCCCGACTGGGAGAGAGTTCATGTATCCCAATTTCAGACAAAGAAAATGAACTGTAAGCCTGAACTGGGTCCCAAGCTACTGTCCTTGATGCCACTGTCCTCTGGAGAAAGGGTTATTGCAATAGGAGTCATTGCATTGCCCAGATCACACAGCAGTCAGTGTGACCAAATCACAGCAGTCAGTGAACATGACTGGGTGGGGAAGAGGCACAACGTCGCCCAGAGAGTGACTCTGAAATTCCATATCTACAGCCATATTGCTGGAGATGGAGTCCTTTAGCCATTCTTGAATCATAGATGGAGGAGCCCTGGGGAAGGAACCGCTTCAAGCAGGTAACACTGTTTATGTGACAGTACCCTTACAGCCAACTTCTGGCCCTGCATCTCCTCAAAGTGACAGATGCCATCTCACCCTTCAAACTGACAGACCCTCATTATTATGTGGATGTCGACAGGTGGTTTAAAATGACATCAAGGAGCAGCAGAAGGAACTGGTACAAGTAAAGGGGAAAAGTAATAGTGGAGCTGGGAGCCAACAAGTTTATATTAATGACTCAATCTCCTTGTTCGGAGGTTAATTGTCCAGTACAGGCTTGCAGACACTCATTTAAAATAAGATGGTTTATGGCATTCCCCATCCTCTCAGGCTATCAAGCCCTGCAAGTACCCTTCATGTTATTGAGAATTCAGTTTATTTCACAGCATGTTTTAGGCTCATCTGTTTCTTTTAAAGATGATAATGTATTATATTGACACTGGAAAGTGAATTGTTAAGCTTCAGATACAATAGGGATGCATAACTGGGAACAGTAACACTGATGGTAAAAATTTTTATAGGGGAAAAAGGAAAAAAAAGTTCTCTAAGTGAAAAGCAAATAAAAGTTTATATGAATGCTTACATGAACAGCAAAATGATTTAAATATATTTTTTTATGCCAACCAAACAAGGAATGTTGCTAAACCAAAATACAACAGAAAGCCATTTGTAATATTGATTTGATATGACATATACATAAGTGTATAAACAGGAAAAAAAAAGTTTATATTTTAATTATTAGAAGTTCAGCCATTTATAGTATCATGCTGGTAAAAGAAGAGGACAAAAGCATGGCTATAGATATAGCTTATTTAAATATGCATTATAAATGTCTCAAATATTCATTTAAAAAAATAGACAAATGAAGTGTAGTCCAGACACTTTTTTTTTTATATATTATTTAGCACAATCAAAAAGACAGTAAAAAGAAAAGTCACTTTTTATTTTTCAGAATATACTTTACTACATTTATAGTATGTGTACATACTAGATCATAATTATTTTAAAATATTTCCATATATTATCAGGGTATACGTATTTTAAAATAACAGTGTCACACACAGATATAGAACCCTACAAAAGCTATCAGAATTTCACAGTTTGTACGTGAATGTCTACTTAGTTTTTTGTAACATACCTTTGGCTCTGCAATAAGAGAGTTTTGCAATGAACATAAACTTTTATCGTAGATATTTCATTTTCACATAATTTTACATTAAGCATCTATTACTTTGATGTTACAGAAAATGTAGAAATTTCTTCTCTAGCCCATCCACTTCCTGACCAGGTAACATCAACTTATGGTATGATGCAATGTTGACAGCACATTTCACAGGTCCCCCACAGAAATAAGACAAGTAGCAACAGCCACCTCCTAGCCACCACAGGCAGGTACCTCACATTCATGAGCACTTTCTGAGACCTTCTTAAGGCCTTCTACATAAGTACTGAGGTAAATACTACACTGAGGTAAATACCACTGTGTATATAAAGCAAGCTGGATTACAGTTGAAGTTGTGGTAGTGGACTGATTGCTCGGACAAACCTGTTGAAGACAACCATTCAAACCAATAATAAATTTTCTTATCTAATTTAAAAGGAAAATGAATGTAGGAAGGCTACCAAAACAAACACGAGTCTTTTCATTAAAAATATAATGATGCAATAGATCAATCCATATAATACAATCTAGTAAAGTAGCAAATAAAATTACTGAATGTCTAATGTTGAAACACAGGACATACCAAAGTAATACAACTGTGAAAATATTGCTGTGTTTCAGTCATAATGGTATTTCAACATCACTCACAACTACATAATTGCAGGTACGTTTTCCTGAACTCAAGTAGTATAAATGCATAGAGCAATCACATCCTGAAGTAACTTGCTTAATGAAGCACCAATTTCCAAGAAAAAAATACAGCACTAAAAAATCCCTAATCGTGTGCAATTCTTAGTAATGTCTCACAATAGCTTGGCTGTGTACTTATTAGTTATGATGAACAGGAAAATAATGTCTATTTTGAAGAAAACAGCATGGCTTTCACAGAGGTAGCCTAAACATTATATGTTATTTAAAAAAAAACAAATAAAAAAGCATGGGAAACGTAACTTTAAATACAACCTCATCTCAAATTGAAAATAAAAACTAAGCACTAGCTACAGAAAAACATTGCCCTTAAGCATCCTGTCTTTGACACATCTTTGATGAAAGAAAGACATGTCTTTGAAGAAAGCAGTGCAGTCTTGGTAGAGCCACATATCTTTCCTGTTAGAAAGAGTTGACCTTTACAAGAAACCTCTCCACCTACTTGGTAAAAATAACACTCTACTTCATTTTGGTAGACCTGAAGGAGAGGTTCAACTCACCGCCAGCAGTTTCTGCCTCATCACCTGTCATAGAAACCCAGAAGTAACCTTCTGGGTACCACTAGACAGTGGCTCACCACATCCCAGGAACATCTGCTGACAACAAGTTTGTGAAATAGATGTATTTTAGCCACTGTAAACTGGTAACCCACAGCTGGCTTGTGCCATAACAGCACAGCTACACATTCCAGATTTTTCACAGAGTCTTCTGAAATCTCTGACCTGGACTTCACAGACTCATGGCAAGCTCTCAAAACCCAGTTTTAGGAGCTGTCAATTTCCCCAACATATATGAGCCATTGAGTAATATATTCTTCCAGCGAAGGAAATGCCAAGCCAGAACCATCCCTGTTTTGAGAATGAAAAGGAAGAAGATTTCCTGGCAACTTGTGCCAGGGAAGGAAGTCAACCACCCAGTACCTCTCTCACAGGACCCATCTGAGCACTTATGAAGCAAGGAAGCCACACAGCTCCTGGCACTGCTTAACTGCACATCACCAAGAGACCAGTTTGGTGAACAGCTTCCTGGGAAATGAGGTAGTCTGCCTTTTCCATTAAAGGGCTGTCTGATCATCCAAGAGGAATTTCCTTTCAGTGCCAAAAAGTCGCTTTCCTCAAGAGGAAGAAAAAAAAAAAGAAATCATCCAACATACAACAAACACTCTGCAAAGAAGTAGACTGGTGGGGTCACTGTTATAAGGCAACTTGAACAGGCATAGATGAAGAAGCTCGGAAGACTTGGCAAAATCTTCACTTCCAGGAACAATAATTTTAAATGATTCATATGCATCCCATTAGAGTCTATTTACTTTTCATTCATATTATATGAAAGTAGTTGTGAGTAATTTGGTACTTGTTTACATTGTGCAACATTGGAAATCAGAGGCATCAATACAGTGCTTACCTTAGCCAAAAAGTGACAGAACTTGAAAGTAAACATTTGAAACAACTCCTCCTTTCATTTGGACCTCTTTTTAATGGCAACAATTAATGTATGTATGTAGGTCTAGGTCTAATTTTATGCCTTTTGCAAGATCATTTAATCCATCCCTTTATTTTGCTTTAAGCATCAGAATAACTAAATGTTTTAAACTGCAAAGAAAGTCTCGGTTAGCCTTAGCTCACCAAGATAGTTTGGAGATATAAAACAGTTTTTGTTTTATATATTTTAAATGAGCCCTAGTAGCTCCTGACATACAAGGATGCAAACATTTTCTTAAAGTGAAATGGATGAAATAGTGGGGGGAAAAAAATCAAAGTATTAAATTTACATAATTCTTATTCAATATATAATTCCCGATAATCAATAATTTGTTTAATAATATACGTGACAAACAATATCCAACCATCTCTAATTATAATGCTCTTTACCCCCTCCCTAATTCTTCTCATTTTCATAAGTTTGGGAGAAATTAGTATCTGTTGTTACATGACTTTTCAACAAAATGTTTGTTTTTTTTTTTTTTGAAGTGTGTGGTGAAAATCCTTTTAGAGGTTTTATAGTTAATAGTTCCAAAGGAGAGCAAGGCAGAAGAATCTTGCTTCCCACTGATTAAAACAAACAAACAAACAAAAAATAACAAACACTCGCCCCCCTCCTTAAGTGGTTTATATGGGAATATATCCAGCTGAACACCAGAAGCCTCAGGAAGAGCTGTTAGATATCTGCTAAGTATCATCCTCACTTTCTCGTATCACTAGTAGGAAGAAATGGCATTTGAAATTCTGCAAAACCATCTACCACGATACACCCAATTATCTTGAAGGACTTTATATATTTGCTTTTATAGTGAAATGGTGGAAAAATATCATTAATTCCCTTTGTGAAATGGCTATGGCCTAGGTCCCCTCAAAGACAGCTTGGGTAGGACATTTAACCCAGTCTTCAGGTAGTATTTACTCCCAGTTATCTCTCAGCCAAGACTTCTTGCTTTTCTTGTCTCATTAAAATATCTCAAATATGATTGAATGCTGACATTTGGTACCCAGAAGAAAAAATATGAACATACACCAAATTAAAGAAGAAAATATTTTTCTTCTTTAAAAATAACCATTGCAAAAACAAAGCCTGAAGAAGGAATAATAAAGAATTAAAACCTGTTTTGCTTCTATTTGAAACAAACCTGTCCACTTAAGTGTGGTTTTATATCCTCTGAATTCACATAACCTGGAGGTTTATATGCTCCCCTTTACAGAAGTGTAAACTGTATGACAGGTGGAGGAAAGAGTAGGTCATGATCCCAACTGTTCTTTGAGTAAGATCACAACAGGTTCTGATTATTTCTGAGATGGCACTTTCTAAAGACTGATCATTTCTCCCCCTAAAAATGTAAATAACACAGGTAGGAGTAAGAATCTTAAGTGTTCAGGATCAGGTTGTTTCCTTCCTGAAGAATAAGCTCAAGACTTACATACCTACTCCACATCTACCTTCTTCTTGTAAGGACCTTCCATTCACAGCAAAAATACTACATTTACCAGTGGAAGGGTAACATTACATGTGATGGAAAGTAAACATAAATATATTCAGAAGTAGACAGCTTCTTAAGAAATACTACCCTTACTTTTAAACTTTTAGCATAAATTCCTGACATACCTTACAATTTCTTCTTCCAATAAGTAATGCCAATTAACCAATTGGCATTAATTGCCAATTAACTTTTATGAGCTTTATATGACTTTTGCTTCACATTATCCTACTGCTTCAGTGAAACACTTCTCAGAAATTAAGAGTCACAAATGTTCAAAGGATCTTAAACTCACTATACTCCCAGGACTTGATTTCTCTACTTCTTTGGGAATTTTAAGCTGCATTTTCTAAAAGTCACTGGCATTACACAAGGAGAATATAACGTGGGGCTGAGGAGGGTGCAGGAAGCAATCCACTTCAGTCACGTACCTTAGATCCTCAGAATGTTTTTTGTTTGTTTGTTTTGTTTTGTTTTTAAAGAATGGTCTTTGTAACAAAGTTCTCTTCTAGACAGGAAGATGTTTTATACTGACTAGGCACAACAACAACAAAAAGTATTTCAGAGGTACTTGGGTTTAAAAAAAAAAAAGCTAGATTTTGCCCAAATCCATGCACATATCATAGTGTGTTGAATTTATATGGCAGGGTTATGGTACCGGGGAGGCTGCAAGGGTGGCCTCTGTGGGAAGAGCCCAGGAGCTGCCCCATGTCAGATCAGAGATAGCTCCAACCAGCCCCAAAAGGGACCTGTTCCTGGACACAGCTAAGCTGATGAGTGATGCTGGCTGAATCTCTGTGAGAGCATGTATAAGAAAGAATAAGTCTGCTGCAGCATCTGGGAGAAAGGAGTGAGAAAACATAGAGAAAAGCAGCCCTGCAGACACTAAGGTCAGTGCAGAAACAGGTCAGGAAGTGCTCCAGCTGCCAGAGCTGAAGTTCCCCTGCAGACCAGGGAGAGCCCCTGCAGGAGCAGTCTCCAGGTCCTTCCCTCTAGAACATGAGCTAATCATTGTACTACGATGTCTGTATCATTTTAACCTTTACTTCATGAAAAAGTAGGATCAGGCCTTAAAAAAAAAAGTTAGTATCTGCAGAATTATACTTTTTATAGTAAACGTAGTCATGATTAGTTAGAACATGTCTAATAGCCAACATCAATGTTAACATTAGTGAAGTACAATTCCCTTCTTCAATCCAAAAGCTATCGGTTAGGCTAATCTCTTATTCAGGCGTCCCTTGCATATTTGGTCTAAGCCATTTGCATTTTTGATGAATGTATTTATGTCATTACTTCCAAATGTATCACCCTCTTGTACTAGTGCTTGCTAAGTGGAACCACATACATCCAGTCTGTACACGTTTGCTGTGGACAGTGATAATTTGCATTCTCTTTAGTCAAGCAGGACTACATGGAAAATATTTTATGCCAAACTTGCCTTTTTTGACTACCAGTCCAGCAACTTGCAGACTAGAGATCATAAGTTCTTGACAGACGCTTCACTCATACAAGTATGTTTTTCTACCTTGGCAAAACACGACAATTTACAGAAAGTTTTTCATTTTAATAGCACTTTTAATTATAGTCTATGTATGTGATGAAAGATAATGAGGGATCTATCTTCTTATGTTTATATGAAAAAACATATTGCAGCCTTCAGACACTGTACAGAAGAGTTTTTATTAGTGATCCTTTTAACTCCAGTGCAGTGATCAATTTAGAAATTCTATTTCATAACTGTTTACAAAAGTAAGGTCACAGATCTTTAGAAATAAAACAAAACCACTACCTACGCTTGTGTCAAGGAAGGGCCATAACTAAAGTGAATAATTAAGGAAGCTATGCCTAGTGTTAAATCACTAAGCTGTGAGAAAATATTTTTTTCTTCCTACAGCATCTTGCTGTAGATATGGATAGAAGTATGTTTATTCCAGATTTCCATTTTAAAAGTATCTATAGGATTCATTATATAACTGTCACTATGTGGCTTTTAGTATATAACAGTTTTTATTAATAGATATTACTGCCCTGAAGAACAGTAAGGAATTGACTATCTTTCTGTACATACATCAAATGAAGTCAAGCTACATGAACTGCTTTTATTACAAATGACAGTATCAATTTATATGTCCCAATAACAGAAGATAGTTTTTTATTTCTTGACAGACATAAATAAATACACATTTCTGCCAGCTGGTCTTGCTAATAATTCTTTTTTCTCTCACTCTGTGTAAATCCCAAAAAACATGAAGAATTTTGTTTGATTATTCATTGCTGTTTGTCTATCTTCTATAATGTACTTTCTTTTTTGGTGGGTATGAACATCAGTGCTAAGATATTTCAGTGCATTATGTCTACTTAATTTTTATTACTCACATTTTTGGACAAGTAAAACTGGAGGCAATCTATTCTTATTCTATGCAAATAGACAAATAAATCTGATAAAAATTACAAAATGCAGATGAGTAATAACTCACATACTCTAATTAATTATACTCAGTCAGGAAGTTACTTGGAGATTTTCCCTTGCTCTATTGATATTTATTTATTTATTTATTTTAAGGAAAACAGATCTGATTACTGCCTGTTTTAAAATACTATTTAATAGCAGGCCAATATAATGTATCTGAACTGTCTTTCCTCTGCACCATGGAAGGTTGATGACAAAGTTCCCATATCTTTCATTTGCATTTGGCCTGTCTTCTGGTATTCAAATGAGTGTTGCTTGCAGATACTAAGAATGGTGAATAAATCCATGTTTATATTTGACAGTATTTGAATAGACTAAGGTATTAAGTGATGAAGATGGAGAATTAAAAAAAGTCTAGAGTCTCTACTTCCCAACCTCAGACTAGCAATGTGAGCACCACCAGCTTGCACTGAGGGCATCTGGTGCCTTCAGTGGCTCCAGAAACAGAAGTCAATCTCACTGTGTCATTACCACTGCTTCTGAGAAGCCTGAGGGATGCGAGAGTCAATATCATTGCATGTTCCTAGGTTTGCGCTGCCTCAGTGCTCATAATGTTTTTTGGCACATCTAAGTTACAGCAGCAAACACTACGCTCCCTTAGGTAGCAGAGCTGTCCAGAACTGAAGTACAACAGTTCACAATCCCCATCTTTCCCACTCCTGGTGCTTTTCTCTACATTACTGCCAAAATTACTAAGGCAAAGGAATATTCCACTGGGCCCACTCTGTAGATAAGTTTTTTACAACTCCAAAAGATAAGTGACAGATAAGTGTATTAGTGAAAATAAAATGATAACAGAAAGCGTGAGCTTAATTTAAACCTATGGCCAAACTGATGAAATGCTAATTTGTGTTCTCCGATAGACTGGATTCTGTGCTCATTCAGTCTGCCTGTTCTTGTGAGTACATCACAGAAATGTGACAGGTTGTTCAAAAGAGATCTTGGATCAGGTTCTAATGCAGACCACTATACACACAATTCAACTAAACTTTGTATCGAATCTGGCATCTAAATCTCAGCAAGTTTCATCACTACCTGGCACAGTTTATAGAGCAGTTCAGCTTTGAAAAGTTGCATGCTATTTAATTCAGAATACAGAAGTGTTTACAGAAACAGAACACCCAGCAGCTTTTAATGTTTAATTCTCTTTGTTGCTCTGCTTAATCATTTCTCTCTTGCAGTCACACAATAGCATAAGAAACTGATTTGTGAATACAATTTCTCCTTCCTTTTATAAAAATGAACATTGACATCTACAAGCATATAAGCAGCCCAAAAAACACACACACACACACACACAAACACATATTTATGGACTGTCATTAGGCTACGTCTCCTTCACTCTGAGCTGTAATTAAGGGATATATCAGATATAACAACCCATTACCATCTGTGTGAAGAACTAGGAATTTAGCTCTGGTTTTGCTTCTTCACGTAAGGGTAGAATTTGTATATGCAAATATTCCCCTTCATCTTTCTAGTATCCATGAGAAAAACACAGACCAGAAGGGAAGTCTGTGCCATTTGACCAGAAATGATTCAGATATCTAAATAATAAAAAAAAAAAAAAAAAAAAAAAAAAAAAGAGAAAAAGGTTAAATGCTCTACAGTCAGGAGAAACTTCTTCTTGAAACCCTAACCATTTCCTGGAAGCATATTCAGATAAACACAATTGTCATTTAAGACTTCCTGCAATTTTTAGATGTTTGTTGGTGAGAAGTGTCTTAAAGACATTGTGAAATTACCCATTGTTAAAGAAGATATCAGGTCCCTAATATCAGGTACCTCACTGAAGACTGAATGCAACTGAAACTAATCCCATTAAACTGAGCTAGAGTAGCATAACAGAGACTACCTATACTATGGGGTTGGAGGGATGGACATGACCGAAAACATCATTTCATTTATTCTGTACACCTAAGCTTGAAAGTAGTTGCTTGATTTATTACACATTTCACTTCTGAAAGGAATGACATTTCTTGACCTCTCTCTTAAATTACAGTACTAGTAAAATTGCAACCTGAATTCCTAACTGGGATTCTACTGGGAATTCAATGGGGGTTTGACCAATAAGCATACCATGATAGAAAACTCTGCTTACTTGTAGCATTCTGTACTCCACATCTTGAGTTTCATCTGAAATTGCTTCTCACTTGTGAAAGGAATCCCCCACTAGTTTCTGTTATTTTACTACTTCATTTCAAATCTACTCATAAAATCTTGTTTTGTTGCAGCAAGCATAAAAACTTGTGCAAGAGGTGATGACACCTGCATTACCTTTGCAATAAATATTGTCTTCTCCTAATCAATACTGTCAATTTAAATTTCTCTTGCTTCTTTAGTCCATTGTCCCATCTTAGCATCAAGTGTTTGGTACAGAAATCATCTCCCCGTTCACTGTAAAGCATCAAGAAGATATTAGCATTATCTCCAAATTTCACAGCAAATATAAATGTGTTTTTTTCAGAAACACTTCACAGAAGACAATGAACTAGCATTATTAAGGATGGGTTTTAAAATGTTTTAAAAAGATTCTCAGGTTGAAAATTTGAAAATAATGCTTTATACATCTACCATTATGAGCTAGATTCCCTGGTGCAAGTCCCTTTGTGAACAATTCATAACAGCTGTGCAAGTATCAGCTACCTCAATACAGGCATAGAAAATTGAAAGTTGCCAAATAGATGGAATTATCATCTCTTCTCTGAAATTGTTACTTTCCAACAAATTCTAACCTACATACATGAATATTATCATCTCAGTTGGTTACAGTTCCAAGTGATTCTTTAGTTTCAAGAAGAGAAAGCTGAGGGGGAACATAGTGATGTGCATGACTATCAAACAGGAGTGTATAAAGAAGATGGAACCAAACTCAGAAATGTGCACTGAATGGAAAAGAGGCAATGAGCACAAAGTGGAATACAAGAATTTCTGCTTAAAAATAAGGAAAACAAAAAGCAAGCAAGAAAACAAACAAAAAACCTAACATTTCAATGTATTGGTGATTGAGTGCTGTAACAATTTGCCAACAGAGCTTGAGGAGCCTCCAACTCTGAAGACATCAAAACCCAACAGGACATGCCCCTGAGCAAACTGTTAGCTTAGTCCAAAGCTAACCCTGCTTTGAAGGGGGATTGGACTACGTAGTCTCTGTAGGTCCATTCTGTCCTCAAATATTCCATAATTTTGTATACAAAGATCAAAATGAATTTATTTTTTTAACAATACCAGCCTTTAATTTTATGAAAAAGTAATGTCAGGAATAGAATAAACTAAAAAATAAAATAAACAAACAAAACAAAACAACAACAAACAACAACAAAAATGTGATCACTGAAAGTTGATTTTTAGAAGACTAAAAATTCTCATCCTCCAATCGTGTTCTACAGCAAAGTGAAAACTACCAATTTTATAAATGTTTTTATTTTCTATAAAACCTTTTAATAGCAAAAACATGCAGGGAAAGGAAATAAAGACAGACTTTTATGCTGAAGTAAATAAAATTCACCTTCAAATGTTATGATCTACTTTAAGTATGAAAGAATTACTGCAGCAAATCAATTTCAGGGGAGGAATACACCAGCGCACAAAGTACTCAAGTCACAGTGGAGCCAAACACTACCAGTTTCCATTTTATTCTCTTCCTGAAATGGAATAATGTACAATGCTGAAAGGTTCATCACAGTAATGAATGAATATATAAAAACTCTTCCAGGCATGTTAGTGGTGAACAGAAGAGGCACAGGTATAGAGGAAAGCTTAGATGCACTTCAGTGGTGTTGCAGCTGTGACTGAGGATCAGACTAACATCTGCAGTATCATAAAGACTAAGTTCTTTCTGAACAGACTCTCACCAATGGGCTGCTTTTAAAAAATTATTTATTTATTTAGGTGGTCACACATTAAAAAAATCACAATGATGCAGCTATTCCAACTGCTTCCTCAAAGTAATTGCTTACACAAACTGAAGCCACCTGACTTCAACAACTCTTTTGTGTTTAAGATGGCTAAAAAATCCTCAGAAGAATTTTCCCTGCCTAATTTGCAGTCTATTCCACATTAAGACTATTATATTTAACACAGTAAGAAGGCAGATATTACATCAGTCTGTTCAAGTCCAAGCATATGGTCAAGCAAAACTGACATTAACATCAACATGTTCTTACAATGTGATAAATATTATGCAGTCATTGCATTTTCCTGACAAAGTGTAAGAGGCAGATCTATCTGCAGAACATGCACCCTAAAGTGCCAATTAAAGACTGAGAAATACAGTAAACATTCAACTCACATAAATACATTTTTAAAAAGTGACATTCTTTCCAGGGAAGAAACTCAGTCATGTTTACAAATAACATAAATGAACAACGCCAGTTATATTCTAAACCTCCTTCTTTCTCTTCCCCTTGATAGAAGAATTTATTCTACAGAAAATAGAGAAATTTTCTATATTCCAGCATTCACCAGTGAAGAGCAGTGTCACATAAACCCCCACATGCCATAAAAATGAACGGACAGTACTAACATTATGTACTGATACACTTCCATTTTGTATGCCATTTGACAGGGCTTGCCCTTGCTTTATTGCCTTCCTGTTCCTGGTAGGAAGAGACAGGCCTAAGGCAAAATTTTTAAATCACATAATAAGTAGAAGCAGAGAAGAAAAGAAAGGTATAAGTAGCCTTAAGAGTGCTCTTAAAATTCTGTGTTCTCATTGAAACAATTCCCAAATTTGTATGTTTACTCTTTATGTTAACTTAACAGAAGAAATTGTGTATCTAACAATTTTATATGGATTATTAATTGTATATAGATAATGTTTTAATATTATTTTCAGAAGACTACAATTAAAGAAGTTAGGCAGGTAAGAAACATCATGAAAAATTAATAAAGAAAAAGAAATCTTAATTAATAAAGATAATTTCTCATGAAAATTAGATTCTTAACGGGAACTCTTAAATAGGGAGCAAAAGGATAGCAGGACATACACTCTTCCCGATTCCCAACTTACAACGTGGTCCCCAACCACTATGATCAGGACATAAAATCCAGATCAACTGGAAAGGAACCATCTTAGAGAATACAAACAGCTACTCAGAGCTTTTAGTCTAACATCCTTCATTCACCCACTGGCAATGATGAGAAGAAAGAGTAAGAGCTAAGACTCTGAAAAAGTTAAGGCTAATGCCAATTGATCAAGTAAATTTTAATTGATAAGTATTATTCAGAATTACAAAGGAAAAGCATGAGGTGGGAGTGTGTAACCATTTCTGTAAAAACAAAACCCAAACCTCAAACTTTCATAGCTAGTCTGTTATTACTTACCAAGTCCCTACTGTATACACAGAAGTTGAGGGTAATTTACCATTGCTTTAAGAAATCCTGTTTTATGTTATAAACAGTATCTGTCTATTGTGCTTGATGATCTTAACGGTCTTTTTCAACCTAAGTGATCCTATGAGCAAATGTAAGATACAGAACAATTAAATTGAAGGGGTGGGAAAAGTCACATCTGATAAAATTACAAATCTGCCAAGCATTGATAGGGATAAAAGGGATTGATGTGGTTTCCAATTCATAATTAAACATACTTTTTTTTTCAAGAATATGACAAAGATCAAGAATTTCTGTAAAACAGTAATTTGCAACTGCAGAGGAGGGACAGCTAGTTCTTAAAAATATCCACACTTAAAGCATCAAAATCAGTGCAAGCAGTGGAGCTGCTCATATTGTTCTCATATGAATAAGATTACCCCTCACATCCCACCTAGAAGGCAGAACACAGGATCAAACTGAATTCCTACCTGTGAGACAGCAAGCATATAGACGACTTGGATGCTGGCTTCTGGGTTTGTCAATGCAATTTATAGCCAAGGAGGGGTAGGGAGGAAGAATGCAAAGCCAGCATATGACTTAGCTGCATTAATTCATCTGCAGTGCAGTTTACACTGTTTATATTTTACAGCAACCATGGAGCTTCACTGCTCACTCTTCACCTTCACTGTTCAATCTCCACCCTTAGACTAAAAGGAATCACACATTAGTTTAGACTTAGTGTGCCTGGGCTGGAATGGGCTATTAGGTCAGAGCTTCTCTCAATAGCATTATGGACATCGAGCAGACCTGTCACCTTTCCAATCTATTACTCATTCACCAGGAGCTAAATACTGTGTATGAAGGATTAAAAGGTTCTTGATTAAATGAAATCAAGCCTCAACAATAAAGACCTAGAAGCATTATGCTAAATGACCTTTTTGGACCCCTTCATGTAAGAACTGAATTTCAAAGATGCATCTGGTAATCCTACTGGCTCCATACTGATACTGTTCCTTTGGTTAAAACACATTGTCTTCTTTCAACCCAAAGAGACATGATCACAGTAAGTTATCCTTACTATTTAGTAGTCTTCAGTAGCTCTCAGTTTAAATGGTTCTACATCATACTTCCCAGTTGTAGGTAACCCTGTTTTGACTTACACGCACAAAATCCTTCTTCTCTTCCTCTACTTCCTCTAACTTCCTCTGCTAAGCCACAAAGCTGGACATGGTGGATATGTAAGTTGTGGCATGAGGTACGTACAAGATACATTGGCAGTTACCATTTGTATCCTTACAGGGTAAGTACAACAGGTATCCCATGTCTCTTAGGCATTTATCATCTCCTATCCTAAACATCAGCATAGATCACCCTTTAACATTTTTACACAGAAAATTACTTTTCAACAGTCAGTATAAATTTACAAGAAGTGTTAAGGATAGGAAGAAATGATAACCAGAGCAAAAGCATGAACAATAACTTGTGTTATCGAATTAAAGCATTAAGGAGAAAAAAAAAAAAAAAAAGGAGTAGAAAGTGAGGGAACTCATGCACCCATCAGGAAGTATCATTATTGTGTATTTTGATTTTCATCTTGCATGTCCTATGTAAATTTTTGCTTTCAGCCAGCATAAAATAACTTGCATATGATTAAATATTTAATGTTTATGCTCTATCAGAATTTAGAATCTATGCAAACATTATGTCAAAATGTATTAATTTCAGGACATAACAGAAGACTATGCTGTAATTGTGTCATTTCAGTGTTTTAAGGAAGACAGGCTTTTTCTCATTTCAAAAACAAACAAAATTGCACTTGTCTGTCATCTGTTTAGAAAAGCTGTGGCCAAGATAATCTATGTTTCCTTGCTGACAGACAGACTTGGTGCATCTAAATCACAGTGAAGACCAAACTATAGTTTAGCTTTGCAGGAAGAATGGAAATGGGGCACTTTATGCTGCATGTCAAACAGAATGATCATCAGAACAACCTCACTGTTGGAGAAATATATTTAAGCTGCATTCTGGCGGTTAAAGACTTCCCAGCATTCCTTAGGGAGTCAAAACCATTAGGCAGGCTTAAGAACACACAGAGCCACCCTTTCTGTCTTTAATATGGTAACCAAAATAAACATTTTCTATCTTTACTCAATTGGTTTATTGACCTAAATCGCTACCTTTAGTTAAGGACCCATTATCAATTTTTATTAACACCAAATTTTTATCTCTTTCTCAGTGTCAGACTAGCAAGGGACTGCGTAATTTGCTTTTATTAAATTGAGGTTTTGCCTTAATGTTGACAGCCATGGAGTACACAGTACAGTCTGCTGACCTTTTTTCTCCTCTGGAGCCAAAGACTCTCCTACGGAAATAAGTCTGTTGTGCTGGCAGGAACAAGCAGATGACTAAAATACTATGAGATTTGAGTAAGAACGCAGTGTACATTTCCTGATTCATGTGAAAAAGAGACAAAAATCACTCTGTAATTAAATATGTTCATATTTAGTGTTCATGGATTTATTCACAGTATATCTGACCAGGGCTAGAATTTACAGAATTCCTATGCATACTTATGCAAGTGTACATGGACATTTTAAAAATCCCTCCCACAGCTGAAGAAGAAACAGAACAGAAATAACTGGATTCCAACCTAGTAAAATGCCTCAGGTAAAATGCTACTGTTTTAGGTATAGAGTGTCCTCAGTTCACTGATACCTAAAACACATGGTATGCTAGTAAAAAACAACAACAAACTTCATCTAGCTGACAAGTCTAAGACATGCTACTTCCTTGTCTTCTTCCCACTGTACCTCATGCATGCAAAGGGCAGAAATTTCTTGGAGATGCTCCTTCTCACCAAAAAGCTATCTGCTTTAATAGGAGTTAGACATGTTTTTCCCATTCATTCACTGCAATCAGAAGGATACTATTTGATTGTTTAATGTTAATGTAGATTTGGAGGCCATAAGCACAGGCACATAAGCACAGGCTTTTCATGTAAGAAAACACGTAACATAGCTGAGATTTCTAGGCATCGAACTAACACAAAAAGCAAGTCTGTTCAAAACTGCCTGATGTAACAATAGAAGGCTAAAAAAAAAAGTAAGCATACACACACACAGGCATTTTTAACTTGTTTTCTGACCTGCTGAAAACACACCAGCAGCATGTTGCCTAGCACTAATGATCTTTGAAGTGGTATGTCTTAAGAAGATAGTAAACGTGCTACATTCTGAGAGGAAGTTTCTTTACCAGAAATCTAGACCCTAATGCATGTCAATAGAAATATCCTCAAATGCCTAGGTTCACACAGTTAGAACAAACAAACAAAAGACAAACAAACTTTAACAAAAATAACCTTTGTGTGCTAAACACAGAACTCCTGGAATTTATTAACCTATTACTTATCAGAATGAGGAAGCACAAGAAAAAAAGCTGTCAAGTCCAAGAGCTCTCTTTGCCATTACTTTAGGTTACTTTTACTGGACTCTTGTATACTAGGTAGCATTACTACAAACCTGCAATACCATTTTAGTATTTCTCTTTAGTATTTTTGAAGGTCAGCTGGTTAGCTTCCATAACAACATATTAGGTGTAAATGGAACCATAACTTTCAGTGGAAGCATGCATGGTATTGTCAAAATAGAAATCATATAAAAAGTTCAACATAAAAATCAGAATCTGAATCCTCCAACACATCCATCATGAACTAGAGGAAGATAACAGTGTACTACTTTTTAAATTAGAAATAACATCCTAAGTCCTTAACTAAGTGTTTAAAGCTTCATAAAGCTAAAGCCTGAAAAGAAAGAAAAACTACTTTCACCAAACCACTACAAAAAGGTGTCCTATGGGTATAGTCAACTAAATACAATTTTCTACAACATAGATAAAATGTAAGAAAATTACCAGAATTTAAGTTTAGAGTTGTTTGTCTGTATATCAGATTAATCAAACTTCGTACATTATTCAGTTTGTTAACATTAAGTTCTTGTAAGGGGAAGTTCATATAAGTATCTATATTGATATTAAACATAAAACATAAACAGAAGCTTAAAATGTAAGCTTTCTCTTACTTCTACTTGCTGTCTACATTCACTACATCCAAAGAAGTTTACTTATGTAAAGATCTTATTGTAATACAGCTAATTAATGGGGTCGTATAGCAATGATGATGCAGAATATAATCAAAACTTTAGAAGGCATGTCATATTATCATAAGATAATTCAGCACAAAGTTGTAGAATCTGCATTAACTCCACAAGGACATTTGAGCCTTAACTGAATTATTTCCAGGAAACTAGATACTGAATATTGATAAAATGTTTTTATAGAAAAGCATTTGAAGCAATGCATGAGTAAATAAACCTCCAAATACTTAATTTTTTTCAGAAATTCAGTGGTAGCATAAACACTTGACTACAAAGCTTTAAATCTTTCCTTAATAGTAAATAATAATACTAATTTGGAATAATAAATGAATTATTATTAGAAAATATATATTTATTTATTTCTACAGACCAATGGTAGCAGACAGATGTGATTTCCTGACTAAAATAGACACAAAACAAACATATTACATCCAAAGTATGAGGTAAAAATTAGAGGTAGCTGGACATGTTCTTTCTGAAGAAAAAAAAATGGAAAAAAAAATAGAGACTAACAGTTTGAAAGGAATGACAAATTTAAGAGTGTGCGAGTAGGCATATTATTATTTTTGAGAGGCAACGTTAACTAAGTTTTACAACAGAACTAGAAAAGAAACAAACAGACTCACTCTGTTTTCTAATTAAATTCTTTTGTCTGCAGAAGAAAGCAACTATTTCTCAATTCATTACCACCAGTACATGGCCTGCTGTCAGAAGTGGATGTGTTTTAGACCAACACAACGGAGTGAGACCTATAGAAGCTATTTTGTCTGGCAATTCTGAACAGAAACAACACTTCATCAAGATTTCGAATCACAAGTTTAACCTAATGAATGAAAGTTACAGGTAGGATCAATAAATCATGCAAAAAGGAAGCTGAAATTCAGTTATAAGTAATTTGCTTTCCCCAGGGAAGGAGATAAGAAGCTGTCTCCACAAGTTAGAAGGTCACTTATAAGATTGATAGAAAACAGATACAGAATCTTTCTGACTTCACATTAAAGAAGATCAGAATAAAGGTTTTAAAACATAGTGTTGTGACTTTATACCTGAAAAATAATACCTAACAATTTTCATTAAAAAATTAAAGTAACTACAGTTAAATTAGTATGGAGCACTGTTAAATTAATCTAAGCTAATGAAATTGTTAGCATTGCCACAATGAAGTAAATGGGAGATGAAGCAGAGACCATTAATGTTTACACAAGGACAAGCAAGTGTGGAAAAAAAAAAAAGTCTAGGACATTAACTCTTGAGGCAGAAATCTGGCAATAGTATGACAGCACCCCACCTCCCCACTTCACCATCCAGTAGTTTAGTTTGCAAAGAACCTAAAGATCTCTACCATTTCTGTGCTTTCATAACACTGCTCCTGACACATAGCTCAGAATTCAGTAACCAGTCCCATAGGAGCCAGCAGGGAAGTACATTTGCTCCATTACGCAGACAAAAACAGCTACAACCATTTTCCATCACCTTCCCATCTACTCTAGCTATTCCCTCTCCTACTTTTATGTAACTTCTTCAAGAAGAATTAATTTCAGACGCTGCAAAACCCACTTTGAAGCTACTTAATTTGCAGGTAGGCTGAAGGAAGCAGCATCCTGCTGGTGG
This sequence comes from Aythya marila, assembly GCF_965140915.1. Classification (NCBI taxonomy): domain Eukaryota; kingdom Metazoa; phylum Chordata; class Aves; order Anseriformes; family Anatidae; genus Aythya; species Aythya marila. The sequence continues at coordinate 154,648,252 of NC_139042.1, forward strand.
TGGAAACCATCTGAGAAGAGGCTCTTACCAAAGCAGTAACATCAGGCCTACTTCCTCACAAAAACAAGGCAGCAGTCTACACCCAGTTAGCCCACTATGTTGTCCACTGCACACAGCTTCATGCCTTGTTTCTAACCGGCTGTTTTCTGCTGGCCAGTTGGTTACCACTGCCTTCCATGACACCAGGGCCACTCAGGTGTAATTAGCCAGCCTTAGGCTTCATCATGTTTCAAGAATATGCACACATTAAGTGTTTGCTGGATGTAAGAACGCTGTTTTCTGTAAATAAATAAATAAATAAAAAAGAACCTGTGATTTCATTTTAAATAAGTTTCTAATGTTGGTTCTTTAGTCTATCATCAGCCATTTTTTAATGAACATTGGTTAATTAATACTTGATGACCTTTGCATACATTGATTTTGTCATGCAATGAACTTTCAAACCAAAACATATCAAGATATCAACATTTTTAGCTGGGATCATGTCTATATACTACGTGCCAGAAACACCTTTTTATTTTTTATTTTTTATTGTTTTTAATTATTTCTTTCTTTTAATGAACATTTAGATATGTATAATTTAAAGCTACCTGGAGGTAGCTGTGTCACACAGCTGTTAATGTAGTTTCAAAGCAATAAATCAACAATCTGAGGAAGAAAAGCACACAATAAGGTTGAGATACAAATCAGGTAATGTTATATATCCCTCTGATAATTTCTTGATTGTCAGCTGCACTCAGTTTTAAAATGAGTAAAAAGTATCAAACGATAAACTTTTTTACTTCCCCCAAAAGCCAAGATAATATCATAAAATTATCTTATAAAAGAATTATCACCAATTACTTAACTTGTAAAATACTTCATTCTAAACTAGACAATTTTGTGCCTCAGGATTAGGTCACGTTCTCAGTCCACAAACAAACAACAGGAGGCTGAGCACTTCATACCATTTCTATTTATATATAGACCCACAGGATTTGCTTTAAGCATACCTGAAGCACAGGGGGATGACAGGAGAAAGGTTTGTGCGTGAGGCGGGCTCTACCACTTCCCTGTCCTCACACTGTTGTAAAAATATGCTCTAAGGAGAGAAGCTTTATTTTCTTAATACTGATACATAATTTATAACAGGAAAACAAAAAGAGCAGAATAGGGAACCATTTGCATGCAGAGTACCATTGTAATGCATTAATAAATTCAGGGCTCTGAAAACAAACTGGTGACAAAACAACAGCAGAAAGAACTACTGATCCACAAAGGAACCATTTTGCTCATTAGATTTTTTTTCTTTTTACTATTTTTGTTTTGCAGTGTTTTAAGGGATGTCTTTATGTATCAGTGTGACTTCCTTACAGTTTTCTTGCTACCTTCACTGTCTACCCCTGTGGGCTTTCTCATACCTATTCTGCTTCACAGCACAACAACTGAATGCTTGACTTTGTGCCAAGTATGATTACTGATAGACCTTACTTTTCTAAATCTCTCTTTCTACAGAAGCCTTACATAGCCTTTTAGAACAACCTACTTTTTTTTTTTTTTTTTTTTTAAATGCAAGACTTCAGAGTTCAATTTTTTATGAATTTAAGCAGATGAAGAAACATCACAAAACATTTAGGAAAGAAGTTCGGATTCATTTTCCTACCCACAATGTATCACCATAAATAATCAAAAGAATGGTTGCATGGCTATCCTGATTTTAACTCATGTAGTTGCTAAGTTACTAGTTGCATTTTATCATTACATATAGTTTTACATGAAATTCTTTTTAACTATTTGTATTATAAGAGTTCTTTTTTTCCCATTACATTCAAGATTGACAATATTTCTTTTATTCACATGCAGCTTAATGCTCCCATTCAAATTACACACAAAACCCCCAAACATTAATATTTTTCATGAATATGCAATATTAATATGCAGTCTAAATGTTATGGTTATCTGACTTCTCTACTTTTTATCTTTTTCATTATTATCAAGGTCTACCGTACTACAGGATCCGCTCTACATTCAGAGTTTCTAATGAAAAAGAAAATGTATTTCATATTGCGTATTTCACCATCAGCTGCAAACTTAATTTGTTGCTTCAAAACAGACGTCCTTCAGTTGTAGGCTTTATTTTTTATTTTTTTTATTTTTTTTTCAGTACTTGAGAATGCATGATGTCATACTCCTTCCTGTCGTTTTTAAGTAAATTGCATTGCAACAAGTGTTCTTTACCAGCATGGCCAGTTTACAACACTTGACGTAACCTTATATTATTTCTCCTACCACTTCTCCAATATTTTGCAGCAATAAGCTTCTAACTCTTACTGCAAGAAGCTTTAGAAGAGATAAAATTTTCCTTTCCAATAGGAAGCCCCTTAAATTCAAAAAATTAGAAATCTATCAAATTCCCTGATGATTTTTCTTTTTACCATATCATCAATGATGAATTATTATTAAGCACAGGCACAAAATCTTATTTAATGTCCAACTTAGTCTTATCTCAACTTGTACATCTTGTAGGAAACTAGTAAGTCTAGTACTAGAGCAAAAATGTTATCCCTGTATCAGTTTTTACATATTTATATGAATATTTATTTATCCAATAAATTATTTTTTGCTGTCACAAACATCCTTTCAGAATCCAAAATACAGATAACTTCAATGGGTTTGAAAATGGAAGGTAGGTTATAAATGGACTACCAATTTTGAAAGAGAAAAATCAAAAAATCAAAATTCTTAAAAGATTTTTGGATACCTATTTTACATCAGCATGATACACCATCTGACCTAGCGAATTCAGTTTCTCATCTTAGTCAAGATAAAAATCTACTATAGATGCCATTTCAAGCATTTATTCTCCAGTCTTCTGGTTGTCTTTGGTGACAACATCCAGCCTTCAGGAATCTCATAATGTGTTTTGTAAGTTAGATGATCACTTCACATTCTACACCCCTCAACTCACAGTAGTCCTGAGCCTCAGTCTATACTTCAAAAACTTCTTAGAAAAACACTGCCTCACCACAGCTCTATACTGTAACTGTATTGCTGCCACTATGTCTCTGCCAACTGTACATGTTTACATTATGAGAAGCACCTATATACTTCTGATACAGAGTTCTCCCTTTAATCAGAGGGAGGACTTACTGAAGACTTGGTCATCGGTGATGTCAGTGATGATCTAGACTAAGCTTTTTTGTTGTTGTTTTATTTTTTCTTTCTTTTTATCTTATTTCATGTTAATATTAGTACAAACCCACAAAATCAGGAAAGCAAATTTAGAGAAGGCTACTCCTAAAAGTTAGTTTTGGTTTACATGCAACTGCATTCCTTTACTGAGGCTGGTCACAGAATAAGTGTTTTACATTATAAACCAGGTCATGATTACACATTACAAAAGACCAACTTTCTTTTGAAATAAATCCACTCAGAAGAAAGATAACACAGTGCAAAATTATATGTATTTGCATAACTCTGCCTAGAGGAGATGAACAATAAGCATAATGTACTGTGCACTTTCCATGACCTCTCTTATCCACAGTTCAACATCAGTTTTGAGCAGTCCAACAACGCAAAAAATACATATATTCTCAATGAATTATATTCTGTTGGCCAGTCTGTAGACAATAAAAAAATAACATATGGTTCTCTAGAGACCTAAATTTTATACCAGGTTTGTACTTTCTAGCATTCAAGCAATGAAACAAAATTACAGGTTTTTAATTTCCCCCAAATTAGGCAACGACTAGATGAGAATCAAGGCTACTTTTGCAAGAACTTGCAGTGGTGTGCGGTGTAGGCTGTTGGCTGCAGGGGCTGCAGCTCCTAGCTACTCTGAGCTAATTACTGGCACAGCAAGGAGCATTTAACCAGTGGATATGAAAGCTGAGGTACAGGGAACACAGAGGAAGGCTGGAAGTTTAGCAGTATACCTCTTTGAGGAATCAAAGGCAGTTGGGCAAAATACACCTTTAAGGATCTGGGCCATTTTTTCAAGTCACTGAAACTAATAGGGATGCTGCAGATGCCCCCAAAGAATGAGGACAATCTGTCCCACCAGGACACAAAGTTGCCCTACTGATGCACACCCACCCATCTGACTGCTGTTATGTGGAGCAGTGATGACTATATCAGCGTACTAACTAGGTTAATCACCCAGCCTCTCAAGTGATTTAACCTATACCTGTTTTCCAATTTATATTTGGAAGCTGACAATGAATGGAGTATGAACTACCTACTGTGTTAAAAGTATATTAACAGCATCACAGAATTTATTTAACACTCTTCTTGAAATTATTCAGAATTGCATAGCTATTAAAATGCATGAGATTACCATGTAATAGCATTCTGTACCTTTGCAACTTAAATTAGCCAGACAGTCTTTATAAATATAATCATTGAGCTCCTAATGATTTTTTTAAATTAATTTCCAGAAGTAACACTTTTATAATTAGGACTGTCACATTAAGGTTTTACCCCACCAAACTAAAATATGGACTGAAGGAAGGGCACTAGAGACGATTTTCTTCTTTCTTACTAAATGAAGTGTCCTTTTTTTCTGCATGTTAGACAACCACTAAAATCATGATGTAACAAAGACTGAAAAATTATATGTGGTTTATCAACCTAAGCACATTATATCCCTTCAGTCAAATCATTACAAGAAGTCTCTCTGTAATAATTAGAGGAACACCTTCAGATCATTAAGCTCTAAACCACTAGCTAAGATTATCTGTGACCAAATTCACTATTCCACATGAAAGAATTTCAAGACTCATTTTAGTTGAAAAGTATTTTTGTTTTGAAAGCTCAACGAGAATTGTCATCTCTAACAAACCGCAACTATAACCTAATTGGGTATTGATAAAAAATCCCAATAATTTATACTGTTTTGTCACTCAGGCGCATATAATTGGACTCATCAGCTTCCTATTAGCACTGTGAAAAAAGGCAGTCAAATGATTTTTAAATCTCTGGATGACAGAATTTAAGATCTGTTAAATTTTTTAGCATGTTTTCTAACTGTGATCCCCAACAGCTCCGATTCTTCTTCACACTACTGCTTTACCAGCTGTTTGAAGACTGCTGAAGACACATCGGCTGAACAGAGCTTACCATGGGGCTACAACCCACAAAATCACAGCTTTTGAATATAATCGTCAATGCAGAAGTTGGACATAAAAATTCCTTCTGAATTATGTATTTCAAATTTAGGGGTAAATGCACAAAATATAAATTTATCACAGAGCATAAGCCATTAGTATCTGCAAAATACAGAGTTCTTCATATTTCACTAGATATTTGCAATCTTCCATTGCCTAGTGCCAGTAGCAGAATCTTATTTTTTCATAAGATCACCAGATCGCAATACTGTCAAACCCACCCTGGAAAAATACCCTGTCCTTTCTGTGAATTACAGTCTATCATTTAAAGATTCAAGAAGAGTACTGTGTGCAGTTTTTGGTGCTACAGTACAAGAAGGACATAAAACTATTAGAGAGCATCCAACGAAGATGGTGATGGGTCCAGAGGGGAAGATGTATGAGGTCACTTGGTTTGTTCAGAGAAGATGAAGGAGATGGAAGGGAGGCCTCGTGGCAGCCTGCAGTTCCCTCACAGGGGAGCAGAGGGGCAGGCACTGAGCTCTGCTCTCTGGGGACAACGACAGGATCTGAGGGAACAGCACGGAGCTGGGACAGGGGAGGGTCAGGATGGGGGTTAGGGAAAGGGTCTGCACCAAGAGGGTGGTTGGGCACTGGGACAGGCTCCCCAGTGCAGTGGTCACGGCACCAAGCCTGCTGGAGTTCAAGTAGTGTTTAAACAATGCTCTTAGACACATGGTCCAATTTTTGGGTGGTGGTCCTGTGTGAAGCCAGGAGCTGGACTCAATGATCCTTGTGAGTCCATTCCCCCACGGGATATTCTATGATTCCATGATTTAATTTTTTGTTATTAAAGGTACTGTTTGTAGATTTTTCTCTGTTTCTCTCTTGTTCTTCCTTGGGAGCTCAATAATCAGGAACCCCAGCTCTGTCCCTGCCCACCCCCAAAGCTCCCCGCCCTGCCCCAGGCCCAGGACCCCTCATCACCCCTGAGGCCAGCAGGTCCTGCCCCAGCCAGACTGCAGCAGGGCCAGGCTCAGGTCCCCACAGCCCAGGAATGGGCTTTGCTCAGCCCATAATGTAGAATAAAAAATATTATTTTAATGCCACAGAGGGAAAAATGTGAAAAATTGAAAGCTCATCTTATACTTTATGCATTGCTTTTGAGTACTTGGTGAAATACCATAGAAATTTGGCAAGATTGTGTATCAGTAAAATGAATTTGCATGTTAAATACACCCATTTAATGCAAATTGTTTTCCTGCACAGCTTTGCATTAACCAATTCTTCTAAAGTTTTGTGATTTAGTAGTTATTCAACTGTATCTTCATATCATATCACTGTGACTTTATTGATTTAAAGCAGCTAGAAACTATACACACCTCAACTGAAAACCACATGAAGGTCAGAAAAGACTTTCAACTGTCCCATTGCCCAAATATAGTCCAAAACTAGCAGAAAATTAACAAACACCTAAATAGAACAGATAAAAGATATAAAAAGAAAATACTGTTGTAAGACACCTTCAGCATATGAGGTACTTATCTGAGAAAGCTCAAAAAGAAGAAAACCTGAAATGTACCCACACATATGGAGGGGACACTACAAAGATGTATTTGGCTCTACCATACACAATTACATAACGTGGAACGGTGGTAGTGACTGAACCTGTATTTACAAGAAATAGGAATTACATGCTGTACAGATTTTCCTGTGGTTATAAAGAGGGATTTAACGTGTGTATTAAAATATAAACTGAAATTGTTTCATTAATATATATTAATAAAAGATATATAGCTTCATTCCTCGAGAATCACTCACAAGTATTAATATTTACCACAAAACTTCATGTTCCAAAATTTTTTGTACATCTTTCAAAATATTTAGCTTTGCCATGAACCAACCAAAGAATCAACTAAATACAAATCTTGCTTTGGGAGCAGTCTCATGAGTAGTATCCACAACCTAAAACATTCAGTGTTCATTTGCCTATGGCATAAATAGGAAATTTCAGCTTTGTTTAAAGCCAACCAAAATTGGCATTAAACATCGCCAGTTTTACACAGTTTATTTTTCTGAATTCATTAACACTAGTTTGTGTCCTGTCCCTTCTTTTCAAAAGTAATTTAAAAGCTTTATCATGACAGGTTTGTTGGTAACACGTTGCTCGTAGGTTTGAGCACAAAAAGGTATTTAAAATTGATATAGGAATCTATTTAATTCAGATATGGGAGTCTATTCAAAAAGTCAGTTCAGTTTTTATTTGTTAGTACAGCCACAAGCCTATATTAACAGTTTTCCTTTAGCAGTTTCATCTGGTTTCATCTGGGACTGAGTTAATTTTTTTCTCGGTAGCTGGTATGGTGATGTGTTTTGGATTTAGGATGAGAACAACAGTGATAACATACCAATGCTTTAGTTGTTGCAAAGCAGTACTTAAACTAAGTCAAGGACTTTTTAGTTTCTCATGCTGCCCTGCAAGTGAGGAGGCTGGGGGTGCACCAGGAGCTGGGAGGTTACAAAGCCAGGACAGCTGGTCCAGACTGGCCAGAGGGATGTCCCATATACATGACTGTATAGTGTCATGTTAAACAATTAATATGGGGTGGCTGGCCCCATATTACTCCAATTGCTCCTCAGTCCTTTTGCAGAAATGCAAATTAACATTCTCTCTCTCTCTCTTTTTTTTTTTTTTTTTTTTCCTGAAAGTAAGCAGAGAAGTGAGATCTGTTTGTTCAAGACAGTAAAGAGCTATTTTCTCTAGAAGACAGATAATCAAATGAAAAATGTGGTTGTTTCAGGGGCAGTCCTACCATGAAACAGATTGTAATCTTTAAAAAATATTTAAGTAAACTGCTCTGTAGAAATATCACGTTTTCATTTCCTTAACATTTTAAATTTTACCCCAGCACAGAATACTGAAAAAGTATGAAACATTGTTAAATTAAACTTCATGTTAGACTTTGAGATGTAAATTGGCAACCTGCTTCAATTAGTTAGAAACTGAACTCTACAAAAATGCCATAAGGCAAGAATTTAAAGTAGAGAACATCTTATGTGTTATTCCCAATGTACTCCAACTGCTTTGCTGAAGTTGCAAACCTTTCAGCTCTAGTCTGTTCTCCTTCCTTCCTCTCCACGTGCTCAGCAATGATGAGTACCTCATACAGTTTCTACATGAGAAATACAACAGTCAGTTCCTGCTATGCCCAAAATATAGAAGGAACTGCAAGGTGTTACTTTAGTTCACTGAACTACAGGTTTATAGAATGCAGGAAAATGAGCTTCAAACAATCTCTAACCAGAGCTTAATAATAAATGCCCCTATGCAGCTGCAGAAAGGCCACTTGCCTCTGAAGTCCTGAACAGAATGTTAATTAAATTTCCAAGCCAAAAGGTTTACATATGTCACGCTAGTCATAGAAAAGACTTTCTGATAAAATTTGACTCAAAAAGTAAGACACTAATGTCAAATGCTGTGTATTAATTATTTTTGGAGACAGACGGTTAGGAGATTAGACTGTTTACATGAGATGGTAGAAGGCAGAAAGCTCCTTAAATAATACACCAACAGTTTCTTAAATAAACCAGCTGCAAAATAGTTAACTACTGAAAATTTATATGGGCATGCTGAGTTCAATAAAAAATCAGAGAAGAAACACCTGATTTCAAACCAAAACCCCAATTTTTCTTTACATGGGACTAATTAAATTGAAGCATGCCTCCCTGATTTCCAGGTACGTTTGGAAATTACTAAGATCAAACCACACCATATTATTTTCTTTGTTGTTGTTTTCGTTTTCTTCTTTAAGCTATGAACAGAGGCAATGCACTCCACCCCTGAATAATGGTAAGTAAAGTTGGCAGCAATATGTTTGACCAGGAAGTATTTTTCAGGAAGAACAGTAACAAGAGACAGAATTGTAGCTGAAGGCAAAATAACCACCATTTGGTCTTTTATCAGCACAGAAGACAAATGTACAGGTTGCTGTTTCATGAAGGTGTAAAAACTTCTATCTATTTTATGTGACATAAAAAAAAAACAATAAGATGCACATATGTGGCATATCCTTCTGAAGTAACCATTAACAAAAGTGGCATGTGAATGGCTGGGCATGGTCCTGGCTACTCTTCTTCCTGAGATTAATTTATTTACATAAGTAAGAATAATGCAGTGAAATATATAATGGTAAGTAATAGAACATACTCATACTGATTTCACTGCTTTAAAATTGAAGTTTAGCAGTGACATGCTAAATGTTTAAATGTCACTTCTAATAAACTATTTATACCTTCTATAAGATTGGTTTGTTGGGTTTTCTTTGTGTGTGATTTCTTTGATAACAAAACAGAACCAAAACCTTTCTTTTCAGCTGCAATGTTTAATTACAGATGAAAGTATTATTTTTCTTTTCACATAGGCAAATCAAAACAGATGATTACTTCTGAATGAAAATATAACCATTTAATTGAGTGTTCAAAGATTTTTGAACACCTGTTAAAAAAAAAAAAAATAGTCGACTTCTTCAGTGTTAGATTTTTTTCTTAACATAAACAATACCACAGACATGACATTCTCTGAAAAATAACTTTGGCTGTCAAAAAACGAATTTTTAGTGAGTAATTTCTTCCTTTTTTTTTTTTTTTTGCTTTTTGTTTTCCTATAAGCTAGTTTTTCATAGATGAATTTATATTAAATGGTTCTAAAATATTCTAAAACTGTGGACATGCAGACTGAAAATATTGGAAATTGTTTCTCTTTCATGGAAAATCCAAACTATATTGATTTTCAAAATAATATTTTAGATAATAAACATTATAGTGAATGATTATGTGATTAGATTCATTTTGAAAATTATTTTTTGAATGAAATTCAGTAGAAAATTGTGTGCAGGAGCAATTGCATTATTGAAATTTTCAGAAATTCTCAGTTAATTGAATGTGTATTATTACTACAAGAATGTAGTGGCAATGGCAGCAATGCCAGCCACTAGCAATGGCACCTTATCTGGGACTGGGCTTCTGCAGCCATCGACATTTTCTCCATGAAAATAAGCAGAAGAACTGGTATCAAAAACAAGGTGTAGAACATTTCTGGGAAAAAAAAAGGCCAGCGTAGATGTAGGGGAAAGGAACCTTAGTCTCCAAAAATAGTGTAAATAAATACCAATACTGATTTGCACTACTATAAATTAGAAGAATATCAAAGGATACTAAGGATACGCCATGATAAAATTACATAACTTATCCTACTGCATTACAGAGTACCCTGTCAGAAAAACAAATATATTACTAATCTGTGGCATGTTGAGACTATTCCCTTTCAAACAAGATATGTCACAAGCCTTTTAAAATTCTGTTAGTGTACAACTCTCTGTGTGAATATTCTAACAATTTCTCCTGTGACTTCGACTTGTGTCACGGCCTGTCATACATAGCACACTATATACTCATAAAATAACTCACTTTTGGAGGACAATGTACAATAAACATGAGTCACTACTGACTCATGGGAAAAGTGGAGGTAGGTAGGTTATGTTCTAAGCAGAAATGACAACAGAACAATTTTGCAAGGACACTGTATAATATACTTTTGCACTTTTCAAAAGTTAAGTCATTAAAAGAACTCAACTCTTATCTTGTATTCAGTTGCATCTATACCTGAGTATTTTTCCTTCTTACTTGGAGAAAACACTTCAGCTGATGAGACCACTAAATTTAACTTGCTACTGGACTTGGTCACATCGGTTCTCAAATGTTTGTGTTCACCTGGATCCGTAGCTTGTAGTTAATTAATATTATGTATACATTCTTTGATTTATGTAATTGCTTGCATGTGCATAAGCACATTCATGTACAAGACTGGTATGATTACAAATACCAAAATATATTTATTCTTGTTGAAAAAGAGCTATCAAGGCTGCTTTTATATATCATTTAGGCTTTTGTGAAGTGAGACACCAGTTACTGCGTAGAAAAATATGAGTTAAAAAGTTAACATTATTAAGAATTCAATCAATATCAGCACAAGTAATAGTAGGAAGTTAAAAAAGAATAGCAAAATGCAGTTCTATTAAATTTAAACCAAAGGATATAAATTTGAGATTTTTTCATCCCCAAAGCATAATTTCTGTGCTGTAGCAAAAGAAAATGCAGTGACTGAAAACTTCATAGTTTTAGTCAACAATATAATTGGTGTTATGCTGTAATATACATCTTATTTAAAACAAGAACAGGGTACATAAATGGGCAAAATGTCCATAAATGGGCAAGTGGTATTTTTTTTTAAATAGAACATGATGCTATGATTTATTTATTTATTTATTTATTTATTTTTAATTTTACATGAGCTAAGAAGTGACTGGTGCATTTTTGGAACGCAAACACATTACTTCTATTTTAGGAGCAGAATACAAGCTGAAATTGAAGTTGAAAACCTGCCCTCAGCTGCAACTGAAGTCTGGGAAAGGGCGCTGCAGATCTCCGAGGCCTTCTCATGAGGCCTTTGCTGCTGATCGTTGCTGGAGAAAGGACACGGTGAAACACAACTTCGATCTCCCTGGTTCTTACATTCTAGAAATAGCACAGGATTTTTGCTCAGCTGAGAAAGTAATAAATGCTTACTCTGGATCAGAGAAATGTTTACAAGCTTGAAAGCTTTGCAGCTGCAGCACAAAAGGAAAAAAAGAAGTATGTGTTATCTTGCTGCAGTTTATGCTCACGTTAAATCATTAGTGCAATGCTACGTTTCTTTGGGAGCAGCTGGTGTATGTACGCCATAGAAACAAACACTGTGGGGTTATAAGCTTGACAACACTTGCCTATATGTTATGCCTGAGGTCATTCTCCCACCTCTGGAAAAACAAAACAAAGTACTGTAAAGGTAAACCGTCTCTTAATGTATCAACCTAGTAAACTTCTGCTTTACATTCAGTTCAGTGCCATATGACTTCACATAAAGAACTTCTCAATTTGTTTAAATAAAGATTGAAAAATACAATTATTTTTTTCTTATCTAGTTGGCATCTTCAAAACACATCTAAAAACATCTATGTTTCTTTCTTAAACTATGACTAAAAGAAACATTGTTTTGTGGCTTAAGAGGATTATTGTCATTGTCATTATCACCAAGCAAATTAGGTAAGAAAATTACTCTGGAAAACAAAGATCATGCTGAAGGACTCAAAACTGTCCTTAATTAGAATAAACAGCATTTCAGATGCTTCATGTCTATCTGCTACTGTTCTTCTAAGAAAGAATGTCTATTTTATTTTATTCTGTCCAGAACAAAAATGATTCTTCTCACTTTTCTTACTGTAATATCTGACAACACAAATAATGATCAGCAACAAAAACATCTTTTTCTGTATCTTCTATCATAGATCAAAACATTGATTTTTTGTTACCTTAAATTGTTACTGATCTTTTTGCATTCTTACCTATCATAGGTCTGTAACATGAACATAAAGCACAAAATTATCAAGGATGTATTCAAACAGAAATTAACTGTTTGTACATTTTTCTGATTCAAGCATGTCTAGGTTATAAAGAATTCTAACCAGAGGAAACTGATGTTAGAAACATATCATCCTATTTTTAGTGGCAAATGTACGCATGTTAGCAAGTCTGATTCAGGTTATTTGAGTTCTTATGTAACCATTTGTTACGGAAGTCAGATTATCAACTTTCAGACTTAAATGTATGTTCACAAATAATCTTCACTGATCCTTATAAAGTATGCAGAAGTTTCTATTTGTATGGAAATAAAACCAACATCTGCCCATGCACAGTACTATCTCTTGAAGACTTAGAGAATTTATAAATGCATAGACATATTCAATTTTGTGAAAAAAATTTTCTTCTGGAAAACATTTTTTGAACAATTTACTTATTTCAGAAAACAATACCACCTCAAATCCCTCCGTACCATCCAAATGTTGAGTCTCTGTATCAAATCTATAAAATATACATGAGATATTATTAAACTATTCACTGTATGATAGTAATGGCATGACACAGCTGTGGGCAGAGGTAGTAAGAGCTGACACTGAAGATTGATCACCTGGGCTACACAAAATAAACACACATTTCTTTCTTAACCAGTTAAATTCGAATTATAACTGAGACCCTAAGTAGAGGTAGATGGAAAGGAAATTGACCCACAGAACCTAGTTAAATATTCAAGAAAACAGGAGAAAGGAGAAATGGAACAGGTCAATTGTTCCATTGTATATTTCAATTGTATACAGAGTCAGAATTTTTAATATTTGTTGGCTAACAAAGTTTGTGTTAGCTTATGTCAGACACAAACCACAACTCAAATAATAGTAAGATATCTGGATTTGATATGAATGTCTACAAATTAGTGAACAACAAGAAATACTCTATCTTAAAGTATCCTGTTGTTGCTGGAATGCTTCTCATATCAAGATTTTACTGCTAGTGACAAATGAATTGAATAGGCACAACGAAATCTATGTAGTATCCAGTCTTTGAAAAGTCTGAAAAGAAGTAGTGTCCTCTAGACTTTTTTTGACCAAAGATGTATACCAATGTGCTTATTCACCAATTACATGAGGTAGTATTCATTTTTCACCTTTTAGAAAAGAAAACAATGCAAATTTATTCAGCATTTTCTTGGGTGCTCATTCTTTCAATTTTTAATTCAGGATTTCATATCAATAAGCAAAGGAAGTACAAACAAAGGAATGACAAACTTAGTGTAAGAATATAATCTCCAAACTCCATCTATAAAAATATAATCTCCAAATTCCATCTCCAAAACATATTATTCCACATGGCATTTTTACTCATTAAAACCAAAGAAAAAATAATTACTTTTTTTTGGGTGGGAGATCAGAAAATGTATTTTCTGAATGTAAAATTTGTCTTGGAGTGTTCAATGTTTATACAATATTTGTCATTGTAACAGCAAAAAATAAAAAAATCAGAATTTTGCACTTCAGAGTCAAGTACTCTCATGAGCTTTGCTTTGACAATATGAATGGCAAGGAAGACTTTTGATGTGGCTACAGTCCAAATAATCATATTTGCTCAAATAGGAAAGCTAAAAACTAATGATCACAAATGTTTTTTCCCAACCAAAATGTCTTCTAGGCATAATATACCATCATATTCCTTCCCCAACTCTATAGTGTATTCGTTAAAACACTGTCCAAAGAACCCCAGAAGTAACTAGAAGCATTTCAAGCAGCACTGCATTCTCATACACATGCCCTGCCTTCTGAATAAACCCATGAAAATGAAGTGTGTGGGCTATTCAGGCAGAAGATCATGTTCCATAAGAATCACAGGCACAAAGGTTGTTCCAAGAGAGGGGCTGAATTTCTGTTTATAAAACCACTGGGTTGTTTATTGTGTATTTTACTTGTTTAAATATGCAATGCAATTATTTGTTAATCGATGTAATTTCAGTGCCAAACAGGTAGTGCAAAAATTATGAGATTTGTAGCCTCTCTGCCCCTTTGCTCTGCTTGCTCATTAACTACTTGCTCTTTAAGAACTAGTTCTATCTAGCATATAGAAATACTAGATCATTACTAGTAGAACTAGTAAGTGGGAAACTTTCATACTGACTTCAATGAACTCTGGCCTAGGGCTTTATATCCTGTGTAGATTGTCTTTCACTCTACCCTTTTCATTGAGTTCTACCACTTTGATATAGAAATATAGTTTATGTATTTCTTTATTACCTATTCATCATTACCTCTTCCCTTTATCATCAGTCATTAGCAGTTGTAAAGCCCAGTTGTTTCATGGCTTCTCATTATTTTCACTTTTTTCACTTTTTTTTTAGTCTCATAGGTTTTCACTAACTTTCAGCTTAGTTCCTAGCTGAAAGTACTATGTAATGAGCATTGCTTAAATTCCTTTTCAATGGTCCCTTCTGTGTAGAACCTCACAAAAAAATAGCCTATATGGGAAAAAAAAATAAAAATCTGTAATTCTGGTTACTTTATAATTTCAAATAAACCAGCCTCCAACAGGGGATCTTATGGGAGGTCTCCAAGTATTATTTAATATTATCTACCTGTTTTTGATAGATGATTAACTGTCTTAACAAATTGCCTGTCAGAGTATTGCTATTTTTTTACAACTCATGACTGCTAAAATATGCAGAAAAACACCAAAAATTCAAAAGGAAACCAACATAATCTGATTCCAACTAGGAAAAGAATACCTAAAGGATAAGATATACTCAACAAATGATGATTTGGAACAGATTTTAAATAGACTGTAGAAATGTTATATTAAGTATAGCAAGATTACTGCAGTATATGGCACATAACTTCTATCCGTAGAAATTCAGACACCTGGGGACCACATGAAACATGCACATTCGACAACATAATTTATTTTCTTCAGAGACGCCAGGAAAGCTCCACAGACTTCAGTGAGAGCTAAATTATGTGTACTTTGGAAAAAATCAAGTCTCTAACATCCTCTCATGTTTTTAAGCAAGTATATGTTATTATGGTATGGTATGGTATGGTATGGTATGGTAAGACAGACTGAATGAGATGCTTCCAAAACCTGATTATTAAATATTATGCATTTTCTTTGCTTTTAACGGAGAAATTATTAATGAAGGAATATGTATTTTCAAGAAGCTAAATTTTTGTCCTGCATTTCTGTTCTTCTTGGATGATGTTCTACATCATCTACTTTCAAGGACATGAGCAAAGAGCATCCTATCAGAGCTAAGCTTTATTAAATTGACTTATTTTTTCCTGTTTTTCCTTGATGTGACTATAGCTGTTCATAAAACTACAGTCTATGATTTTTCATGGCAACAGCCATTTATAACTCGGATATATTTATAACTTGGATAACCATCTCTGCTCTATTTTGTTGACCAGAGTCATTTTATTTTTATCTCACATTCAGTCGTGTCTTTATAAGCAGTAAGATAATGAAGCATCAATAGTTAATGTAGCAGTTGATGTACTTGGTTCAAGATAAAATAATTGGTACAGCCATATTTATGAAGCTGATTTAGATTGAAATGGGAGTACATAGTCTTGTTGCAAGCTTCAGGCATTCACCACATGCTCCTCCTCCTCTAATGATTTGTGTTTCTGTCTTTTTTCTTTTATCAACAGCTTTTCCTTCTGCTGGACTGTCACATCAGTCCTCTTCAGTCATCAGGTATTTATTATAAAGCCCACAGTGTTGTTTTTTTGTTTGTTTTGTTTTGTTTTGCTACTGAATATACAGAACTTCATGAGTGCAAGAAAATAAACTCATACTTGAAAAGAATTCAAGTAATTACTCATATGTATGCTTTTACGTATGATGGTGCTCTATTGGGAATATGCTGGCAGTTTCAATAAAAGACGATCTAAAATGGGAGCCAACTAAAGTGTTGACCTACTCATGCTAGAGCCAGACTCTGTTTTGACAGATAATAATAGGTATCATCAACCTAATAAAATTGGTATTCACTACCATGCAAACAAGTTTTATTCACTTTTATGTAGGAAAGAAACAGCCATGGATACATGTTCTTTAAGTAACTCAGGAAGGTAAGAGTTGAATCTTTATTAAATGTTCCTAAGGTTGGCCACAACTAACAGTTCAGCACTGTGTCTCACTTAAACCACTGTAACAATAATGAATCATAGAATCATAGAATCATAGAATATCCCGAGTTGGAAGGGACCCATAAGGATCATCGAGTCCAACTCCAGGCACCACACGTCTACGCCAAAATTCAGACCATTTCGTTTGAATTCCAGAGGCTTCATCTCTCCTTTGTAGACTTAAATCCTGTAACAAAAGGTATTTACCTCAACATTTACTCTACTAGAATTAATTTAATATTTATGTTTAATGGTGCCTCACTGAACTTCTGACACAGAAAGCTCAGAACTTCTACCTCAGATACATGGGATTCTTTTCAAATTATTCTGTAGAAATGTGAGAAAAAGTAATCTTGCAATATAAAGAAAGTTAATGGAAATCTCATAAAAGCTTTTCTTACATGACAAGGTTTTTAGCACTTAAAAAAAATTCTGATTATTCATTCAAATATACAGGATAGCATTGTTAGTCTACTGTATGTTTTTCAGCATAACCAGTGGGAGAAAACGCATAATTCCATCTTCATCACAAGAACATAAGCTATTTTAAGAACAATACTGTGGGTCAATCAACTATTTCTACTCAAACAGCAACACCTGAAATTACTTAACAACTATACAGACTTAAATGAACAATTTTCAGTTATTTAAGAATTAGTGTACTTTTTCTGGTGTGCTATTTTGTAACTATGTCACTATACATGTACATATATTAAACATTAAAAAACACATACACACACAGAAAAGTGAAGGAGGGGCTTGGAATAAGGCCCTACTGACTGTTGCCTTCCTATACGTTTCCTTTCTCTGGCAGTAAAATATTAATTATTTGTCAGTATTGGAAGAAACTGCAAGGCTATCAACAAACTTCTCTAAACAGAATCCTATTAAAGCTTAATATTGATCAAATTACATAAACTGGTTCAATACAACAAGGTCATTACATTTCCCTTTTAGAATTTTCCCTTCTATCTTGCCTCCAGTAAGCATTTCCAAATAAGTGGTGTCTTATTAGATGAAATAAAACCTTAATGACTATCAGTATATTTCTACTGAGGATTTTATTATTGAATTATTGTAACTAACAGTTAGTGTTTAGCTGAAATTTGAGGGGTACTATCAGTGATCAAAGAATTCTACTGGTTATAACCAGAAAGAACATATTTTCAAATAATGCTAATAATAGCATTCATTGAAGAAAAAAGAAAAAAAAATATTTCAGTCACTTCTAGCAACATCTTGAGAAAATTATGCTTAATTAGAACCAGGTATTTAGATATCCACTACAGAGATTCATTGTAATCACAATACACAGAAAGTTGTTGGGAATAAATAATAAATTAAAAAAAAAAAAAGTAGAGTAAGAAACTAGAACCTTTTCCTTTACATATTTCTTATGAAGACAAAAAAAAAGTCCAACTCGAATCCTTTAGTACTGTATGTTTCCCCATGTGTTATAGAGATTCTTGGTAAAGATACTTTAAATAAAATTTAAAGAGGCTAATAGAGAGACAGGCAAGTCAGTCATTCTCCTGTAATATTTAATATTAGGTCTTTGACAAAGTTGTATGTTTTTATTATGTATTTTATGAAATAAAAAAGTATGCCTTTGGTGGTTCTTTATCATTAATATAGTTTGTTGTTAGTGCTGTACAATTTCTCAGAAGAGGATGTTGCCTCAGAAATTGATTAATATTTGTCAGTAGCACACTCTTTATAGGCCTGGATAGCAAGCTCTGCTTTGCAGCGGGTTTGGACACCCTGAGTTCCAGTAGTCCCTCCATAGAATTTATGCTCTATCATCTTTAGCAATGATTAGCGTGTTTAGACTATTGTAGTTACAAGATGTCCATTTGAAATTCACTTTTTCCATAGATGTGCACAGAATTCACTTCATGTAAGTTTAGCTATCTAAGAGTTAAACACTCAAGCTAGTCATTAATGAATTTACAAAATGAACTGCCCTTTCTGATGGGCCTATTCTTCCTCATTTTCTTATAGAGAAATTCTGTACGATTAAGACTAAGAGCTTAACTTTTAGACAGCTTTATTAGTTGGGGTGAATTGTACTATAAAAGTTTAGGATTAGATACAGAGTCTGATCACCAGAACATGAAACAAGTTACAACCATGCAAAGACAATTCTGCTAAAATAAATTCTCAGTGAAATCAGAACTTAGACTTTCTGTACAAAAACAACTTTTCAGTAAAGGACATAAAAACACAGGTAACATCCTAGAAATAAATCATACAATTAAAACTATGTATTCCTTAAATCAACAAAAATTATGCTCCATTGTATATAACCCATTTGAAAATGTCATTATAACTTCAGTAATGTATGACATTTATGTGATCTATGAATTTTCTTTTAAAAAAATGTTTTTTTTTTTTGTTTTTTTTTTTAATACAAAAACTGAAGAAAATCAATGTGATACCATAAATAACAAAGCCCTGGTCAATGAATGTAGGTCATGATCTACCGCTTTCAACTGGAAAAATGCTTCACTTACAAAGTTTGCTCACAGATTATTATTCAGACTTGTAGTAGCATTTCTCTAAGCTTGGACTCTGAAGTGTGAATTCGTTAGCAACGTTTAAAATAAAAACTGATTATTTTATGAAATATGCACAAATCTTTCACAAAATTACATTCACTTAATAAAAAATAAAAGTTAAAATTTCAATATTTTATTTTTATTCAAAGAACTTTAAAATAATTTAGCATTTTCATTTAAATTATACAAATGTTTGAAATAAAATCAAACCATTGCATTTAAAAGCTTATTTTAAAATTACTTTTTTTCCAAAATCATAATATAATATAATAATCATAATATAATTCTGCTATTAGTTCAGATTCAAATTGAAAGTTACTCATAAGAACAAAAAGTTGTTACACATTTAAAATGATCCCTTAAAAAAGAGTCCAGTGATGTCTAGCTGAATTTCCAGTGTTGGGCAGGAGAAAGAGAATGACTTTGACACTTAACATAGAAATTTTCCTGACTAACAATTATTGGGACCCATTTCAGCACTATAAAGTCTTTAAAGTGCTCTAAAAACTGTTCTATTTCTTCATCTCACACAGCCATAGGCCTGTGCCACAGTGTTATCCCTTTTTTCTATTAATAAAATATTAAAGAGGTAATAGGTACAAACTGAAACACAGGATGTTTCACTTGAACATCAGGAACCATTCTTTCCTGGGAGAATAACCAAACACTGGCACAAGTTGCCTAGAGAAGTTGTGGAGTCTCTATCCTTGGAGATAACCAAAAGCTGCCTGGACATGGTTCTGCTCTAGCTGACCCTGCTGGAGCAGTCAGAAATGGTCACCTTCCCACTTCAACCACTCTGTGATTCTGTGAATATTTGGTTAATTTCTAAATAAATCACTGACCAATTGCATTATTAGTGAACAAAATATACATATTTGACTAGATTAATGACCTATGAACATCTTCATATAAACATTACCTTAGCATCTTCCATACCTTATAACTTATTTTTGAAAGAGTTAAAGAAATAATAAAGCAATCATGAAATAAGCCTAATTCAGCATTTTTTATCAGAACACAACATTTATAATTACCACAACTCTTAGGATCCTTATGATTTGTTATAAATTAAGGACATCAATTGTAATTTTTTAATGTTTGTTTATAGGCCAAATAATACTGCTGATATTTTCCAGACAATTTAGCTTAGATGAGATTGTGGTGAAATTTGCTTGAGAAAGTTGCAAGTTACAAAACATTTTCATCTTTCCACCTCTCAGAACAGAAGTCACAGTTTCTAAGAACAGAAACTTTACTTTGGCATAGCAGTTTTTATGCTACAGAAAAATAACTTTGTGTATATATATATATTTTTACTGGACTCTAGAGTCATGACCTAAATACAATAAATTCCTGATGTAACGGAACATGCAGTGCAGACCCATGTGCACTTTCCTTGGAGGTTTCCACTGTCAACATGCAGCCTTGCAAGGAATAAACAAAGACCACTTGTGAACTAGATTTTGAATATGCACAGAACACTTCTCAACTTAACTGTACAACCACGTAATTCTAATAGTTTTAGTAGTTCAGTTTCAGACTCATGTTTCATTTTACCATTGTGACTGATTCCACAAAGTGGACTGATTGCACAAAGTGGAATCTCTCCACAGTGAAGTTTGAAATAAAAACCAGGAAGGGGTATTCTGGGTCAAGTTCAAAGTTAACCAAACGTACTATGCTCTATAATGTCTTTCACACCAGCTTCATCTCAAAACCAGTTTGCTTTGACTCTGTATTTTTCTGAGAAAGATGGATTCTAAATGTCATTTCTTGATAACTCAAGACCTTTCTCTGATGAGTGATGTATCTTTATTCATGGCACCTTATACTAATTTGTTCATCCGTCAACATTATTTTTAGATTAAAACTTTACACTCATCTTTACCTAGCCTCTCCATTTTAGTGCCTTTCCAAGAAAATTCACAAAATCACTCATATTCATTCTGAACATAGTTTCCCCAGAAGCAAGAAAATTTCAATTAGTCTTTTCATGCAGAAGTTATCACCTCTTTGCTCTAGCAGTCTTTTTCTGAATCTCTTCCAACATGCAATTGGCTCTCAATCACTACTGAGCCAAAACACAGACAATAAGGTTCAAACCACCCCTTGGTTCAATAACACTTGCCTATTTCTAATACAAATCTTTTATGTAATGCATCACCAAATTATATTTGCTTCATTCACACTCACCTCTCAATAGTTGCCTACAATCATTCTATAATATGTATTTTCCCTCTCTAAATAAAAGGCCAGAACATATTTTATCTTTATTAACTGCTAGAGATAGGGTCCTCATCTTTGTACTGTGCTATTTCATCCTACCTTATTACTCTTGTTGTACTGTAATATCATGTTCATTCTCTTAGTTGAATATTTGACATAATTTTGTCATCTAAAATTTCTACTGTCTTGCTCCTATTTCCTGTGTTCAAATTAATAACAAAAATTGATCCCCAAACATATTCTTAATGAATTGAATCTACCAACTTCCTTTCATCCTGTCAATGTCTACTATAAGTGACATTTTTTCCTATCTGTCATTTATTGTTTACCTAACTAACTTATATGTAGTCATTCAAGTGACTACTTCAGAAGAAGTAGTGGCCACTTCAGAAGATAGCTAGTTTAGGGATGTCATAGTTCCCTAGTCTAACACTTGAGGTAGCAAAAAGTGATATGCAGTTACTCTGTATAAAGATAATTTTGGCAAATCCTTGTCACAATTTTACATTAACTTTTTGACTTATTATTACTTTTTCCTCCAAAATAAATTTTAAAGTCTTCTCTGTAATTACATTTAGTACAATTGGTCTGTAATTGCCTGCTCATTTTTTCCTCCTTCCTTAAACACATCTGTTCTGTTAAACATAGATGTTCATAAGGTTATGACTGCTAATCTAATAGAACTAAACAATATTTCAATTATAGCAATATAACAGGAAAACTAAATATTTGTAACTCAAAATTGAAATAAATAGATAACTATACATTCCCCTGTTGCAGTACAGAATACTATAGAAACTTAGAGCCATCTAAACACATAGTTTGCATTTTGGTTATAGTATTTGGCTCCAACTGTAGCTGTATCAACATTAACTACTATCCCAACCTCCATATTTAATATACCTGGGAGGAATACAGAGACATTGTCCAAGTAACCAGGGATCAGGCTAGAAGTTCCCACTGACTGGAAGAGGAAAACATAACCCCCATTTTTAAAACAGGAAAAAGGAAAACTAGCAGAACAACAGGCCAGTCAGTTTCACCTCTGTGCCCAGAAAGATCATGAGCAAATCCTCCTGGAAACGAAAGCACATGGAAAACAAAGAAGTGATTGGCGACAGCCAACATGGCTTCACTAAGGCTTCAGAAGTGGGCCCAATTGCAAGGTCCTGCAACTAGATCAGGGCAAACCTAAACACAAATACAGGCTGGGCAAGGAATAGATTGAGAGCAGCCCCGGAGAGAACGACTTGGAGATGCTGGCTGATGAGAAGCTCAACATCGCCCAGCAATATATGCTTGCAGTTGCAAGCGACACCCGTATCTTGGGTTCTATCAAAAGAAGTGTGGCCAGCAGGTCAAGTGAGATAATCTTCCCCCTCTACTCCACTCTTGTGAGATGCCACTTCCAGTACTGCATTCAGCTCTGGGGCCTCCAACACAAGAAGGACATGGACTTCCTGGATTGAGTGCAGAGAAGGGCCACAACAATTATCAGAGAGCTGGAGCACCTCTCCTATGAAGAAAGGCTGAGAGACTTGGGGTTATTCAGCCTGGGGAAGAGAAGGCTCCAGGGAGACTTTATAGCTGCCTTCCTAGCTAAAGGGGGTCTACAAGAAACCTGGGGAGGGCCTTTTTACAAGGGCGTGTAGAAATACAAGGGGTGATGGCTTTAAAGTAAAAAAGGTAGATTTAGATTATATATAAGAAAGAAATTCTTCATTATGGGGGTGGTGAGGCACTGGGACAGATTACCCAAAGAAGCTGTGAATTCTTTATCCCTGGAAGTGTTTAAGGCCAGGTTAGATGGAGCTTTATGCACCATGGTCTAGTGGAAGGTGTCCTTGCCCATGGCAAGGGTGTTGGAACTAGATGATCTTTAGGGTCCCTTCCAAGTCAAACCTTCCTATGATTCCATGATTCATTCTATATTTTCAAATGTTTCTTAAGATAACAAAAAAAATCAGTGC
The DNA here is from genome assembly GCF_965140915.1 of Aythya marila. Taxonomy (NCBI): domain Eukaryota; kingdom Metazoa; phylum Chordata; class Aves; order Anseriformes; family Anatidae; genus Aythya; species Aythya marila. The sequence continues at coordinate 154,671,696 of NC_139042.1, forward strand.
CCTAACAAAAAAGTGTTGGAACATAACTGTGTCAATATGTACTTTCTAGATGCAAAGCACTACGTAAATGCTAAGAAATAATTGTTTTGAAAACTTCTCAAGAAATCAAGAGATAAAAGAAATATATTCAGATAAAGCAAGACTCATTAGATGTTACTTTATAACTAAATAATAGTCATCACTAATGGTAGGGGTATGGTTGGACCAGATGATCTTGAAGGTCTGTTCCAACCTTAATGATTCTATGATTCTATCATATAGAGTACTTGTGCATTCTTCTAAATGGAGTGAACACAGAATTCTTCCTCTCAATAATAAAGGTACCTGGTAGCATTTTGTCATAGATCTCAGTCAACCAGCTAACACAGCAAACTTGCTATTCATAACACCTTAAACAAAAAAGAAAATGATAAAAGTACTATGTAGGATTTCCCAGGTCCAGAAAGGAAGCTAAACAGCATGGCAGTCATGCAAGTTATTTTCTTGGAAGAATATATTATGAGAATGCTATGTTACTAAGCCAGTGTTCTGTACTTATAAAAACAGATTTTTACAGAACTGAATTACTTACATGAAGATCTAGACTATCTAATTGATGGGGAAAAAAAATCTGGTTCTTTTTTGAAGTGTAAGCAGTATGTCATACAGTTTCTTCTATGGTAACCTTGCATCTCTACTTATATATGTGTGGATGAATACTACCTGAAGTGTGCATGGCGTAAATGCTAAGTGTGTGTCTGACAAATACATTACTTGTACGGACTGCAGAGCCCTACAGTTCAAAGCCATACACCACCAACATTTACTAGAAGTATTAAAATTTAAAATCACATCACGTTCTAGTTCCTTAAAATTTCTGTTTGTTTTACGTACTGTATCACATTGCTGCTGAACATTATTTTCCTTACCTAATCTCCTAGATTTTAGCAAGAGTTTTGCTTTTGTGAGGCACATAAACATGAAGGCTTAGACACCTGCTAGCGCTCAATAGGAACACCTCATTATGGGCTCAATAGTGAGTGCCTCTGTACTAAGCAGCACACTGAATAGGGAGGTTCACAAATGCATAACCTCTCTTCTTCATATTTCTTGCAAGAAATCTTAGAATAAATAATATATTCTGGTTTTTGCTTATTCTTTTACATTATTTTATGAAGAATAGATATAGAAATAGAAAGGGTCAATTGCCTACAAATTTGAGAAAAACAAACAAGCAAAAACCATTGATTTTACTGTATATCAGGTTCATTGCTGCTCCTTTTTCTTTGACCCAAGCCACGTGCAGCCATTCTTATTGCCTGAAGATAGTGTTTGAGGTGCAAACCAATACTTTCAAATGATTACGGTTTCTTCTTTTCAGTCCTATCCCATGGTATTTCAATATCTTTCTCTGGTCAGTCCTTAAGCAACTGTTTCCCTTTCCAGCTCCAGTGGGTGCCTTTTTCCTTTTCTGTCTTCAAGAACGTACTTACTGATTCAATTTATCCTTTCCACTTTCTTCTTACAATCATACAGCTTCCTCTCTCTCTGTCTCTCTAGTCACTGTCTAACTGGTATACGTCTATGCCCAGGCTCTCAGGGTTACAATCAAAACCTCTAGCAAGAGACAGTTGGGAAATGCAAAGAAAATAACATGGAGAAAAACTGCTTTTTGACACATGGTGTATTTGCAACCTCAGGGCAGATATGCGGGCTGAACTCTTATATTTCTCTGCTTTTAATACTAATGCAAAATAATTTTATACTGAAATAACAGCCTGAAGTATAGCATCATATTATTATTTAACTGAAGTAATGTATTTTCAGTTCCTAAAAGTGACAAAAGGAATTTTATATAATGATACTTATATAATTATTTTAAAATTGAACAAAAATATGAAAATGCCAGCTGGTTTTCCTTTTGTGTGTAGTACTTTATTTGACCTACATAAACTAATTTTATTTGTTGTAATACTAGTTAAAAACTCTTATCTGGAATAGAGTCTGTAGGAAATTTCCTTATTCTTCTTACTTCATTCCCACAATTAGATCTTTAATTTAAAAGATCCCTAATCTCTTTTAAGTGCTAGAGCAACAGCCAAAAGAACCAGTAGCTATAGGCTTCCACCTTGCTCTCCTTGGAGTCAACAACATTACTCCTGCTCACAACATTGAAGAGAAGATAGGTCCCAAAGAGGGCAAGCCAGATACTACTAAATCCATAGGAGTTCTGCAGCCGACCTCAATGGGAGCAGAATTTGGCCCTCAAGGAATACATATGGATTAGGGTTAAAGTCAATGATTAACTAGAAAAATGGTGAACCTAAAAAAAAATTAAAAAAATAAGCTACATACCTGAGGCAGTGCTGAGTTAAGCTGTCGCTGGAGGGAGTCTCTGTCATAGATGACATCCTGTAGGCGTTGCTGTGCAAGTGACAAGCTTTCCTGTGTCTCCCGAAGAGTATCAAGGAGACGGTCCCTTTCATCCAGCATGTTCACCATCAGCTGCTCAAAGTGAGAATCCGAGTCCGAGCCGCTGCTTTGGGACCCCCGTTGACTCATCGGGGTGTCCTCGTTTATCGTGGGCATCACTTCGCACATCATCTCTTTAAAAATACAAATCAAGAAAAAGCTCCTCAGTAGAAAAATATTTGAGGGGATTTCATAAGAGGAATTAACTCTGTCACATGGATACAGTTAGTAGATTATTGCACTGTTCCCTCATCTAAACTTTGTGCTTTCAATGTTAATCAGATGGTCGATAGATAGCAATTAAATACAGTGACTAATTCCACACAGCAAACATTTTGAATGTGCATCCTAAACTGAAGGAAGGACTGGATGAAGATGGAGAGTAACAGAATATTTTAAATTATTAGTAGTTTTGTAAATAGCACTCTTTAAAAGTGACAAAAAAGACCTCCTCTGCAATTGCAGCCTCCCTCTCTTACTTTATATCGCTGCTGAATTGTTGGCATTGATGCCAGTAGTTGCTATTAATTGCTGGATTTTTTCCTGCTCTAGGCATTTCTACAGTACATCTCAGGCTAACCATTGATCCAGTATCATGCTGCCTTAACAATACCAGGTTAATCTATTTTTCTATCTAGTTATTCCCACCCTCAGGGGAAATTATTCTCCAGTGAGCTTGTTCAGCAAGAGGTCAAGAACTAGAAACCCTCTGCTAATTACCATCCATGTGATATCTTATGCAAATTGAATTACTAGGGAGAGAATCACTGTTATTTTGTAAGAACAGTCCCAAGCAGTACAAGTAGTATTACCTAGTCCCATTCATCATTTATAATGTAAATCTCAAAACCTTAGAATGTATATGGGGAGATGCTTATGCTAAGAGATAATGCATTCAGCAGATGGAAAACAAACAAACAAACAAACAAACAATCACAAAACATGACAGCTCTCAAAGCTTAGATTAAAAAAAAAAAAGATAAAAGATTGTATTAGTAATAGATGGCATCTACTATAGAAATAGAAAGTTACCCCAAGAATCAGAAGTTGTTTTTCTAGTATGACTATGTAAAGCAGACGACTTTTTACATAGTTGAGTCTTAATTTCTGAAAATTCTCATACTGTAAGCAACTCCCAGAAACCCTTTATCTCAGCAAGTGGGACAAAGGTGCTTTTCATTCATCTAGTGGAAGTTAAAATCCTTATGTACATATTTGCTGTGGTTCTTATAGATGTAAACTTTGTTGTTTACATGTTGTTGATATATTTCTATTGTTAAGTGTGCCGTCATATGAGATTCTCACAATTTCACAACCTCATATGACTGTTAGCTCTATGTATTCTTAAATCTGGTCTGCTTTCCCAAAGTAGTAAAATTGAATTTGTGACAGTGAAAATTATGAAAAATGGCTGTTATGTTCTGGCTGTTACAGAACGTAACCTTGTTGATCTGTGAGTTGGTCCTGTGTTCAAGACCAGGTTGAACAAGGCTGTGGACAACCTGAACTAGTGGGTGGCATCCCTGCCCATGGCAGGGGGGTTGGAACTAGACGATCTTTAAGGTTTCTTTCAACCCAAGCCATCCTATGATGATAACTTAAAGACATTCCATACAATAGGGAAAAAAAGAGCTAAGACAATATACTTAATTCATTAAAAGTAACTCTTCTTACCATCATTAAATCACAAACAATCCTCATGCTAACAATGCTTGCTGCTAAGATTTTCTGGAAAATCAACATAGCTTCACTAGGATTAGCTGGTCTCAGTCATATTCAGAATGTTAATGCAGAATTTAGTATTAATTTTCGGTTCTTCAGCAGATGTGATAACGAGGGAAGTTGGCGCCAAACACTGGTATTTCAGCATGAATTATCAGCTACCACTGCACAGCTTTCATAGGCAATAGCTTCACTACTGAAGTTTCAGGTTGGTCTCAATCCTGTTTTTAAAATGTCTGTTATGGAGGCAAGGTAAATGTTGTTTGTGACTATTTTACAGGCTAGCAATTAATTAGGTGCAAGAGAAGCAGATAATAGCTTAAAGTGATACATGCTGAAGTTCCTCGTATCTCCAATAAAAGGGTCAGGTAAATTTACTCAGGATTACCTGATCCAATGCTGCGTATCTCCATTACTCATGAGCTTCAAAATTTTCTACCCCAGAAACCTTTTCCTTTCTGAAACTGTAGGCTCCACTAGGATGCACCACAACATCCTTTCATACTGAGATGATATTAATACATCAGTGCCTCAATCACCATAAAAAGCTACATATTTAAAAACATTTGCACCATTAGAAACTGATTTTCATGGTTCTTGCCACTCCGTCTTCTGAGCATGGACAGTGCGTACTGTGAGGCACCACAGATAGGGGAGTGACTAAATTCTGCAGCTGCACCAGCAGAATGAGCTAGTACCCATCCTCCTACACTTCAATTTGCCTGCAGAGTAAAATTCCCAGCTTTTGGGAATTTGTGCTGATGTAACTTTATGTCCACTGTCCACACATATCTTGAGATGTGGGACTACCACCACTGTCTCACCTCCATGATCCTCATGTGTCATGGGAGGACATTTCACTCGATGTGGCCATCACTCTTTGGAGTGCCTACACCCAGGTGCTACCTGTGGCTAACCAGTTTGGGACGGTCAAGTTGACAGTGAGCAAAGGGAGTGATAAAACATCCAAGGCCATCTGCCACATTCTCAGTTTAATCACACCTTTCCAGGATGTATCGGGTGGCCAGAGACCAAAGTCTCTGCATGCCCATTCTTCAATAAAAGATCAAGGCATAATTCAGACAGTCATTGAACCTTCTCTGCCTCATGATGGCACATCAGTGTCTCATGGGACACATATCTTGCCTCAGGGGATTCTCACAGGTGTACTCTGAATGATGATTCAAGGAACTACCTCCAATGTCCTGCACATGCAGATGAGGATTATGGTCTGAATGGCATGGTATGCACTACCACTGCTCATATGCAGTAGTGCAATTTTTCACACTTTTTCAACATTGCTGTGCATAGGAAAACAGGTAGGGAAACCTCTATGCAGTTGTCTGCATACCTGTTACCATCTTAGCACCTTTCTCAAAATAGAAATAAAATCTCCTCCTATAGTCATTAAGGGAATGTGAGAAGTCACATGTATGTGGGGTTGTGGGACAGCCATGGAAACCACAAGTTGACTGTTCTTGACATGCCTTCTCCCTGCAAGCTGCTGCATTCAAGGAGGGGGGTAGATGAAGCACTATGTTTATTTTGAAAGCCTGGGCTGCATTATCCTGACATGGCACAAGTAACTAACTTGGGCTGTGAGTAAGACCGCAGAGGAGGCAGGGAGCAGGTGAGCAGATCCTGATGTAGGCAGTTGCTATTTGGAAGTTTTCTCCCACAGCTCACAGCCCTGGGAGAATCTTTAAAAGGTACAGCAGTTCCTGCATTCAGATTGGTGAGGTACATTGCTTTCTCACTGTTTGGAGATCAATGCCATTGTTCCGTTGGAACCACATACATCCTTTCCCCATGCTCAGCTTAAAGACAATATAGAAAAGCTGGAAGCTAAGCTGGGCCAGATCAGGAGTGCTGGCAGGGTGTGACAGAAAGGATGTATTGATGCTTGCAGTGGTGAGGAGCAGGAAAAAAGGGAATCCTGCCTGTCCCCACATGGATCTTTTCTGGGAGGCAACAGTGAACACAGGAGGCAACACAGGAACAACTTTGAAGGAAATCCAATTCAAAATCCAATCCAAAGAGTTCTTCTGGGTCATCAACCCAGAAAACAGTAGCAAAAATTCAGATAATTGCAGGTCTGTTATGGGGCTCCCAAACAAAGATTTCTTGCAGCTTTTCATGAAAGAAATATATGCAATGCTGCCCAAATTACAATGATTTGTATCTTCTTTCCTTTAGAAAAACATTATTTTTTTTAAACGTTATCTGGCATTTATTACTCTCATACCTGCCAGCAGATGGGATGCTTTCAATGTCCTGAGGCTGCCACCATTTAACACTATTCCCATGAAATGCTGGCCTTCTTCCAGCACATGTTTAAGAACAGAGACATTTCCCCAGGACCTTATTGCACCCTTTATAAACTTTCTGCTTGATAGAAGAATCAAAACACTGTGAATATTTGAAGAATTTTAAAGACATGGAAAAAAAAAAAAGAGTAAAAAAGAAAAACAAGGTTCAGTGAGGGCAGTTGCAACAAAAGATAGGGCAGGTAAAGCAGAGAAAGGACACTAAACTGACGAAAGTAAATAGAGGAGGAAGTGTCAACAAACAGACTGATCACAATTTACTACTAGAAGATTGGCAGCTGAGGACAAATAGCTGAGGCTCATATGCATTTGGTTCTTTATATAGCAAGTGAATCATGTCAGGGAGTTGTATGAATTCTTGAAGTTTCCAGAGCCTTCTGATGGTGCACAAGTATTAGCCAACCCATGGTTAACCACATGATGATGTGGTTCACACGTGGGGTCAGGGCATTACATTTCAGAGCAAGCTTTCAGGTTAATTATACATGTAGCTGGAAGGAATTTAGTTTGCACACACCGAAAGCACAGAAAGATACAAGCCAACACAATGCAGATGGCAACAACTGTGGAATTTACATTAAAACATAAAATAAAAATAGTATTTCTCTGAACAGTTAGGTCTGATTGTTTATATAGTCACATCCTGAGTAGTTGTAATTATTTTTTAAAATTTCCAGTTGGGATAGTGGGCAACTTCTGATTTCCCTTTGAAGTAATTTTCAATTTTAAACCTAAAGCTGGTGATTAAAAAACCCTAAACCCCAACAATTTTCTATTCTGGTTTCATAATATAATCAACTGAAATATTTCATAGACTGAAATCAGAAGGCATCACTATAACTACTTAGTCTTGACCCACTAATCACAGACTACAAATCTGTGTTAGGCTAAAGTGTATCTTACAGAAGAAAGATTTCGAACATTAAACCCTTAAAGTGATTTCTCTAGTAAAATAACCAACAATAGTCATTCTTTCTGTGAAAAATATATGTCTTTTTCAACTGTATTTCTGGGGAAGACACAATTACACTCAAAGCTGAAGTTCTTAAAGGCTCAGAAAAATTGGAAGGCCCACTTCTATTGTGTTTTAGACCTAAGGTGCCACATGCATTTTTGTGCCTGATCCATGAGTTTACAGAAGTTTTGATATATCTCATACATTTCACTACATAGGCGTCGTGGTTTGTTTTTTTTTTTTTTTTTTTTTTTTAAATAGACAGGTCAGATGCATGTCAGACCTACTGGATCTAGATACAGTTCAGGAAGAACAGATCCATGCATGTCTGGTAGATATTTGTCTCAAGTATATAATTTATGTTAATCCATGTAAGATTATTAATTCCACCCAGAACAGAACTCAGGAGGTTAAAATGGGGACCATGGGTAAACTCCCTTTTCAGCCACCACTCTTAGCTTCTTCAAAGACTGGGTATGCTGATAGGTCTTGATTTTCTAAACCAGGACTTTTGAATGAACTAAATACAGTTATAAACTGACACCTGGCTATTTCTTGTTTTCTTTTTATGCTTATCAGCCCATGCTTTGAACTCCTGCTCCCTTGCCATGCTACTGGCTGCATATAACTGTACAGAGATAGCCCCAACAGATTCAGGCTTTAGTTTTCCAGCTCTGCACATTTCTGATTTTTTAAATTTTTTTTTTTTTGACAACATGATAGGTTGTTAGTTTCTCATTCAAGTTCATGTTTTCACTGAAATTCAGACACAAAAATAAGTTCATCTAGTCTTTGTATGTATTTTAATGCCTCCATTTGCTCTGGATGTGCCAGCTGCTGTATTAAGATTTTTGTTATTACCTAGGGTAATACTCCTTTTAATAATATACTACAAGGCAATTACCATTACATATCTTTGATGAGTCCTGTTAGGGAAAAAGAATTCAGAGCTGACAGTTACAGTAAATGGGGGATGAGCAAACACAAACAGCTATGTGCATGGAGCATCAGAATCCCTTCTCTGAAGCTTGCAACAGAACACTTGAATTGTATTGCCACAATTCTAAGTTGCAAAGTAACTTCTTTTTAATTTCAATTTTCAGGTACTTGGATGAAATAGAAGCAAAACTGGTGTGTACAAATCTCTGCCTTAAACTTCAGAAATGTAAAATAATTGCTGACTTTTCTTTTATTGTCCAAACTTACTCTAAGCAACCTGATCTTATTCTGACATTGTCCCTGCATTGAGCAAGCAGTTGGTGCAAATGATCTCCACAGGCCTCTTCTACACTGAATAATTCCATGTTTCTGGAGATAGCTTTAAGTTGAAAGAATTTACTTATTTACCACAGATATTCTGAAATGTAATATACACTTAAATGAGGCTGAAGAGAAATTTGAAATAAATCTAAACAAACAACAAAAACAAAAAACACAACAACCCGACAACTCCACGTTGTGGCTCACCTCATTGTATTCATGAGTATGGTCACATTTTCAAAAAAAAAAAAAAAAAGAAGAAGAAGAAGAAGAAAAGAAAAGAAAAGAAAAGAAAAGAAAAGAAAAGAAAAGAAAAGAAAAGAAAAGAAAAGAAAAGAAAAGAAAAGAAAAGAAAAGAAAAGAAAAGAAAAGAAAAGAAAAGAAAAGAAAAGAAAAGAAAAGAAAAGAACATACAGATAATTGCTCTTTGTCAGAAAACATACACAAGAAGAATAAACAATTACCACTGATTTATCACTGGATGATAAATTGCCATGTCTTAGAAAATTGTAAACTTAAAGTTTGAAAAGTCTTATAGCTCAATATGCCCTACTTGCTTTCTGGCTTTACTTATTCAAATGCCTCAAACAAAATAAAAGTTTGAAAAAAAGAGTTTAATGCTTTACACTTTTCAGCTACCCAGTAAAGCAAATAACAAAAAAATATTTTCAGAATAAAGATTGAAAAGCTGTTGAAGCCTAGCTTGGCAGGGGAACACCTATGTAAGGAATGACAGTAGTTAATTGGTATATGCTCTTTCTAGAATCACAAAAGAAGAAAAAGTACATAAATATTTTTCCCTAGAATTCAAACACCAAAGTTGTTCTTATTTGAGGTCTGAATATAAAGTCTACATTTGTAATATAAATAAGGGCATGTACATTGCATGTACATGTACTCAGTACATGTACATGTACTCAGTACATTTAGGAAGTTTTCTGAATACTCCATTAGAGAGAAATAAAAATATGGATACATATTCTTGTCAGGGAAAATAAGAACAAAAGCAAAAAACTTCCTAACACCATTCTTTCTTAAAAATAAATAAATGAATAAAGTTTCTGGTGTTAAATAGATTAAACTCAGAAATTTGTAACCAGCTATGAGGAGTCAGCTCTGTGGAGTCTGAGTAAATTCCCACTGAAGTTATTTACTAAGGACTTTTGTACCAAGACTCTGGTCATATTAAAGGAAGATAAAAAGATTAAGAAAGACTACTTCAGGCATTCAGGTTGGTTTCCTAGCTTGATACCTCAAATCATAACTAAGCAGCGGTGCCCAACCATCTATTAGCAAGACCATACAGCTCTGTGACACTTGAGGAGAACTTTGGGTTTCTGCCCCCAGAAAACTGAGCCAGAAAGGGGAAGAAGGAAAAGGGATGAGAAAAACTTTCATTAAGCATCCTGTTCCTCAAGAGTAGGTGAGGAACAGGCCAGACACCTATCTCACTCTGTCAGGGTATGAGTGACGGCATACTGAGTTACACCTGAGGGAACACAACCATCCCAGAAAGAACATTGAGGGAGTTGGAATTTGTTTCAGTGGTTGTGCAGGAACTGCAAGTGGTGGATTAAACACCTCTGTCCCACATGTCCAAGACCACAGATGTTGATGAAAACCAAATAAGTCTCTGTGTACATTATCCTCTGCAACACTTCCATGTGGCCAGGACTGCAAAAAAGAGGAAGGAGTGGCAGGAAAGGGTGACAGATGCTTCATTAATACCTAAATATGCATTGCATACCTCTTCATTCAATGGAAATAAAAAAAGAAATTGTATTACTTCTCCAGAAAAAGGATGACTTGCCCTGTAGTAATATAGCTTAACCTACGCTTGAATAATCCAAGTCAACCATAAGAAGACTTTTCAAACGTGTTTTTCTTTAAAAAGAAAAATAAAAAGTCCACTAATACTGAAGTTGGTATCTCTGCAGTAAAACATTTACCTTTTTACCAAGTATTCTAAATGTAAGTAAAACAATCCCTCAATGCAATATATATATATATTTTTAAGTCATCAGCATTTTATCTTTAATACACAAACACTCTCTCAGGTTCCTCAGAAGGCACAGAGCATAAATGACAACTCCCTTGCTCAGGAAGTACATGAAGTGCCTACGGCTCTCACAAACTTCAACAGATACTGAACCTGTGCAGCACCTTACAACCATCTCACCCCCCTCTGAGAGCTTTTGAAGAAGAAGCAGGATACAGACAAATTACTGCTTCCCTTAAAATCCACATAGCACATGTGGACCTAGAAAGAGACTGACAGTTAGGCAATGTAATAACCATGGAATTCTTCTACTTAGAAACAAGCCAATTCAAGCTTATGTACTTATTTTAATAGTATTTCTAGACCTGAAGTGCTCAGGTATCAAAGCCATGCTTACACAATGGCAGCCTGTGAAGCATGTTAAAGTTCTCTAAATACACACTCTTCCTCATCCACTGTGTATCCACTACGAAAATCATGGAAAAATCTATTCTTTCCAGGCTGATTGGTTCCTATTTCAGTGTTTTCTCCAATGATTTGCATGAAGCCCAACTGCTTAAGTTCATGACAATTCTATCATGGACTTCAGTGGGTTTGTAATGTTTATACGGATGATTGGAAGTCACTAATATAGGCAAGACATCAACCTCCTGTCATTTTACTATTTCCAAAGAGGAGCATAAAGAATACACATGTATGTTACACTTGATAAGTGAGCATGCTGGATGTTATTGGACTAGAGCCTACAATATTATGAGAAATCATGACCAAGATTTCTCTCTAATCACAAAGCATTCAACTGACAAAAAGCAACCACTGTTTAAAATGAGTGAGGGGAAAGAATGTGATTCACTGTCATTGCATTAAAGATTTTTCAGCTTGTATGAAAAAATGTCAAAACCAATCTATAGGGTTAGCTGCATGATGTCTCCATTAAGAGTGAACTGAATATTAGTTCAATTAGGAATTCTGAAGCTCAGTTTAGACCTTCAGATGAGTAAATGGGCAAAAATTGCAACAAACAGCATAGCGTATGCCCACCCTTAGTTAGAATTGTTATGTAAGGCATTGCTAACTAAATTGATAGCAATCCTCATGTATCTTCTATCTGCAGATGCTGATAATCATGTATGGACCAGGTTTGAAAGTGCATCCCCAATACTGACTTTTCCTAAAACTACTTGAATTGTCTGTGATATATAAGTTGTAAAGGTGGAAAATGACAAAGTTGTCATCTTTCTTCTCATTGGACCCCACCCTATTTGATATCTTCTCTCGTTTGTCCAAGAATCTGGGAATTACTTTTTTTTTTTAATATGAATTCTATAACAAACATCTCTACATTTGCATGTAGCCTGGGAGTAATTTACCAGCTGGACGTCTTTCACTTGTGCGAGGTCTGAGAATAAGAAGACAGAGTAATACTTGGCTACTGCCTGACAAAGGCTCTTAGGCAAGCATTCATTTTGCTCACCTTGAAGGCTACCACCTTAGATGTACCACCTTAGATGTAAATTTAATTTTATTGCTTCACCTTTTTGTCCACAATTGGTTTTAAAAGCTTGGTGCTTATTTATTATTATTTTTTGTATATTCAGCTGCTTGATTTGCACACCAAGGTTGAGGAGTCATTTCAAGTTACTTATAATTTTGCTGCAGGAAAGATAAGTAGAAATCTAACTAGCATATATTCTAGGCAGTCCATAGTGACATCAGCTTGAAAACTCATTTCATTGGATCATTCTGGATATTTTGCATTTACAAGCTATTTTTTTTTTCCAAATTGTTAAACAGACACTGTGGCTAATAAAACCATTCTTTCCGCGATTATGTCTTTTCAAATGTTCTCAGCAAGATCGCTCTAAAGCAGCAGAGTAATTCCATAAGGAAAATCCTTCCTATTGTCTGAGTTGCATTACACGCATATTCCTCCTCCTAGTTAACTCCTTACCTGCCAGTCATCACTAAACTATGATATCACCTTTAACAGAAGCATCCTGCACTTCTACATAGGAGGGGCAATCAACAACGATACCTTAAATAAAGGACTCATTTCAACTATTTGTTCTTTGTGTCGTATCTCCCTCAATCACATCAACAGAAAAGAAGTTGACTTCATGATTTTTACTCTGAAATTCCCCAACTCCCAACTCCCATTACAGAAACACATTTAAATAATACAACGCACACTACAGCAAGAGGCAAATTGCAAAATTTTGCATTTGCACCTCACCTCCCAGAGGATGTCGGAGATAAGGAGGGAAGGTCTAACTCAGAAATAGAGGGTTCAGTACCTAGTGGCTTTTATTTCGGCGTCTGCTGTTTCACTTGATCAATAACAACCGCAGTCTCCACCGGCTTCGAGCGGGGACTCACACAGCCGAGCACTCCTGGAGCATCTTCCTAGCAATGGTGACACAGGCGTTGCTCCGAGAAACCCCAAGCCCCCGCACTCGTCCTCCGGCAAGCCTGGCTGCTTGGCACCTCGGCATTTTCTTCGGTCACTTCGTCAGCAGCCAAGAGGAGAAGCATCCATAGGAAAAATGGCATATTACAAATTTTGCTTTGAGAAGCAGAGCTCGGCTCAGACCATTGTCAGGAGCAGGAGGGGGGGGAGCGGCTCTTAAAGCTCCAGCAGCCCCTTTCAAGCAACAGCATCTTCGCAGCTGGAGGCAAGATATTACAGTGGGGAGGGGCCAGGGCGAAAGCATCTTTCTTTTATTTCTCATCTTTTGTTAAACTTAGCCGAGTGCTATCCGGCTCCCCTGGTTCTTCAGTACCTCCCAGGCTAATTCTTCCTCCGCGCGTGACTGAGGTCCACACGCACACACGACTGCGTGATGAAAAGCGACCGCGGCTTTCTGCTTCACAGCGAGAAACCCTCTGCCGCTGCCCACCGCCGCCTGGCAGGCACCGTGCCGGGGCTGAGCTGGGCGCTGCGGGGCAGCAGTAAAAGCAAGCCCCCATGGCATGTCCCCACGGCATGTCGTGTCCCCGCCGCAGGAGCCCCCATCGCTGCCGCCCACCGGCTGCCCGGCGCCGTCCTGCCCTAGTGCCGGGCGATGCGTGTGTAAAAAAAGCCGGGCGGCACACGGGGCTCCTCCACAGCGAGCGCTTGGCGAGCGGCACTACATCTCGTCTAGTCGGGCGTGTGGTGTTTAAACCCTGCCATCTGCTGCGCTCCCACCGCGACAAAGCAGCGGGAATGAGTATGTGCTGCAGCCCAGCAGCCCAGGCACGGAATTAACGCTGCGCACTTGGCAATGCCAGGCGTGGGCCCCCGAGCCCGCAGCCCGGGCGTGAGACACCGCCGCGGGCGGGAGCGGGCGATGGCCGGGGGCGGCGGAGGGAGGCAGGGAGGGATGGAGGCAGGGAAGGAGGGCGGCTGCGGGCGCCGCTGGGCTGGGCGCGCTCCTCGTCGGCGGGGACTTCCCCTGGAAGCCGCCGCAGTGGTTTCCACCAGTCCTTAAATAAATTCTGAAGTAATCGCGTCTGCTGCCCCTGCCTCACGCACGAGGCTCCCCGGAGGCAGCTGCCGCTGCTTCGCGGCTCGCGCGGCGCTAGTTCCCTCACACCCACTCCTTCTTTAAAATATATATATGTGAATAGATATGTGTATATATATATATATATAAAGAAAATGACACGAGGGCGCGACCCTAGCCGGAGAGCGACGTCTCCTCGCCTCCCCTCAGCGCGACCGCTCCCCGCGACCGTTAGGAGGGGCGAGGGGCGGGCTCGTGCCCGGCCGTTGGCGCCCCCGGCCCTCTGCAGCCACCCGGCTCTGTGAGGGAGCCCCATGGCGCCCCTTGACGCCCCTTGTTGCCCATTGCCGCTCGTTGGTGCCCGTGGTCGCTCCTGCCCCGCGCCGTCTGCTCCCCTCCGCTGCTGCTCCGACCGGGAGTGAGGGGTGGGCAGAGGGGATGATGGCAGCAGGCCGTGGTAGAATGGGCAGTGTAATACATGAGTACCAGAAAACGATTTAAAATCGAGGTTTTCAAGGTGTCAGCTTGAAACTGAGTTCCTCACGGTTTGACAGCATTGCAACCACTACTCAACCTTAATTCTTGCTCCAAATATTTCAGAAATAAATATATATGTGTATATATTATATATATATATATTAGTATATATGTATATATAATATATACATATATTAATATATATGTGTATATTATTAATATATATATATATATCCCACACAGGACTGATTAAGTTGCTTCAAAAGTCCAACGTCACCTCACCCACCTTAGAAAGGTGGAGCCGAAGGGAGAGAGCTACACAGGCTGCGGTCACTCAGCAGCTCGTCTGGGCTATGCTCTTGCTCATTCCTGACACTGGATTGTATAAAACAGAAATACACAGAGAGTACAAATGTATCACAGAAAGCAAATAGCTGGGAATAGTTGCCAACATGGACATGAAGAACAAGTGCAAAGGAAGTAGTGGTGCTATACCAGTTTCTTTCAAGAACGTGGCCATCAAGCACAATGCATGGGTTCAAAGGGCCAGAGTAAAATATCTCTCCCAGCTGTGCCACTGTTCCAGGTAGCTTTTTGCCACTGTCCTTGTCCATTCCAATCCTTTATACTGATTTAATTCATCTGCAGCATACATACCATTAGACCTAACATTAGGCCTAACACACTGTAGCTGCAAGCAGGATCTGTCTTCCATCAGAGAACTACAAATATGGCTCTCACAGCTCTGAGGTTTGCTTTAGGTGAAGAAGGAAAAACTAAGCAGCTTCGAAGGCTCTCAAGAGAGCATGCATGTTCAGGAGGGATCCACCTAACCTTGCTGAACTTCTTCAAAGAAGGGCATATCTGATCGCTCCTCGGCCCCCTCCATCTTCAGGGTTGAAACACATTACCTTGTGAGCAATAAGGTAATGCATGGATACCAGATCAGGATTCTCAGCTTTAAACTCCCTAGAACTCAGAACTGTTATTATTTATTTAATTATTTATGTTTGTTATTTATATTTTTTCTTAGAACAGGATCTGTATGCTGGACATATCACTCTTTTCTTTAAAGTATTGATTAAAGTGAGTGACATTGATGACATCCTTCCTTCTTTCCTTCTTTCAAACAGCAACTTATTGATTAAACCATTTGCCAGCCATATGGGAGAGTTGAGCTCAATGTCCTTGCTCACCCAAGCTGGTTGTTTTCAGCATTTAGCTTAGAAAAGATTCCAGTCTGTGTTCCACAGAGGCAGCTATTTGCAGAGCTGTATAACAGGTAGACATCTTTCATTGTCATTAGATTTATAAACATTTGTGGTATACTTTGGGAAGCCTGTTTGTCCCTTAGCTCCTCATGGTCATCCTCTCTACTGCCTTTCAATTGTTAAAGCAAAAACCCAACACAGAAAGTCTGTTACTGCTACTCATAGTGTTGTCCTAATTGACCTCATGCCCTTAGCTTCTCTGTTGCCAGATTTACAGATGACTAAGTGGCTTAAGTATTGTGTTTCACAGTGCTGAGGTTGCTGCATAGTGCAGAAGCAGCCAATTATTACCTGTGCTTTGTGGTAACAATTTAAACAGAAGCCTCCTTCTATTCAAGCCTGTAGGCTTTTCATGTCAATGAGATAGAAGAAGGAAAAGCTCTATAAATGGAAAGTGACGGGAAGGGAAGAACACTGGCACGGATCAAGGCCTTTGGGCTTTGTCATAATAAGGGAATTCTCCCTGTAGTAGAGGGCATCTTTTGGTAAAGCTTACTGCATGGGTAATTTTGATCAAGAGCTTAAGAGCATAAGAGCATAAAGATACATCTTGTGGAAACTCTATTAGGGAAAAGGACTGAATGTACTATTAAGTTATGAGATTTGTCTTCCCTTAAGGGGAATTTGACCATGAGATCTCCAAAATATAGTTTTGCTTAAGCAAATTTTGAGTATACCAACTAAATCTATTAATTGGCCCAAAGTATGAATTGCTTAGTCTGTCAACTGGCACTATTTTATCTATCTAGTATTGAGCACGTGAACTTATATGCGACAAATTAAGTTGGTAAAGACAGGTAGGAACAGTACAGTGAGACTACACTCTTTATTACCAAGGGAAGTCCTCCTTACCAGGTTATTTAAATGTATGTATGTATATATATATATATATATATATCTCACCATAGAAAGAATATTTTAAAGACCTGTCTGAAAGTTGGCTTCCTGCCCTGTGTAAGTCTAGCCATAGGTCCCCTTCTCACATGCTGTCTCCCACAAAGAGAAAGTAGAGGCTGGTGAAATCTTTTTCTTTGAAAAGGCTGAAAGAGGGAACTGACACCATTGTACTCTCAAGGGATAACTGATTGAATAGGGCAGTGAGCAAGCAACTTGGAAAGATTTGCCTTTACTTTCAAAACATACGGTGTGAAGTCAGCAGTAATAATGGCTGCAAAGATATGTGATGTGATCAAAACAACAGGGTGAGAAAGTGATTCCTGGAGCCTTATTTTGAATAATATTGATAATGCAACACTTCATTTGTTAAAGCCTGGCAACAACTACTACAGCATGATGAAGTCCTGCATTAGATTTTTAGATTAAGACAGAGAAAAGAGAATCTGTCTTAGAAATGTTACGTTGGAAGAAAAAAAGCAGCAAGGTTTAGAGAGAGTCTTCACTTGATCAAGAAGCCATTAGAGACTAAGAGAAGAGTGCAAAAATAAAGTTCAGTGGATCTTGACTGAGACTGGAAAAAAGAAATGTAATATTGTGTGAATAAATTACATTCCAATGTAATTGGAGTTATAATTCCAATTGTACGTTACAATTACATTCATGCTTATTTCCCAAAGGTTCTCTGCATATTATCATAGCTTTAAGGGTTTCTCTGTATTTCCTCAGTTTCAATTTCTTACCTATTTCAGCTGTGGGTTTTACCTGACATAACTTGATTACTGTGTTTTGCCAGAAGACTCTCATAAATCTGTTTTTCTTACACAAAAAAAAAACATCCCACAGGTGGCCTCAAAATTCATCATGGTAACTTTAAAAACGTCCCACTGCAGCTATGTGGTGGGGTGAGGGGAAAGTTTAGAACAGAGACGTAATTTTAGCTTAGATGTAAATTGCTCAAAGCCAACTAAAGATCAATAAAAGAGAAGCTTGAGAATTTGATAGCATAGTTAGCACCTTTCAGTACAGCCTAAAGTCCTCACCTGGGAAAAGACAGCTTTTATCTCTCTCAGTTAGTCTGATCTGCAGAGCAGGCTCTAGGTCCAGTCTAAGGAGAGGCTGATTGGACCAGACTCTTCTGGTCATACTACACTCCTTCAGGATGTTTTTTTCTGGAGATACGATTTAAGGGCTGATGAAGACCCACTTGAAAATCCCAGTTACTCACATATCAGACCTGAAAGGTGAAGGTGAAGTTTATGTGATCTGACAGGAAATGATTGAGAACATTGTCTAAGAGCCGGCATTCCACTTGTTTTTCACTGTGTCATGTTACTTGGTTGAAGTGTTGCTGGCAACTAACATCGCATACAAGGTGAGTGAACAATTTAATTGTCAGCTACTGTAATACTTAAGGTGTAACAAAAATTTTCACCATGAAAAAAAATTAAAAGTGGCATTTGGCTGTAATGAGAGGAGTTAGCTATGCTATCAGATTCTCAGACTACAATTTAAATTTTTTTTTTTTAATTATCTTTAACATATACATACAAGCAATGAGCTGCGTGAAGCCAAGAAGAATATTCTCCCATTTGTGACATAAGCTTTCTTTTTGTCTGTTTTGGAGTTTCTTTACATATTTCTCTTAATTGATCTTTGTCATTGGCATGGAGTAGATGTGAATAGGTAGCAGTGGTATCTTAAGAAGTCACTGAAATCCATGTATGTTTGAGGGAAAATTACATCCTATGCACATTACTCAGCTAAGGAGCCTCCTTTTCATACACTGGGGATGAAAACCATACCGACTCTCAAAATAGCCACTGTGATCAAGAAACAATGTGTCATGATTTTAGAAATACGCCAGACATTTTAAAGTTTGTGGTCACAATGCATTTGTTAAAGGTCATCAAATTTATAATCCACTTCATCACATAGTGTGTGTTAAAGAAGGAGGAACTAATTCTGAAGTGAAGCATGAGGATCACAAAGTAGATGTTGATGAGAGGAATCAGTGAAGAATAATATGAACTGTAACTGATGCTGATGAAAGATCTTATCATTATGAAACAATCCAATCTTTACCATCATTGGCAATCTCCCATCACAGCCTGTGTTATGACAAACTAACTAACTGACGCTGTAAGTCTACTCTCCACCCCAGGATTCTTGCTCCATCACAAATTTGGAAAATATAAAAAGGGAAATGCCAACATGATGAGGTATCTCACAGGTGTTTCATGGGCTGTCTGGATGTTTTACAGATAAATAAATCAAACCACTTTACACTAAACCCATACAAGGCAGAATACAAATTAAGATTTCCATCCACTAGATTGCCAGTAAACTCCATCTCTGTGTAACATCAGTGAGATAGGTTCAGCTAGTTAGACTGTCATAAATCTTTCAGTTTTGCTAGAGAAGTGACATTTGTCAGGATTAAAATCCATCTGTGATCAGGTAACTATAAGTACTGCAGTATATATCAGGTAACTGCAAGTACTACAGGGCAGTATGTCTCCCCAGCCAGCCAGGTTACTCTGAGAAAGTCAAAATATACACATTGCTCCTCATTCTAGATTTTATGCACTGAAATATGGAATTTTAAGAGAAGTTCTTAATCTCAGCATTTTCATATATGTTATGGTTTAGTTTCGTAGTTTCGTTCTTTTTTTTTTTTTTTTTTTTAGTTTGTTGTTTGTTTCTTGTCTGTAATCTAGATTAGTTAAAGTTTGGGGTTTGACAATTATGCTCCTTGAATATAACAACACTTTATAACAGATAGAACAAGGGGTAGTGGTGTTAAACTAAAAAAGGGGAGATTTAGATTAGATATAAGAAATTCTTTACTGTGAGTGTAGCAAGGCACTGAAAGAGGTTGGTCAGAAAAGGCGCAGATGCCCCATCCCTGGAAGTGGTCAAGGCCAGGCTGGATGGTGCTGTAAACAACCTGGTCTAGTGGGTAGCATCCCTGCCCATGGTGGAGGGGTTGGAACTAGGTGATCTCTATGGTCCCTTCCAACCCAAGCCATTCTGTGATTCTATCATTCTAACATATGTTTTATTACTGGGAAAAATCTCATCTGCTCAGCAAAAATAATAAGATGAAGGACCTTTGTAGAATCTTACTACCTCCTGGTTTACAGTAGCTGTGTGTAAACATACCAAACTGAAGACATACAGGAAAATATGCTTAAGTAAGACCCTTCATTGTATACCTTCTGCCTGTGACAAGATAAAAACAAACAAGCAAGCAAACAAACAAACAAACAAAAACCACACAAGAGATGGTAGTTAAAATATGTTAGTAAAAATGCTTTGTGAATTGTTTTAAAAGTATATTTATATTTGCTAGAGCATGGGGTGTAAGGAACCAAGTAGGTTAAATACCTACTTGGGGGTGTTAAACAGATTTTCACAAAAACTGATCAGTTTATTGTTACTCCATCTTTAAAAAATGTTTCCTCACCTTTCAACCATTCACTTTCATCTGTAGCCAAAATATGTTCACTTCCGTTTTGGTGCAGTTAAGAGAGCAGAAGCTTCTGGTGCTAAGAAAACACTTAATAAGGTTATCAGTTCCTGACAGAACAATGACTTTTTCTGTCAATATACAAAGTCAATATTTTAGGAGATTCCTGCACTGCTTCCCAGTGTCTGCTCTTGTTGATTGCTGTGTGCAAGAAGTTAAAAAGAATGCTGAGCTTTTTATGGAGCTGCATCAAGGCTGGCAAATCTCCACCACAGATATGGAAAATAATGTTTTTAATCACTTTTTTTTTTTTTTTAAATCAATAACTGATGTGCTTACACACCAAAAAATAGCAATCTGATTTTAAATCTTCCTCTACCAAGATATTTTTTTAGATGTACCATATATAAGTACCAGCTATTTCTTACTGCTGGGTCTTTCTTTTTCCCCTCTCCTCCCTTCCCCGCCCCTTCCTTGTTCTTTTATCTTCTTTTATTTTATTTTCTCTTCTTTTCTCTTCTGCAAAGAACCTGAAATAATAAACCAAAAGAAAAAGAAGAAAAAAAATGTGAGAGAAAAAGAGAAAAAATAAAGTGGCTTGCATACTACTTTTCTTTCAACCAAAAAAAGAGAATATTTCATAAGTTGGCCCAAACAGGATTAACTACACAGTAACAGGACTGGTAGTTTTCAGCCTCAATCATCATCAGACTGCAGCACCAGCACAAGGGTTCTTGGTTTGATCTTTTCTGAACTTCATTTATTAAGTTATTTCAATGAGGAGCCATTCACAAACATTCCCAAACTGTGAATTCTTATTGTGTCATTAAACATGAAATACTAAAAGTTAAAATATACATTAAAACTCAGTAATGTTGAGCCTACTCTTTGTTTGCTGTCTATATGTTAGACTGTTATAGATTATTTAGGACAAAAGGTAAGCTAGTCAAGAGCATACTTGGTATAATATGTTATTGTTAAAATATGTTACTTTTGCTTACAATTTTTATTGCTACTCAATGGTCACTACATTTAATGAAAAATATAAAAATATTTTTTTTTCTAAAAAATCATTTATTACAATTGTCTGAATAAAACTTCACAGTAGAAAGTAAATAGTAGGGAGAAATTCATATATTTGTAATATTTCTAAGTTTCTAAGTTACCCTTTAGATTAGTCATATTTTCTTCTATTTAGCTGCATTACTTCTAGCAATTTATTTTGTTACTTTCAAACTATTTTCACTCATGGCAAGGATTTGTTAACATCTGTATGCATGACAAACTTCACACTTCTCCTACTATTAGTTAACAGATGGAGGAAAGAAATGGAAAGCTGAAGAGCAGAGATGAATAAAAAGTCATTGTTTGCAGAACTCAAGATCCCACAGCTGAAGGAGACTTGACACATTTCATGCACACAGACATACTCTCATACACACCTACAAACAGATCTGCTCCAAAAATTAAAATAAATAAATAAATAAAAATCCTGCAATATCTCAGTGCAGTGAGAATTCTCTAGAAAATTACCAGATTAAAACCCCTAATATTATTTAAGTATTCTTTTCAATATTAACCACAGTGTCTGAAAATAAGGAAATGTTACTGTAAAATGTAGCCAATAGAAGATCCATTTTAGAATTAATTTTCTACACACCTTAGAAATCATTTTCTCTTCACATCCTACTTCTAAACCACTTCTTTATGTACTGAAGTTATTATTTTTTTTTTCCCTAATTTTTCAGCATTTGTTTCTTTTTGGTAAGATTTTTTATGGTTTATTGCTGATAACTGAAGATGATTTTTAACAACTGTTAGTAATTCTTAATCATTTTTTCTAAATGCAACTCTACCTTTTACTTCCACCTTAACAAAAAAGCCCACTTACCTTCCTTAAAAATTAAATGGATGGAGTTTAACTAAAGTTAGACTACTATGAAGTCTAATTTTCTTGAAATATTTTTTTTTAATACGGAATCACAACAATGCAAACACAATACATTGTGTGGTGTAATGAACTCGGATGAAATTCTGGATCTACATAGTAAAGGGTTTTAGCTTTAACTTTGGATTTTATAATGCTTAGATGTTCAGGCAAATCATTTTTTTTTTTTTTTTTAATGACAAAAACTATTGGTAATTCACTTTTCTTCCATGAATTTGAACAACTCCGTAAGTTGCCTCCCACAATACTTTCTGAGTGTAGCAAATGATTGTTGTTTTCCCAGTCTCCCCTGCCTGCCCCTGGCTCAGGACCCAAGGTTGTTACAGGGCTGGGCTGCAGGCCCCGCAGCCAGGCCTTGCCCAGGCATCAGCCTGGCTCTGCTGGGCCCACCTGCAGGCCCACAGCCTGGCCCAGCCTAAACCAATCCTGCGCTTTGGCAGCTGATGTCTGTGGAGCTGGGGCTGCCCCGGCTGCCCCGCTCTTGGTTGGGGGTAGGATGGGCCCTGGTGCCAGGCTCTGCCCTGGCACCCTTCAGGATCTGCCATGCCTCCAGCCCCAGGGGGTGCCAACCTCTGCTGCACCTTAGCAGCTGCTCTGTGCCATCTTCGTTACAAGGCATTTTGAAAGAATCTTTACTGTTTAATTTTACCACTTGAAGTACTATGTTGCATAAAATGTTAAACATATTATAATGTAAGAAATGAAATCTTATGGCAGCTCTCCTAAAGCACTCAACAGATTGTCTATATTTTAAACTGTACTTGTCTGCCAATTTACCACACATTATTTTTACAAATAAGTTCATACTGAGTGTACACAAAGACTGAACGCTTTAAATAGTGAACCACATAAATGAGGAACAAACTAAAGAATAAGAGGCTGAAGTATATGCAGCTTTCATGCTTTTTTGTTTTGTTTTTTGAAGTGAGAGTGCATTTAAGGTGAATGAGCTTTGTCTGAGCAAAGCGCACATTCATATGCTGTAGAGACTGAGGTATTACTGACTGTACATGTCAGCCCATGATCCTGTTACTGGCCCATTGCCTCCAGTACTTCGTGATGGATGGCCTCCATGGCACAGACATGCAGTGTAACTCAATGGCTTTTGAAGGACCCTTTCAGGGCAAGCCAGGCTTTAGGTTGGGGACATTTCTCTCTGCCTTTTGCCTCCAGAGAATCATCTCTTCCTGTCACTGCTTGGCCCCCAAGGAGCATATAGAATTAGCGACATACTTAGCTGAGTAATGTACATCCATAGTATGTCCAGGAGGAAGGAGAGATTTGGAAGCCTCTCACCTCCCACTCTCACTAAAACGTGGAGTGTGACATGGCAGAAGGCACAGGGCTGCGAGATCCATACTTGCCTTTCTGTTTCTGTCTGACTGTGACAGGTCTCAGAATTCCCCTTTCAGGTTTTCTGCATGTATTGCTGTATTTTTTACATTTTCAAGTCTTCTTTTATAATGTAATGGAACCTGAGAGTTTCAGATTTGGTTTAAAAGTAAATTTACTCTCATGTAATCTTTAACTATGGGATTTGAAGTGATAGGCATGTCAAACCTGTAGTTTAACTTAACTTCCAGAGAGGAGGAAAGAGACAGAATAAGGACAACTGGAAAGATGCTTGTGAGGGGAAAGAAAAAAAAAAAAAAAAAAAAAAGATTGTTGTAGTATATAAGTGCCTTCTTTCATATTGCTTTGTTTTCCTTTTAAAGATCAGTCAGTGCTTCTGAACCTAGATGAAGCAGTTCCAAGAAGATTGAAACTGCAATCTCAGAATCTCAGTTTGGGAGAATTAGGGAGTAAAAATGGTAACATGAGGAATAGTTAAGCTTTTTGCCAAACTTCTCTGTATCAACAGTAAACTCCACAGCAGGCAGACCAGCCTAAAGATGAACCAGTCAGTGTTGTCAAACATCAGCTCCAGGTATTAAAATCAGGAGAGACCCCCTGGCAGTTGGTCATTGGTTCTGAGGGTCATGGAAGCCATTTCTCTCTGCAGCCCAAATCTCCGCAGATGGTAAACAGAAACAGCTATGGCAGAATCTGTAAACATGCATTAATTTGTTAGAATCTGTCATGACTTTCCTTGGTATACATATAAAGGGATAAATCTTAGTTAACACCCTAACCTATTTGAATACTGGAATTTTACAGTGTTAACTCTTTTCTTATTATTTATGTATTTATTTATTTACTTATTCATTCATTTGTTCTTCATAGATAATACATACTTTAATGCAAGCTGTCATCAAAGCACATTTTAAAAATCTAATATGGTGCATACAATATATCTATACTAATAGTTTATTTATTTATTTATTTATTTTGTATTGTGACTTCTCACCATCTAAATACTTGATTTTTTTTTTGTCTTTCTTACTATATTATTTTTAATTATTTTATTGTGAGTATTTCTAGGAAATAGAGATGCCTTCACGTGTGGTTATTTTTCTTTTGACTATTTCCCTCACTATTAATTCTTTTTGTCTGAAGCAGATATCAACTGTGGGGATTAAAGATGTAGTTTTCCAAGTTGTATTAATATGACTTGCTAGAAAATGGGTATTTGGAAATGAATGTAGTTTAAAATCATTGAATTCATCAAAAACTGCTTGTTAGATCAAGTGACTGAAAGAAAATGTTTGATAAACATATGCAATATTGACGATTGTACTGAAAAATATCTAGGTATGTTGTGCTATTTTAGCTTTTCACTGCATGATGCAGTCTTCATAATTTCAGAGTGTTCTGCAAAGTATTAGGAAATCAGTTAAGACACACAGTGTTTTCAAGCATGTGATTCATTTATTTTTTTCAGTAATTCAGGAATGTCCTGGAAAGAATGAGAGTTATAGTATACTCCCCTAAGTCTTGTGTATCCCTTATGTAAGACATTCTGTCATGTTGGATTCAAATCTATCTTGCTATCATAAAGACCTGCTGTTCTCTTTGCCTTTAAATTAGTGTACTAACAATAGAAGTACTCACAGATGAAACCATGGTTACAGAGCAAATAAGTTGTATCTGCATCACTGTGAATTTCTTTTCATTTTTGTTGTGTCCTTCATTGTAGGCACGTATCCAGCATCTAAAGTACTAGCAGTTGCTCTGGTATTTACAGAAAAAGAGGAGAGAGGAAAAGAGGGAGAAAGATAGTTCAGATATCCAACTACATGTATGCTCTTCTTTTGAAAAAAATAGTTCAAAAAGGAGTTTGAAAGTCTAAATATGCCCTTGTGGCTCTTCAGGAAGTAGGAAAAGAGCAGAAAGAAGTGATTTGACATCACTTCTTTTTAAATGACATATCAGTTGTCCTTCTTTCTGCTTCACTGATGTAAAGCAAAACCAAATCAGAACATGCACTAGACACTTTTCTTCCTGGACTCGGGTCCAGGCCAAAAATCAATGAAACTGTTCTCAAAGTAAAATACTAATCAGCAGGAGTTTAAATGTGTCCAAATATGATTGTAGATGGCCAGCAAATAAAGTATCAGATGTATCACTTTTCAAAACAAATTAATCATCTTTTTTTTGTGTGTGTATTTATATCTTATGCACCAAGACAGCAAATAGAGCAGAAAACAAAATCTTTCATATTCAAATTTTACTGAACACAAGATGACACTTACAGCTACAGGGCCTGAATTTTGTTTGCATGTACTTTTATATCCCACTTGCCTCTTTCTTGGATGGTACTTGGACATCCTTATTGAATAAATACTGTGACAAACATTAACTACCTCTCTTGAAGATGAGGAGACTAATTGTGGGGTAAAAGTGAACATGTAGTGGTATCAGCATTTGCTCCTTTAGAAAAAACTTGTTATAATTGTGTGAACCTTGGCACTGAATTGGTCTAGTTAGCATTTTTTAGAGGAAAACAAAGCATTCTTTACCACTTCTAACTTCTAGATGATACCATATATTTCTCCAATGAAGTAGTGAAACAGTATCCCAATAGTCTTACGATTAATGATGCACTTTAAGCAGCAGAGCCACAGTTTAATCACACAGTACACTAAAAAAAACGACAGCAACAAAAAGCAGTTTCTCACACAAAAACAGAGAACATGCTGTACAAGGAGCAAATTCCTGATTGCCAAAATCTGAATTATTGAGCCCTCAAAGGAGTGAATTGAGACCTTTCAAAAGAGATTTGGGGCAACTGAAGAGTGCTGCTGTACCTGTGGAAAATATGTATTTGTCTGTTCCTCTTCATTTTTCTAAAGTCACATTACAATTTTAGTTACACATATTTATTCAGAATGCCCTAATCAGTGCTATTGTGCACTCTACTACAGCATAGCACTGGAGATTTTTTGATCACCTGAAAAACACCAAGAAAAGTTAGTAATGCGTACACATCATATATTCTTTGTGATGTTATTAACTGTCTCACTTTTTATAATGATAATTAACCATTTGCAGAATGATGACATCTTTTTTTTTTTAGGATAGAAGGACAAATAATGAACAGAAAAAAATCATATGGCTTGAGAAAACTGATTTCAAATGAACACAAAAATCTAAATCCATCTTAATCATGTCTGGGGGAAAGAAAAAGAAAAGGCAAAGTTTTCTGTCTGGTGTGAATATTCCTACCTTTTCTTGTAGTTCCTGTTTTGCACTTACATGTATATTGGTTGTATGAGTACTGTATGAGTGCTGATTCAGGTTGTAGAGTATCACCTTTCTTCTTGCCATTTGCAGAACTCAGATGATGCCAATTATGTGCAGCTTTCTGGTGACTACTGGGATGGACTGAACTATAGGATAAGCAGAACTATAGGATAAAAGCAAGCTGTAAAAACAGGCTAATCCCCAGATTATGGCAAATATTGAAATTAATTACATAGTCAAACAGGATCTTAGGTAAGAAGGAACAAGAAACAAAACTGGAAGCAGCTCTTAACAAAGGAATGAGGAAACATGAAAGTATGACAGCATGGGAAAGCCTGTTTCCTGATGCAGCCAGGAGTACTGAGCTACTTCAGAAAAGTTCTGCTAATTCTTTTTAAAACCAGAAATCTGCAGAAAAAGGCAATTTGGGCATATATAGAAAAGGTAGAAGCATTCAATGTATTTTATTTTCTGTCTGGGTTAT
Organism: Aythya marila; assembly: GCF_965140915.1. NCBI lineage: Eukaryota > Metazoa > Chordata > Aves > Anseriformes > Anatidae > Aythya > Aythya marila. The sequence continues at coordinate 154,699,064 of NC_139042.1, forward strand.
TTTAGTGTCATTTATTTTCTATAGTCTAATATGAGTAGTATTTGTACCCAAAGCAGGACTTTTTTTCCCCTACATGCAAAATATTTTTTGTGTATCTTTGTGGCCACTGAAGAGTGCAGCTCCTGTTGCTCTGTGATGTTTTATTCCCTTAGGAAGATAGATCCTTAGTTTAGATGTGTGAAGAATTCTGTTCAACTTTAAACCAAAAACCAGTCAAATATCTGCAGAGTTTTTTCTTTCTTTTTCTACCCTGGGCATACAGAGAGAAGTTTGATTTGAAACTGAAGAAAATTTGGAAAAAGCACTAAAGGAAAGATCTCATCTTTGGAATGTCTGAATGTCTGTGTAAATATTTCCTGCCTATGACTTCACTTAGACAAAAATTGAATTTATACTAGAAAAACTGACAACAACAAGAATAACAATCACAACTTGCAGTTATATTAAAAAAGTCTCATGAAAAAAAAAGTTATAAAAAATAATATCATTTCAGCAAAAAGGATGAAAGAAAATATAAAGGCAAATGAAATTGTTAATGTTGGAAATTTTTAAGCCTTTAATTCAGCCAAAGTTTGTGAGCTGTTAAGAAATGACCAATGGTCTCAGAAATATATCTGTAAAATCAACGTTATGGCTTGTCACTACTTAATATCCCATGTCAAATGAGCAATGCTCAAAACCTATAAAGTGTTAGATAACGCTAGGAGGTGAATGAAAGAGAATGAATCTTCTTCAGGAAAAAAAAAAGGGTTATGAGATGTACATTTAAGTAAGTTTTGCTACTAAATATTTTGTGGTAAATTATTTTCTTAGTCATGTTGGTATATTTTAGAATTGGAACCAGGAATGGACATTTCATTCAGTGGGTAAGTCCCTTACATTAAAAAAAGTTGCAGTTGAAATAAATTTGGGTCCATATATTTATGCTTATGTGCAGCTGGAAGAAATACTTATAAATCCTAGTATCTTCTGCAATTCAAAAATCACAAGCTCCTTGTAAGTCTGTGGGAGTGATCTAAAATAGAAAACAGATATTTTAGTCGCAGGAAAACTGCTATTTATTTCAAGAGCGAGTTGCTTTCTACACTGTTTCATGAATTGTACAAATGGTTTTATTTGGATATGTTCAGTTGACATTTATGTTGCTTTGGGGAATGTGAAAAGTGAACAGTGAAGAGCTGAAAAAAAGTCCTTTTATAATTTGTAGAAGTTGTAAGAAATTTTCTATTATTATTTCATTATTATTTGGAAAGAGGAGATAAATTCTACTTAGACAGGATGATTTAGAGAACAGCAATCCAAAAATTCCAGTTCCAATTAAGTTAGTTCTGCAGCTTTCACATAAGACATTCTATATATTTTTTTTCATTTTAATTAATTTCTATTAACTTAATAGAACTTAATATGTTTTATATTGTTTATATTTCATATTATTTTTGACAAATTCTAAATCAAGTTGGAAAAAAGTCCTTTGAAATCCTTGCCCACGACAAGCCCAGGATTAATTTCAATTCATGGTTGAGATTTACGAAATACTCAGGATCTAATTTATCTTTCAAAGTCCCTAGCTCCACCACTTCCATATTCTCCAGCATATATGTCAGTGAGCAGATGGAAAGGTATCTAAACACTGATGCTGTCCCACAGTTAATTAAATGAAATTGATGGCACAACTCATAAAGACCATATCTTACATGGAGTTTATGTCAGACCTCTTATTCATGAAATATAACATGTACAAAAGAAATCTGCTGGCTGAAGTTCTCCATCAGTCGTGAACTCATTTGAGATGAGAGAGTTAGGATCAAATTCCTATCCTGCCTGATATAAATTAGTGACCTGAACCTACATGTATATTTTGGTCAAACTGCTATAGGAATGTGGAGAATCTCAGTCCTCCTGATATTTTTCAACTTACTATAACTAAAGCAGTATTCTTAGGGCTAGGTATATACATTAGAAGCTACATTCCTCATCTGTGGTGTACGTAACTGAGACACAAATACCTTTTGTGGATATAGGTATTTAAAATCACCAGAGGAATACAGGACCTCTGAGTAAGAGTTGTGCTCTTCAGAGCTCTGATGATTTCAGGACCAATTTTTGTGATGAAGTCATTGCTTCAGATTAGGACAAGTAGGATTTTGACACTGACTTTCACATTACTTAGCTGAGCAGCTTTAACTGCTATTTTATTAGCTATTCTATTACACATAATGTTGTTCTCCTCTTAATAGAAAACTAATCTTTGGCCAATTAATGTGAAAGGAAAAGGAAATTGCCCACCTAGCTAGATTTAGACATCAGTCTCTAATAAGGAGTAGGTGCTGGAGTTCCTCTCTGTTTTTTAGAATTTCACTTCATGATTGGCTTAGTCAAATGATACATTACTTCTAGATTTCTCCTTTAGGCATGTTATTGCAAAATTTGGCAAGCCTACTCACTTACATCAGAAACGGCAATTCTGTGAGGTGGCAGGAGATTTGAGATTATGGTATTCAGAATTGCAATAATTCCATTTGTTTGAGTACTTAAGTGTAAGCTGTGACTTTGTTTAATAGCAGCCCTTTTCCAGTTAAAGTTAGTTAAATTTTTAAGACAAAGCCTGAATTTTAGTCAGCTTTTGCTAACATTCAGTAACCAGAGTTAAAATCCTATCTGCAGCAAGTTAAAGACATACAGTCAGGCTGAATTGTAACTGGGGAACAACCAGGCCTGAAGACTTTAACTAGGTAGAAGTTCAGTGCAAATTTGCAAGATGCCTAACAATAACTCTGTGTTCTATGATTTACTGTTATTACTGCAGTGCTGAATAATATAGAAGACTTGTTAGGTGAAAGTGTGAAAAATGATGAACTGATAATGGAAGAAGTGTAAATCACATAAAAAATACACTCGCAGTAGTATCATAGATTTCTATAATACATTTTAACATTTTCCATTTGCATAATTAACACATAGAGTTAACATAGATATAATATATAAGTAAGTATAATCAAAGATAATGTTTCTGAAATGAGTAATGAGAGAAGGAGTACAGGTAGAAATAACTCTGAAAAAAAATGTCTCAGCATAGTTGCACTGGAGCAAAAATTCTTCAGAATGACATTTATAGCCACCTCACCTTCTCAGGACTTCTCAGAGGGATTGTATAAGAAATCTATATTGGGATTTAATCACATACTAAATCCTACCTAAATTACAAAATTGGTCCCTTCCAAATTCTCTCAGTTCTAAACAGTAACACTGTCCATCTACTTTCTAGGATTCTCCATAATCCTTGTCACTTAATATTAGTTATTAATACTTAAAGATGGCTGGTTTGAATGGAGTGGTTGCCTCACAAGTCTCAATCTCTGCTGAGATTAGGATTTAAGCAAAAACTGTGTTGATTGCATCTGCAGTGTAGGCATTAAAGTAAAGAAAGCAGCTACATTACATCAAGTGGATTTTCCTATATAGGTCCTCAGAGATGCTTGTTTTTATCTGTTGACTGAGAATTCAGGCAAATTGGATCAATACCTTCCTGGAGCAGTCATCTGTAATTCTGGTGAGACAGTACCTATGTTAGTTCCCATCTTAGATGGGAAGACTGTAGTTATTGTGATTTTGTACCAAAAATTATTTTATTTCCAAAGCTTTTTTTTTTTTTTTTCATTTGTGTAAGGTCCTCAATAACCTTCATGTTGTATAAGTAAATTAAAAAAAAATAAAGTACCATAATAAATGCTAAGAGTTTGTTTAATAAACATAGTCAATGCTAACTACAGGCCATTTTCAGGAGTCTGGGCTGAAGTGATAGCATAGGCTGAAATCAAGGAAAAAGAAATATTAAAGCTCACATTTATTGTAATTCACCAAGTAAAAGTCAGATATAACCCCACATAAACCAAACTCATCACATTTCATTCTGTTCACCTTCAGCCTCTGAAACAGCCAATATTTTCCTTGACATGTTCCAACAAATAAGGCATCAAAAGCTTGTTCGTGTCTTAAGCTTTTACAGTAGCAGAGAATTTGCCCGCTTTGTCAAATGCTAGTAGTGAAAGTGAAGTGGATTTATCTGGGCATTCAAAGTGAGTCTTTCATGTGCTCTACTTTTGTTCAGTTACAACTCCAGTTGACTAATTTGTAGTGTTGTGCCATTTTTTCCATCCAAAATGAATCAGTCATGCTTAGAAGTAAAGATCCAAACTGCGTGGGTGTGTCCTCACCAGCAGACAGGGCAGAAACCAAAATAAGCTTATCATAACATCAAAAATCCCATTTTACACATTTTCTGTCTTGCCAGCTACAAGTTAAAACAAACAGCGTATAGATCTGCTACTAGAGAAAGTATTGCTTGCATTTATTTCTCCTCTCATATCTTTTGGATTGCAGTACAAAATCCATGCATTTTTAAGTGCTGTTCCTAATGCAGAAGTAGTAGATTAGACTAATATCTCTAATATCTTTATAATTTTGTGTATATATAGTTATATTTCATCAGATTAGATTATTACTCTTAAATTCCTTTTGACTTCATGGTTCTCAGTAGCAGACCAGCAAATGCTTTGCTTGGAATCTACACCACAAGCCTATCCAGGTACTTCTGTAGCTTTTAGAACTGAAACATATTTTCTTTAGTAATCTGATTGCTATACTAAAAGAAAAATGAAAGTGTTGAAGTTTCTGCTGCATTAGGCAAAAAAGTAAACTATGTCCTTAACTAGCTATAGTGCACTGATAAGCATTACAAGAAATAACTCTGCCTGAGGTGGGTGTAATCAATGCCAAGACTGCAGGCAGTCAAATATTCCCTTGGTAGCAGGATTCAAAAATATGTCATTTTTTAAAAATAGCTTGCCTACAGAATGGTTTAGATCTTTTGAGAGAACATCATCCTCTTTCTTTATAAGAACACACTCACGATACACATAAATATTGATAATTTATTTTTAATGTATGAGTCATAGCTACAAGAGATTAAATGGCAACCTAAAAGAGGATAAGACAGCTTGGTCATTGTATTCATCAGTAAAACAAAAATAAAGTGCAAACATGACACTTTGTGATTTTTTAATGTATTTTTGGTTCAACTCAGAATTTAGAAACACTGGATAAGAATCATAATATTATCCTTAATAAGAAGCGTATTGTGAATAATAGAAAATATCTGTGATTGTTCAAACAGGTATCCTTGCTGTCATGCTAAGTTAGAGACCATGAAAGACAGTACACAGGAAAGGTGGAATAATAGCCTTGATAAGAAGCAGAATCCCAGTTTCTTTTACATGCATATATTTTTGTTTGGAATAAGAATCTATAAACCAGAAGAATCAGTGGGAAAGCAAAAAAAAAAAAAAAAAAAAAAAAGATTCAACCTAAAAAAAAAAAAAGGAAAAGGACTGACAGATGTCCCAGTATAACATTTGGACTGTAGCAAAAAATGCTGTCAGTTCATCTTTATCACAACTGGAAACATGAAAATGAAATTCTGTTTACGTAAGGGCATGAGGGAAAGCTGACAGTAAGACACATAGAGATCTGTTACTTTCAATTCCTTTCTGTGAGTAAATCAGATGCTTTTTGGAAGAAACACTGTAGCATTGAACCCTATTACTGTCTTAAGTCCTCAAAGCAATTTTTGCAGGCCTGAGGCTTGTATTATAATGAATGGCTAAAGAAACCATTGACGTGCAATCAAAGAGAAGAAGGTGAACAAAAGAGGAAGCATGGTCTGGAGGAAAGAATATATCTGAGGAATTGGGAGGGAAAAAAAAATAAAAAGGAATTCAGTGCAGTATATCCAGGAATATATGAAACTTCCTCTGTAACATTTAGAAAGTCCAGATCATCAAACACATTTTGGTACCCATAAATTTTGGTAAGTCACTGGTGTTTACACATCAGAAATCTCAGTATTAGGGCACACAATTCTGTATGTTCATTCAATACAATTCTGTCTATTAATACTGAGATCATATGTGTTAATGGAAGATGAGTTTCTCAGTGGAAGAGCTTGGATCAGTCACATATGGGAAGAAGGCTTTCACAGGAGGCTTCATTGTAAGGATAATTTTTAAAAGAAGTGTTAGAAACCACTGACTAGCTCTCTACTTAAATAAGAATAGAGATTCTTGGACAGAACTAGTAGGACACAAGGCACATTAAGCTGAATAAGGGAGGCATTAATGTAGATGACACTGGGATTTGGAGGTTTGAACTTGGGGATGACTTCTGGAGCAGGTCTGAAGATCTGGCAGAGCTGGAGGCCCTTGAGGCAGGAGGTACTAGAAGCTACTACAGATAGACGCTTCATGGGATCTGGGGATGAGGACATGCAGATACTCCCCCTGTCTTTCTTGAAACCCCCTTGTCCCTGCTTTGTCCTGTATTTTATCATTTGGGATGAGCTCAGGCACAAGCACTAATCTGTATTGTTGGTACTTGGCATTCAGACCTTGCTGGTACAATCCAGCTGGCTCAGAGCACGTATGCAATGAAACCTTTATGTTTTTAATCTACCTGCATAGACATATACCCTTAAATTGAAACCAACAAAGGATATTCAGGGTGTTCATTTTCTCAAACCTCTTTTATTAAATTTTGAAAATTTCACAGAGGACCCTGTCACATCCTCTGTGGAAACTGGGTTTCTCCATGAAATATCCACATACGACAGACACGGTATTTTGGCATCAATATTTATATATCTGCAACTCTTGCTGATATTCCTCTCAGTGCTTCTTCCTGGAGTGTTGTGTTTACTGCTGGTACTTAGATTAAGTGTTACATTTTTTAAAAGGATCAACATTTCTAAATGCATGGACAGTTAAGAACAATATTTTACACATGCAAGATAGTGATGGTAACACCAGTACAATCTTAGCTGGTGTTTGAACTTACATGAAATGACACAAAATAGCTCTCAAGTAGCTTTGAATAATTGTGGGGTTCTATTTTCTTTCAAAGAGCAGAGTGCTTCATACTAATTATACTAATTACTTTTTTTTTTTTCCTTTTTTTTTTTTTTTTTTTTTTTTTCCCTGCTAGTGGGGGGACTTTTTATGAATCTTTTTATGAATTTAACTGCCATGTAAAGTGACCTAATACAATATTAAAACATCCATAGTGCTCTGTGGGTCAAAAAGAATACACCTGAGAAGATCAAAGAACAAAACCAAAGTTGATAAAAAAGATGACTTCAAAAGAACAGACTCTTGCTAAACATGGCATAACAACATCTGTCACCTTGGGCATATGTTTATGTTACTCATTATCTCTTATCACATAATCATTCTGTATCAAGTAGTGTGTTAAAACATACCTCTTTTTCAGTGGATCTAGATGCCTAATAAAGCTGAACAGCTGGGGAGAAGGAAGAGTGCAGATTGGATTTTAAACTGGATGAATGTACTCTTTAGATGACTTTTAACCTGAAGAAGAGACTCACAGATGAGGTCACAAGGCTTTATAACATCCAGTTTTGAATTAAAATATAGGGTGTTCTAGCTTAATCTATAAGAGAGGTAACATATCAGTCTTGTATGCCTCTACTGTATGAAGGTAGTATATATTAGCTAATAATTAGGAGCAGTCTCAGTTATCAACTTTGGTTTTGTTCTTTGAACTCCTCAGGTGTATTCTGGCCTCAAAATTTAATCTCTAGTACATATGAGAAGATAAAGTGTGAAACATTAAAATTATGTCATTTTAATGTTTCTGAACCTGTTACTGAAAACAGTGAAGAAATCTATTATATTTCATTGCAAGTTTTTATAGTCATTACAGAAGGATCCTTTGTATGTGTTGTATTGCTTTCTAAATAGAGTTAGGAAATGTAAAAATTATTGTATTAATACCAGTTTGAAATTAAACTGTTCAAATTAATGCAACTATAAACCTAATCATAGTGGAAGATGTGTTGATGATAATTTTTGTGGCATGAGTAACATTATTCATCTCTGTTGAGGACAAAAAAAATCCTCATCTGTCAAGGAAAGAAAAAGGATTTTTTCCTAGCTCTCTTTTCAAGGTGAAATTCAAAATTGCATGGGTGATTTGATCTGTGGTTGTCTGAAAGTGTTGTTTTAGATTAGTTACTTGTTTCAGCATCTCTTTTTCTAATTTAAAATCACTTTTTATCCTTGTTTTCCCTTCTGCAGAGAGAACTGGTATAGCACAGCAGAAGAACTTATACCATGTTGAAGCAGCAGTCCTACTGTGCAAATTTTATAATTGTAAATTACCTGAAACATATCTGAGAAACCAAATGTATTTGACTTTCAGACTTTGATTTCTCTCTCCACAGGAAGTCTTATTCCTACATTGCAACTGGGGATGTGATTGCAGTAACTATAACTATAACTATATAACTAACTATAACTATACTTGCTTTCATGTAGCTAGCTGAAGCATTCATAGCACAAAAGTCATAGCTGTAGTTAAGTTTCTGAGAGTAAGTTGTTCTCATAGGCCTGTACTGAAATGTGTATATACACAGATCTAGAGAATACTCACCTGAGGGCAGCTTTACACAGGCTTATTTTACTGTGGTAGTACTTCCTTATCAACACTGCTTGCCTAAATGAGTGGAGGTAAGATGAGTAAGAGAGAATAATTGTAGCAAAGCAAAACTCACACTTCAGGAAAATATATTCTATGTCACTGCTATTATGATTATCATACTGCTATTGGAACAGCTGCTATAGCAAAGACATTTTTATATATATATATTTTTTCAAAATAGTAAAAGGATGTTGAGGGAGTTGTCTGGAAAGGTTATTTGAGGAGATGACAGTTTTTCAATTTCCACTCAAGTTTTAACATTGCTCCCCAGTATTACTTTCAAGAGAAATGACATGTAATGATTACTGCAAAGGCTGTTTTCTCTAATGAAGACACTTACTAAGACATGGTATGATATAAATAAGATAATTCTATATACTACATCAATCACATGTTAATATATTATGATCTATATTCTTCTTAAAGCAGTGAATTTTGAGAGATCTATTTTCTCCATCAGAAATATTTTGTCACTTTGAGTACCAAAAGCAGGTTCCTTTATTATTTTTACTTTTAATAATGCTTTTTTTTTTTAATGTTTCAAAATGTAGAAGAAATATAAATAGGGAAATTGGAATAGAAAGGGATTCTTTTAAAAAGCTTTTTTTTTTTTTTTTTTTTTTGTCAACCTGACCACCTGAGTTCTCATCATATTTAACATATTTATCATATTACTCCTTTCTATGAGTAATATACTTGTAAACCCAGGATTCTTCCTCTCAATGATCAGTGTAATAGGGAAAAAAAATAAAAATGCTTCTCAAATTTCCCCTTTTAGTATGTCAATAAGTCTTTTCACTCCATTATTTTAAATGTATTTATAAGTTAAGTTGTTTACATTCAAATAAAATTATTTTATAATTACCAGTGAAGATTCTTTCTATAAAGGAATCTTAGCAGTTCTTATTTCTGTTATGTAAATGTTATTTAGTTTGCAGAAAGACACATCAATCTACACTATCGTTATAGTATAAATAACAACTATTAATAACAGCACAGAGAACTATCAATTATTCTGATCTTATTCTATCTAGTTCTGCTATTATTAACAACTTTGTGTGTTTGTGTGTGTAAACTAAAATCTCTACAGGTAGCTGACGCTGTATTTCCTCTTGTTCAAATATTGTAGGAAGTGAGATCATGTCTTCACTACATAGTTATATTTTTAAATATTTATTTATTAAACAGGTTTACTTTTACATAAAATATACATTTAGTTTTACATAATTGTTACCATCAGTCCAGTCTATGTGGTTTGTGAATGATTTGATGTCACTTCCCTCTTTTTGCATGCAGAGTACATCACTGGTAAGCACCAGTTCAGCTGCTGTCCCTGCCTCCTGGAGGGTGAAAAACTGCATTTGACCACCTGCCCACAAAAACCTCTGTTAAGCCACCCCCCTGTTTCCCCAGGGAACCTGACTCCCTGACCATCTCCTTTCCATGTCTTTCCAGCTTCCACACCATCTTCCTTTCCTCCCAACCTATTACTCTCGTAAGAAAAGGAAGCAGAACAGCAGTTCACCATTAGCAGATCTATGCCCTCTGCAAATCTATTATTGCTCATCCATTTCATTACAAAACAGGCTGGCTTTGTGTGTGTGTGTGTGTGATGCTGTGCAGTCACTATTAGTGCATTTAGGGAGAGTATGCCTCAAGCCCTACAGAATTCATTCCTGTTGTAAATTAAGAAACAGATTTTACTCTGCTGCTTGATCTACTTGAGAGACAAACTAAAAATGTGTCAGGCCAGAAGACATACTTTGCCAGAGCCAAGCAGTACTCAAAATCCCCTCTCAAATGTTTCATGTTTGTAGGTATCAGATGCAGAGATACTTGCAAAATTTCTCATGGGAAGACAAAGACAAACTTGAGAAAACAGAGACCTATTTGTTTCTTCCAATGTATTTCTGGAAGCAGGACTTAGATGTTTCTATGAAAAGGGATCAGAGGATTTTAGAAAATTAGAGTTTTGAAAAGATGAAAGCTTAGAAAATCCAGAAAAATAAAAATAAAAAAAATAAAAAATAAAAAAAAAAGACCATCAACAGATTTAGTAGGATAATAAGCAAACAAACATACAAATCGATAAAGCTAATACAGTCTGAAATGGGAGTAACTGTTAAAATTAACTTGTAAATTGTAGAAATTGCCTCTAAAGAGTCTCCTTGGGGAAATTAATGCTCAGTCTTGTCCTAGAATAAAAAAATGCTTGACTCCGTTTTTCCTCTTTTTGATGTTCCTAACAGTAATACTGTGAAGTGAAGCTTATTTTTACACCAAAAATAAAAAAAAAAAGAAAGAAAAAAGAATAAGTAAATTATCATTATTTTGCATCATCTCTGTGCATGCATTATTCTTGCATATACTCAAATTCATTACACCTTAAAACAAGCCCAATAACTGCTTTTAATACCTAGCAATTTTAAAACAAAATTTCTTCTTTACTGATGGAAAAAAAAAATAAAATGAGTTGCTCTTTTCTCAAATGTAGATCTCACCTGAGGAAAAAAGAAGCTGTCTTTTCTCTGATAGTCAATTTACTATTTGCTGTTGAAATCTAGCAAATAACTGTTAGCACTTGAGGTTACTGGCATGCTGTGTGTCTTCCAGGTAGTTAAACCAGTCAGTGTTTTGTCAGCCATGCCATTTGACATAAAGTCATAGAGAGTGTTTGACTCTCGTACCAATTAACTCAGCTGTAAACCGTCAACAGTGCATTTAGTTGTCAATGGAAAGTGATTCACTATTTGGTACTGGAAGATACTTTTTAGGAGCAGAAAAGGTAAAAAAAATTACATCACACATTAAGTAAAATTTCTAAGCATTATGTGTTATTTTTACTTGTATTTCTTCTGTTTAATTTAAACAAAAACAACAATAAAATACATCTTAAAGATAACATGCTGGAAAGAAAAAGTCTACTTTTCTTTCTTGTTTACCCCTAGAATGAGAGTTCAACTATCTAAATGGATCAGCAAAAGATTCATTTTGAGATTTCATGAATTAGTAGGAAGACTGCCATTTAACACACTCATGAGGAAGCCATGAGGAAGAAAAAATAGCGCTTTTCATCTTTAAGGTACTTTAGAGTTTATTTGATTATACAACCTCATTGATGATAGTGGCAGATGTTCATATACATGTATTCTTTAGCATGAGACTTTACCTTCACTGCAGATCCAACTGAGTACATGTATGTAGCACGCTGTCTCTCAAAGTACTGCAAAAAGTGCACAAAAAGTGCTACAAAGGCAGGAGTAGATTGTATCAATCACTGGGAAGATCTTTTGAGGTAGGTTACCTCTTTGTAGTGTCCTTACAGTGTATCTTGTATATTGAAATACAGAAGCCATATTAAGGCATTGATGTACAGCTGGGATCTCTATGTGTTGTGTGCTTTATGTGCTACAAAAATAACATTTTCAAGAAGACTTGGATAGGAAGTATGATGGCAGCATGAATCATTTCATGATTATGTTGTGAGCCATCATCAAACAGCTAGAAATCTCTAAATAAATTATGATGATAATCACTGGTATTCCTAATATGCAAATTACCCATCTGAAGCCAAGGTAGCTTGTTGGGATAAGAATAGTTAAATAAGATTTTTTGTAGTTAGTGGTATATAAACAACATTCCAGTCATCCATGTTTCCTCATCTGGTAACCTGCATCACTTACAGCTGTGCCACTGAAGGTCAACTTTGACACAAGGATGAAGTGAGACTCAAGCTCCAACTTTTGGATCACAGAATCACAGAATCACAGAATTGTCTAGGTTGGAAGAGACCTCAAGATCATCGAGTCCAACCTCTGACCTAACACTAACAAGTCCTCCTCTAAAACATATCTCTAAGTTCAACATCTAAACGTCTTTTAAAAACCTCCAGGGATGATGACTCCACCACTTCCTGGGCAGCCTGTTCCAATGCCTAACAATCCTCTCAGTAAAGAACCTCTTCCTAATATCCAACCTAAAACACCCCTGGCGCAACTTTAGCCCGTTCCCCCTTGTCCTGTCACCAGGCACATGTTGGGAGAATAGACTAACCCCCACCTCTCTACAGCCTCCTTTAATGTACTTACATGTATAAAAAAGTGATAAGGTCGCCCCTGAGCCTCCTTTTCTCCAGGCTGAACAAGCCCAGCTCCCTCAGCCGCTCCTCGTAGGACTTGTTCTCCAGGCCCCTCACCAGCTTCGTCGCCCTTCTCTGGACCCGCTCAAGCACCTCAGTGTCCTTGTAGCAAGCAGCCCAAAACTGAACACAGTACTTGAGGTGCGGCCTCACCAGAGCTGAGTACAGGGGGACGATCACCTCCCTAGCCCTGCTGGTCACACTGTTTCTTATGCAAGCCAGGATGCTGTTGGCCTTCTTGGCCACCTGAGCACATTGCTGGCTCATATTCAGCTGACTATCAACCATCACTCCCAGGTCCTTCTCTGCCTGGCAGCTCTCCAACCACTCATCTCCCAGCCTGTAGCTCTGCCTGGGGTTATTGCATCCCAGGTGGAGGACCCGGCACTTGGCCTTGTTGAACTTCATATAGATGCCCTCAGCCCATCAGTCCAGCCTATCCAGGTCTTCCTGCAGAGCCTTTCTACCCTCGAGCAGATCAACACACACACCTAACTTGGTGTCATCTGCGAACTTACTGAGGGTGCACTCGATCCCCTCATCCAGATCATCGATAAAGATATTAAAGAGGACTGACCCCAGTACCCAGCCCTGGGGAACACCACTAGTGACCAGCCTCCAACTGGATTTGACTCCATTCACCATGACTCTTTGGGCCCAGCTATCCAGCCAGTTTTTAACCCAATGAAGTGTACACCAGTCTAAGCCATGAGCAGAGAGTTTCTTGAGAAGAATGCTCTGGGAAATGGTGTCGAAAGCCTTGCTGAAGTCGAAGTAGACCACATCCACAGCCTTTCCCTCATCCACCCAGCGCGTCACTTTGTCATAGAAGGAGATCAGGTTTGTCAAGCAGGACCTGCCTTTCATAAACCCATGCTGACTGGGCTTGATCACCTGGTTGCCCTGTAAGTGTCGCATGATGACACTCAAGATAATCTGCTCCACGAGTTTCCCTGGCACTGAGGTCAAACTGACAGGCCTATATTTTCCTGGGTCTGCCCTCTGGCACTTCTTGTAGATGGGCGTCATGTTTGCAAGCAGCCAGTCGATTGGGACCTCCCCCGATAGCCAGGACTGCTGATAAATGATGGTAAGTGGCTTGGTCAGCTCCTCTGCCAGTTCTCTCACTGTCCTCGGGTGGATCCCATCTAGCCCCATGGACTTGTGCACATCCAAGTGCCGTAGCAGGTCAGCAGCTATTTCCTCATGGATAGTGAGGGCCACATTCTGCTCTCCATTCCCTTCTGCCAGCTCAGGATACTGGGTATCCAGAGAGCAACTGGTTTTGCCACTAAAGACTGAGGCAAAGAAGACATTAAGCATCCCCGCCTTTTCCTCATCTTTTGTAACTAAGTTCTCCCCTGCATCCAGTATAGGATGGAGATTCTCCTTAGTCCTCCGTTTAGCATTGGTGTATTTGTAAAAACATTTTTTGTTGGCTTTGATGGCAGTAGCCAGATTGAGCTCCAGATGAGCTTTGGCCTTTCTAATTTTGTCCCTGCACTGCCTTGCAACATCCTTATAGTCCTCCCGAGTGTCCCACCCTCTTATCCAAAGATTGTAAACCCTCTTTTTTCTCCTAAGCTCAAGCCACAATTCTCTGTTCAGCCAGGCCGGTCTTCTTCCCCGCTGGCTTGTCTTTGGGCACATGGGGACAGACCACTCCTGCACCATTAAGATTTCCTTCTTGAAGAGCACCTTCCTGGACTCCTGGACTTCCTGGACTCCTCTGCCCTTCAGAACCACCTCCCAAGGGACTCTACCAACCAGTGTCCCGAGTATCTCAAAGTCAGCCCTCCAGAGGTCCGATACAGAGGTTTTACTGGTCCCCTTCCTGGCTTCTCCAATAATGGAGAGCTCTACCATTTCATGGTCACTCTGCCCAAGCCAGTTTCCAACCACCATATCTCCCACCAGTCCTTCTCTGTTTGTGAAGAGAAGGTCTAGTGGGGCACCTCCCCTGGTAGGCTCACTAACCAGCTGCGTCAGGAAGCTATCTTCCATGCTCTCCAGAAACCTCCTGGACTGCTTTCTCTGGGCTGTGTTGTGCTTCCAGGATATATCTGGGAAGTTGAAGTCCCCCACAAGAACAAGTGCTGACGATTTCGCAACTTTTGTCAGCTGCCTGTAGAACTCCTCATCAGTCTCCTCATCCTGGTTTGGTAGTCTATAACAGACCCCCACCAGGATGCTAGCCTTGTTGGCCTTCCCGCCGATCCTAACCCAGAGGGACTCAACCTTATCATTCCCAGCCTCAAGTTCCACAACATCAAAACTCTCTGTGATATAGAAAGCCACACCACCACCCCTTCCATGCTGCCTGTCCCTTCTGAAGAGCCTATAGCCAGACATTGCAGCACTCCAGTCATGTTTCCGTGATGGCAACCAAGTCGTAGCCTACCTGTTGCACGATGGATTCTAGCTCCTCCTGTTTGTTACCCATGCTGTGTGCATTAGTGTAGATCCACTTCAGTTGGGCCATTGCCTTCTCTCCCAGCCTTGCCATTGTTCCCCTGGCACAGCTCTAACAAACCTTGTTTCAGCTCCATCCCCCTTCTTACCTAGTTTAAAGCCCTCTCAATGAGCCCCGCCAGCTCCTGGCCTAGGAACTGTTTTCCCCTTAGAGATAGAGAGCCATCTGTGGCCATCAGGCCAGGTGCCGAGTCAAGAACCCCATGGTCAAAAAAAAATAAATTTCTGTGTTGGCACCAGCCTCTGAGCCACATGTTTATCAGGTGGGCATTCTGTGTCCTCTCTGTACCCCTCCCTGCCACTGTAGGGATGGACGAAAACACCACCTGTACTCCCGCTCCATCCACTAACTGTCCCAGTTCCCTAAAGTCCTGTTTGATGGTCTTCAGGTTTCTCTCTTCAATGTCGTCACTGCCAGCCTGGACTATTAAAAGAGGATAATAGTCAGAGGGGCGAACCAGGTTGGTAAGCTTTCTGGCAATGTCCCTGACCCAGGCCCCAGGGAGGCAGCAGACTTCCCTACGGGTAGGGTCAGGCTGACAAATAGAGCTCTCTGTTCCCCTGAGAAGTCGCCCACAACAACCACCCTTCTTTCTGTCCTGGTGTAGGCAGTCCTGAGGCGTGGAGTTGACTTCCTCACCCTAGGCATCCTCCTGGGTAGACTTTCTCCCTCTTCCTCAGCTACCGGTCTCTCAAGCTCCAGGGCCTCAAACCTGTTGTAAAAGGGCACCTGGGAAGGTGGGGCCAGTGGGGGAGGGCAACGCCTGCAATATGGAGCAGGGACCTGTTTCCATTCCTCCTCAACTCCTAAGTCTCCTCCCTCTGCCCGACAGCAGCAGGGCAGGGGGTCCACCACCATTTGGGGTGTCTCACACCGGGGCCTGTCCTTCAGGCCACACAGGGAGTTGCTCCACAAGTTTATCTCCCACTCACACTCCCTGATATCCCTCAACCTCTTGACCTCCTCCTTGAGTTCTGCCACAAGGCAGACCAGGTTGTCCACCTGCTCGCACCTCACGCACACAGTCTCTGTTCCCCACAGGTGGTAGCAACAGGCTCAGGCACTCCCTGCACCCGGAGACCTGAACTGCCACAGTTTTTAGTGGGCAGTCAGTCTGGGTGTGTACAGACTTCCTGGAGAGCGCACTATGCCTGGTGTACACCATTGCAGCTGAGCTAGCGGTAGACCGCCGTTAGAGGAGGTGTTCATATAGGCGGGGGAGAACAATCTGCCCTTCCTGCTTGCCCTGCCTGCGTGAACTGCTGCGCTAACTGCCGTGCCATTCCCTTCTCACGCGCCACGCCCTGTTTGCCCATCCTGGTCGCCGCACTCCCTAGGGGCAGCTTTTGAACAGCTGGGGAGGGGGCGCTGCTGGCTCTGCCTACGCCTTGTTCTCGCCTTGTTCACGTCCCTCGGGAGGGCTGCCGGGTCCTGGCGGCTCCCTTGAATGGGCTTGGTGCCGGAAAAGTTAGCCCTGATTGTCCGATCCCCTGCTCCTCTGCAGAACGCGTCTGCCCTGGAGCCGATCGTCTCGGATACATAGCAAAATCCTCAATCCCACTATAACTTTATAAATAAATGATAAATGTGTATTTGCCTTACAATATGTTTGGAAAAGCTGGGTGGAGATGCTTTTATTTAAAACAGATACATATTTCTGACTGCTTAATTCGCTTTGCAAACTCATTTCATCAGCCTTATCTTAGTGAGTATCTGCTAAGAAACTAAAATTCCAATGTTTCCTCTTCTTTTCTGAGGAATACCCTACTGGATTCCATGCCCAGCATAGGCACAGACCTTTTATTATTCTCTCTCTTTGTATCTTTTATAAACTTCGGTTATTTCCCATGTGTCCCGTTGAGGGTAGAGATATGTGAAGTTTTATAGTGTGATTGCATTTCTGATCACTTACTCAGATTTTGATTGATTGAAAATGTCATGATGTAAAGTCAGAACCCAGAATGCATAGTTGAGTGACACTCAACTTCACACCATTCTTTCTGTCTTGGCTTTGTGTATGTCTATGTGAGATACCTCTTCTGCCTTCACCCAGTATTTTCCATGTCATTGGCCAGTTTTGACTAAATTTGGCAATTTAGAATTTTTGGAATATATTATTTAAATATTTATGAAAGTAAATAATTGCATAAAGAAAAGATACCTTCTTAGTGTTCCCATGGAGAAAACAGCTAATAAGCTCACTTCTTAGTAGACACAAGGGAATCCAATTAAATATTTGTTTTGAATTAAGAATATATGAATAATACAATCCCTCCCTGGAGGCATTAATATATCTAAAGGTTCAAGGAAGGTTATTTTTGCTTTGATTGTTTGTGACATGGACTTTTTCATGAATTATTTTTTGGTGATAGTTTCACAGAGCTACTATCTGATTTTCTCAATAATTGCCAATTTAAGCAAGTCTGGTTTTTTGTTTTTGTTGTTGGTGGTGCTGGTGTTTTTTTTACAAAAATGAGATTGTTCAAACCAGTTACTTCTACTCGTCTTGTCTAGCTCCAGTTAATTCCAGTTCTGCAAAGCATAATCTTTCACTTTTTCTATTTTGGGGTTTTTCTAAATGAAAAGGTTTCACTGATATATTTTGAATTGGCTATATTACCTATAGGATTAATGTGTTTTTGTATTAGTTCATTTATTTAGGATACAATTTTATATCTGTTGTGGTTTAAACCGGTCAGCAGCTGAACACCACACAGCCATTTGCTCATGGCGAGAAATGGGAAAGTGAAGCCTGTGAGCTGAGATAAAGACAGTTTATTAAGATATATAATAATAATAATAATAATAATAATGTGTACAAAACAAGTGATGCACAATGCTCACCACTCACTGACTGATGCCCAGCCTATTCCTGAGCAGCCAGCCCTCCCACCCCAGCTAGCCACCCCTATCTATTGTTTAGTGTGATGTCAGATGGTATGGAATACCCCTTTGGCCAGTTTAGGTCAGCTGTCCTGGCTCTGTCCCCTCCCAGATACTGCTGCACCCCTAGCCTGCCCACTGGCATGACAGAATGAGAAGCTGGAAAGTCCTTGGCTTAGTGTAAGTACTGCTCTGCAACAATTAAAACATCAGCATGTTATCAGCACTCTTCTCATCCTAATCCAAAACATAGCACCCTACCAGTTACGTGGAGGAAAATTAACTATCCTAACTGAAACCAGGACAATGTCAAAATGGGGAAAAAAAATAAAATCAGAATTTTGTAAATTGTAACAGGATTTCTTTCCTATCTACTGTAATCCATCATTGCTAACTAATCTTGTTTATTTCAGTCAAAAACTCCAGACATAATTCATTGTATTAACTACATCAACAAGATTTTACTGCTGAGATAATGAAATATAATTTGTTTTAAATATCACCATAGATTTCATGATTACACACTGTATGTGGTATGTCTTTTTGATTCCCCTAGAGGGGAGATATATCAAATATATTAAATTCCTACAAGTTCCATGAAAACAGACAGCTGGATAGAAAAGAGATGCTATGAGTGAGGAACAATCTGAGCATGACTTCTTGTATGTCTGATTGTAATTTTTGCTCTCCAATTTATTTCACATGCAGAAAACATAATTTTCTATGGGTGCAGTGTTTTAATACATTATTTTCACTGCATTCAGTTGGTTTGTCCAGTCTTATTTATTTATTTATTTATTTATTTATTTATTTTCTTCCACTTTCTTGTTTTTCTCTATACTCTGCCCACAGTTTCATGGTTCATGTCTCCAAATAATTTTCTGACTTAAGTCTTTCCACTTCAGTCTCTATCTAGATGAGAGAGAGGAGCCATCCAACAGCCATTCTTCCTGAGAAACTGCATAACTCCTCAGAATCAGATCTTTTTCATCCTTCGGCATGCACACCAAACTAAAGAATCATCATGCAGAATTACCTTTTATAATTAACTGTTTTTATGATTTCTTTCCAGTTGTTAATAGAAACTTACTATTTTTTGAAAAAATATTAATAGCTTCTTACAAATATTTCATGAAATTGTCTCTTACCATTTTTTTTCCATTGATCAAGGTTCTTTTGTATTTCTCCATGTTTTAGGATTGGGATTAACCTCCCAGTAACGTGTTAAGTGCCTTTCATGTGGAAATGAAGAACAAGGAACATGCACATCAGGTGCAAGACATGACAAACAATCAATGTACTAACAAAGTGGAAGTATGGTTCTCAATCTAATATATACCTCCAGGAACATTTTGTTATATATTGAGAATGTTCAGGATAATCTTCCTGTTTCTGGGGATGAGGCAATAGCTAATGGTCATAGTAAATATGCAACCCTGCTTCCCCTGTGCAAGTTCTGCAAGATGAATGTAACCCATGGAGTCTTCTCTTCAACCTTATCTACCATTTTCCTTTGCAATCCCTGAAAAAAACAATGGGGAGAGATCAGAATATGGTTTGTTCCAGAAACAATAGGCAGCACAGACAAGACTTCACAAAGCGAATCTCCTTCTATTCTATCATCTTCCAACATTATGTTCTCACCAGGTTTTGCAGCCTCTGAACACTCATGTGCTTTCAGACCATACCATAAGGCAGTCAATATATACATACAGCAGAAACTGGAAACTTTAACAAATTAAAAGTAAAAAAAATTAAAATTTTAACAAATTAAAATAAATTAAAACTACTCATCTAGAGTTAGAGGTTCCTTAAACAAAGAAAAAAGTCTCTGTACCAAATACTATGTAATGTGGACACAACCACTGAGTGCTTCAGGGTAAAAAACAGTCTGTAGGCCTTTTGGCATTACAGAATCTTTTTTTTAGGAATATGAAGATAGTTTTTGACTACTGTCTTTCATCCTCCCTCTCTTGCATTTCCAAGTCTTCTTATTTTCAGGCTAAGATCAACCATTCTTAGCCAGCAGGAGTGACTGTTCTTACCTTTGAGAGACTGTAATTGTTGATGAACAAATTAAATGGACAGCTTTCTACAAACAAAAACATTATTTAATCTTAATAACAGACTCAAGCATTGTATTGAAGAAAAATGTATTTAAAACACAAGACTGTGTCTTGTACCTCAGTCACAGATGAACTTTCACTCATCTTCACTATTTCTTTATCAGTCCTTTGAATGGTCCTTCCATTCCTTTTTCATTTTGAGCATCACTTCTGTCTGAATTTCTCTTTATCAGCCTGTTTTGTTGTGGTGGTGTTTTTTTGTGTGTTTATTATTATTATTATTATTATTATTATTATTATTATTATTATTATTATTGTTTTGTTTTGGCTCAGCCCATTGAAAAATAATCCAATAAATTCAAAAGGAGGTTGAACAAGCCTCTCCAGTGACTCATCTTCAAACTACCCTCAAATGCTTGCTGTGGGATGTTATCTTGAGTCATTGTTTTGCCTTCCCACTTGCTTACCAATAGCTATCCTAATTTAACTCAGAATGAAAAATGACATTCTCCCTAGAGGAGAGATGTTGGGAAATGAATCAGACTGGAGAACTTCAGCTAAAGATATATTTTTGTTAAATTAAACCAACGTGATCAACCCATATTCACCCAGTCCAAGATTTTTTGCATTCTCTTTTACTTCTACCTCTTTTATAATGACCTCATTGCTTAACAAAAGCAAGTTTTAAACAAGACAGTCTCTTCAGTTCGGTGTCTATGGTAGAAAAACCTGTAGGCTATCACACCTCTACTGCAGCAAGCCCTAAGATTGGTTTTGTATTATCAGAAGCTACAGTTTTCCATAACAAAAAAGTCTTGGTATTATTGATGCCTGTAATAACATTTCTCATGTTTGTATCCAATCCCGGGGTCCTACAAAAGCACTATCTCAAATGGTCCCTTTTATGTTGGCCTCCAAAGTGTTTTTGCATGGGAAAAAACTGTTCTATTTTACTATATTTTCTTTTTTTCATAAAGGGTATCAAATCCTTACTGTCAAATATCTTAGAGCTTTTATGTATATATTTTCATAGGTATATAAAGACACGCACACACATGTAAATTACTAATAACACTGCCTATCCTTCAATAACAATGATTTGTATGGGGAAGTTAATCCAAATCTGTTCTTCTCAAAGAACAGAAGTAACATACATGTAGCTGCTTGGTTATATGCTTTTATGGTATATCTGTGCCATTGCTTATTTGGATGTAGTCAGAAGCACAAAAATTGTCTTTGCATATCTCAAGTTTCTTTACAGTTTGTTTCTCAAGTCTCTTTACAACTTCATATGGGTTTACCTCTTCAGTTCTGCTGTGACCTACAAATTTATTCAGAGTTGAATTTACACCAAAGGAAGCCCTGACAGAGAAGAAGCTGTAGACATGCACAGAAGGCATGCTACAAAGTGTTTGCTACTTTGCAGATGAGTTGGCAAAAAAAAATACTTTAGAAATCTTGAGAGACACAGCTTAAAGAATGACAGATGCTTGATTATTGCACACAAACTGGAAACATTTATTTGAAACAATTACAAACTAATTGCCCTAATCAACCTATACAATGGTTGCAGTTTGAGTTGTATTTTTGAGTCCTTTTACACATGCTCAACTACATTCTTGTGGGGGAAGGTTAGACTACCTCCCCCTCGTTTTCAGTGGAATATATTAGATGTCTTTCATCCAGAATTACCCAGGAGTCAGGTAATTCAAATGTATGTCTTCAAAATGAAACATTATTTAGTGAAAGGTGTGCAGCTTCACAGACAGAAACTTGTGTCTTCTACCTAGGTAAAAATCCTTCCTTGTAAGATTTAAGGGAACCTAAATTAGTCTAGTTTGGATTATGTATGGATTGTGAGAAGCAGATTCACTTCTGATTTGTCAAAAATGTCTCTAAAATCACAGGGCAGATGCTGAATGAAGTGGCATCTCATGACTTCCCATAATAAATATAGAGCATCTAGTGCAATTTGTGATATTGTTCTTGAGTTCTAACTGCCAGTCCAAAAAGCTACAGGATTCCTTTAGGTGATGCATGGAGAACAACTCCAGGTGGGTGTTTCACATTTGAAAGAGTCTCAGAGGGCAATAGACACGTTAGGCACCTAAACTGACCACCTTAGAATCAGTGGAAACTGAAGTACCATAAAAATAGTTATTATTTACTATGAATTGCGTTCTCGAGAAAAAGAGAATCTCAGGATTGACAATCTGCTCTTCAGAGAATGGAAAACATGACAGAAAAGGGGGAAAAAATATCCAACGCCTTACTTAGTAGTTTTTATAGTATGCTATTTATAAGATAGTTCTCTCAAATAGGCATAGCAGGTAGAAACATTTAAAATTAAGAGATACTGTGGGCCTAAATCTTCAGCTGTTACTTATGTGAATAACCACAGCGGAACTGCCAGTCCTCCACACCACTTTTAAAGGATTAATGTCATTTTAAACTGCAGATATTTTGGAACAAATTTAAACTGTTCTCACAGAGAAACTGCTGAGATTTTCTTTTCAGAGTGCCATGCTTTTATTAATATGAATAAGGAATAACTCTCAAAGAGTTAGAATGATGACAATTGTATGATCATTTTTCAAATATCTCCATCAAACTAATTCTGTGTATCACTTTGCATACCACAGCTCAGAGACAAACAAGTTTTATTTGTTACAGGATTTTTTTTTTTTTTTCCACACAGAAAGAGAATAAAACCACAATGACTAGGCTAAGAAATGTGGGTAAACTAAAATAGTAAATTCTTTAAAATATAGGTACATAACCATGTGTAAAACATGCCAACATGCCTTAGAGTTGATACTGTCTGAAGTTACACAAATACAAAATGTGTTTTCAAACTATGGAAATATTTAGAATTTTAACATATTTACTCTCAAGAGGATACACTTCCCATGCCTTCTTTTTTTCTCTTTCTTTTTTTTTTTTTTTTTTCTTTTGTCTGCAGTAGTCTACCCTCTTATCAAATACCTTAGCCTGAGGAGTGATTAAACAAGATTTTAACTGTCTCAGCTCCATTTTGCTTCTCACTGGGAACAATATTTAAAATTAACAACTTTTAGTTTGACAGTTAGTAGTATGATCCATCACTATATTAATTTCAGTTCCACAAAGAGTTTCTCTTCCTTTCATTCTGCCTATGTGTCATGAGAAACAAGCTGTTATCAAGCACTTTGATTATTTGAATATCTTCTCCAATACTCCTAAGTGACAGCAAACATGACATTTGTTGGCAAGTTCAAAGTCGGATAAGCATTTACTGCTGTGGCAATGTTGTAAATAGACCTATTGTATATAAATCATCCGAACTTTAATTTTGTTAGTAATAAAATTACAAAACTTACAATTTTATAAAATCACAGGAATTGATGACTCTGTTACTTAGAGCTACATTCCCAAAATAGCAGAACGTACAACTTAATTTGCAGCTGAGATTTGGCTACTTCTGAGCTTCTAGCAGCTCAGTCTAGAATAAATGAACATAAAGTCTCACTTAGGAAAAGCACAGCTATTTCAGATATTTCTGTAAATCCAAAGTCTTTACTTCTGAGTTCATTGAATTCAAACTTCAGAAAACCTGAATAGGAAGACCTCTGGCTGATGCCCACACTCTTCCTTTATCAATATCAAAATCATCATTCACAGTGGTAAATGTAACTGTCCATTTGAGTTTCACACCATTCCAACTGACACTGTTTCTAATATTGATTCTTCCCAAGTGTACTATTTAGCTACACTAAGGATTTGCATTTTCATGCCAGTAACGGGAAGCCTTTTCACACAGATTTAGAATATGCTCTTACCACTCCATTTAATTGCTGCCAAAGAAATTAACTGATAGGTATTAAATGTAGACCCTGATTTCTGCGACTTAATTCCGACAACATGAGGGCTATTTATCGTTTCTTAAAATGCTTGAATTGAGGAGCTTCCCATTCTAATGGGAATTAGGTTTGAAGGTTGCTTTTCAAAATCTAAGGATGGTGTTAAAATATGCTCTGTCTTTTGAGAGACATCCTTGATCCTGTTAAACAGCACATTACGTCTTCTCTTTGGCAAACACTTGCTGTTTCTTGTAATGTAATCAACCTCTACTATCATGCAAAAGTGTCAAATTAATTTGAACATATAGAAAGTGAATCCTCATATGTTTCATAAAGTTCCTAACTTTGCAGAAATTTCAGCAAGCAATAGAGGTGCAAAAAGCAGAAATCTAAAACTCAGAAAAGTTGTGGTATAATTCCTTCTTTATTTATGCACAAATTGGATGTTTATATGCACAAAGATATATTAGTGGGCTTCATAGATGATAGCATAGCTTGACTGTAATGGTGGAACTTGATTTCTGTGGGGAAAAAGAAAAACAAACAATAACCAACCAACCAACCAACCAAAACAAAACAAAACAACAACAACAACAACAACAACAAAACAACCAAAACCAAACAAACAAACAAAAAAAACAAACAGAAAAGCAGTGAAAGAGGGAGACAAAAAATGAAAGGGAAAACTCTTCAGTGGCTGTCAGAGAAGAAAAAAGTCATGTTGCAGAGCTGCAGAAAGAATGCTCTTAAGAGTACCAAGGGCTAAGGCACCTAAGACACTGCAAAACAATGGCATACTACAAACTGCCACATTTATTTGCAATGTTTATTTACATTCAGCTTTCTCAAAATCCAAAAATGTGTTTGAGATTTGCCTTTATTCCCAATATAAGAATTTCTGAACAGCTATTCAGAAATGCTGTGGAAATAAGAGATGACAAGGAGTACTAGAGAGAAGAGTTACATAATTTCCAGGAAACACTTTAGAAGTTGTTCATTTCCCTTCCTGAAAGAGGTTTTTAAGGAATAAGAAAAAGGCAAAATCTGGGGTGAAGATGGCATTGACAGAACACAGCTGACAGCTGTTTGTGGATTGCGTTCTCAGAATTGTCCTCATTGCATACTAGGTAAGAAGTTACTGTAAAGGAAAAATTAAGATGTTTATGAAATAGTGAGGGTAGATTCCTTATTTGTCCAAGGCTGTACTTCACAGAAATGACAAAACCTGAACTCTTTTAGGACTCAGTACACACAAATGGAGGTGCTGTTATGATAGCCATACTGAAGGTCTACATAGAACTTTAAAGAAGATGCTTCCTGAAAGACAGGATAGAGTGTAGGATAATTTTATAGACTTTTTTGACTCTGTAAACTATTAGATGTTCCTTGGTGTGCAAGACCACTCAACTGAAGCAGAAAGAAATTGAAGCACTAGCTGCATGTCCATGACAATAAAATGATAAGAACTGGGCTGTGTTCTACCAGCTGTGGGACAGTTATTGGCCAAGGTGAGCAAAGTATTTAGGTTAGAGCTTCTCTTTGTATGGAAAGCAAACATACATACATTTTGTATATAAAAATAATCACACCAAAGTTCCAAATGTAGAATAATTTTTTTCTGCTTGAAGCAAAGTGCTTAAGAGATACCCTGGATTTGGGCCCATGTAGGCATCTAGATCAAATAGAGACAGATTGGACAGAAAAGTCCTCCTACAGAGACAAGATAATAATGCCTGGAAAGACTGTAACATTTAAATAGCTTTTCCCTGATTCACCACATAAACAATAATTACAGGGAAAGTCAGCTGCACTAGACTCGCATAAATCTGTACCAGTTTGCAAGAGGGAACCATAGACTCTGGAGAAGTAGAAATTACTTATACAGTTTGAATAAACTAGACATGGATAGGAACCAGCAACAAAATTTGAAAGAATGTAAAACTTGTTCTGAGATACTCAGAAGAGTTTGTATATGAGTATATATGTATGGAATTATGTACATATGAAGCTTCTCTATGTGCTGCCTGCACCCATACACCTGAGCTTCCAGATACTTATCAAGAATGACCACTGAGTGTGTGACAGGCTCAGGGTGTCAGTCATTGCAATGAGATCCTAGCCAGGATCCTACCTGAGGAACTTGTGTAGCTCCCTTATGATCTGCACAATGCTCTTGCCTTTCTCTGGAAAGCCAAGCATGGCGCACACTGCTCCTGTAGTGTAGGTGTAATGTTCAGCTGCACCCAAGATGGCATGAGGATCCAGGTAGGATGACAGTCAAGAAGCATGAGTCAGAAGCATGTTTGGGTCCTGCAGCATAGAGATACACAAAAAGAAAAAGCAGATGAAGATGTTAAGCAGATGAAAAGGATTCCTTCTAATGACACTTTGACTGGCAACAGGAAGGTTTCTGGAATTGTCCATCTTTTATATTTAGCTCAGAAAGATATATATATATATTATTTTTTCTTCGTTTACATATAAACATGTATACACATACATACATACATACACAAGTTTCACTATGACTGGATAAATGCTTGTTCTTTTAGGAAAGGAAATGTTGTCATTATCTCAAAATTTAAGATTAACCAATTTTCAGAATTGTTCAAATACTCTTCTGTGAATGAATTCAAACCTGGATGATAAACATTGTGAAAAAGTTATGCAGCAATATCAAATTGTTTACAAAGAATTCTTCTTCAGATCTCCAGGGCATGATTTGCAGACTCTGCCTTGCATTAGCAGTTCTCCTGGGTAATTTGCTGGAATTTTACTGCTGATTTCAGTGAAAGCAAAGTTGGGCTAAAGCTCAGCACTCATAAATCTCCTCATTGCTATATCCATGGGTATCTTAACTAGATTAGGAACTTTCTACATAGTCTTTATTTTCCTGCTCTAGATTGTAGTTAATGCAGTTACTGATTTTTCTGGTGGCATTTCTCAGGAACTTAATTAATATTTCAGTTGTACCATTCAGTTCCAAAGGCAGAAGAATTTTGGTTTTATTAGAATATGGAAGTTTGTTGCTCTGCCATGCCTGAAATATTATTAATGATATAAAATTTTACTGTAGCATAAAAGTATATCTAATTTCTGATCTATTTCTTTATTATTATTATTATTTTCACATTTTTAGTTCATCAAACCAAGACAACTAAGCAAAGAGGAAACAGGAATGCTGTATGAGTTCTCTGCTGGTCATGGAGATTAGGATTTTTCTTCTCCAGCTGGTGATTGCTTGCATAAGGGTATAAAATGTTTAAGACATACCTCCTAGTCTGAATTCATATAACACCATTACAAAATGTCTCCTAATGTCATGCTGCATTGTTTTTACACTACATTGGCCAAGAAGTCTTCACATGCTTCCCCCCATATGGAACTATTTCAAAATTAGTTAACATCACACCAAACAGTTCAGGACCCTAATGAATCTGACCACATTTATCTTCTTCACTTTCTATTGTGTATGTGGATTACAAATCTTATTATAATGGAAATAAACATATTTAATTTTAGAAAAGCTACCTTTGTTTCATGTACATGTATATAGTTTGGGTGCTGATTTATTGCATTTATTTGTTCTTGGGGCTTCAATCAATATTTTATTATCTTAAAAGTGGTAACAACAGTACAAGACCATAAGCAATTTCATTCATGAAGGTATAGCTATGAATGTTTTTTCATCTAAAGAACTGTTCTTGAAGTAGAGAGTAGATTCTGTCCAGAATAAGGAACTATGCAGAACATATTTCTTATGTGTTATCCCTGTGTAGTCTCCGACTAAAGTGTACCAGTTTATTAAAAAAACAAAGGCAGCAGTCTGATTATCCTAATGAAGAATGTAGCCCTAGAAAAAAGTGAATAGAGCTCTGAATGCATACAACAGCAATAAGAAGCCATGCATCTTTAAGAATTTATAGCCAGGGATTTTGAAAAAATCTGTTCAAACTAAGAAAAGCAGCATGTTAATTTTTCTTATTCCTTAAAACCTCTCAACACATGAGTAGGTACCAAGGAGACCTTGGAGGTTCTCAATATTGTGTGAAGGCTAATTAAGCTGTAACTTCATATATGAATGCTTTATCTGTGTCTATATAAATGTAGAAACAAAAGCAACTTTACCAATGTTTATGACCATAAGAACAGAATATTCTGAGTTGCAGCGAGGATCTCTGTTACTTAACAAATTCTCTAAAATAAGGCAGAACTGTGGATGTTTATAGGAGAGTATAAAAAACAAATTTTCCGAAATCCATTTCCAGATTCAGTAGATTAATACCTTCCTGAGCTAGGAGTGCATGTAAACTGTCACATTAATCAGACAGAAAAGAACATAACTTCCATTAATTAGTCCAGCTGTTTTTGATGTAAGTTTTGAGCTCTGCAATAGTCTTTAGGGATGATTTCCACAATCTACTTTATTCTGTATAAATATGCATTTCCTTTCATTTTGTTATAAACCTGTTTCCCTGATAATTCTATTCCCTGACATTTTCTTAGGTAACATATGCTCTGTTTGTATTTATACATGAAGCCAATAAATAACATTGTGCATTTCTCTTTAACTCTCTTTTTGCCTTTTGATTTCCAATTCCGGTTTTCAGCTAAATAAGAGATTTCTTTTAATTTCCTTTCACAATGAAAATCTTTCTGTTTATTAAAGGGCATTAATTTGAAAAAGCGTTAGAATTCATTTTCTCTACCTCTTTGGGATCATACTATAAAATGATTTAATGGAAATTTGGTTCTCAGTATTTAAGATCTGATAGAGTCATTGCAGAGGTTTCCTCATAAAATGTGGGAAGAATTGGCTAAGCTACATAAATTTTTGATTGTTTTCTATTGATTAACATGAAGAACTAGAGTAAATATTCATTATGGACATTCATGAGAAACCTATTTTAAAAAGTGCAGACAAAATTGTTTCCAAGAGAATTTGGATTAGGTTTATATCATCCTTCTCTATTCAGTTCACCAGTATAAACTTAGTTTTACCTATATGATGGCCAAAATTTTCTCCTTGGAGTAATGGGAATAATGAAGGTTTGTTATTATTACTAGGAATATTTAATCAGATCAGAAGAATTGAAGAATTTTAAGTCCTTCGTGTTGTTTTCTTGTTTTCTTTTTTTTTCCTTTTTTTTTTTTTTTTTCCAAGTTTAAGTATGACAGACATATATTATATTCTCAGGGTATGTGTGGGGGTGTACTTAGTTTTGTTTTAAATTATCTACATTATTTACATGTATCTTTTAGGTGCTGAGAAGACCTATCAAAGAACATGAATTGGAAAGGTTTATGAGATTAGGAAATCCTGAAAAGCTAACTTGTTTTATAATTTAGAATAGCTTGAGTTGTCAAGAAAGTATTTTGTCTTACATATTTTTTTCACAGTTGGAAATGTTACAAGCCAGGAACTGAAGTTTCGTTTCATTTTTATTTTTCCAGTAACAAAATACTAATTTCTTGTTGGGTACTTTATCTTCCAGTTTTGAATTTCTATAAAGCTGTTTGTATAGATTTCTACACATACCATACAAGCAGTACAACATCAACCTAACGTGATTTTGATGATTTGGTTTAGTTCCTTATTTTGAATTCAGGCTGGTATCATTTGTAAGATAGAAATAATCAGGTCAGATTTAATCAGAATGTTGAATATTGACATTTGTATCTTTTGATATTTCAATTGGTGTTATCACGGCTTACAAGACTAATTCCTTCAGAAACCATACATTAATTTATGCTATGTCACACTATGTTTTGTGAAAAAGGCTTCTGTGGCAGTTATTCACAACCTCTGTATAAAATGACATCTTATACAAATGTATAAGGTGTATAAGAGGGCAACATATTAGGTGTCTTCAATTTTCTCAGATGATGCATTCTGTTTTAAAGTCCTTAAAAAATCAGCATCGTATATAAAAGCAATGAATACAAGTATGTATCTGTATCTAGTCTGTGTAATCATATCCATGAAACTATTCAAAATACAGATCTGAGTTTACATAATCTTTACGAACAAGTAATAAGTGGATCAGAGGTAAACTTTCCTATACTGTCTCATGGCTAAACTGAACAGATACAATGAGCTTATCTCTGTTTTGTGAGCTCTCTTTCACTTACAGGAATAATGAAGTAGGACATGGAAAACAAACAAATTACTGTCTTTTTATTGAAAATTATTACTCTTTCCACCTAAAATGTCAGGTTGGCACTATTGTTTGGATAATGAATTATTATAAGATGATGCCCTCTTTATGGATTTTGTGTTCACTGCTGATGACTGTCCAACAAGATGCTCTGAGCCACTTTGTGATTTAAAAATGAAAGAAGCAAAGTAATTCCTGTGTGCTTGACAGTGATCATTATGTTCAGAAAGGTTTTAATGATATGGCTAGCTACGTCACTGTTTTGCTTCAAGACTGTATTATTTTACATAAGCTGTCCTTAAAGATTAGAGTATAAACTTTAATTTGTAACAAGGGATCATGGTGAAACTGCCAAGTAGAGACGTTAAACTCAAGAGATTTATTACATTCATTGGAACTTTAAAAAACATATAAATGCTGTTAAATCTCTTTTGAGGAAAGTTGTACGTCTAATGCTAAGAAAAAATGATGAGAATACAGATTCAGGTTAACTTATTTTCCTTATGCTGAGGTGATATATTTCAAGATATGATTGTTATCTGAGACAGAATATCTAAAAGTAATGTTTCTTAGAAGAGCAAAATTGGAAAGTGTGCCAAAGATACACACAGATGATACTATTAATTTAAAAAGCATCATAAAATATATACAGAACAGTAGAGTTCAAAAGTCAGACTTTTGATCAAATAGTGACAGAAAACTCAGCTGAATGCTGTACATTTAGGAGCATAGTAAACAGCTTCAGTCTAAACTAAAGTTTCAGAGGTGTGAAGACTGAAGATGTTTACTATGAAAAACTTTAGTTTCAGAGCTTTAAATCTAGCTGAGTGGAGGCCCAAAGTAAGCATTCTCTTTTACTGACAGTATCTACCAAGAAAGAACTTCCTGGAACCACACGCTACTTTCACACAGGAGAATTAAGTAGTGAATGAAATCTCCAATATTACATAATAATGCATTTTCTCCTGCTCCTGAAATACACACTGAAATTGCAAAACTGGCTCAGGCTACATTAACTTGGCTTCCTGTATCTCAAGATATACAGTTTTGATTGATAGGCTTCGTTTTTATTTTTATTTTTTCCAGAAGCATGGCTGATGAAGAGTGAAGAGTATTGCTTGAAAGGATAACTTGGTGATATTTTGTTTGTTTATTCTTCATTATTTTAGGTATATGGATGTATTCATTATTTACTGAACCCATTTTGAACACACGATTGTTCATTCTCTCATGTGCTTTTCTAAATGCTTGACAGTGCATCCAGTGCATTTTTTAAAGATGCTAATGAAATTATCTACCCAATCCTTCTGTGAGGTAACTCTATTTCACACATGGAGAATTATCATAAATAGCTTAAGGTCAAAATTATCCAGTGTCTATTCTTCAGGTTGCTAATCTGAAACACACTGAAGCAAGTTTTCCAAAATACTTAGTACCTTGATAGCGTTTATATGCATCTTACATCTTCAGATATTGGAAGCAGAGCTTCCAATAGAGCGAACCTGAACTGTCTTTTTGAGATATCCAAGAACACATATTAACAGTCTGATTTAAATGAGCTGTCCAACTTCTTACAAAGGCACTTAGTAGCAGAAACAAGGAAATTCTCCAGTTCTTTAGAACATCATTCATTTTATTATTATTTTTTCTCCTTCTTGTTCATTGATCTCCTGAATAAGTGCAACAGAGATACTCAGATACCTATTATACCATTGCCTCCTATTGCCCTGGTCATCAGTTCCTTACTTTTTTTGTTTGTTTGTTTTTCATACTTAAAAGCCTTGGGATCTTGTGAAAAGGGGCAAGCATGCTCATGATCACATAATTATATATTACATGACAAATATTTCTGCAATAATTTGTTTGACACATTCTGGGGGTGTGTAGTCTCATGCTTATACTTGAGGGACAACAATCTCTGGAGCTGTCCATATTCTAGGCTGTTCTTTTTGCCTCTCTTGTCATTCCCTGAATGTACACTAGCCTCTCTCCCTTTCAGGCTCTAACCTCTTTAACCTCCTTTTCTTCATGTTTCTTCTTAGGAACTTCCGCCTTATGCTTTTCCTCCCTCAATCTCCAAACCATCACAGCACATTTTCTCTCTCTCCTGTTGTCCAAAATTGTCCTTTCGTTTCTTAGCTTTCCAACTCTTCTTTTACCTTGGCTAAGTTCTTTGCATTCAGAGTGCCCCTATTTTGGGAGGA
Organism: Aythya marila; assembly: GCF_965140915.1. Classification (NCBI taxonomy): domain Eukaryota; kingdom Metazoa; phylum Chordata; class Aves; order Anseriformes; family Anatidae; genus Aythya; species Aythya marila. The sequence continues at coordinate 154,731,375 of NC_139042.1, forward strand.
TGCCATGTCATGTCATGCCATATCAGCACCCTGCTAATCTGTGGCATGCTTCTGGGACAAATGGTGTTGAGAGCCCTCAGAAGGTAGAACATCAGGCTCTTTACAAAAGAAAAAGGCACTGAGCTCTGTCCCATCAGAGAACTTGGTGGCAGAGCCACTCTTACCCTCACAGTCTTATCCTCACATGTTCTCCAGCAACTCTCCACTTCCCTTTCCACCTAGTGACTTGACAGGACTGCCATATCTCACCAGCTGCACCTCTTTTCATTTCCCTGGGGGAAAAAAATACAGTCTGGTTTCCAACAGTGGGTGGCAGTGGCCTCTGTGAGGCCAAGCGGCACTGCAGACTTTCTGGGATGGGATGCTTCTTGCATTCCTCCTTTTGCTCTGTCAACAACCTAGGTATATTTTGCAATCCCAGTCCAAACTAGCACTCACAAATGAGCTGAGAGTGATCTGGTGCAGACAGAGAAAGAACATATATTGCCAACTGCGCATTGTGAGTTTTTTATGGCTTATCTGTTGGCTGAGTTTGGGAGAACTCTAATGAAAACGATAATTTATGATAACATTATTATACTTAATAAAATAAGAAGGCATGACAGATTTCAAAAAAATCTATGCTATAGAAGTTTTATTAACATAAATAAGGAATGAAAATGTTTTCCCTAAGCTCTTCCTGGGAAATGGCTGAAGTATGTTAACTGATATTTCCTCAGCAAATCAGCAAATTCTTTAGTAGGCATAACATGGAAAATTCCAGTCTGAGACGTACATTAAGTTTGACAAGATTAAAAGTAATTACAGACTGAGTCTTTTAATGGAAACTAGTGGGCACCCTTAAGTACAGGCTTCACTACTTATACCACCTGTGACAAACAATTTTATTGTATAAGCATAAAAAGCAAGTCTGTTGCCGATTTGTACCACTAGAACACTTTGAACCTTTACATTCTTGTAAAATAACATATACAAATAAGACTCTAAATGTAACCACTAGGAAACCTCTTTAAGGAAACTTTTTCTTTCTTTCTTTCCTTTTTTTTTTTTTTTTTTTAATAATTATTTATAAAATACATGTTTTTAGTAATAAATGAAAAAAAATGTGAGAAATATTCTGATAGTTTTTTTTTTTTTTAATGTTATTTTTAATAAGATATATTAAATTAAAATCACAAAAACAGAAATGGAAAACTGGTCAGTAAGCACTAATGGAGCTATTCCCAACTAAGCGTACTGTAGTTAGTTGCACAATGGTCAGATAAATACTATTCAAGTCTTGAATAGTATTGAGAAGCAGAACCACCTCTCATGATGAGAAGAATTTAGGTCAAGTCAGTTTTCTCTTGAATCTTGCTCACTTGTTGTGAAAGGAACAACAAGACTGTTAGTTAAATTTGTTATTTTTTTATTTTTATTTTTTTTACCAAACTGTGAAATGATACTGTATGATACTGTGACCATTTCAAGGATACAAAATTCTGTCAAAGCATGAATTCAGATCCTAGCCAGAATGATGGAACATGTCTTTACCTGAGTTGCGTTGAAAACCTGGGAGGCTGGAAGTTACCTTTTTGAGCCAGGATTCAAAATAATTTTAAGCTTCCTGAAATCACTTCCAAAAGAAGCAGAGGTGCTTTCAAGAGAGAGGCTGTCCTGGAGTCACTGCTTTGCTGACAGGTGTTCATCAACTCCCACCACACAGCCACCCCCAAAAAGTGGCTTGATTTACACTGCTCTTCTGCTTCTGTTTTCATTTACAGTAAAATGTGTGACTATAAAATTCTGTTAGCCAGTAATGCTTTACAACCATTTTGCAAAAAAGGTATAAAAGAATATGCAAGATAAAGGCATGTAGAGAATCATATTCCTCTTATTCATTTGAAAAATTCAAATTCATAGAATTCAACATAATAAGGAAACCATGTTTGAAGAAAATGAGAAAGTGAATACTGCCATTGCTCAATTTGCACTAGTACAGCTTTATTAAAGACAAGAATATAGAAATGTTAGTTCATATTCATACATTCCAAACAGAGAAAATTTTATATTATGCTTGTACTGGTATGTTGAATTTCCTCTCCAGTGAATAAAAGGGAAGATAAAGACAATGCTTTAAACTGAATAACGAAGACCTATCCAACACCTTTACTTTCAATAAAATATACATGTACTAGAAGCAAATATAGTTAACTATGTTGTTTTGCATTTTTTTTCTATTTTTGTTTTGTTTTGTTTTGTTTTGTTTTTGTTTTTTCAATCTGGAGTCACCAGCATCCTATAGGACAAGTAGTTAGATTATTATGTTTTTAGCTGTTTTGGATAGATGAATAGACAAATATAAACAAGAATATGAAAAATATCTTCAAAATAATGTGGATTAGAAAGTAAATAGGTCTATTGCTCATGGTTACTTAGTCTCACTATCAATAATATTTAATAAATTATAAAAATAACACATGAAGGCAAAGTGACAAAATTCTTTCAAAACACAAAACACTGGTTTAAGTCAAAGTTAGAGTGACCGAGTATCTTTCCCTGAATCACCAAACCACCTGCTATGCTGTTAAATATATGCTTTTTTTTTTGACTAAAATCTAAAATGACTATGTATTAATATTATTATTATGAATAACAAATGTCACAAAGCATACACTTAAGAGTTCTTAACCTGTAACCTAGTGTTTTGCACTCACACCACACATTTCCTGGGCAGTGGTCAGTCCCAAGAGATTGGGTTGTGTTTGGGCCAGTTTGGATTATAATATCACCATACAAAAGATCAAAATTTTATGAGGAATCTTTACAAAATTCTAGAACAATTTTCTGTAATTTTATTAGTCATGAGAAGAGATACTTAAACCAAGCAGGAGAGAAATTGCAATAGTAACAGAAGTTTATTACAGGCTAATAAACACAAAAGAGATTTTAATTATTAGTGAAATAACTAATGAGGTTAAGGTTTAGAGTTTTGTTTGTGCAGATTACTACTTACTAAATGAAATTTCTTATACAGACTGCTTGGGAGTTAATTATGACAGTTAAGTGGTGCATTCCATTTTATAAATAGATAAACTTTTGATATGCATAAAATGGCTTGCATTTTTAAAGTTTATATTAAGGAAAATTATATGAAATGAAACCATTAATATCTGTTACAAGCCCTTACAGTAAGAGTTAATATTGTAGGAGAGTTAGGAACATTTCTTTGCAGGAAATAAACTTCAAATCAATGTAGAAGTAAAGACTTAAAGAAAACTGCATTTTTTGGGGGGGAATTTTATTGCAATCAAAATATGGTAACATTATTAGATTGTATAAGAGTAATAAACACAGAATAAGGCAAATATTAAAATAAAGAACAAATAGCTAGGCATATTTTAAACATGATATAAAGTTTTAGAAGTGGAATAACTGAAAAGATCATAGGATAATTCAGGTTGCAAATGACCTCAGGAATTCTGTAGTCTAAGATTCTGCTCAAAGCTCAGTTAATTCTGAGACTGGGCCAAGTTGCTCTCAGCCTTATCTAGGTGGATCTTGAAACCCTCCAAATTTGGAGACAGCACAGCTTCTCTAGATAATCTGTTTCAGTAATTAAAATTTAAAAGAGCCATGAATTGGACAGTAAAGAAAGATGTTACAAAAGAAGAAAAAGTCATGAAATGTTTTTGCATTGTCCTTAAGTCATCTGTCCTTAAGTCATACTGTTCTGAAGGTAAACTGCATTCTGCAGGTAAGACTGCATTTAGGTAATTAAAGGGTATTGAAGTTTTATTTGTTTACAATTGTAATAAATGTATCAGGCATCTGGCATCACTTGTGTGAATTCGTGTATTCAGTTCTTCTTAAATAGTACCTCATTTGGACCAACACCTCTAGCAACATGCAGAAGTTTAGATTTAAATTTTCACTTTTATATGTAATTAATATTTTTTGTTATTTTGATTAATATGATATTCATTATTATTTCTAATTGAAAGTTCTATTCTACTCTCTCTGCCCTTTCATGTTTTACATTTCTTAGTTAGAGCTTGTGGGTGGATGTACTGAAAAAAGACAACGGTCTGAACGAAAACATTCAAAGCAGTTTTTTCATTTCAGTAAATAACAAGTTTCACTTCTATGTTCTTGAGGACATACTGTTTTTGTTTTATTTTATTTTATTTTTGCTAAGGTGCTCCAAAAGGAACAGTATTTATAATTTTCAGCTACAAAACAGGTTATTGCAAAGATCATGCAAAGACTCTCCTTTTAAAACCATTTCTCACTAAAATTATCCTATTCAGAAAGGCTATCATTTTAATGAAGCTTTTTCATCCATCTAAGAAATGTGAAGTAACTAAGCTCCACTTGAGTCCTATGGAGTGAGTAGTCCATAAAACAAAATCTCAGCACAGTCTAGGATCCCCACATTCCACTCAAACTCTATCCTGTCTCCAAATCTAGTCAGTAATCATAGAATCACGTAATGGTTTGGGTTGGAAGGGGCATTAAGAACCATCTAATTTCACCCCCCCTGCTCTGGGCAAGGACACATCCCACTAGACCAGGTTGCTCAAAGTCCTATCCAGCCTGGCCTTGAACACTTCCAGGTTTGGGGCATCCACAGCGTCTCTGGGCAGTCTGTTCCAGTGCCTCACCACCCTCATGGTGAATAATTTTTTCCTTATATAAAAAGCCTACTGTCTTTTAGTTTAATGCCATTACCCCTGGTCCTATCAGTATGCTCCCTAAGGGATCCTTCAGAAAATAACATAAATAAATAAATAAATTAAACAAAAACAAAAACAAACAACAACAACAACAAAAACTCTATAGTATTTTCTTTTTCTCTTGAGGAGTTCCCCATTTAAAAGAAAGAAATACAGGTAGGTAATGTTTTAGAAGTAGGCTCAAGGGATTCGTGGTGAATATGCTCACCCATGTCTTGGGGTGCATCCAGGCTTGTGGATGTGTGTTCCCAACATTACCCTGAGATTTTATTCACATCTGCAAGTAGACAGCTGCAAACACAACCCTTCCAGACTCAAAATAATAATAATAATAAAGGTTAAAAAACCCATCAATCCATTTGTGGACAACTATGGTCCACTATTAGTGGACAACTATGCAAAAACAAAAAAAAAAAGAGGAAAAAAAACCCCATGATGTAAGGGTGACAAAAACAGACAAGCACACCTGCCTAGCCAGCTAACTCCTTACACAGCTAGATCTACATTAATGAAACAAGCTATGGTGTAGATGCAGGCATTTTTTCATGTTCACCTCTACAATTTAGTTGTGAACCCTCTCAGCACAGCTTTGGCCTGTGACAACCAGAAGTAGACTGAGCAGTGCCCAAGCCAAGGCATAGGTAAAGGGCTTGCTGGAGGAGGCAGTGTGGCTAAGACTCGTCTTCCAATTGTTTTTATTTACTTAGGGAGGCCTTTATATCCTTTTTTGTTTGTTTGTTTGTTTGTTTGTTTGTTTGTTTTTTGAGGAGGAGGAGGAGGAGAAGAGCTGTGTTGTGCTACCCACTTCAGTTGTTTTACTGCACAAGCTGTGAGGCTGGTGTGCTCCTGAGGGTCAGGCTTGTCTCTCTCACTGGGCAAATCAAGGACTCTCCAGGGGTGCAGAAGGCTGCAGCAGCAGTCCAGGAACCCAAGTGCTAGGAACCCCTGGGGTGAGAGCTATAGCACAGCCACAGCCATCCCCAGCATGGGGGCCCACCCATGGGGGCTGAAAAAAGAGCCTGATAATCAAATGAGAAAGCTTGTGAAAAGGAAAGGGGCAGACTGGTGTGGTAGAAGCTATCTGTATAATACAACCTGACCTACATTTAGCACAGCAGTTCATTAAGCCATCCTTGCTAATGTCACAGGCTTCACTCTCTGAAGTGGTGTTGCCATGACCACTTCCCTTGATAATTTATTCCACGGTCCAGTTGCTTCTGCTGTTTTTCAAAACAGAACTGTAAATTAGAGAATGTTAAAACACAAAGATCTATCTGAACTTCTTTTGAACTGGAGATTTCTAACCATGGTGGTATGGCTTTTGTATTAGAGTCAGAGTACAAGTTCCATAATGGAAAACTAATTTCTGACAGCTAGAAAATATTTGGTGGCTTCATTTCTGTATGATAGACTTAATTATGCATTTTGCATTTTCTTTCTTTGTAAATGACTGACAAGTACATTTCTAGTTATTATTCAGAGCCCTCAATCGGTTTTACCAATAATTAGTTTTGATTTTGAAACAATAATATTAGAAGACCTATCTGTGATTTAATAACAGTGCCTGCCTCATTTTAGACATCACTAGGGACAACTGCTTCCATGGGCTTACTGGTCAATTATAGTTATAAGACTTCTAGGTAAAGAAAATCAACTGAAGAATTATTTAATATCGAACCGTGCAACTGTTCAGAAAAGTGTGAATGTGCATGTATGTACATGCATATGTGATCCACATGAACTACATATGTGCACATGCATGTGATTAAAATTTTACCTTATTAATATTTCTTCTTATGCGCCAGGACTCATTTGGTTGTAAGTAAATAAACATAAACTCTATGTTTAGGTTTTGTCCTGGTTCACTAAAATCAAGAGTAATTATTCAGAAAGGTAGATCTCAAAGGACATGGGATGGGAACAAAACTCCAAAAGAAAATGTATTTTAGCAGCTTGATGAGGCTGGAAACAAATGAACCTCCTGAGTCACCTGCTCCTAGAAACAGTAAGGTTATATGACCTTCTTTCACAAAACAATGACAATCAATTTTGGGGGGCCATTACTTCCCTTTTAGGTATGTTCCAAAACGGAGACCTTTTGGTTTTATTTATCTAACTTATGGAGCAATTTATTCTGGTTAATTTGTAGCCATTTTTCTTTCTTTTCATTAGTCCTGGCTTTTAGTGTTTTTTTTTTTTTGTTTGTTTGTTTGTTTTGTTTTTTTTTTTCTTTTTTCTTTTTTTTTCTTCTTTCTGTATTTTCTGTAATATTAATATCTTCTTTAAACCTTCATTTGATAAATCAATTCTTGATAATCTTTGTTTATTAAATCTTGATTATACTTTTTTTAGTCTTCCTAGAGAAATTTCCTTCTTCTTAACAGCCTAGCAATCTTCTATTACTATGCAACTCTACGATCTTTCTTGAACAGAACTATACACTGAGACATCTTGAGAGCACTGTTATTTTTGTGAGTTGAAATCATGCTGCAGCATGCTGTAGTATGCTGTAGCATGAGCACTTTGTTGCATTTCTGCTTAGAGTCAACTGAGCTCCTGACATAAAGAAGAATTTCTAGTTTTAGTTTTCCAGAAACTTTTTTTTTCCTTAATTTTATTGAGAAATAATAAAGAATTTGTCTCAAAAAGCACTGAGAACTTTCAAGAATTATTGCTCAGGCTTACAGTTAAACAAGAGATTACACACCTGGCAGAAATTAGGAACCAATACATTGATTTCTTGGGGGGTGTAAAAATTACATGAGCTTTAATTGCTTGACTGAATTACCTTTCAAATTTGATTTATGATGAGTTTACAATCATGAAAACATCCACCTTTGTCTTTTACCTGACAATAGCTCCATGATGAGCAATCTGTCTGTAAACAATCTCCCTCAGTCCATTTACCATACTCATTCTGACTATATTCCCATGCAAGAAGCCCTAGACAGTAAATCATACTTAAGTTTCACATTTTCCCCTAAACAAAATGACAGAGGCATCTGGGAATAGATACAACATGCAGTCTAATTATGAAACAATTTTAATTCATATAGAATGCTGTGTATCCAAAGGAATATGTTATTGACACTCCACCTGTTCTCTACCACAAACAAGTCTTTCTTTAGGAGAAAACATGCAACTTTGGTACTTTCAAGGTTCAAAGGGTGAACCTAAGATTTAGCCATGATAAGTAAGGAAAAAGAGCCATGTTGCACTTATTTTCCTACAGCGGTGACCACAGTTACAGAGCTTGTGGGGAAAAAAATTAAAGTACAAATTTCTGCTACGTCTCAGAAAGGAATTCTGTCCTAAAGGAGAAATGAGAAGTAAAATTGTTACAAATTTGATATGCTTGGTATTCAAATACAAAGCATAAAATGAAATCTTAGATTGAAATTTTTTTTTACAGTCTTCTCTTCATTTTATTAACGTGTTGTTTTTCTTGCTGTAATTGTCATATTACTTCCTGATCACAAATGGAAAAAAAATCAAATGGTGCATATTATGCTATATCATGTACTCACCCATTGTTATCAATGTCAATATTTTTCTATTTTTCTTATATTTTCTTAGTTCAAGCTGAAATAGTAGGCAGCAAAGAAATCAACATGCTTCTGTTACAGGAATGTACTTCCATGACTTGCATGAAACTACACAAGACCCACATAGTTTATTAGATTAAAAAGACTGTAAAAATTGAATGAAGTCCAAAACAGTACCACATCTTTTGGAAGCACTTCCTGCATAGAATTTCCTCAAACTGTGACATGAAATTGTATGCTGTGGAGCCAGGGTTCAGAAAAATGGAAGTCATTACAAACTAGTAATCCTGGGAAAACCTCAGCAGGCATGAACATAGAAAAAGACTTTTCCAAGGTCTCCTCTAGAAAACTAATTACATCTTCTTTAAAGTGAGAGGAAAACAAAACAAACAAAACAAAACAAACAAACAAAAACAACAACAAAATACTCTCAGTTATAAGAAATGACAAAATTTGAGGGCATTCTCTGTATTGTTAAACATTTTCCCATGTAAAAAACCTAAACCTTATTCTTTTAAATGTATTGATAAAACTGTATGTGATGTAGTTTTCTAGGAAAATACGTAAGGACTACCTGGAATAAAATCTAAGTGTATCTGAATTGCATGACATTATATCATTAAAATTATTCTGAATTTCCCTCATCTTGCACAACAGGCAGTTCTTTCTATCTGAAAGGAATGTTTACAACTTTAAGGCTTTTCATCTTTCTATCCTGCCAGATTTTCTATCAGGGGACATCAGCTGAAATTCTCCTAGGAGCCAATACTTGTCAACGTGAAAAAAATAACAGAATGGAATCACACCCATCTAATCAAGAAGTGAAAATAATTTACATAAACAGTCAAACATAGAAAAATTCAAATTTCAGATATTACCAGGGAAGTAGCCTGCAGATGCAAGGAACAGCCTTTTTTCTTCTTCTCTCACCTTTTCCCCATATCATTACCATCTCAATAAATAAATAAATAAATAAATAAAAATTCTTATATATTTTAGAAACTATTTATAATCTCACCTAAACTGTTTGAAGAGATACACTAGAATATCTTATACATCACACTGCTGTTTTTTTTTGTTTGTTTGTTTCCCCAAACAAAACAATACAAAACAAAAAATCATATTCTACTTCTCTGTTTAAAAGCTAGTCTCAAAAGAAAGACACCTGAGGCAATTTAATGTCTTTCCAAGTAACTCAGAATTCATAAGTTGAAAATATAATCATATTCAGTTGTTGTTTAATTATGGTTCTGGCTAGCACATTGCAAAAAGGATTTACTTAAAAAACAAAGACATTTTGTAAGGCTATCTATCTAACTCAGATTAGATAATTTTAAATCTCCCTTTGACTGAAATATCAAATATTTAGATAGAGATTGTGCAAATACAGTCATTAATCAGCATTTCTTGATAGTACTGGAAAAGATATATATATATATATATATATATATATATACACATTTTTTTTTTTTCCTAACATGTCCCTTGAACAGATTTCTAAATTTCTGAGTTACCTGTGACCTAGGTCATTCCTTGTACTGCAAGAAGTGATCTGCTTGTCTATTACCATAGCTACGCACCAGCAAAACAATGCTGCTGTTTTGTTGCTGCCCAGTAGCCACCAGCTCCCTGCAGAGCTTACTAGGTGCTCAAACTTTTATTTAAGCTATGTATGAAGTGTATGTTGAGCACTATGCTCCTGTACCTTAAATTTCACTTCAGTCATACCAGAAGATGTTTTCTGCAGAAAAAAAACATAACATTCTGCAGAGAGTGGTAGATCCATAGTTGTGTTCAAAACTATATATCAAATATTCTCTGACATAATCATGAGCAGGCAAAGTGATGACAGATGCATCTGCAGCAGCATGCATTCTCTATGTTCACAGCAACAAAAGACAGCATTAGGTTTTGGAGGGGTATGAGCAAAGGCTGCAAAGACATGTAGGGCCTTGGCCCTACAAAGTTTTGTTGAAGATTATGTTGCACATGGAGCAGACGTATTGTGTATAAGAAGTATATGGGGCATAAGCAAACTCAAAAGGCTGTGAGTTATGTATTCAGCTATGGCAAGCTCCAGTTGACATGGGAAGGGGTGTCACTTAGGAGTGATATATTTGAGCCTTGAGATCACAGAGTGCCTCATGAGTTCTGTTCTTCTTCAAAGTGGATGTGTGCATTTTTAACTCATTTTCTACACTTACCCTAAGATGTGTGACTTGTTTTGGTTGTAAGAATGGTCTGGGGTCTACTAAGCTGCTGGGAACACAGTATCTTTAAAATTTGTATTTGAAGATCCAAGTGTAACTTCAGCACATGATACGGCTAAGTCCACCTTCTTTTCCTGAACACTTGGATTCCAGCATTTCACTGATCTTTCCATTTTTGTTGCACGTCACTGCCCATTCAGTTTCTACATGTTCAGTCTATACTGAAGCTGCCAAAGGCAAAGATATTTCAGAGTAGCTCAGAGAGTGAGGTCTTATCCTAATGACATATAACAGTACACTCCTTCATTGTTGTACAGAAGCTCTTGAAAGACACTGAATTTATCCCCACATAAGCTTTTTTTTTAAACAGCTTACAGTATTATTTCTGTACTAAGTTGTAGAAGTTGAGATACATTAGCATTATGTGTCTTTCTCAAGGTCACATAAAATCTGCCAAACTGGAAATTTCACCCACATTTTCTGAGTCACATCTCAATGCTTAACAACAAGGTCTTCTTTTGTATCTTGTGGGGATACACTGAAGTGACTCTGGTCTGAAACTGGAATGAAGCTTGGGTTGTTGTTGTTTTTTGTTTGTTTGTTTTCCTGTTTTATCATTCAATGCATTATTCAGGAATAACTGGAGGCACTGACTCGCACCAATTTATCAGGTTTTATCCCAGGAAACTGCAGAATAGGTCAACAACCAGTGACATGCTAAAGGACACCAAAAGCATTTCTACCAATACAGATTGTTCACCCTCTGATGAACAACTACTGCACTGATGTTCACTTCTCATGAACATCAGTGCAGTAGTTGCTTCCATCCACATTGATATCTGACAAATACAAGACAACATCATTATTCTGCAGAGATTGAAACAGTTAAAAATGTGTTTCAGTGAACAGTATAAAGGAAACTGGGCATTTTTATCTCTTCTGAGTTCATGGTTCTTTTCATTGCTCCTTTACAGAAATATCTTGAAAATACCTTGAAGCAGAAATCTTGTTTACTAGTGATGCAATAAATTCTGTAGATGTTGAACTGCAAAACAAACAAGTTTTAATCCTTGTCCAGATAACTTTGATTTACAGCTCCAGAACAAGGCCATAAAATTGTGCTGATTTCCACTACCAGGCCACTGGTCTCAGAGGAAAGGTAGAAATGCTCAAAAGAAAAACTATCCTACTAGAAGAGGAAATTTTACCGATGTATTTCATAGCCATTCTTCTCATTGAATAAGCTAACTGTTTTTGTGAAGCAAGGTGGATGCCACAGTAAAAACAAACAGCTAGCATAACCAATAACTAATAAAATGGTAGCTGCCATATAAGAAATGTATAGTTTCAGTTTAAAGCAGCATACATTTTCTTCAAGGTTTTTCCAGTCATTACAGGAAATGACTATGGATTAAATAATAATAATAATAATAAATGACCTATTGCTACTGAAACTTATTTATGGCTTTTCTTCTACTTGTGACAATGCCAAATCATTTCTTGCAATCTAAGCATAAGAACACATTTATGCATTGCAAATATCTTTCCATTTTTTATTACTTGTGTTCTGGATAAACTAGCTTTCTATCAGGTTTAATAATGTATAATTTGAAACAAAGTCAATTTAAAAGCTTTACTAACTAATAGCAAAGCACAGCAGACACTGCATTGGAACTTGTGTGGAGAATTTGCCTTTGACACCTTCCCTTGTGAAAGTGCACTTCTGAACTGCACACCTTCAAACCTTAAGATACTTTAAGCCCTCTGTGCCTTGCAGAGGGAGGTTGCTTGGTTCAGTTCTCTTAAGTGGCATGTGAAATCATCAACGGATTGACTAGTAATTTTTATTTTATTTTTTTTTCAGGGAAAGTTATAAACAAAACAGAAGTGTTTTAGAATCCGAAGGATTAGTCTCAGTCATAGTGAAATAATGGTGAAATGATTGCCATTCAAAATCACTGAGCTTATCAGAATGACAAAAAATACAGGGCATTGTTAGTGTCCAAAGAAATTAAAAGTTAAAAGATATACAAGCACTACTGTATCATGGCATTCTCCAGTCTTGAAGTGCTGGGTTGGGAAAGGTGCAGCTGTCTGTTTTGGAGCATAGTCCTGTTCAGGAGGATCTCACAGCTCCTGCAGCACTGCCATTGGTTATAGGCTCATTACTCTCATCATGTACGGTAATTTTCATTCAAGCCTCACCAAGAAATTCCATCTTGAAAATGTTGCTACTGCAATGTCATTCCTGCAAAGTGAAGTGCTCAGAAGTTAAGGAATGTTAATGGTAAGAGAACATTTATTGTCTTAACTTTGAGTCATTGTCTCCATGATGATACTCTTTGATATTCTTTAATTAGGCAATATGCATTATGATTTCTGCTGGAGTTCTGCCTTAGGTTATTGTATTAAATAATAACCCAACTTATGTGTTTTGACTGGCTGAAAGCCACCACTTGTAGTAGTCAATCCAATAATTATACTTCATACTTTCTAATATTTCTGTGCCAGAAATAGCAATTTTATTTATTAGAAGTAAGGTAATACCAACTGATACTATTAGACCTAATAATTCTTCAAAGCTTGAGTATATAAATCAGCAGGAAAACATTGTCTGTTGGAAGTACTTCGTATTTATTAATTCCCTGCAGAATTTTACATATACTCTATTCCATTATCAAAATTAATTGTTTATTCACTGTATACTCAGTTCCAAGAAAATGCTACATCTTCTGTGCATCTGAATGGTTTTACACTTTCTCCCAGTTCTTTAAGTATTCCATAGCACATTATGCATGCTGTAGGTACTCTCTAGGATAAGTGCTTTCTTCCTTGGTTTGGAGTGCTGTAGCTTTCAGTTATTTGTCACCCACAATATTTATCAGAGGAGAAAATGGCTTATTGATTAATAGGTCAATTAAGGATTTAGAATGTTTATGACAGGCACTAATGCTTCTATGTCCCCCTCTCTTAGATTGTTCTTTTTTAAATAAAGAGTTCAAAACACATTTTCTATCAATATTAATGAGAGCTGTTGTTCTGTTCTGACATTTTTTCACTATAACTACAATTTAAATTAATAAGTATACTTTTAAATGATGTGCCAGAATCTTAAAATTTCTAAGAGGAAATTTAAGACACTCATGTGCATGTAAAATATTTCTGAAAATTAAGTTTGAAAGATTGAGAGAGACTGTAAAATGAGAAGAAGGTAACTGTTTTAATTAAAGAAAGTGACAGACACAGCCATGAATGTCTTTTCAGATATTTTGGAATAACAGTGAGTGAATGGAAATGAATGCGAAGCAACTGCCATGATAATAGTTATTCTTTTCTCCTTATACATAAACAATAATTTTTATAAACTATAAAACCATGGAACAGCATATTAGACTGGAAGCATGACAGCTTCCAGAATACTACAGGGATGCACAAATAAGAAACCTTCTCATTATTAATAAATAAACAACTACTAGCAACTGCAAAGTAATTAGTATTTGCAAGGAGCACTGCAATTTCTTGGGGACTGAGCCTACAAAAGGCAGAGCCCTCTTTCCTTTATCAAGTATTTTAGTTTTGCACATGCATTGGGGTTTAATTAAAATTGTATTGAAAAAGTGACAGCTCATAAGAGAAAAATAGAGATAACAGAGCAAAACTACAATACACAACATGCTCAGGTTCCAGAAATGAATTTCTTTGCAACCTGCTTTTGGCTTGCTGAATATCATTTGAATGCTATAATGATGACACACAAATGTGATGAAAAAAGAACTCTTGTTTTTTTAAGTTGGGAAGATACAGCACTCCGTACTTTACAAAATTTAAATATTCAGTATATGAAGAGACAGGGATGAAAAAGCTGTTTTCTGAAAGAGTTTGTATGCAGCTGACAACCCCATGCATTGAAAACCATTTGAAAATAATAATAAAAGAAAAAACTTTAAAAGAGGTTTAACTGGTATTTTAACACACAGTTATGAGTGAGTGAACACAGCAGTTCTGGCGCTCCTGCTGGGCTGAATGCAGACCAGAGAAGGACCATACTGTGCTACCATCAGCCTGCTATTTTTTCTTCAACAAAACCTTCATTCCCCACTGCTGCTAAATACCCACTTCCAAACAAGTATAATACAAGCAGGGTGAAAGCTCATTCTGCCCAGGAAATCTAAGGCAAAATCCACTAAAGATTGTTTTGCTGGCTCAGACCTTAGATGTACATATTGCTCACAATATGTAGCAATTTTTCTGAATAAAGCAAAAGAGGTAAATTTTTCAATTTTAGATCTCTTCCCAGCTTTGACAGCAATGACTCGAGCAAGTCATTTTTGAACACACATTTCTGTTTATAAAATGCAGATAATGAGCCCTCAAATTTAAAGGATTCATAGATTTATCATTGAAAAGCTTTGACAGAAACGAGGTCTTAGCTACAGCAGTGGCCATCAGATATTTCAGATGATAATAAATCCCTTCAAAGTGCATCAGTTACTGTGCAACACTCTTGAACAGAATAGACATATACAAATATGTATCATAATTCAAGGGAGTTGTGAGCAAAATTACTGCAAACTCAGTTTTCTCTCTCATCTGCATTTCTCTCATACTTGCCATCAGAGAGGAAAGGATGTTTAAGCTGTGCCTCTCACCCAGGAAACACTTGCTGGTTAATTCAAAGGCCCCCAGCTGTACAGGAACTGTAGCTGTTTGGTATGGCTGCACACTCCTGTTAGGCAAATTTGCTGCTTTGAGGGACAAATGACTTGCATTTGCTAGCAGGGACTAATCAACTTCAGCTGCTAATTCCTAGTGACTTTAATGAGAGCATGAACATAGGCAATCCTTATCTATGCAATGTTGGCTGGGCTAGCAGAAAAGAAGATATAGCTAATGGCCATGAAATTATCTGTCTTCTCTAATTTTGTCAGGTTTTATTGTTATTATTATTGCTTCAAAACATTTTTTGTAATAACAGACTAGCCCATGAAAAAGAAAATACTTTCTTCATTCTGAGTAAGAATAAATTGTAAGAGAGAGAAACATGCAAATTTACAATAAACAGATTATATCAATTAAAAATTCTTTTGTCTTATTTTAAAATTAGTATAGAATTTACAATTTCTTTGCCTGGTTCTTGATTATGTCATTATTATTAGAGATGCCAGTACTTTTCAGGATCAGAAGCTCTCAGCTGTTCTACATTTTAGGTAACATTGTAGCTTACCATGCATCACATAATATATGCTGCAACACACAGAAGATGCTATGCAATGAATTTAAACTTGCAGGAGTTGCTTTTATATTCATAATAATTCCTGACTTCTAACAATTACAAGTACAGGATCTTCCTGTTGCATCAATAGAAAGATATTGGCTGCACCGAGGTCTTTTGCAGCTAAATATATATATATATATATATATATATATATATATATATATATTTCAATATCTTGTAATCAGACTTCTGGATCAGCAATAGCCATTTTTTTGCAGGTATCCACTCTTGGAGTACTAGTAAAGATATTTTTCACTGTTTTTATGGTAAAAGTTATAAGAAACTTCCTATGCCACATTGCATAGCAACCTTACCTTCCTCATCCTTATTTCATAAGTCAAAGAGACATGAAAAAAACAAACAAACTCTATTTCTGATTTTCAGGAATCAGAAATATTTGAAACATATCTGAGAAATGGTGTAGATAATTAACTCCATTTTTTTTCCAGATGTTTTGCAATAATCTGTTCAATTTTAATAGCAAGGACTACTTGTACTATTTTTATCTATTGCATGAGGAAAGGGACTGTCACATTTTCTGTTGAAGCTCCTGTCATTGCTAAAAGGAAAAAGCCATCTAGGTGCCTGCTCCTGGGTCTCTGCAATTATCAAAGTTTATTAAAGTGTTAAAAAAAGTTAAACTCAACCTATCTCTATGCCTAGATTAGCACAATAGGAAAATATCTGCAGACTGAAGTGACTGAAGGTAAGGCTACTCCCACTCCCATCACATGATAGTCCAGGTTTTATTTCTGGTTGCATCCAGTCTTGATTGAATGATTCAACCCATTCTTTACTCATGTGGTTGGAAGCTTTCTGTAAGGAAAAAATGTTAAGTACATGGTTGAAGATCTTGTGGGGTTTCAACCTGCACATCAACTTAGAGCATTATGTCCCCATCAAGCACTGAAGCACTTAGAGAAAAAAGCTGGCAATTCAGTTTCCTCTGAAAAAAAAAACTATTTCATGAACAGCAAAACTGCTCTCAGCAGTAAAGCAACACATGGCAAATTGAGACAAGCAGGGGATTAGCTTCAAAACTGTACTTCTGCTTTGAGCAAAACCAACAAAGTAGACGCAGCTGTTAGCACTGTCCAGGCCAGTTAGTTAGAGCAGACAAAGAATTCATTTTTTATAAAATGAGCTTTGCATTTCTGTACATGCAAGTGCAAAGTGTACTGCAATTTCCTACCTATGCAACTCAAATTACATATTTACCTCAATCTTCTGAAACCTTATTGAATTACACACATGTTACTCAATGGTGAGAATAAAATAATGTAACCATTGTAGCCATTTGGATCTCTGTCTTTGGTTATTACATCCATGCAAGGTTTATTAGCATCCAAATACACTTGATAATATCTGCAACTGTGACTAAAAAAAATGAAATTAAACAAATACATTATAAAGAGAAACAAAGGTGGAGACACCATATGCCCTTTAGAGATGGGTCTTCCATTTTCAAGAGTGGCAGAACACAAAATAGTTGGGACTGCACAACTGATCTTTTCATTTACACTAGCATGAATCAGTGTTATGAGCTCAACACAGATAACCAGGTGAAAGTGAGAAAAATCTCACCTTCCATGTGCTAGGGCTTTAGGGGAACTCAGAAAGATCTCTGGACCAGTTCACTCATTACAGTATTATTGTCTGTGCTGTTCTAACTGCCCAGCACTCTTGAAGTGCTCCAGGCTGACACAATGCATGTGGGCAACCTGTGCCCTTTGCGAGTGTCTTGTGTGTAGTTATTAGGCTTAATAAAATACTCACTTGTTACAAAATAAATGCTAATTTCAATCTTACTATGCTATCTTTGTTGTAGGTTGGCCATTGGAAGCGAGAAGCAGAAGTCCATAAGGAGAAGCAAAGAGTATGTTCAAGTATGTTCACGGTGTGTTCAAGATCCACAATTCAGGAAGTTCCATATGAAGAAAAGTATATTCTGCTGTCACTGATGGGTTTGTTTGTAAGTACACAGGTTGCTCATTCCTCATTACTGTGGTATATAATATATTACTAGGGCACATTTGTTGTGTTTATTGACTACACTAATTTTCAGCATTGTGCCAGGAAGTTTGATTTCTTAAGGGAAATACATTTGCATATACAGATGGTTGGTAGAAAATGTGATCAATTACCTAAGGAGTTAGGACTGAATGATTTGAATAATGCGCTTTATAGGATATATAATGGATAAGTTTGTCTCTTTGACAATCCACTGGGAATTTCTGAAGGTAAATTCCTTTAGCCTTTGGAGTAGCTTGATCAGGTTCTACACATGCATTGACCTCAGATTTTAAAGGTGAATTTTAGAGGGTGAACTACCCATTCAAATAAAAATGATTATCAGAGAAAATTTAGAAGAAACTAAGGAGAAAATATATTTTTTTTTTCCTGATATTTAAAATATTTTATTTTGCTGACTCTAGTCTGGAAAAACAAACAAATAAGAAACTCCAAACAGTAATCCCTGAAGGAGTTGTATGGAGATAATCCTAAATAAATATTCATAGATTCTCGTGACTAATTAATAAATTGTTGATTTATGCTGTCACGTATTGTTCAAGTCCTGGCAGTATTTTACAGAATCTTTGAATTAACTGTCACTTTCATGTGAATGCCTGAATCTTGGTGAGGCTGTCAGATGTTGTCTCCTGACTGATTGGTGAGCAGCATGTCTTTTTACAGCCAGGCAAAATATCAATTTTCTACATTTTCAACTTTTCAGGCACCCTCAGAAGTATAGCACAGCTTGAAGAAATTGTACTGCTATGAGATTTATAGCCAACCAGCACCAACTTACTCAATATAAGTGGAAATAATTGCTCTCTAAAGTATAAGAATATTACATAAAAGATTACCTATTCTGAAATAACTTTGTGGTCTTTAAGTGCTGGATCAAACAGACAAATTTTAAGAAGCACATAATTTCTGTTCCTGTCTATATAACATTAATTTGGGTCCTTTGTGATTATAGAAAGCAGACTTCATGTACAAGCTCACATTCTGTTCTTTTGTTATAACATTCCTGCTTTCTTTACCAAATGCAGTTACTCAGTATTACTTTTCACAAATATCAGACAGTTCTTGGCTAAATGCCCTTTTCACTGCATATTCTCTGAGACCTGAACAGAAAACAATTCAGTGTGCTTGCTTAGTTTTTTAATTTTTCCATTGTGTATGAACAACGTAGCAGATGTTAAGGAACATGTCTTCTATCTTATCTTTCAATGTGAAAAAAAAAAAAAAAAAAAAAAAAAGGAATTATTATACCTACTTGCACACCTGGAACTGAAGTATACAAACAGCATTCAAATTTCCAAACACTAACTAATTGTGGATGCTGATTGCAGAAGCCCAAGATATTCTTATTTATTTGTTTATTTATTTGTTTATTTATTTATTTTCCAGAGGATTTGGCTGCATGTGGCTTTCTTAGGTTCAAAACAGAGCTTCCACTAATTGCATTTGATGTCCTGAGCACATCTGCAGGTTGGGAGTATCTCTACCTGCAATATAGAAAATGAGGAAGACAGGAGTTTCTTTCTCCATTCCCTTATTGCTTTCAACTGCAGTAATGTCCACTTTGCCTGTGACTTTTATTCTCTCCCTTGCTTTCTTTTTCACCTTTCATTTCTGTATTCCTGAGTTCAGCGTCTTCTTTTTGTCTTATTCACATGTGAGAATTCATTCTTTTTCTTGCATACTGCCTTACCTGGTAAGGGAGGCCAGGCTCTCAGTTCTGGTGGCTTGTAGCATAATGCCTCCCAGAGCAGAAAAGAAAAAATTTAGGAAAGCTCAGCCTCAGTGTCTGTATTTCTGGGAAGTATGGGCTTCTGGGAAGTATAGCAGAAGTGGAACTTTCCATGGAACTTTCTTAGCCACAAGAACCCCAAGAAGGTAGTGTTTGTTTGTTTGTTTATTTATTTATTTAATAGAAACTCAATAATCCACCAAATCTGGGGTCTTTTTCAGAATTCTTTTTCAGCATGTCCTTGATACTAGGATGGTTTTTTTTTTGTCTTTTTTTTTTTTTTTTTTTTTTTTATTCCAAAAGTAAAGGGGAACTAATGTTTACTAAACAACATGGGACAGAATTTTTAAGGAAAACAAAACTTTCTCCTTATTGCTTTATCCAAAGAGATATATACTTTGTGCTGAAATACATATATGTATATATACACACACACAAATCTGTGTAATTTATATATATATATGCATATAAATAAACATAATCTGTTAGGGGTACATTCTTATCAAAGGAATCCCAGCCTGGTAGAAACATTTGCCAAAGCTAAAAGTAAGTGAAAAAATGTAAGTAAAGATTTATAAGTTAAGTTTTACTGTAGTGAGGTTCAAGTTTGCAAAACTGCAACCCTTAATTTTCAGAGTTACGTCCTTACAAGATTAATTTTCTAGAACTTAAATAACAAATGCAACATTATGGATGCTTCAGAAAACAAACAAACAAACAAGCAAGCAAAACAAAACAACAGATAAACGCAAAGCATTCATCTGTGTTGGAAGGGACAGACATTCCTTTATGAAAAACTCCAGATGGAATTTTGGTCTCAAAAGGTAAAATGAGAAATTTATGTTCATTTTCCTACCCCTCTACCATATGTATATATGGCTGGAGGTCCTTATTTAGAGATGCTCACTAAACTCCCATATTTCTGGGCTTACAAGCTTGCTGCAGCCTACATCTTCATTTTGCAGGGAGTAGGGTCACTTGCATTTTCTTTGTTACTAAGCTGCAAGCCCAAAAGTGTGTTTGAAAGGAATTTTAAGGTTCCTGTGGGGAAGAGATTTCCACTTCTTAGCTGACTGTTTCCAAGATTGGTACCTTATCTCCAAATTTTATTTGGCTCTGTGGGTCAAAACCACATTTACTCAGCAATACTATATGCAAAAATTCTAAAGTTAAGAAACTAGCCAATGTGTTCCAGCATCTTTGTATGTTGTGGGAGGACTTTGTCTGTTGGGATATGTTAAAATTAACATATTGAGTTTATTTACTCAAAAGTTTCATGAATTTGATAACTTTCTGGTGCATTAGAGCTGTGTTAGTGGTCTGTGAATCCACAAAGACTGGGAATTACTAGTTTCTGTTTATAAATCTTACAGGTTTTGTAGGAGAATCCTGAATATTTATATCTATATAAGATCATGAGTAATTTTATGTAGGAACATGAATTATCTCACATTGCAGGTAGCATTTTTCCATATGTCAGTTACCCAAGAACCGCAATAAAATATTTTGATGGAAGTATGTGTTAGTAAAACCACAATCTTTGATTGTTCTGTTTTTTTTTTTTTTTTTTTTTTTTTTTTTTTTTTTATGTTTGTGGTAGACAGAGTATACATATAGACTTTTCTTTTTTAGTGACAAGCTCTTATGAAATTTAAATATAGAAATATAAATGTATATATAAATATATATATGTATTTCAGCACAAATTTATTAAAGCTTATAGAAATTCCAGCTGAATTTAGATCTTTTTATTAAGTTATTAAGTTTATTAAGAAATTCCATAGCAGGAACTGGTTTTGTCTGTGTTTTTTATTTATTTGTTTGTTTATCATAGATACTATTATAAACATGGAATGAGTTAATAGTGTGGGAAAAGAAGTACTAATTTGATGGCTTGAGACTGAAGGTCTCTCTTAGAAAGAATCTAAGATCACGAAGGAAAACACTTAAAGTAGGAAGAGAAACCCAAATCTATGAGGTCCTAGAACAGTTTTTTAGTATGAGATTGTCATGACAATGTTCTAACAGTCACATGAAATTAAGAGGCTAGACTGCATTGCTCCAAATTGCTATCAGGGCCTGAGTTTTCACAGCTTGGTTTGGCTTGTCCTTTTGTGCAGTGTTAAAAGAGGATGGGGCTTGATGCATAGTGTGACACATGATAGAAAGTTCA
Source organism: Aythya marila (assembly GCF_965140915.1). Taxonomy (NCBI): domain Eukaryota; kingdom Metazoa; phylum Chordata; class Aves; order Anseriformes; family Anatidae; genus Aythya; species Aythya marila. The sequence goes on from NC_139042.1 coordinate 154,753,053, forward strand.
GTTTAAGACAGATTCCATGATTTTGCAGAAGCAGATACTTATGAAAAACATTTCTGTGTTTGTAAAGAGAGAATAACAAAAAAGTAACAGTTTTTAGAACAGCTCAGTTACATTTCATTGTTCCAAACTGAGTTTGATCCAATTTGACACAGTGTGCCATGTAGGCTAGGGATGTGGAGTGAAATGGAAATGCCTTAAGGAAATTCAAATGCATAGGAAGATAGCTAATTTTATGGCCAGCCTCCCATGGTTATGTTTTCAATTTATGTTTACTAGTAAAGGGGACCCTTGATTTTAAACTTCTGTCAAACTCTATTTGACAACTGGTGCCCTCAGTGAGACCAAGAACTCTACAGAATGCTGGATTGATTCTGCTTCATTTTGAAGACATTTCTAGAAGGCTCTTATAAGACTTCCATATTAGTAGTAGTGGAGGCTTTAGAAAAGCTTTTTACTTCTCCACATTAAACCAAAACAAAACTTATTTAGTAAGATTAGCTAGAGTTTTTTTTTTTTTAAATTAAAATTGGAATATGGATTGTCTCTGCCCCCTGTCCCCCCTTTTTACATCCCTGTGCTATCTACAGCAACTTGAAAGAAGATGAGGCTGAATTAAAATAAGTTGAGTTACCTTAGAATATCCCAGGTTGGAAGCACTTTTCTTGAAATATCTGCATTTCTTGTCTAGTTGGCAGCTGTGGAGAAATGAAAGTTTTTAACACATCTGGTTTGGCTTGTAATGCTATTGGGGTGGAGTTGTATTTAACTGAAAAGTTGTTTTGAGAGCATCTTTCTAAATACAGATTTCAGATTGCTGTGAATACCCTGAGGTCACTAGCAGTTATGGTGACAGTAGTTTAAACTGGTATTTGAAATAGAACCTCTATAAACATTAAGCATTGATATTCCGTTAGCAGGTTCCTTAATGTTTGTAATCTGTTTGAAAAGATGATACCTCTTTGTTCAGTTTTAGTGGAGCTACTGAACAGAGAATTTAATGTTCAGAATGCCAGTCCTTTCTTTGCTTTAAAGCAACTTGCTGCAATTGCTGTGTGATGTAGTATAATATCTCTCTGGGTTATCTGATGCAAAATTGGATGAGCTTCTGAAGAAGCTTCATTAGCCTGCTTAAACAAGATCAGCCTTCCTTCTTAGCAAAGAATAAAACCAGTAGAAAATGGAAAACTTTATAGGATGTTGCACCTTGAAAATTGTGTTCAGTTGATATTGAGCTGCTCTGGCACATGTAGCAATGAAGCTGTGAAACAGCTTTTTCTAGAAGCCCTTTTGGGGTAGTTCCGTCTTCTTGGTACGGCTGAAGATGTAGGCTGGCCTTGAATTTCCTGAGTGGTTTCTAACTGAAATAACTGCTATATGACATATTTTTTTTTTTGGTTACAGAACTGAAGCTGCTGTGCATAAATCAGTTGCTGAGCATGTCACTTTGGTAGTCTCAGAACCGATTTTCAGCTGAAACAAGAAGAGGCTTCAAGCACCTCTTTGATCTTTCCTTTTGTACTTGCCTGCTCCACCATCGCTAGAAAAATGTAGCTATCATCTTCCATGTTTCATACTACAACAGAAAGAAAAATGGAGCAGATTCCTTCTCTTCTTTAACAATACCTGAATAATGACCTTTATAAAAGATATACTTGAAACAAGACATGCCAACAAGCAGTGGTTATATAATTATAAAATATATGATTATAAAATCATGTATAATATGATTATATATATTGCCAAATTCAAAACTATATCTGATAGTCATTTTTATACTGAATCTTTCTTCAGAAAAGTACTCTTCATACATGTAGTTCATACACTTCACAAATGTCAGATATTACACGACAAATATTTCAGATATTACCGTTCTGTGGATATATTGTTTTTCATCATATGAACAAAACATCTGCCATTGGAAGAAAGTGTGTTTTTGTGAGATATTTGGTTGAGCCACACAACATCTAACATCTAACATCTAACATCTAACATCTAACATCTAACATCTAACATCTAACATCTAACATCTAACAAACATCTAACAAACATTTTTTTTAAATATTAGGTACCGAGAATGAAGAATCATTTCAAACTAAACAAAAGACAAACCCAAAACTAGATCTTCAAGTTGTCATAGCTATTATTTTTAATTTTAAAGCGTATCTGAAGCACTACTGTTCATGGAGAATGAGAAAACCTTCACTGGATCACTAATGACAGAGGTAAAAGAGAGAGTAGGTCTTTGGTAAATTTGACAACTTAATTGTCAATTTTAATAGCTTTTTGAAATGAGAATGCTACAGTTTGTGGCACTCATTATGTATTCATACAGACTGTGTTTGGAGTATAAATATTTAATACTGGGACTCTACAATTTTCAGTCTCTGTAGGCTGTACCAGTGTCTTCTGTGAGGTGATTTATCAGCAAGCATGCAGCTAGGGAAACATACAACAGTGTATTCCCAATTTTGATATTTGGAGATCAGAGTATGAGTCATCTTCCCCCAACCCCCGAAAAAAGAAAATAAAATGATTTATGATTTTCAAGTTCACTGGATATTTGGGTAACAAAAGAAACTTGCAATAAAAATATTATAAGGTTGTGAGACAAGCTATGCCAGCATGCAATCAACTCTCAGCCCCTGCAGAGCATGTTTCTTGGGCAAAAACTCAGCAAAACCCCAAGGCATAGCTTAGCATGTAGAATTGCTTGCAGTCCCCAGTGAGGTATCCATTGTGGAAACACAATATATTCTTTTAGTATCCATAATAAAAATGTAGTCCCACCTTGTGCAGGTGTATTCTACTATCACTTAAAAAAAAACAAGAAAACAAAAAGGAAGAAAAAACAGTCCAGCATTCAAGAGGAGACCTGAAACAGTAGCTCAGATGAGTAGGGCTCAGAGGGAACCACATCTAACACAAGTAGACTCAGAATGTTTGGGGTGTGTGCCCTGACCTTGGAGCATGAACCAGGGTCTGGAGTCCAGCTAGACATAAGCCATTTACAGCATCCAGTGATACTGAGGTTTATTTTTTTATTATTATTTTTTTAATATATCACTGTTCTGAGCCAAAATTATAATGCAATTATCCAGTAAACATCTTTTACTTGAAAGATTTATTGTCATTTTATATATAAGTTTGAATTATTTGCATTTCGGGATCTTCAAATTTGGGCATATTTTATTACTCTGCCCTGTGGTAAAGCTTCCAAATGGTCCTTCTTGTCACTGCGAATGCTGATATTTATAGCAGTTACTTTAGTTATTTAAAGGGGAAGTAGTAAGTGTCTTTGAAGAGACAATGGATAAATTCAGAGAACCTAATAATTTATTATGAGCTTTTCTTTTTCAATTTTATGTTTTCCATACGTTAAAAATGTAACGCCCCTTTTAGAAGGTCTGGATTCTTTCTCCAAAACTTGCCACTGCATGTACAGAATCCAGGTGGATTTGAAGTTTCACCCACTCTTAAGGATCTCTGCTTTTCTAATGCTCTCAGTCACAAGGAAAAAAAAAATCCTTCTGTATTATTTAGTTATGAGGTATGGGATTTTTTGTAATACCCAGCACTTCATTTGGAACAGAAAAAGTAATTAAAAACAGTCAGATTTTGTCTACTTATGTTCTCCTACCATATTAATAGTTTCAAATCAAAAGTTCCCCACAGAATCACAAAACTTCAAAAACAAGCTCTAGAGGCAAAGCTCGAAGTCTGAGTCCGTTACTTAAGACATGCTCAGTATTATAACTGCAGCATTCAGCTTCAAGGTAAATGTATGTGAGCATCTTCTGTGCTAAAACAGCTCTTCCATGAATAGTTAAAATAGCTTTTCATGTTTTGCTTTCCACTTGCCAGAGCTACCAGTTGTAGAGGTATTGCCCAGCTGAGCTTTGCAACATCTACTTGTAGAACTATAATGTTACAGATTAAGGTTTAGCTAGAGAAATTGTCTGTTTTGCTGTTTTGCACTGGAGGTGTCATGGCTGCTATCTCCTTTCTTTATGAAGATTTTCATCCATCCTCAATTAAAAAATAATAAATAAATCAGAAAAGAGAGGAATTGAGGAACTGTAGTGAAACCAGAGAAAACACCTGCCTCATCATTCGAATTGCTTGTTTCAAGAGAATAAAGCTTAATCTGTAGCTAGAGTATTTTTTAACACAAAAGTATGCTGAGTCAAATCTAATTATGGCATGGACAATTATTCAGTATTATTAGGTTTATTAGCCCTGATTATACACTGAATGAAACATCTGTAGCCTAAACAGCAAAATTTTCTTGAACAATTACATTGTTTAGAGAGTGTGCAACTGTGTACAATATAATCAACTACTTGTAAAGCTTGCAGGAAAAATAGCCAGTGATGATGTGTTGGCTTTTAACCAGTTCCTTAGCCTCTTCCCTTTTACATTCAGCATTATTCCTAAAAAGGTTGAAACTTTGTTAGAGACTTTTCAAACACACTTTTCCAAAACATCAGATAATCATGTGCAAATCTCCTTTCTCTGCTGGTCAGTCCAGTTTGTCTGCTGTTTTGACCTGTAAATACAAACAATCCACACAGCTGAAAGAACCTGGTATCTAACTGTCTGTTAAGAGTCACATAAGTGCAAAAATAGTGTAGTGTGAAGCCAAGAAGAATGGATTATGAAGATAATGTTAAATCATCTCCACTGCTTCTGGAAACAGGATGTTTATGTTCAGTTAATAACTCCCCATGATATTTCTAGCAGAGAACAGAAATTTTGGAACTAACTTCCATCAACATTTAGATTGCTATAATCTAAACATTTTTGACATTTAATATAATTTTGCAAGAGTTAAAAAAATCAAAATCCTTTCTAGTTATAGGTGTTTTTTTTTGTTATTGTTGTTTGTTGGTTATTTTGTTGTTATTGTTTCTTTTTTTTTTTTTTTCTTATTTTTTTCTACTTGGTTAAACTTCAGCAAATTTGAACTACATCTACTGTTTCAAATACTCATGTGACTCTTTCCTTATAATAGACATGATATTCATGGGAATTGCTGAAATTTAAGTGGAGAGGAAATAAAAGATATTCAAATCAAGTTATGGCAGAATAGAATTATATATATACATTGTGATCCATAATTTTTTAAGTCCTTTTTTCAGTTTTTCTGAGGCAAAGACAACAAATGTGTACAATATACCCAGTATTTACTGTTCAGTTTTATTATTAAATGTGCTCTTTACAAGATAAATCCTTGGACAATGTTTCTGGTTTTGTTGTTTCTGCTTTTAAGTAGAAGCTGTTTACCATCCAAATGCAAGAAACTTTGAATGTTTGATTATTCCCAAATTTCTACAATTTCACGTAAAGTAAAAAAAGCTCGGGTACTCCTGTCTCATTGAAAAAAAAAATCTCATTAAAACTAGCACCAAACAAGAATGTAATTCACCAATTCACCACTAAAAATAGCATAGAAATCCTAAGTAGGTGTCAAGGGTCTAAGCCAGCAATAAGCCATTTTTATAATCTAAAACTTTTTTTTTTTTTTTTTTTTTTTTTTTTTTTTGAGAGAATTTAAAGTGTATGGATAGCTATTTCTTTTTCAGACTTCAGTCTGAGGAATACATACATTACAGAGCAATTCAAAAATTACACAAACAAGGCAGTAGAAGAGTTATATGAGTGTAGTGGTCATCCATACAGGGTCATTTAGGAAAGTACTTCTGTATAAAATATGAATGTGTGTCTAAATGAGCTATGTCTATACTACTTTTTGTTGGAGAGAAGTCCTCCTTTTCTGCCTGTTGACATCTAGTGATCTTTAATACAGATGAATTTTCATTTGTTATACCAAACAAACTAGCACAACAAATACCATGATCTATGTATCACAATTTTTTGGAATTATTTGAACCTACAAGACAAATGCCCTGTAGTACTGAAATTATGCACAATAACTGCTTGTATGGAATAATGACAAGACATATCCAGAACTTTAGCTTGTTCCTAAAATTTAAGGAAAAGTTTATTTCAGAACTGTCAAAGTATGCACAACTGTTGCACACATAATTGATTGTCTTTTGCTTGTATCCAAACTCTTCTCTTAATTTTTTTACAGGAATCAAATACTTTAAATGGCCAGCAAAATCAGTTGTGAAGGAATTAGAATTGGAGTCAGGAACCATAGTTACCAGACACACAGTTTTAGCAAAGAATAAAAGTGACTACAGAAAGTTAGGATACCAGTCTGAAATAAGGCTGAGCTTTGGACATATGCTTTGTGGCCCTCTGTGAACACAATGCAATCAACAGGAAATAGACACAGGTAATCATATAATCTTTTGTGAGCTGAATACAAAAGTCAGGCTTAATTTTTAAATTGGCATGAACAGCTTTGGGAGTTGCCAAATACTGAACACTTCACAAAATACTTAATTTAAATGCCTGTGTGCTGGGTCTGTCTGGGATGGAGTTAACTCTCTTCACAACAGCCCATATGGTGCTGTGCTTTGCATTTGTGAACAAGACAGTGTTGATAACACGCTGATGTTTTGGCTATAGCTGAAAAGCATAACATCAAGGCTGTTTCTTTTCCCCGCTCTGTTCCCACCCCAGTGAATAGCCTGAGGGTGGACAAGACCTCGGTAGGGATATAGATGGGACAGCCAATCCAAACTAACCAAAGGGATATTCCATACCATGTCATAATGTCATAACTCAGCAACAAGAATTGGGCTAGAGGAAGAAGAAGGAACCATGAGTTTTCTTACATTTGTTCTTCCTATTCTCTCCCCGTCCCATGCCTTCTGTACCCTACTGGGCATTCTTCCATGTCATGTGTCTTCCTCTATGGAATTTTATATTCCGTTTTCATTTTTTAGTATTTTATTTTTATTTGTTAGTTTTGCAGTCATGAAGCAGATGCAGTGGAAACATATCTTCCTTTATTTTGGATAATAATCAATAACTATTATATATCTTTCACATAAACACTTAAAAAAATAATTGTTACTCACCTAGTAATATAGTTAAATCTATTTTTATAAAGGTGCAAGTTTTCTTAAGGTAACTTTACAATAGAAAGTTAGTGGCTGGATTTCCTTCTTGTATCATCTTGTGGTTAGGAATGGGGAAACATGGGCTTTCCTAGAAGACAGCAGTATTGCTGAATCTTATAAAATCGTGTTTGATTTTTTTTTTTTCTTTTGTTAGGTTGGTTGGTTGTTAGTGGTTGGTTGGTGTTTTTTTGTTTGTTTGTTTTTACAAATATAAACCAGATATTCCAGGATGAATAAATCCTGTTGATAGCAGTTCTTCTCTCTTTGCCTTGCTTGCCACTATATACCCTATAAGACTGTTTTTAATTCTGGCAGAAGAAAATCATTTCAATGACATTTTTGAGATAAAATTTGTCCAAAAAAAGTTGTCCCTCCTCCCACCAAAAAGAAGAAAATGTATTGCAAAATGTCTTTAACAAAAACTCCATTCACACTTCAACTAAAGCACATTGAAAAAAAAAAAAAAAAAGTGCTTTAGTTGAAAAAAAATAAATAAAATAAATAAAACACTACAAACTAACAAAATTAACCAATTAAAACACAGACTTTGTTACTTTTAGGAAATCTACTGTTAAAGTTATAGCCAAGGTCATTTTTTCTTTGGTCTTTATATGTTCTGCACTAAGTCCTGGTCCTTAGTTTATGTACATAACTCATTTATGATGAGGAGTCAAAAAACTCGGCATCACCTGCTACATCACTATACCTCATGATAAATAAATTAAGCTTAAAATACTACTATTAATAAAATCTCAGTTTTAGAAGCAAACATCAGCTCTGAGCTCTGCAAATTGCAACATAAAGTTATTTCACTAGACCAAAATTTAAAAAGGTCAGCCAAGGGTAGATGTTTTTAAACACTTACTTGCTTTTAGGACATATATTGAATATATTCTGAATCGAAGTGTGAGAACTGTTAACTTTTGTATTTTGTCAAAACAGAAGGAGTAGCACTGTTAATTTGCCAAACTCAAACATTTCTGTTTTCATCCTTATGAAAGATCAATACAAGTGGCACCATTTGATAGGCAGTTTTCCACAGATGTTAACAGTCTAAAATAAAGCACCCTTGTCAATCGAGAGTGATTCCGATGCCAAGAGAATAAGTTATGTAGGAAACAGATTTCTAAGTCTGAGACACAATGAACTTACTTTTTTTTTTTTTTTTTTTTTTTTTTAATACTATTTTATTGGAAACGAATAAAGACATCATGTGCAGTTTTACTCCAAATGCTTTTTTTTTTTTTTTTTTCTCTTATGGAGTGTTATGAAAAGGCAGCGTCTGTCATTTTTATGATGTCTTTTGTATGAAAATAAGATGAAAAAAAGCCCTCTCTGCACATCTCCTGGACCCAAAACCACTTTCAAAAATATAAATTTTAATAAAGATATATATTAAAAAGTTTTTATAATTTCTGGATGCGGACACCTGAAAGGACTCTAATAAAGTTAAAAGGCTTGCTCCTTCAGGTCTTCCTCCAGGACTGCTGGAAAAGAATTGAAGTTTATGTCTTTCCTAAGAATTAGGATGTATATATAGTTTTAGTAGGAGATTTTTAGATTCTGAAGATACAATAACCCATATTTAAGTATTGGCAGTAAATTAGCTTTGAGATACTACAGCAAAGTTTTTTGTCTTGTATACTTACCTCGTTTATCTAACACTAATAACAAATTTAGAGCTGTTGGTAATATGAGAAAGGAAGATGAAACAGTAACAAACGTTAAAGGTGAGGGTAAAAAATCAGAAATAGGGATTTCTAAGGTAATTTCATTTATTGCTAATGTTAATATGACCTTTTTACACTGACTTCACAGTACTGTGATATAGTATGGATGAACATTATGTCTGTGCCACTGAATACCCATGACTTATTCAGAATTTCTTGAAGGCTCTGGATAAATACACAATTGGTTTTCTTTGGATATTTAGATTTAAAATACAAATACCAAGAAAAGAAATTGAGGATAAAGATTAGATAAAAAATGTTTCTTAGAAAAAGAGAATTTAAATTGGTGTAACAAAGGACTGATGCAGCTTAAATTACTTAAACTTTCAGGAAATGCAGAAAATTTGAATCTTCCAGAAAGAAAGAAAGTTATTAAAACTTTCACACACAATGTGTGTGTTATAGGAAGCAGATTTTTGCAAGAATATTTATCTAGGACTCACTATAGTATTTTTCACACAGTAATTGCTAGGTGAATACAAAATTGATAAAAACAATACAAAATTGCTATACAAATTTGATGTGTTTTTCTACTATCTGGAAGTACAACTAACCAATCTATTGCAGTAAGGATACATCATGTATACTTTATTTCTTAATTATAAGTTTTGAAAATATTTAGATGCAGTTGTTCAGTTCTTGACTATACTGTTAGACAAAGAATTTTGCTTTAAGTTGGGCCACTTTCTCTACAATATTTTCTGTACTATTTAATCTCTTTACTCAGATTTGCAAACCATTTTGACAAATGCTTTACCTGCTCTCTGAAGAAGGAGAAATCTCTGAAGCCAAATCTCCATAGGTCTAGGGACTGACTCAAATAATGAATCATATTATTGTGTTTTCTTAACACTGTTTGATCTTCTGAAGAACTCTTACACTAGAAGTTATTTATGTCCACCCTCTCCTGCACCCACCCCCAAATATTTTCTCTAACAGAAAAATGAAACTGTAGCAGCAAAATAGTCACCCAAATATTAGTTTCTCCTGTCCTAATTGCAATTAATTATAATTTATATATAGTTAAGCATGGCTCACCATGTCAGTGAAGAATACAGTAAAATTCTGATTTGGCCTCATAAAGCTGAATGGGAAAAAAAAAAAAAAGAAAAAAAGAAAAGAAAAGAAAAGAAAAGAAAAGAAAAGAAAAGAAAAGAAAAGAAAAGAAAAGAAAAGAAAAGAAAAGAAAAGAAAAGAAAAGAAAAGAAAAGAAAAGAAAAAAAAAAAAAAGCTCCTTAAGGAAAAAATAAGTAGAATTGCTTGATTATTGATTACTGGATCAGTCACTAAGCAGCATAATTGCATAATTAACATTATTTCACCTTTATATAAAAATTGTCATTAGAACAAAATTGACCAGAATACTGTTTTGTCCCAAACAACAATGCAGTCCTTAGACTATATTCCCTCTACAGGGAATTCCCTTTAGATTGACTGCAGTCAATCTACATTTGTTGGAGATAGTTTGGTTCCAGGAAGAAGCTGTTCAAAACTGAAATGTGATTCAGGAACTTTGTTGCTACTTTTGCTGACCAGGGAAACAGACAAAAAATTCATTTCACAGGTGAATTTTCATACTGCAATAATATCTGGATATCTCCTCCCAGGGAATTTAAGACAGAGAAACACCTTCCAGCTTCAACTGAAGATAATGGGTATTTGTATGCAACCCTCTTGGGAATAGCAGTGGACCCTATATATACAAAATTTAGTATTTTCTGGACTTTTACCCCACTTCTAATGATCTATGGAAACAAAACAGATTGAATACCTCAACTGTCTAAATTAACACGAGGAAGCTAGAGCCTTTGTATATGATTGTTAGTTATTTTGAGAAGCTAGGAAATAAGCCAATTAAAAGAACATGGAGAAGAAGTAATTTAAAAGTGCACATAAATATTTTACAGCTTGGAAGACATAATGGGAGAATTATAATTTTTGATTGCCAGTATCATCTATCATTGCTCCTTTAGAAAACACATGTTATCTGTAATTCTGGTACTTTTTATTAATACCAGTTTTACACGAGGTTCCCTGGGAAACTGGAAAGCCATTCAGGCTAGTATAAAATATAGAAATTCTTATTCTATCTCAAGCTGACAAGAAAACTCTATTTAGTCTTTATTAATTTGCTCCAGTTTCTACTGCAGTTTCAGAAATTTTAAAGAGTTCTATAGCTTCTACTCACTGCTTCCTGGGGAATTGGAATATTAAGTGGAATATTTTAATAATATTTTAACTTTATATTGTAACTTTAATAGGATGACATAATACACTGAAGATGACACGACACTGAAGATGAACACACTCACATGACACTTGGAAGAATAAAAAAGTGTCAAGTTTTTGTTATAATACAATTTCTGTATTGCGCATCAGAGTGAAAACATGAATAGACTGAAGTTGTACTGACACCAATATATTACATAGAAGTGTTTGTATCACCATAAATCACTAAGTCCCTTAGTTTTTTAGAATAAAAACTTAAAACTTGAGCTGCCAAATTTGTAACATAGAAGGACTTAATGCTTTAAAATAATATCCAGTTGCCAAGAAACAGGAGTGAAAATAACAGTTTAATGATGACTAATCTCAGAAAGGTTTTTGGTCCCTAAAAGGATGTTCGCAGAGAAGGCAGAATTCTGCCATATTCTATGTCTCCAGAAGCCATCACTGGAGAATGTGGTACATGGTCAGTTATTTGAAAAGAGCGAGGAAAGAGTTGATTTACCTATTACGGTAGAAGGGAAATAAAGTATAATGCTCTTCTTTACTATGCCATGTGAAGGGATACACTAGAACAGGATGTTGCCACCTAAATGGTTATAGTCTTTTTGTCCAAGATATGTCTGTTTTTTTGAAGGGAGATATAGTATGGATGAGCATTATGTCTGTGCCACTGAATACCCATGACTTATTCAGGATTTCTTGAAGGCTCTGGATAAATACACAGTTGATTTTCTTTGGATATTAAGACTTATAATTTTTGTCTGAACTATTGCAACATGTAAATTTACTTCAATATACGCTTGCTTTCTATATACAAGTTATTAATTTATTTCAATGATTCATGTAAACAGGGCTAGATTGCAGGCTCAGTAGTGAGGGACAAGTCAATAATATTTTTAAAGGTTTACTTAATTTTATTTTTTAGTAGTGGGAAGGAAAGGAGGAAGAACATGTGAGCAGAATTATATGATCATAATGAAACAATAAAGCAAAGATTTTCAACTGCATTTTCAATAGTCAGTGATTATTACAAACTGCTAACAGCTACAGCTATAGAATTCATTTTCCAACTAAGTAACCAGATTGTTCCAACCTGAGTGGAAGCAATGGAGCTTTTCGATACAACTGTCTTTAATATTTTCAATGTTATATAGATATATTTATATAATCATCACTAGCAAATTTCATAGAATCATAGAATCATTAAGGTTGGAACAGACCTTTAAGATCATCTGGTCCAACCATCACCCTATTACCAATATCACCCAATAAGCCATGTCCCTAACTTGTCTAATATATTATCCCATAAATGTGACTGTCTTTGTGCACTGTTGTATGCAGTTCCATAGTTTCTTGACATGAGAGGAAGATTATGAAAGCTTTAAGATAAAAGTGTAGCTATTGCCTAATGAATATAACAACTGAGATTCTAACAAAAATGTATCTTGGACAATGAACAACTACTTTTTTACTATATTCTTAATGAGAGCAGATGCTCTTATTCCTCTCACAAACACTAGGCTTTGATTTCAGGATTCATCTTTCTTCTACTATGTTTCACCATATATGTTGCTGAGAAGGGTTTTCAATTACATTCAAATGAATATTTATTTATTTATTTATTTATTTATTTTACTTTCAGATATCAGGAAAGATTTTAGTATTCTTCTGAAAATCTCTGCTTTTACATTTCTCATACAGTAAAGTTCTTTTAACTTTGCATCTGGACTTGAATATAAAGCACATCAAACAACTTCCAACTTGAAGAGGTTACTCAGTCCAGACTACACCCTCTCAGCTCTAAGCTGCAAATTCTGACTTTTGCCCGGAAGACTTCTCCACAGGATACATACCCAACTACTCCCGATGACGCTGATTATTTTGTGTTCTTAGCACTTACTTATATGCCTTGTTTCCTAAGATTAATGTGCTTCAAACGGAGAAGCGAGGTTGATATTCAAATGAATCCATTTATATCTCCTCATATGGTGTCTGGTGTGTCTGTACTGATAAGCAGTTTTTCCTGAGCCACACCAAAGGATACTTAGATAACACTGTGAGTGGTCCCTCCAAGAGTGATTGGGTAAGGACCAATATTTTTATAAACTGTGATGTTGGTTGAAAGCAAAGCAAGAGTTGCTCCAGGAAACATATGAAATTCAGTGATTAAGGAGCCAAAACAGAGATTTCCTTTAAAGTGTAAAGGTATTTGGCAAATCAGATATTATTTCATTCTCCTTTCTGTTTCAGGTAATAAAAGATCACAATATAGAGGATGGAATATTTCAAAGGCTGTAAATTGTCTCATTTTTTTCACCCACAGACTTGTTTTGAAGGGGTTTTAGTGGTTGCTTTTAAAGGTATTTAGACATAACTTATAGAAAAAAAAAGTCTTTCTTTGTGATTCTCCCAGAAGAGACTGTCAATAAATCCAGGAAATTTATTTTTATATTCTGCAGTTTTTGGAAGAGAAAGCTTCAGTTTTTGGAAAACAGATCTCAGTCATAGATTCTGAAATCCTTATCTGCCCACTGACTTGTAGGTGGAGACTTGAAAGCTAAAATGATTACTACGCATTGCTTCCTTCTATACCATGAAGAATCCAGTACCTGTACTAGTTATACAATTTTTGGAATAAGATTGTATATGAGTTGGACACATAATTCCCTTTATACATCAATTTTATGAACCAAATGAGAAAACTGATGTAATCTCCCTCACATACTCAGAGTTTCCAATTAATAATTTAATTTGCATTTCAGTTATGTTGTTTCTCCTTCTTAACACATAAGTAACAGAATGTGCCAGTGGTGCAAGTAGACTCTTTATGTTTATTCTTCAAATTGGGAAGGGGAGGCATAGCAGTAAGAGTATCTAGATCAAAACAATCCTTAGTAGAAAATTTATTCTCATAGGGTATCTGTGGTCTTGAAGGTAAAGTAGCTCATGGAAGGAGGGACATCACACAGCTTCCTCTTATAGTGGTTATGAACAAGACGTGTCTTCTTCCTGGCCAGGAGGAGGAGGAGGGCGTTGAATAAATTACCCTCAATTCTTGTCAAATGATTTTGCCTGATTTCAGTGAAGGAGCCAGCAAAATTGTCTTTATCTGGATCTTGTTCACACAGAAAATGGGAGCTGGCTTTCACTGTATATATTCAGTTGCTTGTATGAACTTGAAGTGTTGTCTGAGAGTAGGGTGCATGAAATTTCTGTATTTGCCATGTCTGATGGAAGAGAAAAAGTGGAGACATGGTCCTTCAAGTGTGGTTCAGACATACAAAAGAGGTAAAGGTTTAACAGCTTTTAGATGAAAAGTGTTGAAGTTAATTGTTGAAACCAAACTATATTCTACATATATGAGCGTTATCTCTGTTGATCTTCAGATCCTGTAAAATCTCCTGTTTATTCAAACTCCAGAGTTTGCTTAATATGGAGGCAGGTAACAGTAATGAATCATTTCTTCAGAATGGATCCAAACCTTGGAAGTGTGTACAGCTGTCATGGAGACTTACCCTTTGTAAGGCTGTCATGTGAGAAAACTGTTTTGTTTGATAGTATTTTTTGTGTTTGCTTATTTTTAAATGGTGAAATTTGTGGTATATTCTTTATACTTTCATTATTGTATAAGAAAAAATGTTAGCCAACCATTACATTTTATTTCAAAACAGTTCCATTCATGTATTGAGAATAAAGTCACAATCTAGTCTTGTTTATATAATAGCTTCTTTACAACTCCTTTAAATGATTTTTTTTTTGGTAAGTGTGCCATATCCAACTGTTTTCAAAAAGTTGCCCCTTTCTTCTCCTCCATCCATTTCAGACATTTGCATTTCTGCATTCAGGAACATTTACTTCTAAGAAACCACACAGTAACAAGTGGAAGGGATCCATTTCATGTAGCTAAAGATGTCAACAAAGTCAGCATTTACATTTGAGCCATTTTTCCATATTATCTTCAGAAATGATGGCAGTAAATAAGAGCTTCTAGAGTATTATTTATCTGCTTTAGATATTAGGGTGGAGTGAATAACATCTCTGAAGTATCTTTTTTTTTTTTTCACTCAACTACAATTAAAAAAGAATAAACAAGAGGAATCCTCTCCTTTCCTACCACTGGGATCAACTTTGGTTGGATACTGTTCTTCCAACATTTATGAAGTATCTGGCCATCATTTTTACATTTTTTTTTTCCTCTTAAACTTACTCTTCCTTGCTGGAATTAATTCTCATTTTAATTACTATTATCATTATTTTTTTAATCAGATTGCTTTTAGTCAATACAGTTGTGAAATGCAACTTTTTCTATCTCTGTTCTACAAGATACATCTCATTTATCTCACAGATTAAAATTCTCCATCAAACATAATGAATAATCCAAGTAAATGTTTAAGTACATGGGTATCTTAAACACATAAGTACTTTGGGAAATTACTAGTATAAAATGATGATATCCTGAAAGTCAAGTGTGTTTTTAATGGTTTGCCATTGTTTAGGACCTTAAAGAAAGTGTTGTTAGATGCAACATGCCAATAAAACATTTAACTGTATGCTCACTTAAAAATATATTTAAATACTACCTATGAAATTGATTCAATATATGATTCTTCTTAACTATGATGTTTAGTACTAAAGATGGACTTGAAAAGTATCTATGTGTTTTGTAAAACTAACTAGATATGACCTGGAACATATTCTGAGAAAAAAAATATATATTAAAGATAATATAAACTTCTTAGTTTTAGGTTGACAGGTAGTTCAACAACATATATTTCATACCTTATATGATTTGAAAATTTGAAAATATTTCTTAACAAAAACATGTCTGTATTTGCAAAAAGAAAAATAAAAGAAAAATAAATAAAGAAAAAAATGGGAGATAGGTTTAGTGTAGTGATACTTATCCTTTCAAATAAATACCTTACTTGGAAGGAACTCACTGAATTTTCCATTTGTAAGTGATATGTATCTATGGTGAAATTCCCAAATAGCAAAATTATCAAAACTGTCAAAAAAAAAAAAAGTAAAAATAAAAATAAAAAATAAAAAGCTTATATTCTCTTACAAAGGAAAATTAGTGCAAGTTCATTCATTAAAAAATGAGTCCTAATAGCATCTCTTAGAGGTAACAGCTATTTTTACAATATTGGGTCTCATTACTATGTGCATTGAAACAACTTTGCAGTACTTTAATTCTATAAAGGAACAATTGCATTCACTTTGTGGCTTCTATATGTGGGGAAAAAAAAAAAAAAAAGATCACTGCAGCATAAAGAATTATATCCCTTTACTGGACCATATTTTAACCAGATAAAATCATAAATTAAAGATTTTTTAAAATTCTACTTATAAAAGAGACCTCTGTGTTTTTGTGGTGAGGTGGATTTCATCTTAATAGAAACTTCCTGTTATTTTCTTTTTAAGTCGGGAGAAAAAACAAGTTACATCATATGAAAAGTAAAAACAGAATACATGCCAGCAAAGTGGTGGAACTGTAGTACACCGAAGGCTGAAAGAATTCTAGAAATTCTGAATTTTATAGCTTAGCAGAAACAAAAATAAACTTAAAAAAAAAAAATAAAGTGCTACAGACTATTGCTTTGTGGAATTGTTAAGTCATTATTTAACTTCTAAAAACATTTACAGTAGTCTACAAGTTCTGTATTTTTTTTTTCTTTTTTGTTGTTGTTGTTTGTTTTGGTTTGGTTTTGTTTTTTCTTCTCTGAATACTTAATATCATATCTATTATGAAGTCTTTGTTGAAAAGCATAGAGAGATTGGTTTTGTGTATGCCTGCAATCTACAGGTTGCAGGGACGGGTTAGCAATGGGATGTTGTTTAGCAATATTTTACTGTTTAAATATATAAATTCTGGGAGACATAAGACAAAGATATCAGCACAAATTGCAAAAGATAGTAACAATGCAGCTGCACTAAACTGAATTAAGTTTAGGGTCAGGAATCATGGAGTAGAATAATGCAAACCAAGCTACTAGATCATTCTGCTTCATTTATGTTGTCTTTATAATGAGTATGACTGAATGTTATTATACATGGAAATTCTAAACGGGTTAGAAGAAGAGCTCTCCTTTTTGTAGCAATGGCAGAGACATCCAACAATATCATGGCCCAAATATTTATTTTCCCTCAGTAGCCAGTCAAGTGCAAATTAAAGTTTTTTTTTTGTTTTGTTTTTTAATTTAGAGTCATGAAGAAGTATTTTCCAGTGTAATCATTGCTCACTGCTGAAAATATTTTTTCTGCATTCATTCTTGCCCAGTAGCCCTTCTGTAGCTATTTCCTGACTCTTAAAAAATCTATTTTAAATTTAGCTTCATGAAGAATCATTTCAGTGCAATCAGTAGATGTTGTTGAATATAATTGTCCTTCAGCCAGTTTAATTTGTGACCCTTCACAGATATTTCTTGGTCTTGTCTACTAAATCCAGCCTCTCTACTTTTTGTTCCAGAACTATTATTGTAAAAAGTAATTACATTTCCATAAGGAACTACATATATTTTAGGAAAATGTGTTTCTAAAGTGCAGATTTTAAAGGGTAAGTAGTTGAGCAATGCCATGAGAAAAGAAACTGTAATGATAGTTTGCATTTTTTCTCGAGATCTTCCTTCTTGATCCTGACACAGATTTATCTTTACACAGTAAAACATTCAGGACTTCAATCAACCTTATACCCTGCTGATTGCAAACATGCCCAGAAATGACTTTATTTTTTGCAACAACAACAACAAAAAAAGGCAAAAAAAAAATTAGTAATTTTGCATAGAAAAACATATACACAAAACTTTTATATATGAATCAGTTCATGAGGGACTTATTTCTTACTTCTAAAGATAGTTATTTCTTAATTTTAATTTCCTTACACAAATAGACCTAGTTGTACCATCTTATGGTCAGTAGTTATCCTCACAATTAAAATTAGTTGCCATTTCTAACATTCCCTATGGCTTCAAGCTTAAGACTTTCAACAGTTGTCATATGTCATATATAATGACCATAATAATGTGATAAGTTTAACAAGTATATCAGCATGTTGTCTCAGAGAGGACCTATATTAGAGTTATAATAATATTGTCAGTAAATTTTTTGGTGAGACCTATGCAGAACTGGACATGTTGCCATGATAGAAAGATCCAAGATCTTTCTAGGATCAGCAGAATTTTAATAGCATTTCCTTTTGTGAAAAAGAAAACTTAGGAATAAAAGACCTTTAAGCATCTAAAAACCTTGCATAACGTTTATAAAATCCAGATCAAAAATTAGAAGGAAAATGTTTGGACTAAGAGTACTAGAAAAACTACTTTTGCATTTTGTACTAACTAGTCATAGGATAAAATACAGGAAATATTCGAGCAACTATGGATGAAACCCTAAATTCATTCATTTTGAGTGAGTGGCCAAACCATGAAATCACAGAATTTTATTTCCTCAAGTCATGTGACTTTTCATTTTCTTTGTTCCCCATTATCCCAGCATCAGGGACATTTTCTGATACAGCATTTTCTGATACAGACAGGATTCACTTGGAAAATTCATTCACTCAGAAAAGTGAATGCCATCACTTATATACATATATACATGTATATACATGTATGTAAAGTGAAATAAAAAGTGTACGCTAAATTTGGGCATGGAACCATTCCATGGAACTGGTCAAATGCGAAGTGTAAAAACAGCTAATGAATCACTATTATAACTTTATAACTAAAGTTTCTTTACCAAAAGGGTGGTCAGTCACTGAAACAGGTTCCCCAGGAAAGAGGTCATGGCACTGAGCCTGACAAAGTTCAAGAAGCATTTGGACAATGCTCTCAGGCATAGGGTCTGATTTTTGAGTGGTCCTTTGGGGACCTAGGAGTTGGACTTGATGATACTTGTGGGTCTCTTCCAACTTGGGATATTCTATGTTTCTAAATACTTATTTAGCAAATGATGCAGGCAGCCATCCAAATCAGATATCATGTGGCCTAATAATTAAAGACTGTGTGATGTCTTTTAAGGTATCCCTTGACTGAAAACATTTGACCTTGCCTGGTGCACATATTTGTATCATTCCTATGATACTGATATTATGTCAGCGTATCAGTCCCATACCAAGAAGGTGTGAAGTGTGACCCACTTTATCCAATACTAATGAGAGGAATATGCAGCTGTTACTATGATATCTTTGTGTTTTAACTGGAAGCTTAAATAAACAAACTTTGCCTTGTTTCATTGCTGCTCCTCACTCCCCTTTAGTATTTCATTTCCAGGAAGCACAGTTATGAAAGTCTTCCCTTGGTAGTGCAGCAATGCCAAGGAGGAAAATGATGGCCGTACTACAGTGATGTATATTTGTATATGTACACAAACACAGTTTTATTTTATTCAATATTAAGTGGCTGGAGATTAAAGAAAAAGGAGGTCTGAGACTGTTATTCCCATAACTATTATACAAATCAACTGAAATAAATTCTTTCTCTGCACTGCGGTATTCTTCGAACATTGTTTGTTTCCATATATCCTCAGGAATTGTTAATATTACTGCTTGCTCTTAAGAATGTGTACATAAATATTCACCAAAATTATTTTATTTTTTTAGATTATGTATTTTTTAACACAATGAAGGCACTGGGAGTTTTTAGTTTTGACATGTTTACTTTGCTCTCAGGCTAAATGTGAAACACAATACATTTACTTATGTTACATGTAAGTATTTATTTTTTAATGCTGAAGGAGTGGATTATAACTGTAAAACATGTCACAGTAAGAATAAGAATTAAATTATTTTTACATTAAATTTCATTGTAATTCAGAGAAATTTCATTTCTACCAATGTAATGGTAGGAAAAAAATAATGTGTTTTTTGGAAGTTTTTGGTCAACAAAGTTAAGGAAGCACAATAAAATTTGCCATCGTAAATATTGCAGGGGCCAAGCTGCAACCTTACATCTCCTGTGGACCCAGCTAGGGACTTATAAACCCCTCTGCACCATGTCAGCTACAATAAGCAGGATATTGGCAATGTCATATGGGACTTTGTGTTGCTATTACAGCAATGCTTATGAGCCTTTCATCAAGATAAAAGAGTCCAGTTATGTTTAGGGACTGTTTATATAGAAAAAGGAAAAAAGAACAAAAAAAAAAAAAAAGAAAAAAGAAAAAAAAAGAAAAAAAAAAGAAAAAAAAAGAAAAAACTCTTACCCCAATGATCTTCTAATCTACTTTTCCACTTTCCCAGTTCAGAAGGGAGTTTAACGTATGCGGCTTCCATTATCGCAGGTATTAGCAATACGAAGTAAGACACTAAAAAAGATAATTAGTACTAATGGAAATCAACAGTAATGCAAGGAAAGGAAATGAGAACCATGCAGGATTGCAGGTTCTAAAGACACCCTTAAGACACAATGGTATTCATAAACATTACAAGAAGGGTAATGTAGTCCTTTATAGTGATAGTTATGAGTGCCTTGCATGTTTCTGAAATGCAGTAAATTTGTTTTGGTTTTAAATATTCAACTGAAATATTGTAAAGTTGGCCCTTTATTCTGTACTATACAACAAAACAGTTTTGATCACTGGAACCATTTAAACCCTGTCTGATTGAAAAAATGCAGTTTTTTCTCAAAAAGCTCTCTTCCCACTTTCCTATTCTCAGCCATTACACCAACTCCATGAGCCTTTCATGGAACCTGAAAATAGGAATGCAACAACATGGATTTTTACAATGGAAAAGGTGTTACACTTTGTAAACAAGAAAAATGTACAAATAAACTAAAAAATCCTCCCTTTAAATTTGGTTTCTTACCAAGGAGAGAGTGACCACAACAGAATGAAACCTCTGCACATACTCAGTCACACATTAATTTATTCTTCATCTCACAGGAAAGGATCACTGACATTCTTTCTGCTCTCATAGTTTTTTAACAGAGATAATATTAGCCAATATATAACAACTTGAATAAGAGATGAGTGAAACAGAAGAAAAAAGCAGTGTGTAACCATGTAATAAATCTACAAGAATGAACCTTTACATTGTTTTCTGTTGGGCATGAATGTAATTGTTTAAATAATTAAAGAAAGATCAAATCATTACTTATAAAAATCAAGGAAAATCACCCATAAATCAGCCATGCTTTAGCATGGGTCAGAAGCCTTTATTATATCAGTTTACTTTCTCATTTCTGAAATCAGCTTAGAAATTAACTGTCTTTGGTTTTCTGCAAAGCTTGCCTAGGATCTTACCCCTTATGCTCACTGCTTGGCTGCTCAAGTCCTTATACTGGCACAAAGAAGGCAAGAGCACAGAAACACTGTCAGGAGAGCAGGAGCACTTCCTACAAGTCCACACTACCTCCAGCACAAGTGGAAACATAGCTCAGAGGAAAAGTTTTGCCATTGTCTCAGTATGGCTGTTTTCTTAAACACTGCCAAGGGGTGAGGGACTACTAGGAAGAGTGGTGTCCCCTGGACATGTCTCTAGGTGACAGTGGATCTGAGCAAGTCCTGCCATGTACTGCTCTCCTCCTGCTGAGATCGTGCATATTGGCGGCCTACACCTCTGCCAAAGCATTTATTTCCTCCAAGTTTTTCACGTAAATACATTATATACTACTAGGCTTAGGTGTTGGGTTTACAGGTTGGTTCTTTTTGTGGGAGTGAGAGTTTATTTATTTATTTGTTTATTTATTTATTTTTACGAAAATGTTATCTTTGCATTTGACAACAGATGTTGAACAAGATTTTTGTCAGGAAAAAACATATATGGACAAGGGACAAAAACACCTAAATTGTCATGTTTGTGTATTAGTGAAAGTAAAGTTATTGTAAGAGTTCACAAGTCTATTAACTATAGCATCCTACTTCTTTTGCAGAGTTGGAAAGCTTTGGTGCCAACTGAATTTAAATTGTTCCACTGACATGAGAAGGCAAGAATTTCTGGGTGATCTCTGTAAAGAGCGTACCCTAGGAAGGAGCAATAATATTCTGGCATTAAGATAAAAATGTATTTCTTTCCAGGGACACGTATCCACTGCTATAATTACTTTAAGCAAAATATATTCTCACTGGAGTGGTAACTGACTGCCAATATTTCAAAATAAAAGTTGTTTTTAAAATACAATTGATTTTTTAAGCCAATTTTGCCTTGAGTTTTAAAATGATGCAGCTGTCCTTTCTTAATTAAGCAAGTTTATCAAGGACAGTAACAGAAGTTGAGCATTCAGACTGACACTTAATGATTAATGTCATTTCAATGTCTTTCTGAAGTTTTGCAATATACCTGACAAAGTAGTCATGTGGGTAGCTGGAATATTGTACACTGTGTGCTTAGTAAATTATGTGACAACACAGGTAAAAATTGTGTTTGTGAATACTTTAGAAATGTAGAGAATAAAAATTGTTTTCCTTTTTTGATAGCAGACCTACAACAGAATACAATATGTCTTGCACATGGTGCAGCTCGGGTAATTCTAGTATAAAGTATTATAATAATGTAAACTATTTTTCATTAAGAATTATAGTTAGAGATGAAGTTGCTCTCAGTCACCAGTGACTGGTTTGAGAGGGCTGGGTTCAAATCCTTGTTATCTGGTTGATAAGAGTCCTGGCCATGCTTGTGGTCTGAAGGCTGCTCTGGGCACATCTGCATCCATAAGGCAGAGTGAGGTAAAGGTGCACCAGCGGGGCTGGCACATCCACATGGGTGAGGCGGCACCTGGCAGGTCTGCTATCTCCAGGACAAAAACTACACAACTGTACTCCTTGTTCAGCTGAAGCAGTGCATATACACACAGATAAAAACCATCAGGCGGTCCTGCAGCACTCCTCGTGCACTTGGTATTGACAATGTGGGTTTATGTGGCAAGGGGGCTTCAGAGGTATTCTCTGTAAGCAGAGCCCAGCAGCTGCCTGACCCATGTCAGATCAGAGCCAACTCCAGCTGGCTCCAAAAGTGACCTGCTGCTGGTCAGAGCCAAGCCAGTGAGCAACATTGGTTGGGCCTCTGGGAGAGCAGATTTAAGGAAGGGGAAAAAAAAACTGCTGCACCACAGGAGCTGGAAGAGAAGATTGAGAACCAGCCCTTAAGACGTTCAGGCCAGTGCAGAAGGAAGGCAGGAGGTACTCCAGGCACGAGGTAGAAGTCCCCTCCTAGTGGAGCAGGCTGTCCCCCTGCAGCCCATGGGTCCCAAGTGGAGCAGATCACGCTGCAGCCCGTGGAGGAGCCCCTGGTGGAGCCCCCACAGGAGCAGCCCTCAGGCCAGAGCTGCAGCCTGTGGAGCAGAGCCCATGTGGGAGCAGAGGGTCTGGGGGGAGCTGCTGCCCTTTTGGGACTCATGCTCGAGCAGTTTGATCCTGACGGATGGTATGGAGCTGTGTTGGAGCAGTTCTTGAAGAGCTGTTCCCTGTGGCAAGTCCGCGCAGGATCAGTTTGGGAAGGATGGCATCCAATGGGAGGGACCCCACACAGGGACAGAGAGTGATCGTGAAGGAGTGGCAGAGATGAAGTGTTAGGGACTGACTGCAGCCCCCATTGCCTTTTCCTGTAGCTGCTCATGGGGAGGATTTTGAAGAGTATAGAGGGGAAGGTGTTTTTAGCTTGCTTTTAGTGCTCTAGTCTCCTACTGATAGGAAATATATTATATTAATCACCCTATGCTGAGTCAGTTTAGCCTGTGATGGTAACCAGTAAACGATCTCCCTGTCCTTATCTCAGCCCTTGAGCCCTTTTCATTGTATTTTCTCCTCTTCTTCCTTTGATGAGGGGGAGGGAGTGATAGAATGGCTATGGTGGATTTCAGCTGCTCAGCAGAGTAAAACCACAACAGATGAAGGTTTTTTCCTAATCAGTGGATCATCAAAATAATTTCATGAATCGATATTTTAAATGTTTTGAAAGAGTCCCAGGTAGCTATACTCAATACTACTGACTACAGAAGCAGAAACAAGTAAAGCAAAAACTAATGTCAGCTTTAGAGTAATATTTCCTTTGAATTTGTTTGCACCACCCTCTCAAATAACAATGCAAATATAAATGACTAATTCAGAAAAGGCTCTTGAGCTACTGAATTGAGATTTTATCTCATTCTTTTATTTTATTTTATTTTTTTTGAGGTACTAGTAATAGAACAACCATATTGGTGAGTTACTTGTTTGGTCCTTTTGATAATCAATCATTAGATAAAAAGACTGAAATTAGAAAGAATAAAGACCGTGCCTGTTCTTTCAAGAAGACACACACACTGTTATCTCCTGAAGAGAAATGAGATAAAGGAAAGAGGATCCCAAAGGATATGCATGATCTATTGACTCAATAGTGAACCATGGCGAGATGCAAGAAGAGGCTGCTCAGATGATGCTGGACTCATCTTTCTCCTAGAAGAAGGTATCTCACAAAGTACAAGATTTGCCTTGAAGTTACCCTACAGAGAGTCTACCATCGACCTCATTAAAATAAGGCAAGTCAGAGTGCTATAGCAATTGCTTCTTGCATATCCATTAAGTGCAGTTTTATCCTTTCTGTGTCAAGTTTCTACACTAAAGCAAATGACAAACAGACTGACTTCCTTCTGTGCTCTATACTAGGCATACTTATCTTAGGCATTCTCTATTTCCTTTAAATACATTAATAATAATAATAACTTCACATCAGCTTTATTATTCAATTGCTCTCTCTGCCTGGTTTTCCTCTCCAAGCAGGGTGCCTCCATGGAAACTCTCTGTAAATAAACTCTTTATAGCCTGGATTTTTTGTGGTCTGGGTTTGGACTTTTTAATGGACATTTTCTGCTCCACCACAGACTCAATCTCTAAATTCATTACAGTTTGAGAAAGGAGGATTAGTCCCTCATCCCCCTCCCTGCTTTCCCAATCCCTGCACCAGCACTCGTTGCTGGCACTTGTATTGTGCTGATCTGCTGCTTCTCTGTATGTCCAGGTGGCAATAACAGAACTCTCCACACTCTTAAATTCTTCCTGGGAATTTGAAGTAGCTGGCCATAGACTGGAAATGCATAGGAGTGACAAAATGTAAGTATGCAATATACTTTTAAGAGGTGTCTTAAGCCATTAGCCTTAGCCCTCATCCCCAAGACAAATTCCATCTTTACTGTGCTCACTCAGCTTTTCTTCAGTTCAGTGATTTGCACATCGGTTCACATGAAGAAATGAACATTTTTAATGCTTGGTTTGAATTTAACCAATGAACTGAACAGTGAAGAGAAATTGCCTGTATGCTTTCTGTATGCACACATGGAAAACAATTGTCTTTCCAAGCTAGACTTCTATTTATGTGGTCTTTTAAAACTAAAAATAATCAAAAAGTTTTATTTTTTTATTTTATTTTATTTTATTTTATTTTATTTTATTTTATTTTATTTTATTTTATTTTATTTTATTTTATTTTATTTTATTTTATTTTATTTTATTTTATTTTATTTTATTTTATTTTATTTTATTTTATTTTTTATTAGAGTTTACCGATCCCTCACTTATATTTATTATTTGGCTCAGTTTTATTTTAAATATCTGGGTACTATATGTCCTCAGGAATGAATAGGAATTTTATTGCCAGAGAAAAATAAACATCAACTTTTAAAGAGTCTGTCTGTTTTCATATAAATTACTGTTGTAAATACCATATTCTTCAAATAAATGAAAAGATTACACATTGAAAGTGAGTTCCTATCATGATCCGAGGCATAAGATGAATATATTTCTATTCATCTGTTAGAAATCATACTTCAATATACATAAAGGCTTTTGTTAAAATTTCCAGCCTTGGTTTTCCACAATTTTTCAGTGTACACATAGACATGCACTTGTACATTACCTACAGGGTCACTCAGGAAGGGAATTTAAAAGAAGAACATTATTTCAGAAGCAAACTAAATGTAATAGCAGTTAAATTAGGCTGTATACTGAAATTCTGCTCATTTCAGAGTTAGAAAACTGCAACTACAACCTGAAAACTAGTTACTGACAATAGCTTATCTTGCATGTAAAAGCACTTTGTTTTATCAACAAATTATAATAAAGTGAGATTGGTCCTTTGGCAAAAAATAAAAAATAAAGATTGGTGAGGACAACAATAAAAGTTGTGGAGGAGTTAAGACTCATTTTTACTTGGTATGTAAACTATGAAAAATAAAAAAATGCCATTTGTGTAAGATCAGTTTATATAAGCACAGTAGGTTAGCAATACATGTATAAATGACCTGTATGAAAGTATAAAATACGATATTTATTTAATAAAGGTTTTTCAATCCTCATTTTCCTACCTCCATTAATATAATTTATCCCACATAAACTATAAAGGAGAACAGCAGCAAAAAAACCAACAAACATTATTGAAAACAAACCAAAGAATTCAACCTAGAATTCAAATCTAAGAATAAGAATTATCATTTCACATTGCTATGGCACTCAAAGTTATGACAATTACTAATCTTAAATGGAATAATAAATACATTAATAAGAGTGGGATGACATTTAATAGACTCTTTCCATATTTTGTTGGGAACAGATTCAAAATTAAATGTCAGGTAATAGTTTGTTTGTAATCAAAATGCATTATGTATCAACTAATAACATAAAAGCATAGTTTTACTACAAAAAGTTGCAATATTTATGTGAAAGTCAATTTTGTAATTTTATAAACCAAACATTTGAATAATGCAATTTTGAAAGTAGTACTAATCTATGAACTTGGCTTTAGCCTTTATCACAAATTTCCTGATTATTTAAATGTATTTTTATTTTTGTTTGGTAAATACTAAGGCCAATTTTCGGATGACATTATTTGAAGCCTGGGATCTTAATTTTGTTAATTCCAGTACTGTGAACTGATTAGCATAGCGGTATGGTGTGTCCTTCACTCTAAAATTATTGTTTAAATAAATATTCTTGAAAAAATTTTGCAACTTTATTTCAAATATTTGTGGTGTGGACACAGTTCAATTCAGGTTTTCTATACAATTATTTCCTTGTCTGAATTTGTTGTAAGCTCACTAATACTGTATCTGCCAGATATTTTGAGAAGAAAACAGTTTTGAAACTCTATTTTTACCAAAGAGGATAAAATAATTTAAAATAGCACAGTATACCGGCCACATTGTAAAAGGAAAGAAAATTTGTTCAGTCTTCTATGAATGCAACATTTGTGCAAATTGCAATGTTCTGCAAGACACCAGCATTTCAAAAGAAGTATCATTGCTTATGAAGTGTGTATTTTATTATTCAAAGTAAAAAATGTAACGATTTATACTAGCCTTACTCAAATATTAAGAGCAATTCATATGTAAGGAATCAAATATAGATAAAAGCGTAAAGCATATTTTTCACATGTAAGATCAAATGAAAAAGATACAATTTTTTGATTTTCAAATGCTTTTCCTTCATCAGAAACTCCATAAGATGAGAAATTTCCCAGCCCATTTTGCTGTTACCAGATAAGTTGTATGCCTAAGACTTTATGATATTTCAGACATGTCTGTATGATATTTCAGACATGTCAGAGGCAAGGGGAGTTCTGCCATTGATTTTTCACTAAAACCTAAAAATCTACTGCCTTTGCAATCTGTCACATTATATAGGTTAATGTAGCACAAGGAGTTGACAGCAATTGTTGCCAGTTTCAGCAACAAGGATGTTCAAGATTCACAGGGCGTCATAGTTGCAAGGATGCTAGAATTTCTTACCAAATATTTAAAAAACAACAAAACAAACAAACAACAAAAACAAAAGATGTTTGTATTTAAGAGGACTAATAACCAGTGGTGGTAAGTGAAAAGCTAATTTCACTTTTCAGAAGAAAACGAAATTATAGAAAGTGAAGGTTAAAAGAGCCACTACCTTGCTAGTAAATAAGAAAATGCACTCCTAATAAGCTCAACATCAATTTAAAGTTTTGGGCAACATACTTGTAAGAAACTACAAAAACTCTTGCTTCACTTTGACAGATGTCAAGAAGGAAGTAGGCTTAATTAAAAATACAAAAATAATGAAACAAAACAAAATAATGAAACAGAAATAATGAAAATGTTTATTGTCTTTTGTGTGGAAGTTATCAGTAGGAATAGAAAAATGTAATGTATGGAAATCAGCCTTTCAGGTACCCTGTGCTTGAGCATGGCCACCCCACGGGCAATGTTGCTTCCCACCCCTGACTAACGGATGCCTCTCAGATTCATTTCTGGTGCACCTAGTGTAAGAAAGTAGAGGAAAAACTATACTTTAAACACTTGAAGCAAGTATGGAGACTTGCTTCAAGGTAAGGACTTACGAAGTCTTTACAGCAAAGGCAGAGCTAATTTGAGGTAGGAAACTCAAATGGTGTTGCTCTGTTGTCTTTAATTAAACTTTCTTGATCTGCCTATTAGGTCATATGGAAAACAAAACAAAGCAAAACAAACAAAAAACAACAACAACAAACACCTGCAGCCAGCAGTCAGGAATATTTAAACACAGTCTAGATAAAAGGGGAAAATGATATTTTTAACTCACTTCTGCTTTGGTTAATCTGAATTAAACTTCTCAATAACAAAATATTAAAAATGCCTGTAAAAATACCTTCAACAGTAAAGAGGACTTGAAACTACAAGTAATCTTTTCAATAGCACCTCCACATTCCTCTTTCAATATTATAATTATGAACAGTACAAACTAGAGAAAATAGATTAGGAGGAATCATATTTGATAAACATCTTTGTCCACCATATAAGTCACTATTTTCAATTGGGATATTTTAATGGGAAATTTCTGCTAGAAGTTTGCTATGGGGAGAATACGATAAAACAGTTAATGCTTCCTCTAAAGACTCTCAAAACCTGTTGCTTCCACATTTCATAACTTTAGAAAAGTAATTGCTTTTCCCATCTTTTTTTTTTTTTTTTTTTTTTTTTAATCATAATTAGTCTTTGTATGGAACAGCAAGTTTTTTGACACTTAAATATAATTATTCTAAATCTTTTTCTATTAATAATTGCAAATGCACTATTATGTTCAGCCATTTCTGACTTGAAAGACTTTTCTCCTAGTTCCTGAATCAAACTGAAGCCTACCTTAACCCTAACATTCAAATGGCACCTTTACAAGGGGCTACCATGCAGATGATCTAGGCTGGCAATCTGCACAAACCTGGGCAGAGGACTCCATTCCTTAAAGTGAGTAACAGAAACTAAGGCTCCCACAAATGACACAGTTAGCATGTGCTAACCTTAATTACTATCCAATTAAATTTAAATGAATATACTTTGAAAAGATGAATGTTTCATTGCTCTCATAAAAGTAGAGGGAAAATATAGAAAATATATATCCAAAATAAAGAGATGTAAGATATAACAGTAGAAAGCAAAAAAGATTTTTGGTCAATAAGCAAAAGAAATCAGGATGAGTGTTAACTCTTTTTCTAGAAATACTCTGAATTGTTGATTAAGATTCTGTTTTTCCTCTCATATTTTTATTTCCTCACATTTTGTATTAGTATTCTGCATGGAAGTGGTTTCTTCGTAGCTCTGGGTAAGCTGTTATGTATCATCAGATGCCTGGTATGTCCTTTGGCATAGCCCCCAGCAAAATATGGTGGGAAGGCATTACCATCTTAGTAGTTTCACATTCATAAAACTCCTGCACTTCCTTATCACTGCAGACTCACGACTTCAACTGCCATTAATTATGATGCTTTCATCAGGTCATCTGCACCATCCAGCACTCTGGGGACACAGAAAGTTGACATTATCCATTCCTCACCTTCCCGTTGCTGCATATTTTGCTTAAAAATGAGCAGTTATGCAAGGTGCACCTAGCACTGCACAGTAAGACTGAGGCACTGCAGAGGGCTGTATCTTCTTCTGCTGCTTGTGTAGGGTTATATTCTGAACTACAACTTTATCCCAAAGGTTCTGAAATAATTTTGAGGTCCTGTGTAATTTTATTCACTCTTAGGTCTTCTGAAGCAAGCTGTGGAAAGCCTGAAACTCTTGAGGGGTTGTGGAGCGGGGGTTCTGCACGATGGTCATACACTCTGCCCAGAGAGAGGGGCTGCACAATGATTAATATTCTTGCCTGGCCCACCTTGTACTCTGCTCTCTCAGTATGCTTCAGTGAAAGAACAGAGAATTAAACTGGCAAGGTTTCTGTTTTCTGAAGTGCCCAGAATGCATGATATTTGTCCATATAATGCCAGCACCAATTCAAAAACTAAAAGAAAAAAATGCATAAGGATTCAGGTACTGATCTTCTGGTTGCTTGCAATAAAACCATCCCCTGAATTTGCTGAATGTTTCCCTTTTTACCCCGAAGGAGGTGGCACTTCATAACCATTTTAAAACCCATTACACTTATTTCAGGTATATTGATAAAAATTTACTGAAGTTGCTTCTGAAAAGAAAAAAAAAAAAAAAGAATATGCATTTCCAAGACTGGAACATACTTTGAACCTGTCGGCTTTGACAGCCTGTGGTTAAAACATAGTGCAACAGGAGAAAATGAATTTCCAGCTCTTAGAATGCTGTTTGAGACATGAAGCAGAAACAAGCAAGTCTGCATAGTGACTGATAAGCTTCCCAAATCCTTCAGGGTTCCTTGTACATCACTATCTTTTTACAAGGTTCATTTAAGCAAGTAATCTAGGGTTGTGAGCTTTTTTTTTTTTTTTTTTCTCTCTCTCTCTCTAGATATGTGGTCTGATGAGTTTAAACAGTGCTTCATGTCTTCAGTCACACCAGCTTAATTCCCTCAACTCATAAACACATAAGATTCATCCAATATTGGCACACTTTGTTTTTTAATAATATTCAGGAAGCATTAACAGGAATTTTGTTTTTGTTAACCTCTCTTCACCTTCTCTTTGACCTTCATACTAATTTTGTCTTTCACCTGACATTATGATATTTAGGTTGGGAACCATTTTCTTTGTTAATATTCCCTGTATAGTACTTACTTTGTTGCTAAATCTGGAACTGCTTCTGTTTGAGACTGTACTCTCATAGTCCTTGCTATGAGCCACATGACACTGATGGCAGTATCACAAGGCAGGCCTGAGGCTAAACAAGCTGCTTATCAACCTGGTCTTTGGGACTATATGCAGACCACTCTATATTTTGGGAGGGAAACATTGGGTACAGATAATGCCTAAAGTATCCTCCAAGGCATATTTATCTTCTTCATGAGTATACCTGGACTTTGTGAAACCTCTAGCTGCCAAATCATTCTTGTCACTGGTGATTTCAGACAGAAGGGAGATGTTGGGGTTGTCCTGCAGGAGCCCAGTGCCCTGAGGACATTTGTAACAAGAGCAGGCCAGCATCTAAGTGACATGAAGCCAGGCTGAATTCAGGCAGTTTTTCAGAACTGTGGAAATGCCTGAATTTTGCTCTCGATTGTTGCCAAAAATCATTGCTCCTAAGGGTGCTTTGTCTTGTGTGGTGACAGCATTGCTATTGGTTACAAATCAGATTCTCCTCTTGGATGCTGGACAATCATCACTGCCTAGACCAATTCAAAAAAAAATGTAGAATTAGCTCAATCATGCACTGACACATTCCCACAGGAGTATATGATGGCACATTATCAGAAAGAAAATAGGTGAATGAGTTTAAAATGCACCCAATACTAGATTTCTAGGGCATAAGATACCACAGAAATATTGTTTTTATTACATTATGTACATTTAGACAGGAAGATGGAGTCCTCATGGACTGGATTCTGTATATTCATGTATGCTTGCACAAACTGTAAGCATGAGTGCTTCCTACCACTTTGTACTTACAGTGCTGAAGGAGCCTGTTCCTGGCAACTCAAGTGCAGGAAGCTCCAAACTCTTGCACCTAGAACAAAACACATATTTTACAGAGTGTGTCTAAACTAATGATCAGCTAAAAGAAACATTGTAGTAACTTGAAGTAACTGCAAAGATGTATTGCTATCTTCTGAAAGTCACATCAACTTATAAAAACATATTTGAATTGTAGTTCAAGGTCAGAATCAGTATGTGGTGGTTTATTAGCAACTAACTGATATTCTTCCTACCTTCTGTGCTCTGAATTAGGCTTTGCCTAGACAAAAAAAAGGACTCATTAACTGTCATATTGTGCAATCACAATGTGCTTTTGTAATACTTTCCCAGCTATCCTACTAGGTGTTGGATTTTGCTGTACCTGATTTATATAGAAAGGACAATACATGCAAATGAAGTAGTGCCTTGGTATTTTTTGTATGGTAAGCTAATATTTAGACTTCTATCAATCATTTTGTCATATATAAAAGAGTAATGCCAAGCCGAGCTTTTGTATCTCAAATATTTGAAAATGTTCTTATAGGTCATCTAATGAAAGATCATGACAGATCACCTGTCAAACAAAAAGAACCATTCTTAATTTAGTAGTGAGGCATCATTTATTTTGTAGGCATAGTATAGGCATACAGTGACTATTACTGGCCCAGGCTCTGCACAACTATAAACCAAGCCTCAGGGAAAATTACTTGTCCAGGCTCAAGAGAAAGGTGTAAATATTTTCCATTCCATCTGGCAAAAATATCAACCCATAGCAGCAAGTGTGAAATCTAGAAACTATCATCCTAAAAAGTCACTGCCTAATGCCACATTGTATTTTGATGCAGCAAATATGAATCCTTTCAATCCATTCTGCAAACTTCATAATAGTAGACTGTTTATTCTGAATAGTTCGTTCTTTTGTCAAAACAGAGATTTCAGAGGATGGTCATGATTCTCTAGAGGATGTCAAAACTCTAAGCAGAGTTAGGTTGCCAAAATCATGTGTCCACTGTACCAGAATGTACTTTTTAACATAGTCTTGTGCTGAAACAAGAAGTGGGAAAGAACAGCTCCAAGAGCTGCTGACTTCCACTGTCACCTGCAAGCATCCAGGACTGTAAGCCCCTAAAGTGCAGCTTTTTCCATCACTGCACAGAGCAGCCTACAGAAGCATTCTAGAAACAGAGTCCCTGTACACAGGACAGAGACTCAGAAAGCAATTATTACCAGTTCTGAGGTGGAAAAATATTATCAGTTCTGAGGTGCAAAGTATTTTGCTTTTGGGAAATGAGTGAAGAACCATGCATCAATCAACATGAGACCTGATCATGATTTTGATGCTATCAGTCACAAGGTGCTAATGACTTGAAAAAAGCAAGCTGGCAGGAAAAGACAGGAGGCATATGGAGCTGAGCCTCTCTGTGTCATGTATAAATCCCAGGGATTAGTGAGAGCAAGATACTCCTTTTTTTTTTTTTTTTTTTTTTTTTTTTACAAATCATGTGAATTAGTATTCTGTGCTTTAAGGGACAGTGTTAAGCTTTAGGTAAATAATGTTGACATGTATGATGGTAATAATTGTATTTTATACGTAAAGCTCCTTTTACCTTTTTGTTCGAAGCTTGAGGAAATATTTTTCACTATTCTTCATTTACAGGATTAGTCCTTATGAGCCACCACTGCCAAGTACAATTATTTGCAGAGACGGGTAACTCATTTTAAAAATATAATGAAACATTTAGATTCAGATTGTCCACCAGAAGAATGAACTGCCCTTCATGTACAATGAGTGACAACTCTGTAGTTTACACTATAAATTTAGTTAGACTACTACAAACATTGGTGAAGAGGATCAAAGAGGAATTTGACCATACCATAGAAAAATGTTTGCAATTTACAGGAGCTTAAAGCAATTAATGAAAAAAGGTGAAGTGACATCTAAAATTTATAGGAAAAAAAAAAAAAAGGTATTCTACAAAATGACATGTGCAGAAGCATTGAAAAACACCAGGACTGATATTTATTGCCAAATTATATGGAAGTACAAAAACATTCAATTATATAAAATCCTATTCTAAAAAAAAAATGAGAATTATTTTATAATATGGACTCAGCTTTTGTAGGTCATGACAACTGCAACAACAGTGTTGCATTAGTTCTTGTTAGCATTTAGTTCTGAAAAATCTTTCAACTTTTATTCTCAGAAAACAAAAAGTATTTAATTAATCTAGACTAGTGGAAAAATACATTTGTATTCTTATCACCAAGAATATTGGTAGGAGCTTCCTGCCAAATCAGGAACTCACCTTATACTGCATAGTCTCATAAGCAATTAGTTGAAAAATTAATTTTGTTTTATCTTTGATTTTGTTTTCAGGTAAAATTTAGATTCTTACAATTTCTTTATGTAAAACCTACATATAGGATATGGCAGAGAATAATAATGCCTTTGAAAGCCAGTAGACAACATATGAAAACTGAACAATACATACAGGATACCTTAGTCTTATATGATACTGCTGTCTCAAGCAGGTTCATCCTTCCCAGATGTCAGCTTATTCAGGACTGTCTGGTTGAGCTGTTGAAGCTTGAATAAGTGAGCACAGCTGTAATTCAGTTTCATCCCCACAAAGACACTATACAGCTTCCCAAAGTTTCAGTTCAGTCTTTTCTGTATTCCAGTGGTGACACTAGTAGGTAGCTGGGCCCTTAACACAAAGGTGCTGGTAATTGCTCCTTCAATCAGCAGTCAGCATCATAGACAATGAATAAAGGAAAAAAAAAAAAAAATACTTGTAAAAGTCAACATGTTGTTTTCTCAAGAGAGTTGGTAATAGAAAGGCTATGATTTTAGATTGATATTTTTGTACCTCCTATAAACTTTCAATCCTGGGACTTGCACACATTCTTGGTTCAGATCAGTACAGATGGCTGCAGCTCTTACTTCAATAACGTGCTCTTTTTAAGACTTTAAAACATGAACTTTCTGACTTGTTGAGGTTAGAGGGTACTAATTGGAAGGCAATAAGAGAAGAATGCCTCCTCAGTGTCTGATCTTGTGATGCCTAATCCCATCAGCTCTTAGTGGGCATGTCTCCTGCTGCCTTTGCTGTGATCTTTGCTGGAGTTCCTGCAGATACCCATATGGCTTGGACTGCTGCCGTATGCTGCTCCTTTGTGCAGCTTTGGGATGAAAGGATGAAGAAGTGTTCAGCTGTATTTTGTAGTGCCAGGTCTTATATGCCTTTGGTTTTGTCCCACTACCTGCTTAGGCTGGCATCCTTTTAACTTCCTCCCCATGTCACTTGTGACACAACCTCATGTTCCCTCTTTGGATGTTGCTATGAACAAACCTGTTCCAACATAGGGTTTTATAGAAAACTACTTTATCTAGAATGTTGAATTTTAGTACTTTCAATTATTCTTCTGAAAACAAAATGTCACTGAAGGAAATGGGAGATAATATTTAACATAAAATTTCATCACAGCAGAATGAAAAATAGTGGCTATTCCTGACAAATGCATGCATGGTTCATTATTCATCAAAGCAACACATCTGAGGTAGGCAGATGAGCAAACTGAATATACCTAGCATCATAATTCTAGACACACTGAATACTATTTTAGAAGCACATAAATAACATTTCATGATATCTAGAAAGTTTAATATCTTGCCATTGTTTGATTAATATAAAGCTGCTGCATTTATTAATCATGAGGTTTGGATGAGTTCCACATCAAATTCAAGTACTTAAAAGCTGAGAGTCATCATGAAGCAAATTAACATGAGTAAATTATGAATACTACACAGTAATAGTTAGAAGGAAAAAAAAAATCACTGATCTTTTAAGAGCAATAGGTTTCCCAGATAGTCCAGAACAACCCTACATGTAAATCTGGTAAAGAATCTGCCATATAATGATGGAATGCCTTGGATTAGAAGGGACCCTAAATACCACCTGGTTCCAACCCCCTGCCATGGACAGGGCTGCCATCCACTAGATCATGTTGTCCAGGGCATCAGAACAGGTCCAAATCACAACATTTCAACATTTAGTCTGGGTCTAATTTTTTTTTTTTTTTTACCTAATTAATTAATTAATTTTACTTTTTATTAAAGGCTCTATTCCAGGTTTAATATATATGATATATGGTATATGGTATATGATACATGATATATGATATTCAATATATGATATATGATATATAATATTTCTGAGAAAACACAAATAAAGTATCACTGAACTACAAGCAGTCCAGGATGATTTTTCACTTTGTTTCTTTGCTAGTGTAAATAAAATGTAAATTACAAAAGGCTAGAATAATAAATTTTAAAACCAGAGAGGCAAAAAAATATTATTCAGTTCTAGAAGCTAAAATGGCTAGTTGTACATAAAACTGTATTGCAATACAATGTGTATTTTTAATTTTTTAAGTTTGAGACTTCATACTAAGTATTTTCAACATTTTCAGAAATGCAGAATGTCATTGATTTGTGTCATTTTTCATTGACCATAACATACCATTAATTAAAGAAATTAAGAAATTAATATCTACATTAATTTCATATAATTCAGAAAGTCAAACAGGAAGACCTTGATGGCTTGTTGTGGGCTTAAAACCTCACAAATCTATGAAATAACTTTTCAAGTTTTGGTCTGCAGATATTGACAGAGTAAGTACAATCACTGATAACAGAAGCTCTGAGTGCTCAGCTAACTCAAAATTAAGCCATGTATTTGAATTTAAGAGGCTAACTTTAAACTCCAACTTATCTTCACAACTGGATGTGGCAAAAAAAAAAAAAAATCTTCACAAATAAGTTTGTGTGTTTTTTTCTTTGTTTGTTTGTTGCTGTTTTCCCTCTTTCACTTTGCGGTAAACTTGAGGCTTCCACAGGTGTTCACAGAAGAAGGGATGTTACTAGAGTGAAACTGATACCTACTTGTAGGATACAAAAGCATAGCATTCAAGTCCCTAGTCAGTCTGTCAGACCCTCTCTCTGTAACACACTTTCCCAGATGTTATCTTAGATACAGGAAAATTTTCCCATAAGAGTTTTTTTCTGAAGAGAATGACAGAATTTTCATGAAAATGTTTATTTCTGATGAGTTCTTTCCAATAAAAAATAAATTCATTAGAAAATTCCTGTTCACTTAGATTAAACAAACATAACAGTTGAGACCTAAAGGCAAAAGTAGTATGGAGACCAAAATCTTAAGAGAGATACAACTTCCTCTGCATATTTTTCTTAGAATCTATTTTCATCTGAGAGAAGACATAATTATTCTGGCATGCCAAAATTTTAAAGCCCTGTTAAATATGTGTGTGTGTGCGCGTATACATAAAATTAAAATCTTTAAATTTTCTTTTACTTCTCTAAAGTTTCTTTAATTCTTTGAGTCTGAGAATATGGCAGATGCATAAAGTCTTCAAAATACCATGTTGGAAACAATTTATTTATTTATTTGGGAGGTTGAGTGTTGTAATTGGTTTATGGTTTTGTTTTGTTTTTTACTTAAGTATCTCTGTTTTTTACTTATGTATCTCTGTATGTGCCTGTGAGACTGAAAGCTCAATAGCTGGAATTCACAAACAATTTTAAAATCAAAATATTGAGAAAAAATGCAAGAAAATATTAGCTCCTTTGTCATTCTGCATGTACATTCAAATAGGCTTTCTATACTGTAAAATGCAAAACTGGATATTAATTACCTATTATCGGAATATCTTGCCTGTGGGATTTTATTCTGTGTCCAATTATGATGATACTGGTAGTATAAAATGTAGACATTCTATTTTTTTTTAAGGCCAACACATCAAACATTTCTAGATATACTGTTGTCTTAAGTGAGAGAGAAGACAATTTGTCCCTATGGTGAATTGATAGTATTTAGGTGTATTTGAACCTCTAGGCTGAAAAGGAATAAAAACAACAGTTCTGAATGGCAGAAAATAAGAGAAACAATCAAAAATCAAGTGATTATGGCTAAGAACTTATTTCCCAGGTTGGTGAGAAAGGAGTAACTAAATGACACCTTCCAGGTAGCTTAAAATTGCAAAAGAAGTGTGGACAGAGAAAAAAAAATAGTGAACGTTAGTTGTAACATTCTGTGCTTCAAAATAAATTCATTTTACAATGCTTCTTTAATAACTCTGTTGGCTTCATATCATGCAACTGTATCACTAATGAGTTATAACTTCTGTAATGTACCTTACTGCAATACAGTTATGAGCCTGTAACAAAGAGCTATGGAGAAGAAAATTAAAGTCACAGAAAGCCAAATAACATATATGTTTTTCTGAAGGACGATATTAGGGAAAAAAAAAAATGTTGTCGTATAGATTGTATCAGTAGGTGTCATACCCTCCTCTCTCTCTCTCTTTCTTTCTCTCTTTCTTTCCTTCCTTCCTTTCTTCCTTCCTTTCTTTCTTTCTTTCTTTCTTTCTTTCTTTCTTTCTTTCTTTCTTTCTTTCTTTCTTTCTTTCTTTCTTTCTTTCTTTCTTTCTTTCTTTCTTTCTTTCTTTCTTTCTTTCTTTCTCTCTCTCTCTCTCTCTCTCTCTCTCTCTCTCTCTCTCTCTTCCTTCCTTCCTTCCTTCCTTCCTTCCTTCCTTCCTTCCTTCCACTCTTCCTTCCTCTGCTCCTTCCTCTCCTCCTTCCACTCTTCCTCTCTTCCTGTCTTTCGTTTTGCTACCTCATTTAAATTAAAACAAATAAAACATAAGTTTGATAGCAAATAGACCAACAGGTCTATTTCAGAGATCTCTGTGTGCTTAAAATGATCTTAGAAACTCTTGAATTGCTGCAATCTTTTCTTTCTTGAAATCCATTAGAAAGAAACTCAAAGTGAGGTCCTCATGTAGCCTGGAATATTTCCATTGGCTTTTTATCTTTGTTCTATGAACAATCTGAACAAATACCTGCTATGGATCCAGGACACCAGTTGTTTAGTGTGCTTTCATGGTGAATTGCATAATTATTTCATCTCTTTCCACCAAAACTATGTATACATATGTGCATATGAAGGTGTGTATGGCTGTCACAGCTAGTTGGAAGAAATTCATGTATCTAAGCATAGTGCATCTTCTCTTTGTGTGAATTTTCTCTTTTTTCTTCTAACAGACAAAGGCATATCTTCAATAAATGTGAATGTGAATGAATAATTGAATTTTCTTCCTTTTATTCTGCTCATATTCTGCACAGAATTTTCTATGAGATAAAAAGCTACATTCAAACTCCTATTTTCTTAAAATAAAAGGCAACATGGACAACATTAGCAAATATGTGTGAGTGAGTAGAGTGTAATGCACAGATGATAAGTATCAAAAAGGATATAGGGTGGGTATTACTGCTTCTTTTTTTTCTGTCCCCAGGATTGTGTATATTAAACTTAATATGTGTATATTTTTGTCTTAAATATTCTCTTCTGCCAGGGAACTGATTAAAAAAAAAGTTTGTGACTACATAGCAATATTTTACTAGTGTTTTAACCAATCCATCAATTATATTTAATATTTATTATAAATTTGTTTCTCATAATTGTGATCAATTAATAATTAAGTTAATATCAAACATCATTTAGTCATTTGAACAATGCAAAATTTTCCTGCAAAAGAAAACATAAGAACAGATGGGGAGAAGAAGTTAGGAATTATTATTGAGCCCAAGTTTTGAATTTGCTGTGTTATTTACCTGTGATTTTTCATCTCTAATAACAAGGATGTAATATTACTATGGAGACAAAATATCTTTGCAATTAATCTGCTTTCCTCATAAATTTAGACTCTATCCATTTTACCCACTGAGGAGTGAAACTGGGAAGTGAAGATAGTTAAGTCTAGATCAAAAATAATGGTGAAAAAATTATTCTCTTTGTCCTGTGGTATCCGTTGAAGCATGCATGCTCATTGTAAAGCAAGATAAATCAGGGAGAAAAAAAAAAAGAAAAAGGGAAAATGAAAAGTAAAAAACTGGCCCCTCAGGCAGCCTTATGATTTATATAGGTATTATATATGGCTATATTTTGTTCTGTTCAATGAAAGATAAAGAGAGTACAAAGCACTTGGCATTTCAGTTGGTTGTTCTTTGTATGATTGCTCCCCACCACCATTCTCCACTCAAGAGAAAGGAGCAAAGGCTGGACTTGTGGAGGTAGTATAACTCCAGATAAGAGACACTGAAGGCTAATCTGAAGAGAAATTTGAACAGAATTATTCTGAAGTGTGCTCAGTGCTACTTTTTCTATAAGAAATTCTAGTACAAAGATGAGGAAGAAATCTTCCTCTTTGTACCCAGAGAAGTCATGGTCTGTTTGATTATTGTTATGCCAGTGCTCAAAAATCATCAGAAAAATTTTAAACTGACAGCTACACAGTTTAACATACAATGCTTTTTTGACTGATGGGATTTGATCATTTAAAACTGAATCTTTTTCTTATAGGATGAGTTATATGATGAGAAAAATATAATAAAATATGGAAACCAGTTTGCTGTCATAGTCTCTCGATCCCTCTATTTAGGGTGTTAAAAAATACCACCTTGATTAAGCTCATTAAAAAATACAGGCAGAAGGGAAGGACAACACAAGTCAAGAGGTCACACACTATTTTCTTCACTGGGGTCACAGTTTTGCCAATAGCTACCCTTGTTTCATTAGTACAGCAGATAAAAGAGCTGGAAAGAAATCTCTTTCCTTGTCTACAGACAAGGTTATCTGAAGACCTTTGCTTGCTTGTGTGTACCTCTAAGGTTTTATCAAACTTAAATTACCGTGTAGAAAATATCAAGCTAAAATCTAACTTCTTTTTCTGCTGTTCATTATACAACTGTAATAAATGTCTAAAAGTCCCAAATAGGATTACAATCAGTTTTACAATCTATTAAATGAATAGAGGTAAGCAAACAGCACTGGGTGTGCCAGGAGCCTCTGCTCCACCAAGACACACACAAGTTACATCAAGCGGCTGGTTTTTATGCTCCTAGGTACCTACATATTCATTATGACTTCTAGAAATGGCAGGGTTATTATAATTAGTTCCCGGAATCCAAACCCTCCTACTGGTTCATGCGTATCAGTCTCTGGTGGTCCTTCTGGGGGTCTCTCGTGCTGAAGGCTCGTAGTCTTCAACCCAGGCTTTTTTTCTTGTCCTTCTCCTTTGTCCATCTTGGCTGGATGTCAGAGACTTGTGCAGTGTCCCCTGCAAGCTTTGTCTTTTAGTCGTCCTTCGGCTTTTTCCCTTCTCCTTAATCTCTTGGCCACATATCAGAGACTTGCATAGTGTCCCATGCAATAATCATATTAGTTAGCAGTTATTCTGAAACCCCTTTGTTCTCTTATCCCCTATTGACACGAATTGCTGGACCATTCCTTTGCAAGATACAAGAACTATATACATTAACCACTCTGTTTTTCTTAGACTTGTGGTTATACAAGGATATGTAAGACGGAAGGTCACATTTCATCATATCATGCAGCCCTAGCATTGTTCCATATTGACACGAATCAGATGAACACATTTCACACAACTATCTAAGGAAGTAATTTAGCCCAGAAGCTTTCATCCAACTCTTTCAAAAGGGGGTGTTTGGCAAACCTCTGGAAAGGGAACAATATAAGATAGTATCCACTCTGTTCAGGTAAAAAAGCTGTAATAATACAACAACTGGCATAACTGTTTCTGTTTGGGCACCAATGGAAAATACTATTAATTCTGACCAGATAAAAGATGCAAGAAGTCTTTTCCTTTCACACTTCCTTTATATCTTCTGAATAAATCACTCCTGAAAGCTAGCAGTCCTGAAGAGTTTGATCCAGTAGTTTTGCCTACGAGCCTATTTTCTAGCAACTGAGAGTTGTTTGGAGAGAAGGATGTAATCCAAATCAGTAGCATCCTGAATGGGAGCTGATTTTATTAAGGGATCAAATTAGTTCCAAGCAACATAAGCTACAAGCAGGAACAGCAAACTCCCTATATCTCAATGGTTGCTATAATTCAAAACAAAGACAGACTGCAAAAATTCTGAACATAAAGGAAAACAGAAGTTCTCTCTACATAACTACTTAACCCAGCAAAACTGATAGGGTCACCTTAGAAAACCAGACAGATAGAAAGTGGATAATAAAAATGGAGACAAGTGATTATGGACAGAAAGGAGAAAAACAGCCTGTAAACCTATGTGCAGTTCACTTGCCTTGCAGTAAAAACAGCTATTTCCTGCTAGGTAAATTTCCAGGACCTGTACTAGCACTAAACCATTCCCAAAGCTGATAGAGCTCTCACTACTTGTTGCACTTGTCCTAGATGGGTCTGATTAACAGTGTTAAGTAGCACAGAGTAAGATAAAAAGAGACAGAAGAAAGGATGGCCAGCAGTATTTTGGGAATTTTGTTTATTTAATTATTGAGGAGAATGTGATATGAGATGAGATGTTCTTGAAGAAAAGCAACACAGTCTTTCTAAAGAAAATCAAAACAATACTTTATTTGTACACTTAAAAGAGCAGTGAAGAACTATTCTAAGCAAACAGAATAGAATGGGATAGAATAGAAGCAGTTGTCCAGTTCTCCCACATGAGGAACCTGAAAAAGGCCTAGTTGGCATACCAATTTTCTGCTTTTCTTAAGTTTGAAGGTTCAAATCTATTATAGAAATAGAAAGGCTCATATGCTGTCTTTGAGCTGCAGCTAGAAAGACTAAAAAAGTAGTCAGGGAATATTGAAGAAAATTTCAGTTATTGACTAGCTTAGAAAAGGAAAGTGTAAAGTTCTGTAGTGGTTTAGACTGATGGAGGAAATAAAGGTAGAACATACACCCTCGGCTGATTGGCTGATCAGCTGAAAGAACAACTGGTAAAGAGGCTGCTAGTTTGCAAGGAGTGGCTCAAACATTAGTTTTATCTTAAACACCTGTGATGTCCCAACTTTGAAGTGAAAACATCACTGCAATAAATAAACCACGTTCTGTGTCCAATTACTGCAGAAACATGGGGTAGACATGCAGTATTTTGACATTAATTTTCACGTTTCTTTAAAAAAAAAAAAAAAAAAAGAGAGAGAGAGAGAAAGAGAACATTCTTTAATGTCTGCATATACATGGAACAGAAGCTGAAATAGGGAATTGGATGTGAGTTTGCCCAGGATTTCATCCCTGTGAGGTGATTTGTAATGTTATCTTCACTATACCAACATTTTTTTATGTTGTGGTTGTCCCAGATTCTTGCATTATCAAGTCACAACAACTTTCATCTGCCTGGCTTATAAAGAGTCTGCTTCATATATTAAGATGTCACCCAGTTTGTGGAGACCCATGCCTGTGCTGTTTTTCGTTTGTTTGTTTGCTTGTTTGTTTTGTTTGTTTATTTGTTTTTTAATAGAATGTTGTTATCATTGAAGTGAAACATCAGCCAAAATAAATGTATGGAACAGCCAGTTTTATGGCTGGAATTGAGGCAATTAATAACTATATAATTCTATGCTAAAAACTAATAAATATTTAAATTGACCTTGACTGAAAGATCAGAGTGTCACTGGCATCTCTTCATGATGTTAATACCATGAAAAATATTAAAAAGAAAAACAAAAAACAACAAAAACACAAAGCTGTGGATGGAGCTACTTTAAAACAAAAGAGCACAGGAGGTCAGCTAGGTCCAGACCTATACATGTATATGCTGGTCCGAGCTAATTGTTACTTCTGTAATTGGTGCTGAGAGACCTAACACACTGAAAACGCTAATGAAGCCCCACAGTAAGGGCATTCACAGCCTAAAGATCACTGTGGTGTTTATGTAATACCTGTACACTTTGATAGCTAGCAGCCATAGGTATATGAACAAATGAGCTGCTCTTGAGTGGGTGACAATATAACACCTTTCAGTTTCTGTTAACATACTGTATAGCAGCTCTCAATCTCTTTCTACTGCCTTTTCTGCTTCAGTAGACAATGCTTATGAAAAATTTCTACCTTTTGGATTACTGCTATTCAGTAATCAGTCGTTTCAGTCTTTGCCTCATCAGCTTTTTCTGAAAATAAATAAATAAATAATTGGGGGGGGGGGGGGAGGGGAGGAGGGAAGAGTGGCTGGCCTCTGTATTAAGCTTTCTTCTTCCCATACAGTTCCTAGCTAATTATGGGACACTGGAGCCAAACACTGCCACATAAACATTCATTCCTCAAAAATCACTTGTATCTACACTGGAACTGCTGCTACTGACCCAGATTCCTTGAAGTATCCCCCTTAGATGTACTTATTTACTGTTATGTTGCCTTGCTCCTGTTTTGGGGTCCGAGATGCCCCATTGTTAACAACAACTCATTATTCCTGGTCAATTCTGATCTGAAATGAACCTCTCTGCTGGAAAAATCTGCCATAGAAGGAAGAATATGTCTGTTATGGGCTGCATTCTACAACAGGTATTGATGTAGATCAGTTCATGTATTGATGTAAACACAACTAATCTGTGCTGATGATCTTAGAACCTAGTCTTATTCCCTGGGATGCACAAGTAAGATGGTACATACGTTTTGTTTGGCATAAGCCTCTAACACAAATATATATATATACAGATAAAAACTTAATTAAATGCCTAACACCTATACTGGGATCCATCAACAGCAAAATGGAGAATTGTGTTTGACTGCAACGTGAGTGGTCAGCATGAGAGAGACAGACAGGGAGGAAACCCTGTAGTAAAACTAGACATGGGTTTATTTAAGAGCCAAGCAGTTCAGAGCTTTTATTCTACTTGCTTGTCTTTGTTGAAGATCCTTGCTAGTCTGGGAACTTTGGGCAGAAAGTCATTTTGGTTCTTGCTGTGTTGCTTCTTGTCATTCTCAGTCTAAAGTGTTATTGGCCACAGTCTCCAAGTGTCCTCTAGTGCATTTCTCCACACATC
Source organism: Aythya marila (assembly GCF_965140915.1). Classification (NCBI taxonomy): domain Eukaryota; kingdom Metazoa; phylum Chordata; class Aves; order Anseriformes; family Anatidae; genus Aythya; species Aythya marila. The sequence continues at coordinate 154,797,712 of NC_139042.1, forward strand.
TCCCTCACCTCTAAGATCTTGCTTACTTCCAGGATCTTTTATCCAGACAGGATTTTCCTTCCAAATTCCCTTTCTCTTTCCAAGACTAATTCTTTCAATTAAACCTTCTTTGTAGCCTTCCCTTATTTCCAGTGCTCTGATTCTTCAGTTTTCCAAATCTGAATAATCTATGTACAGAAGCATAAGGGACAGTCACTGTCCTAACTGGTGGTTCTGTCTCATATCTTTGTATGTGTTGGAGGATTCAAGACATTCAGGTTTAGTCCAGGTGTTAACAAAATTTACAAACAGACAGTAAAATTTGCAGATAGCAAATAGCAGGCTTCTATTCAAGAGGTCAGCTTTGGTTTCAGACTTTCTCCCCTTTCTCCCAATTATCTGCTGTCTGTCAACACTCACAATTTAAGCTACTTTTTTCACCTATGACAAACGTTGATGTCATGAAGTCTTCTCCATGACAGCAGACTCCACAGGTTCTTTTAGAGATTTGCAGTCAATCCAGTCGTCCTGATGTTCCCCACTGGAGTCCACCTCGCCTGCTCATCATTTCAGATGTGTTGAATTCATGAGTGGGATTCAGCTGGAGATCAAGACAAAACACAGATGTTAACAAATGAGCTAGAAGTCATATTACAAGCAAAGGGGATCAATATGGGCATTCAATAGATTAAATGGAACCTAAAAAATCATTCAGCTGATCAGCTATCAGACACCTATTGATTGCTCTAAAAATCAACTCATTGCATTAATTTTTTGTGTCTCTCTCTGAGCTGCTGGTAAGTGACCCAAAGCTTTTTCCGCAGTAGTACCATGGTCATGCTTCCCTAATCATACCCTTCAGACTCTCTTTACGAGGTAACGATCACATACATTCACTGTCACTTCTCACTAATCAAAACTGTACTCTAACTTCTGCTCTAATCTAAGCATTTCTGTGTATCCCAACACCTTCTGTTTTTCATCTTAAATGTATTCCTCTCCCTTTCTGAGTTCTTTGCAGCATTTTGCTGATGTAGAATGGTCATTTCTTCTAAACTGACCTCCAACACAAAACATTCGGAAAGTTGGTATAAAAACTGCGATCTTCACAGTCCAGTCAAAGGAAAAGAGAATGCAGAAGATGAACACACCATCTACCTTGGCAAGTTTGGATGTTCTGTAACACAGAACCTCCACATAACTCCCTCTGTAGTGGCTAAATCAGGTGGAATTTGGACATAATCCATGGTGCAAGACAGCCCTGAGAAAGCCATCTCAACAGAAGCAACGTACTTATAACGTATTCTAGGGCATGAACAATTACAAAAATCCCCCCCCGGTATAAATACAGACAGAAAGTATAGATCTTAAAAAGTTAGTTGTGGTTCAGCCCACAGTGTTGCCTTGGTACGTATAGCAGAATTTGTACCACTATATGGAAAATGGAGGTTTTACTGAAGACTTTAATGACAACTTCCACTCTACCTGTGTTACTGCTGTGCTCTGGGACTAAATCTGAATTAATAAGAACAGATGCATTACCTGTATTGCAAGTGCTACTATATTCTATTTATCAGCCAGCTAATATAAAACCCAACATTCTTTTTGTCAACTGAAGCCCTGTTCTAAGATTTCTCCTCTCAACCAAAGTTATTTCTCCTCTCAACCAAAGTTATTTCCATTCTTGACTATCACTGATAGCACTGAGGCACTATCTTATGGACATAGTGACTTTTTTACCTGCGTGTTTGGCAACATTACTGTTCAATGATGTATCCAGATGCAGAACTTTACCTTTACAAACTCAAATGTGATGTTTGACACCAAAGACCACAAACAAATGTTGACAACCTTAAACTTCAGTAAAAAATCTTTTAAACTAAGGCTTTAGCCATACTAAATAACAAATTCAGACCTTAAGTGTTTGTACATCTAAAAATGTTTATGCTGGACTGTTCTTTTTTGTGTTAATATACATACTAGTTGGCATATGCAGAGTATATTTGAGCAGGAAGTTGACTTACAAATGTTTTTAATTATATATTTAAAGCCTTCAGTGTTTCTTCATGGATATATTTAATATTCAGTTACTTTATGCATAAATCTCAGTTCTACATTCCATAAGACTAATTGTTTGGTGGTTGTTTTGTTGGTGGTGCTTTTTGCTGTTGTCATTCAGTAAGCTATCCGTTTAAAAAAGCTGTGCTGTAAATTTCATATGAATAATGTCATATTACAATGGTTTGAGTATTATTACTTGCTTCACATTTATGTTACAAATAGCAGATTTATATTTGATTTGTCTGGTAAATACAGAAGAGGTAAAATCAGATGCAGTTAATATCCAACAATTCTACATACAACATAGAATGAAGGTTGTCCTTTCAGCCATTCTCTCCAGACCTACCTTGGAATTTAATCAAGTGCATATTTCCTATGTGTTTAGTCCTGCTTCTTTGTATGCACCTTCATAGACAAATTTATATAAGTTAGGCTATGGGCAATGATTTTTATCACATAATGTCCTTCAGCATGTAGTAGCACGTGCATTGGAAGGATAGTTCATGAGAACTACTAATTAAAACAGAGGACCAGGTACCATTATCTCTTGTTCCTATTCTTGTCTCCATTAATTACATGCTATGTAACCTTAGGGAAGCCTGCGTATCTTCTTTCAGTTTTACCTATCTGTGCAAAACTTGAGAAGTACATTCAATGACTTTTAGTGGCATCAGAACATTCATATTCTTCTGCATCTTTATTTGAAATTAGGGTGAATGCATGGAATCTTAAAATTTTCTAAATAATATGAAAATTACATAACAGTGTTAAGCAGTGACAATAGTAATGAATGCTTTTGTTTAACAATTGAGTCATCATACCATGTTCTTGCCCTGTGATTTTCTTGGTGCTTACCTTAAAAAAATATATGAACTTCCTCACTTTGTTTCACTAGAAGTCTGATTAATTTTTCTTTTGTTATTTAAGATCCCCTCTGCTCCTATTAATTCATAAGGAATGATGTAAATAAATAAATATAAGGTTAATGCTGAGGTCACCTGCATTTGGCCAACGCATGTGAAATGCCTCTCCTACCCAAATTTTTGGCTTATATTCTGTGCAAAATTCTAATAATTGCTGGATCTCAGAGTTTGAAAAAAATGGAGGAACTATTCCTGATAATAACATATAAGTTATGTACATGTATGTGTGTGTTTGTCATTCTCTGCACATATTTGCTTTCTATTTCTGTTGGCAGTTGTGCCAGGTTTAGGCACTCTTCAGGTCTGCCATCCTCTGTGTCATGCATCAGCTGTGAGTTTGCTAGCAGAACTGCAGTACAACGTTTAAGATTATCAGGAGATATCAGCACAACAAGAGTATTCTGTACACCTAAAAACATACGTGTCCTCTCTACTCCCAAAAGAGACTGCAATAGATTTCTTAAATGCGTGTAAGAATTTGAAAAGCTAATTTAAATGCATCTAAGCAACATTTTATAGCCAAGCCAGTAATGTGGAAGAGATGTCCTATTTCTGGGCTGTGTTGCTAATTATTAAATGCTCTTGGACAATTAGTTGAAGGTCCACATTTGACATGTATGATCTGAATACTCAAACAGCTCATTACAGGTACACGTATTTGCTTTTGAAATGGATTGGATTCTTGTTGTAGCAAATGACAGACATATATATTTACTTATTTACTTCTCCATTACAAACCTTGCAGATGCAAGTACTTTCTTCAAAAATAAACTGGATTATATTCTACTTAAATGTACATATGAACTATGCAAATATTTAAGGCTAAATTGTCCATCACTTTTTTCACAGACCCATAGATTTTTTCTTTTCATTAAGAGTGAAATTAGCCTATCAGTAACCAACTCTTTATTATTCTCTTAAGGAGTTGGATTGTTAAATAACTTATTAATTAATTTCTTTCCCTTTCAGCACTGATATATCTAATATCTAAAATATTTGTGCTTTTTTTTTTTTTTTTTTTTTTTTTTTTTTTTTTTAATATTACAGCTGATCCGGTTGTTACTCTGTAATGTAAAATGGTATTTCAAGTTATTTATAGGGGAATATGAGAGGAAAAGAGCAATTTTTTCTATGTGCATACATGATAAATGCCTTCCTGTTTTTACTGACACATTCTAAAGACTGACATCCAGACATTATGTAAAAACAAAGGGAAGAAAGAAAGAATTTAGTTTGAGGTCACCTTGTCAGACTTAACCTTCAAGTATCTCAATTATATTGAGAGTAAATAACAAGTCAGATATTTACTGCATTAATGATGTTTCAACATAAAATTAAGAGTTAAAACATATAAGCATAATAAACATATTCATCTATTTAAAAGAATGTAAAATATCCATTCAGAAGCAGCAAGCAAGATATTTATACAGTACAATTTTAAGTTAAAAAAGAGAATGCCTATGTATTATTCAGGTTGATTAGCAGAGATACAATCAATCTGGCAAATCAGTAGGAGACCTAAGAAAAAATCTGTTCTATTTATAGCTAGTGCTCCAGAGCAAGTTCTGCTCTTTTATATGAAGCAGCAAAATTACAACTGCAGAACAAGCACTTTGTGAGACCTATGGCACTTGGCAGGACACAGAAACTGGTTCAAGGCCAAAGAAATAATGCCAAAGGTGCTGCTGTTGAGGAGAAAAGGCAGAAAACAAAAGGTACAAATACATAAGAAGTGTGAAAGCATGGGTAGCCTCTGAAACCAAGTTTAACCCAAAGCATGGAGAAGGAAGTTTAGATGAAAATGTGGGAAAAATTGGCAGGCACAAGGACAAGTTTGGGGATAAACAACAGATAACCAAACAGGCATGAAGTATATTCCCAGCAGCAAGCAAACAAAATTATCCTGGGGACACTATATATTCTGCGTACGGATGAGGGATGCTGCTCTATAAAATTCTGGTTTCCAGGTGTTGTTTTTCTTGAAATAACAAGCTAATGAAATGGATGGCTGCTGGCTGGGTTGTAAGCAATTCACAGACAATCCATATGCATAGAGCAAAAGTTATTGCTGCTTCCACTGTATTTCAGAGGTTAAAAGTGAGACAGAAAGAGCTTGAAACTGCTAGATAAACAGGAAGCCACCCCATCTGCTGATGTTCTAGTACTAAATTTTTCACTGCAGAAGAAGCCATATAAATCTGCCCTCCCTACCTCCTTCCCACATGGGGTTAACTGATTTAATAGCAATAACATCTTAATTGCAATTGTGGGATCTAGAAATGCTTCTCAATATGAGTGGGCATACCATTGTTGCCACTGCCCTCTTTGAGTCCCAAATACAAAGTGTATCAATTAAAATTACAAGGAGAATACATGTTTTGTTATGATATCCAATCCAGCATTGTGGAATACTAAAGGTATTAGATGATACTAGAGGAATTAAATTATATTACTCTGAGTATTTAAGAGAGTCTTTGTCAGGAAACTGTTGCTGTGTTGTGGGTTTCTGTGAAAGACCAAATGTGTTGTTGAAGAGACTCTCATGTCAAAAAGTTTTCATTTCTGATGAGAAAAGGTTTGTCTTACAGCTAGGCCCAGCTGTTGTTTTGCTGGTGTTCTTTTGTGAAGCAAGTGTTCTTAGGAACATGTTTTTACATTTGGGTTCCCTAAGATGCAAAAATGGAATTCCTAAATTCCAGTGAACTAACCCCAGAAACTGTTCATTTTTGTCTGTCAGCTCAGAAAAACATACGGACTTTCATACAATGCATACTCTCATCAGCCAGCTGAAATATGCACAGAATTTTGCAAATCTAGCTCCCTCAGGCTGTTTCAACATAAATGATTGTATTTTATTACATCCTTATTATGGAAAATTTGTGTGGCTGTGGTGATAGAAACAATCAGTTCTATAGCTCCACTAAGAAACTCTAATCCTGGCAAATCAGTTTCCATTACTCATGCTTTTGTGAAAGTTTAATGAGTCAAATTAAAAAAAAAAAAATAGTGGAGACAAATTTACATTGTACTAACATCAAAAGGGTAAACAACTTTCAAGTTTTATCATCAATATTAAAAGAGAAAGTAGAACTCTGATTTACTCCCCCTCAAGAGTAGCCTTGGCTCCCCAGGCCACAATTTGTGGATCAGATGATGAATTTTACTGGTTTTACCTAAGCCTCAAAAGGGAGCTAGCATGTTCCTCAGGCTTCAAGGAGGAATTGAACATATCAAGTGCATATATCCCCTTTAAAACTACAGATTGCTTTGCTCTAATGCCTTAGTTGCAGAAAATTACTCTTTTTAATTCCTCCCAAATTCCTCCTCCTTCTCCCCCCCCCTCCCCCCCCAAAAATTAATGAGTGTTTTTATTTCTTGTGTGCTTACTGTATTTGAACAGAAGGGAAACAAGTTTCATAACCTGAGAAATGTACTGCTCTCCCAGTGCATGTGAATACTACTAGTGTATAAATTACATCGGTACTTATTAGACAGGTCAGACTGTCAGTTGGGCCAGTACTATGCAGATTACGCATGCATCAGTGCCATATTCAATATTGAAACATAATGGAACAAAATCTGTATGCAAGAAATAATTTTCTGACTGGATTTGTAGCTCTTGTTCAAAAATGCCCCTTAAGATGTAAGCTTCATTTAAAGATCACTGAAATATTGAATGGTGATTAACCAACCTGATAGGACAAGTGGCTGGACAGATGAGGGGAGAGCAGTGGATGTTGTCTACTTGGACACTGGCAAGACTTTCGACAGTGCCTCCTGTGATATTCTCATATGGAAACTCAGGAAAGGCAATCTGCATGAGTGGACACTGAGGTGGATTGAGAACTGGCTGAACAGAAGGTCTCAGAGGGTTGTGATGAGTGGCAAAAAGTGGAAGGCCTGTAGCTAGCAGTGTACTCCAGAGGTCAATACCAGGTCCAAACTTGTTTACCTTATTCATCAGTGACCTGGATAAAGGGACAGAGTGCACCCTCAGCAAGTTTGCTGATGACACAAAACTGGGAGGAGTGGTTGATACCCCAGAAAAGGAAGAAGAATTTCCATTCAGAAGGATCTCCACAGACTGGAGAGCTGGGCAGAGCTCCAGCTCTCTTGAAATTCAGCAAAGGCAAGGGCAGGATCCTGGACCTGGGAAGGCATAACAGGGGCTGTCCTCCTGGAAAGCACCTCTGCAGAGGACTTGGGGTTGCTGGTGGACAACAACATAACCATGACCCAACAAAGTACTCTTGTGACCAAGACCAATGAACTGTGTTAGGAAGAGCATTGCCAGCAGTTTGAGAAACATAATGCTCCCTCCAGCTCAGCCTTGTTGAAGCCACACCTGAAGTGCTATGTCCAGTTCTGGGCTCCAAAGTACAAGAGAGACCTGTAGCTCCTGGAGAGAGTCTAGTGAAGGACTAATAAAATTTTTAAGGGACTGGTGCATCTCTCATATGTGGAAAGACTCAAGGATCTGGGCCTATTCAGTCTGGAGAAGAGAAGGCTCAGGGGGGATCTGTGTGTAAGTATCTGAAGGGAGGGTGTCAAGAAAATGGAGCTAAACTCTTAATGGTGCCCAACAATACAACAAGAGACAGTGGGCACAAACTACAACACAGGAAATTGTGCCTGAATATGAGGACAAACTTATTTCCTGTGAGGGCAACTGAGCACTGGAACAGGTTACCCAGAGAGGTTGTAGTTTCTCCTTCCATGGAGGTATTCAAAGGGTGTCTAGACTCAATACTGCATAATGTGTTCTATGGGACCTTGAGCAGTGAAGTTGGAGCAGATGATCTCTAGACGTGCCTACACAGACATTCTGTGCTTCTGTGATTCTGTGAATTAATAGAACTAAATACATGCTTAAATATATGAATTTATTAAAGAGTTGCTGAATTTATACCTTTAAAGATTTATTTTTTAAAGGGAACATTTGGGAAGAGCTTTTAAATTTCAAGTGTGTAGAGTGTACAAAGAATGATAAAAGATACTGTGAAGAAGACATGAAGTTGTTTGCACAACAGTGTAATTAGAAAGCATACATGATCAATGACAGGAATAATTTTGCAAGTAATTGATAGTAAATCCTGAATTTGATGTGGCATACCAAACCATTGTCAAGATTAAGAGTAATATACTCAGCTAATCTGATGAACATGCAATTTTTTATGTAGATTGTGATTTGCTTCTGTCATCTAATGAGACAAAGAACATAAAACAAGCGCCACCATCATTGTCTGTCTTAGGATGATCTTCTACACCAAATTTTGTAGGTCAACCTTTGTGTGCTCCTCAATGTTCGGTGCACATCTGTCTCAGAGATCCTCTGAATTTCTTATGAAGATATGTCTAGTTAGTTCTGGTTTCCAGAAAAGGTTAGAGGAAAATGTATTTTTAATACTTTGCTTAAAAATTGATGCATTTTTTTTTAATGTTGACTAGATAGTGTTTTCAGTTATACCTAAATTTTATCCTTTGTCTTGTTTTGTTCTGTTTTGCTTTATGTTGTAAATTTTCAATGATCAACTCAAACCGTTGCTTTGGCAATTCAGAAAATTATTTTCCTTTGGTTATTAATTAGAATTAACTAACAGAATTCATATTAGCAGTGAAGAAAATGAGTGGTCCAGTACACTATATATCCTTTTGGCTTGTGCCATTTCTATCATGCTTTTTAGCATACTGAAATCAAGAGCAACTCACAGATGTAAGAGTATAAATTCTCACTGAAGTAATTTTCTGTTACTATAGACTTATGCAGTTTGACCTCAATCTTAATGTAAAACCTTTTCAAAACTAATCATTTATGTTAGTAGACCTTAAACTTCAAGATTTCCATGTGTGAATTGTGGTATCAAATGCCAAAAGATTCATTATGATCTAAAAGCTGCATACTAAGTTTGTTGTTGTTGTTATTGGTTTGTTATTTATTTATTATTTTTTTTTAATTTCTTTCTTATTTTCTTTTTTAATTTGTGGTCCTTTCTTGTATCTATGATTATACTGGAAATTTGGTGAATGTGTGATCTTTTAGGCCAAAATCCAACTTTGTATTTTTAATCAGTTACCTTCTTTTTGATAGTTAATCTGGTATTATGTCAAACTGTTTACCACTGAAAGAAATAAAATATCTCACTAACTATTGGAGTGCTTTAAATAATAGCTCTTCTTTGACATGTAGTCCATAATGACATCTTTCTGAGGGCTTTTATTAGTCCCATACTTCATTAGCAAGTATTTCTTGCTAATGAAAAAAAAAAAAACAACTCATAAACCCTTTCTTAAATATTTTGTTTGTTTGTTTGTTTTTGTTTATACATCATAGAGACTGTTATTGGTATGAACTTGCTGCTTAGGCATTGCAGAGGATGCAGGACTTCATTGACATTTCTTTCAGCATTTTTTTTCAGATTTTTTTTTGCCACCGTTATCCATGTATCTAATTTTGTTTCTATCACGAATTCTTTTTGTATACATTTTACATTTTGGTTCATTTCTGTTCACATAATTCTGTGTATCTTCACCCACACAGTGAAGTTTATCTGACAATCAGCTACTCTAACTGCATCATCTGTGATACTACTGTGCCAAAAAGATTTTTTCAGTTTAACATTGATCTTCTGTACTGAAACGAAGTTTTATGTATTCTTCAATCACACTCAAATTTTTTACTGTAAGATCTTATATACTAGCTTTTTGATATCCATTTTTTGATTTTCATGTGTGGGTTTCTTTGTGTGTGCTTGTGGGTTTTTTGTTTGTTTGTTTGTTGTAATTATTGTTCATTTAGTTTTGTTTTGGTTTTAAATAATTGATTTTTAGTTTAACCACCTACAATTTATGTTAATTCAGATTTCAGATCTTCTATGCCCTAGAGAATGAATGTATATGTCCTTCACAGATGTCCGTCACAGATGGTCTTGTTATTTTCAAGTCATTTTGGTGAATTCAAAATGATTTTAGATACCTTTATGTAGGAATACGGTTCTATTAGTTGTATGCTGATGCACTGAAGAAGTTTATTAGTGTTTCTTTCACTACTGTGCTGTGGTGGAACAAAGGCCTCTGAAATCATACATTCATAAGCATACGTGAAACAACTGAATACTGTTATCTAATATTCATAAGTAATTATGAGTTTGATCATAGTAGTCTTTGAGTTTGTATGTACATTATTATAAATCTTGTTTTAGGTTTAAACTGTTGTTTGATTCATAGTCTGTGGTTATGTCTACACTGTTGAGAGCAATATGGTGTTGAGAAACTCCATATGTTGAGACTTTGAATGAGTAAGATGGTGGAAACTGTCTAGCTGTAGTAGCAGAGGGATCTGTACTGTCTCTTTCAACTTGCTTAAAATAATAATAATAATAATAAAAAAGTAAAATTGCTAGGGCAGAGAGATGACTTTTCAGTAGCTGAAATAATGGTATTTCTATATTAGACTGCAGTATACAATAAAATTATACTCTTTACTCTGATTTAGAGATTTTCTTTTGTCTTAGCTCTGAGGCCTTGCATCCCATTATTGCTATATTATTTACTCATTTTAATTTTGAATTGTTTGGGGGAGTCTTCTGACAATAATGTTCCAAGGGCTTAAAAGTTGCATGCGCTCAGTATTTTTCTTTCACAAATCGTCGCTATACTAGAAATACATCTGCACAGACTCATTCTTTTCCCCCTCCCCTTTCCTTTCCCCCTCCTAGAAAACAAAGCCCTGTTAGGGTCCCCAGGGGTAGTGAAGTGGTAGTCCCCATTAAGTAGTGAGGGACTGCAGAAATAGAAAGGCTAAAGGGAACAAGATTTTTTTGTATTATTCTTCTTTAATCTTTCCTTTTTCTCCTCGTAAGGCTCTTTGTATCTTCCAAACAGTGTTTGCAATATAAATGACCAAACAGTTGCCAAGGTAACAGCTAAAGTAGCCAAAGTTCTGATCAGAAGAAAAGAAACAAACAAAAAATCTTTAAATTAGGAAATAACTGAGAGTAGTTTCTGGTAAAACCACAGATATTCAAGATGCTCACATTTTCCTCTTGAAAGGAACTGAAGAGTACCAGTGCTCCACAAAAATGTGTGATTATGATCAGGTAATTGACTGAGTGAAGAACAGTAGAGTCAATGTGCTTTCTCAGTGAAGTTTATAAGTGTAAAGAATAAAGACACAATATTTTTTAAATTACCAAAAAAAAAAAAAAAAAAAAAAAAAAAAAAGACTGACTTAAATCAGCTCTGAATAGTTATAAAAGCTTAGGCAATTAAAAGTAAACAATTTCAGAGGTTATGCCTCACATGAAATGTCATACATTCAGTGTTTTCAAAATGCCATTATCCTAGGAGATTTGAACCTAATTATTTCAAAAAAGCTGTTAGTGCAACAGGAAGGATTATGATCATCTATTCAAGATACAATGCCTTGTTAGCGCTTATATTGCTGTTTCACTTAGGAGCTATAGTAATAGATCATAAATTTACTGTATTGGAAATGGTATCACCATGTGAGGCAGAGGATCAAGCTCCTACTGTCTTGCCTGTCTGTTTCAGAATTCTGTATTTATACAACTCCTACTTAAATTGTAGGTAACAACATGAAGATCGGTTTTGCAGTAGAAACTGAAGCTGAAGGTAGTTTATTGTTAAAGTCTACTTGAACAGTAAGTGCTTCTCTTGGATGCTCGGTTCTGTACACTTATACAGAGGATGCTTCCATTCACTCTTCTCAAAATCATAAGTTAAAAACTTGTAAAAATATAGATAATATTGTTTTGAAATGCACATTTCTTAAATTATATCGGGTGCTGACAACAGCAACAACAACAAGGGTGCTGACAACAGCAACAACTATAGGAATAGTCAGAGTTCCAGCTTTGCTGCTTGTTTCCACTCCTGGCTGTCAACTTTAGATATAACCAATGTACCTTTTCCAGTCTTTAACATCCAAATCTCTCACCTTCACCTCTGGCACTGGTTAGGAGTGCTGCAGGCAGGAGTGCTGCAGGCAGGAGTGCTGCATTGGTCTGTATCTACCTAGACTAGAAATCAGACATGCTGTGAACATGCAAACAGATAATTGTCTCCCATATATTGTTGTCTCTTGATAGGTCTGTCATCAGTCATACATTCTGGCATAGCTGACTTCCAGCCTCTTCACCTTTACTAGACTCTGCTGCCAATTCAATCAGTTGAGAAGCTGTACCAAAACTTGAACACAACAGTAGCTAAATACTTGTTCTTAATTTGTAGCCTGATAACACCTATGTGAAATACAGAGTAATAACTATGCATTAATTTTTTATATGGTAGCTAATTCTCAGAATTGTTCCCATTTTATTGTTACTGGGGTGTTGTAATGCACCTTATTTTACCTGGTGGAATAAAGAGGGTCTGCTAGCCAAAGCATATAGCAGAGCACAAATGACTGAAACATACTTGTGCACACTAAAAACAATGCCAGAGTTGCATTGAGAGGCAGCAGTAAAAATGGCTGGATGAGAATGGCTCTTAATCTTGTATTTTTTCCTTTTGTATAAACATTCCAACTACTTCTCCTAGCCTGACCACCCTCCTTTTTAGGAAGCAACTTAAAAGTGTTTAAATGTTCATGAAGTCTTACCTTATAGCAGCAGGCATATCAATCTTTTGATTGCAAACATTTTTGTTTGTTTGTTTGTTTGTTTTTTTGGGGGGGTTGTTTTCAACAAAACATGTTTGGTTTTGTTGAATGAACACCTCAAATTATTTGCTAGAAACAAAAGCACATAGTGCTGTCCTGTACCAAGTCCAATCTTTTTATGCTCCTTCCTTCACTTACCTAAGACATACATTTCTTTACCCACTACTGTTTCCTACTATAAATTAAATTCCTGTACAATAATTTGCATTTAGTTAAACAGACATTTTTTTTTAAGTTGATATTCCATTAAAATTTATTAGTATAGTAAAGATTAAAAATATGGTCTGAAAGAGACTAAAATCAGTGAAATGACAAGCTTCAGTGTTCAGTGACACATGGGTGACAAACCAACACTGGAGTTTCTTAAGAAGGACCAGAAAAAGTGTGGATTGCATCAGTTCAAATTTGTTTAGCCCCTCTGAATCTGAGCATATTTCATACATCTCACATGGACAAGGAAGTAATGGGTAACAGTTGGTAATTAAAACAATTAATTTAAACTGGAAGGGAACATTACAGTTGAGATAGTTTGTTATTTTCCATGAAAGCTGTGCTCTGCCTGAAGCATATTTCCATAAGATAATCCCACTCCCCCTACCTATCCCCCCTCCACTTTTATTCTGAATGCCTCTGATATGGTTTCTGCCTTTTCCTGGAGAGGATGGTTTGCAAGCACAGGGCTGAAAGCAAGAAGTCACAAACCTGAAAGAGAAGTCCTTGAATGTGGTGCTGTGAGTGACAGTTACAATAGGAAGCCTTTAAAGAAGTCACATTCCTACTTGTTTAAAATCTTGTAAGTGGAATGCATAAAAGGATGTGTCAAAATCAGCGATCCCATTTCAGGGCAGACATTAAAAGCTGAATATGTGAAAACATGCCATCAATTAAAGTGATGGAAAGATTGGCACAAGTTTGTTGTGTGTTAAATCACACAGCCCTTTTTTGCACTACAGAAAATGATACTGGGCAACTGTAGAATGGCCATAAAAGCTTTGGGATTAGATATATCATTGCACATTTTTTTTTGAAATTGAATTATATTTTGTTTGTTTGTTTGTTGTTTTGCTTTGTTTTTCTTTAACCTTGAAAAGCTTTTAAAAAGGAGCTCTATGAAGGTTCCCTTTCACCAGTTCCAGAAATTAAATGAATTAAATCACTAATGCTGGTCTTTCATTGGTAAAAGTATCTGGGTAGCTATCTGCTCTATAAGTTTTACCATAAGACTCAAGCAAAAAATATTTACTATTCTCTTTCACCGAAAGAAAAATGAGCTTGTATTCAGTCTGTCAAATATTAATGGCTTAATTAACATTTACTGAGTTACCTTTCCTTGTAAACATTTCCCAGGCACACTAATAAATTTAAGTAGTTTTTTTTTTTTTTTTTAGTTTTCTAAGTGCAGTACTGAATAATAATTACCAAGGAAGGATTTAAAAATGCATTTAACAAAAAAAGAGTAAAGTTTACCTAAATTTAGGTTATCATTAGATCTGTCAGAAGCTGAGGCTAATATGATGGCAGAATTATTTTGGAAATGTACGAAATAGCATACAAACAACAGAAACCACTCATCAGTAATAAATACATGGGTACCTGCAGTCTAGAGCCCTCTGCAGTTTTGCAGAATTTTGCAGGATGATCTCAGATGTTCCCAAGCAGTTAAACTTATCCTAACCTCTATTTCTTCTAATACTTGATTTCTCATCTTTGAGGTCACCATTTCCACTGTGGATTATTTTGAAGCAAGTCATTGACCAGCATGAATTAATAAGAAGATCCAAACAAAGAAGATGTACCAATAACTTCATGTTGTATAAACCAAATTTTGTTCTCTAGAACCATCAGAACTTCCAATGAACTTTCCTGTCAAGGTTCCTGCAAAATTGAATTTCAACAACAGTGTTGGCACAAACTGAGCAGTTTATGGATTTGTTTACTTTTAATAAAAGATTACATTCTTTATCTAGAAAAGGGAATAGTGATTTAATATTTTGAGGGGTGTGAACTTTGCTGCTAAAATTGCTGCCTCCCTGCTGTTAAGTTTTTATAACAATTTATTCTGTTTTAGAAGAAAACAAGGTCATAAACTGCAGTTTCACTGCAACAAATTTGTGAAATGAAACTAATAGAAAAGGAGTATAATTAGCTAAAAGCTTTAAATCAAATTTTAGAACTTGGCAGACGTCCCATTACCCAAAAACAAGTGCTGAGCTGAGAATTCATTACCAAATTTGACAAGGACCTCAGGATGATTGCTAGCACATGGCTAATAAATGATTTGATACCATTTCCACAGACGCACAAAGGAAAAAACAGTATACATATTACAAATCACTGAAATGAAAATATATGTCATCGCTTTTCTGTAGCTGTGATGCTATACACTCTAATGTTGTAATAGCTCACTGCTTGAGCAATCTCATGGGGATGGAGTGCCAACTGCTTCTGGTATTAAGCCCGGCTTTCTTTGGCAGAGTCTTCATATATAAGGGGTGGTTACTTCGTACACACAGTTGTTTTCATTTCTGTATATATGTGCATATATATATATATAGGTGTTTGTATATAGTTATAGTATAGATGTGTCTATCTATAAGGAGTGCTTTTAATAATAATAAAAAAAAATGCTTAAAGTGTCTTAGTCTAATTAAAACAAAAGAAACTGTTATTTCCAAAAATGCTAGAACTAAGGATGAAGAGATTTGTCTGAGTCCTTAGTGAAAGAAGTTAATGTGGCAGCTGGCATGGGTTGGGCCTAGTTGGTGGCAGAGTTACCTTGTGAGTTTTGGTGAATCCTGTGGGATCTTGGAGCAGCCAAGTCATCAGAGCAAAGGAGCAGGATGAAGGCAAATGTCCAGATGATGGCTAAGTGCTGTGGGCACATAGAGAACCTGGCACACAGGGCAGACTGCGAGTACATGTGGTGGCAACCCCCTGCAGTCAGCACTGAGCGGACCTGAAGGGGCTGATGCAGTGCTGGGTGTTTGCTACCCCAGCCCATCACAGACATTGTCTGGGCCACATGTGAGGGGTGAGTAAAGAAAAATGAGGGCTAGGAGAGGTGCAATAAAAAAAATAAATAATAATAATAATAATAATAAAGCAGAAGGGAAGGGAAGCCAGCTGCAAAAAGGTGATGAAGAAGAATACTGGAAAAATTCAAAGCTGGATTGGAGGCAAGGGTGAGATATTGTAGTAATATGGAAATGAAGGTTGAAAGCCTTGTATTTATTACACAAGATAGGGAGTCAAAAGGGGAACCAGGGATAAATGTGCTGTGGTGAGAACGCTACAGGGAAAGGTACTGTGGTGATACACAGGGAATGTCACCCAGAGAAGAGCCAACAGGCACATTCCCTGTTCAAAGAGCAACCAGCATGTGGTCCCTTAGTACTTGTGCTGACGGTGAGAAAAAAAATATATGTTTTGAGGAAGAGAGACAGGAGATTAGAAATGGAATGGAAACAGAAAAGAACTGGAGCATACTGATCCTGCAAGCCAAAATAAGGCAAATATACTTGAGCTATTGGTAAATATGTAGAAAACAGGAGATGAATGTCCTTCCTCTCAGCCTTATCAATAAACATGGTACACAGGTGAGGTGGATAGAGTGATAAAAGACAAATCAAGGAAGGATGCAGGAAAGGCAGCTGGAGGTGTAATGCTTCATGAATTTAAATTGAACATGTCTGAGAATCATGATCACCAGAAAAGACTGTGAAAACAGGAGGAAATGAAAATAAACAGTAATAGATGTTAGGGTCCTGAGTATATCAGCAGTCTCTGCAACGTTCCCCATCCACAAAGGTTTGGCTGCCTGTGCTCCTGGCCAACATTGCTGTGGAGCTGCCATGCCACCATGGACCAGGCTGCAGGAAGTAGTGTGAGAGCCCAGTGGGGCCATCCGCTGCGTGTGAGAGTAGTGTGAGCAGGCCCTCATGCTGTCGGGCATGCAGGCAGTGTCCTAAAGGAGACTTTTTCCTTTTCTTCCAGCAGTCTGCTCCACAGCTGCATGGCTCTGCCACCTCCCAGCCAGCCTCCAGCACAGGCAGCTGCGCTGCTGCCACAGGAATGCTGGCATTGTCCTCCATACCCCAGATGTCAGGGATAAGAGCAAGAAGCATTCAGCAATGCAGCATTTTCAAATGTTAAGACAGCAAATGAGAAGTTCTAAATGAAACTAAATCTTTGTTTCACGTTCATCTTCACCTTGGCTGAGGAAATTTCAAATCTTAATTCCAAAGACGTGGCAGTTTAGCATAACGTCGCATAGGTAAGAGAACAACACAGTGATGTTCTGACTGGAGCACATAAAAGGGAAGCGAAGCAGTACTATTTCCTTCCACCCCAATGCCAGCAAACTGAGAAGCAAGTCAACAGAACTAGAAAAAATCTACCCCTAAACTAAGACATTACTTTGCTAGCTATTTAAAACAGTTTATGGGACTTTGTAATACTCAGGATAAAAATACTCAAGAAAAGTAGGGTAAATTCCATTGGTCATAGATTAGGATTATTTATTAAGATCTTCACTCCAGTCAATGAACCAAAGGTGTCAGTGAGTAAGAGGGAGTATCAGTACCCTGTTATCCTGTTATGGATAACTCTCAGCCCTGGGGCTTCAGGGCCTGCCTGGTACAGAATGTCTCTTTTTCAGTTCGGTCCCACTGGAAAAGCTCTTGTGAAGGTGTAAGAAAGTATGTGACCTAAAGCATACAAGAAGAAAAAGCGTAAAACAGAGACACTGAAGACAGCAACAAGACAGTATGGAGGTTCAGCTGAAGGACTGAGAAGCAGCTGTAGATAATAACCCTTTTTTCTTTTTTTCTGACGGGCAATAGTCTGGCTGGAAGAGGCTCTACTTCACTGAAGTGAGAGTGAGCACGTTAACATATAGCCTAGTAGCTCACACTCACAAGTCTTAGTTTCCCTGCCATGTGTTATAGCAAATAAATAATTGCTTACTGATAATTGGTGTATATCCTACTTCTCTCTATGCAAGATCAAAGTCCAATGAAAGTGACCCAGAGAGGGAAGGTTATATGTGAATTAGTGTTGCAGTCCTAACAGTAAGAATATAGTATTGGATCAATATTATCAGTAACTCAACTAGGAGAGCAACATTGACAGGAATGTGCTGAAAGAGATCAGAGAAGCAGGAAATACAACTGTAACGAGAGACTTTAATTACTCTCATATAGACTAGACAAATGTCATATCCTGACGTGAAATGCAGAATTTTTAGATACCATCAGTGGCTCCTGAGAGAAATAGAGAAACAGCTGATTAGGGAGCCCACAACAGGAAATGCAGCCCTGGGCTTGGTTGTGGGTAAGGCATGGATTTTGTTTAAAAGTTCTTCAGGCAAAGAGCTGCTCTCTAATGCTGGCCGTTGGGAATTGGGAAGTAGGAACTGGAAATCCCTACAACAATAATAAAGACCAATAATCTGCTAGACCGAGTGTTAAGATTCAAAAATAAAACAGGTTAAAAAAAAAGAGGAAAGAGGGAAATTGGTTTTTTGTTTGTTTGTTTGTTTGTTTTTTTTTAAAAAAAAGAGTTGTCAAAACTGTCAAACATTGTTGCTAAACATTTAAATTTTTATAATGAGTGAGAATAAAAAGTTTTACTATAAGCACAGCGGCAATGCATATCCCTCTTAAGAAGATCTTGAATAAGCAGAAATGAAGCTGAAGGTATATACAAATGAGAAAAAAAAAAAAAAAAAAAAAAAGGTTGCAAATTCTGATACAGTAAATATAAAAATACAAGAACAAAAAGTGAGGAATGAAAAGCAAAAGACTCAAAATTATTAAATATTCCTCAGTATGATCAGGATGTATAAAAGGAAAGCACATGGAGGAAAAAGCCATTAGAGGGAAACAAAATGGAGAAGTATTTAGCAAAGTCCACTGCTGAGGACCCTGGAAAGGTTCCCATGACATGACTCTTTCCTTTGCGGGGAGGCAGGGAGGTTTGTCTGCAATTTAAGTGGCTCTTAAGATGCTGTGAAAACTAGCAAATTAGCAAAATTAACAAAAGGAACATTAAGAAATGTTCTAATCAGACAATAATCACCCAAATGTTTTAAGAGTGCTCCAGGAGGAAAGCTAAATTACTAATAGTGTATTTGGTAAATCAGAAGTAGTGTGTAACTTCTAACTGAAACATTTCCTGGTATATAAGAAATGAAGGATGCCAAATCAGATGTTATTTTTATACACCTTTGGGGACAAGTCACATTATTGTCTTTCTCTCCTTCCACTTTCCTCTATCTTGACAAACTAATTTCCTTTTTTTTCAGATAGGTCCATTCCCAACTGTGTCATATTAATAATATACAGTAGATAACAGTACGGAAGTACTACTTGACCACTATTCTTGTAGTATATTAATACAAAGTACAGTTTTCAATCAACGGTGTACATTGTAATCCTTAACACCACTTTAATCAATGACAAAAGAATTTCCAGGCTCAAAATCAGAAGGTTAAAATGTACAACTTTCACAGAGTTTAGATATAAAGAAAATAAGGGTGAAATCTTAACCATTGGAATTAGGAATTTAATTTTTTTTTTTTTAATCAGTTCACACAAAATGTAGGCACATCAATATTTTGAGAAATTTTCAGAAAAATATTTTTATATGAATTATTTTGCATCTCATGCATAGTTTGCTTCCAATGTTCTGGAACAATAATACAGTTTTCCAGATAAAAACACTAAATGCTTATCATCCTAGCCCACTCTACAGAATGGCAGCGGTAAGTTCTTTACCCTTTATTTTTGTAATTAGTAATTGTGTGTGTCATTCTTCTTCACTTGTTCCCCCTGAGCTTTGATATCAGATCTAATCAAAAGTCTTTGTTTCATGTGGTTATAGTCTCTCAAAACTCAAACCTTTGCTTTAGTTCCCTTTCTTTGTTTTTTTTTTTTTGTTTTTTTTTTTTGTTGTTGTTTGTTTGTTTGTTTAGTTTTGTTTTTAAACTAGTACCAAAACCAATTCATCTCATGAAAATGTTAGATAATATTTGTAAAATATCTGATCATGCTTCAAAAGTCACAGTGTACAGAAGATATAAAGGCTGTTTTATATGCCTCGATGCTACTACAGCAGCCTATTGCACACTTGATGTCATAACATAAGATCACTGTTTAGCATCTATCGAAACCAAAGATCCCTACCACTGACATCAGTGGAAATTGAATTTATCCAGTACGAACTGTTTCAACTCTCACTGGTTTCCCCCCCTAAAGTCTTCTATTGGTTGAAGTTGGACTTGAGAGGACCCAAAGAGGCTTAATCATTGTCCAGGTCAGCAAAAATTTTATCATGGACTTTGCTGAAAATGGGTCAGGTAAATCCTTAGGGTTCCCTGTGCCTTTGGGAGTGTATGGACTGTGTATGCCTTGACTTTGAAAAATATTGGCTTCAATACGGAGCAGGAGGAAGTAGTTAAACTGAAGAAATTGGGCAGATAAGAGTAAAGAGGCACCCTGCTCATCCATTATGTTCAATTAAGGCTTTTTGTTGTTGTTGTTGTTGTTTATTATTGTTTTGTTTGTTTGTTTCTTTTAAAAAAGGGTAATCTCTACAAGCAAAATTTTTAAAGGTCAAATGTGATTGTTCTCAGGCAGGTTTTTCATCATACCATTCTGTTTTATAACTGAGAGCTAATGTTACATTTCAGCTCTAAGGCAGTATCACTGGTTTCCTTGGATTCATTCCTTTCCAGACTCTGCTGGGCAACCAATGCACTGAGCATAATCCAGCATTACCCTGCTGTTGTCAACTGTCCTTGCTGCTGCTAAACTGCATGTTGCAGTGATCCCACAGCTTTTCTACCACCTCCTTCCCAAGTGTTATGCTGCAATTCCTCCTCACAGACCTTATTTCCACTTCCAGTGATACTGGGACAACAGAAGTTAGAGGAAAAGAAGAGGGGAGAAAGTACAAAAAGAAGTCTAAAGAGGTATTAAAGAACAAACAAACACAATTGTTCCAAATACCTATGAAAACAGTTCTAATATAGTGTGGGCTTATGCATTTATTATTTGTTTGAACATGTTTATTCATTATTTGTTTGAACCTGTTTGCAGGATGGGTCTTACTGAATGCAGTATGATTTCTTATATATTTCATATCTCTACAGGGTTTCTAGATGTAAATAATAGGAAAAAAAGACAAAAAATATAAACACAGAGAGAGAAAAATTTGGGTGGGTGAGTAGGCAGGCAAAGAAGAGGTACATTTTTCAGATTAAATTTGAAATTTGATTTGATGAGGCAGAGATACAAAGAAATGCTTTCTGCAGTATATTTCTATTACACAGAACATATATTTATACATAATCTTTTTTTTTTTTTTTTTTTTTGGTGACGTAATGGTCACCATGCTCTCTAAGCATGAGAACCTAGATCCCTTGGAAGCAGAAAAAATGCTAAGTGAACTTGGAGAAAGTTTTGCAGTGTAATCTGTTCTGCATCATCTCTGTTTACTTTACTTGGACTACTGTATTTTGGAATGGCTTATATCTTCACAT
The DNA here is from genome assembly GCF_965140915.1 of Aythya marila. NCBI lineage: Eukaryota > Metazoa > Chordata > Aves > Anseriformes > Anatidae > Aythya > Aythya marila. The sequence continues at coordinate 154,818,896 of NC_139042.1, forward strand.
ATCACAGATATTTGTTTATTCTTGCATTTCAATTTTCTCTTGATTAAATAATTCATTTCCTATTGGTTGAGCACAGGTTACTATATCACAAAGCCAAGTAGAAGTGCTGTTGAGAAAATCTTCTCTGAAATTATATTAAGGAGCTCTAGTAATAACCATATATATTCTCTGGCATTCATCGGAAAAGATTATTTGCTAATGTTATCTATTTTCAATCATTTCACGCACAGCCACTCATTTATTCAGGAACTATTTGACATTTCTAAGCTCCTTTATACTGTGTGTTTTACATCTGGGTATCTGTGGCTGAATGTTGTAATGCTGTATTCAGTTGTTTTAAAATGAGGCCAAGCCTTTCCCTAGATTTATGCTCACTCCTAATTATTTGAAGCCTGACCAAGTGCTGTTAAAAAGTCTTGTCTTTAAAGCTTTGGATCTGAACAGACTACATTGAACAAGCCTCTGAATTATTCTTTCTATTATTATTATTTTTTTTAATTTATTTTTTCCTTTATTGGGTAAGGAACCTCACATATGTATGAACTCTGATAAAGTCACAAAACAGGGGCAAGGATGGAGCTGCAATGTGTGTTTTCTAATAGGGTTTTCCTTGAACAAGAAACCTATGGAAAGCAAATCTCCTCATGGCAGTACAACTGCTTTTGTGCTTCATTATGCTATGACAACCTTGCTGCTCAGCTGATTGCAGGTTAGGGAAAACAGTGTTTCATATGGGGAAAGGCAGAAGAAGACAGGAGCTGTGCTCTGAATTTAGAAGATCTTGATGCAGTGGTTTACAAACATGGTAGAGGAGCCAGTGAGGGTATCTTACATTCAGGTAATGAGACTAGGCAGACCTGCATTTAAATCTGTTCTGAGTGCAGCTGAGTATTTCAGGTTTTATTCAATTTTCAGGATTTTACTGTTAGGAATCTTGGAATATTTTACACTTTCACCTCTTCATTAATACCTTTCTATTAAGTATTGCATATTTAATTTAATGATGCAGATAATCTTCTGCAGTCAGAAGTCAGGCTGCAGCTCACCCAGACATAGATGAGTAATTTAAAACCTTCTTATTGATAGATTTAAACCCTCGTATTGATAGATGTGCAGACTTCAAGTTCTATGCAAGTTAACCAACAGAGTATGTATTCAGGACCTGGGTGTCTTTGACAATTCATGCTCAGCTCTGCACTGTAGTGGCATTACTCTTTCTCTACCTGAGCTAGTGAGTTTTCATCTAGTATGGATATAATTAACTCTGTAATTATATTTATTGCTGATTTATAATGGAAACGACCCTTCATGATCCTTCCACTTGTTTTTTCTCTCCTAGTTTTCAAGGAAGTTTGCAAAGGAAATCAAGTGTTGTCACTTCTACTTTATCTGAAAGGAAACTGAGGCCAAAAGCAAATGCCTGTAGTCATATAGCAAGTCACTGCCTGAACTAGAAATAGCACCCAGAAATCTTGCTTGTGGACCTGGTCCAATCTTCTGAACCATGCTGCCACCACACATAGATTAAGAACTGTAGATTCTTACAAAAATTAAAGGCTAAATATTCAACAGTAGATCTAAAGTCATATTTAAAATCTTCACCTGCTCATAAAATAAATTAATGGTATGCCAAAGCTATGTATATGTGTAATTCACAAAATCTCTGCTTCAGTATATCAAAACAGAAAACAGCAAACAAAAATAACCAAATCTTTACCTTTATTCCAGAGAGACTTAATAAAATCAGAAGCATGAACACTGTGCTTCATATGTAATCAATCTTAAAGTCCTGTAAACAGAATTTTTATTACAGAAGAAAAATATAGCATTTTATCACAGAATGAAAAACATATATACTGAAAAACCTATTTGCCTGTGCTCTGACTTAGCCTCCAGAATGACATGCCTGAGGTACTATTCCTATCTGTGTTTCCTTGTAGTTCAAGAAAATCAAAATATGTATTTGAAGGAAAGAAACAGATCTGTCTTACAGGATCTTAGTTCAAGGTTCAGTGTTCTTCTTGCAGAGCCTCACACACCTCAAGGCAAAGCATGGAGTTGCAATTTTAATGGTGCTTTTGATACCAAGGAAAAAAACACAGAACTTTGAGCACTGTTCCTATTTCACTGCAATTGAAAAATATTTAATTGTCCTCTTAACACTGTGCTTGCATTGGAAGAAATTAACATTTTAATGCAGTACTAACAAACTAACATTTGTTTTGTTGTTGTTGTTTGTTTTTGTTTTTCGAAATTTTTCTGTTGACTTTTAATGATTTTGATTGAAAAGTAAATGTACTGTAATGTTGAATATTTATTTGAATTCAACATATGAAAACAGCCAGAATAGGTAGCATGGAGGTTAAACAGTTATCCAGCTTTGGGGTATCAACTTTGGAGGAAGAAACTGTCAACACACTGGATTATTTGCCCATACAAAGCTTGTTTACACCTGCTCTTGTGGGGGCAAGAGATGAAAAGTATTTCTTAAGGGAAAAGTATTTCTTAAGGAAACATATGCATCTTGCCAAACAACCTTCACTGAACAGTATACACACAAGCGTACAGAGAAACAGTTCCCATGATGAGCTATTATGATGAATCAAAAGAAACTGCAGAGGCAGTACAATGGCAATTGAAGGTTTTTCAGTGGTGTCTCATATATTTGCACTTCAGAACAGAAACGAAAAACATGAAGTGACGCACAGAAGTGCAGTGAAGTGTCTAAAATATGCACTGACGTTTTAAGAATATGCCCACAGAATATTAAGTAAAGACCCAAGTTCATATTGCTGCTGACTAGAACCAACTGTTATTTTACTGTAGATGCAATGAATGTCTTGAAGCTTTTGAGGCACTGAAGCACACACATGGCAAAAGATGATTCCTGCAGAGAGTTACAGAAACATAAAACATGCCAAGAGTTTAATTTTGGGAACTGGTGTGCAAATACTTTTAATATCACCCAATAAACCATATGCAGCACAGCAGACAGGAATGTTGCTGGTGGATGGGTATCTGAAACTTCAGATCCTGCTGTGCTAAAACACTGATATTTAATCCCATTTTTTCACTATATTTTTTTCCTGCTTTGATTGTTCCTTCAAAGTTTCACTGTCATTCTTCTCTACAATTGTAGTGGGAAGCCTCCATTTGTATTTGATTGTTCCTGTCACTTCAATCTCTCCATCAGTCATCCCTTACAGTACCTTCAGAGCACAGCCCTTTCTCTCCCCTCAGTGGCCAAATTTACTCCTATGGTTGAAGGTCAACCCCACTCATGCTCTATAGATATTATCCTGGACTCACTGGCAGCACCTATGCAAGTAAATTCAATTAACCCTGGAAACGTTGCTTCCCACTGGACCAGAACCTTTTATGATAATAACTTCAATGTTCTTTCGCATGGATATATCCAAAACCAGATACTGCTCTCCTAAGCAATTCCTTGCCACAGCTCAGAAGCTAGAATGCCCAAGGGATTACCCCCAGTTTGCAAGCCATTCACTTACTTGGGTCTGTGCTAGTATGTAGCCACTGGGTCTGATGTGTGTGTTAGTACCAGAATGGTTCCTTTTAACACTTATTTCCAGTAGAATCATAGAATCATAGAATATCCTGAGTTGGAAGGGACCCTTAAGGATCATCAAGTCCAACTCTCGACACCGCACGGGTCTACCCAAAAGTTCAGACCATGTGCCTAAGTTCACAGTCCAATCTCTTCTTAAATTCAGACAGGCTCGGTGCAGTGACCACTTCCCTGGGGAGCCTGTTCCAGTGTGCAACCACCCTCTCTGTGAAGAACCCCCTCCTGACGTCCAGCCTAAATTTCCCCTGCCTCAGCTTAACCCCATTCCCGCGGGTCCTGTCACTAGTGTTAATGGAGAAAAGGTCTCCTGCCTCTTGACAACCCCTTACGAGGAAGTTGTAGACTGCGATGAGGTCTCCCCTCAGCCTCCTCTTCTCCAGGCTGAACAGGCCCAGTGACCTCAGCCGTTCCTCGTACGTCTTCCCCTCCAGGCCTTTCACCATCTTCGTAGCCCTCCTCTGGACACTTTCCAACAGTTTCATGTCCTTTTTATACTGTGGTGCCCAGAACTGCACACAGTACTCGAGGTGAGGCCGCACCAGCGCAGAGTAGAGCGGGACAATCACCTCCCTTGACCTACTAGCGATAAATGCAGTATGCCACCTGCATTTTTTAATTCATTTAACATTTTGTGTCACGTTGCACATCTTATTCTATATTTCTTTCTACGTTTTCTGTGTCATCTACAATTACCTATGAGTGCAAACAGAGAAATCAGTAACTTCAGAAGTAACTTCCTTTACATACCTCCCCATCTTTGTGTGTATCATTTTTGAATTCCATTTCTCATGTTCATCTTTGTTTTGTTTTATTCTTTCTCTTCCTCTGATTTCCATGATTTCGTTTACTAGTTCATTTTTTTGATATCTATAACATGACTTTTTTTTTTTTTTTTTTTTTTTTGTCTCTTTTGCCTGTATCACCTGCCCTGGTGTGACCTCTCAGCCCAAACTGTGGCTCTTTGGCCACAAAACAATTTCTTCCTTCTGGGATGAAAGTAACCTATTCCTTAGAAACTACAAGAGTTAGCTAGGAGTACATCTCATGAGACCCACTCTTCTCCCCACTCTGTAATAATTAAGGTCTTGTTTGCCTTCTCCCATAACTGCCTTCTACCTACTCAGCAATTGAGTTTCTATTTCCTGTGAACCATCCCACTTTGCCCATTTTTCATTTTTACTTTAGCTAAAGAACTGTAGTAATATAAGCTCCTGCTTTATGTAGGCTACTTCTCATAATTATTCCTTCTTTCTTTTTCTCCTGTTATTCTTGAGTTGTCACGACCAGGGTCTGGAGACACCTGGATCTGGTCATTGCATGCATGGCCATGGAGCAGCTGGAACAACGACATCCCATCGACTTTGGCTGGCAGTTCTGCTGCTTCAGCCTGTGCCAGGCTTGGCTGCTACCTCATTTTACAACTGAAAAGCTGGCTGTGAACTGAGCTACCATGAGTGGCACTTAAAAGTCTGAATGCATATCTGTGATTTCCAATCTGTAAGGATTTTCATGTAGCTAAAAAACTCAGAATGTCCAGAAAGGACTATCAGATGGTTTAAGCAAAACTGGTCTATGTTTAGGGCTTGTAGGACTTCCAGAAATGCTATTAAAGAGTGAAAATAACATATTCTGGCCTTCTCCACAGTACAGACCAACACATTTCACTCGTTTACTCTACATTATGCCTGATGCTTGTGTTTGGCTACACTATAGAAAGGCATCTGATGTGTTTTTTAAGGACGTAAAGAGATGAGAGGTTATCACTCCTCCAGTAGTTTGCTTCAGTGATTAGTGACTGATAATAGTGGTTCTAATGATTTAAGTTTGATTCAGCTTTCAGTTCCTGGTTTTGCAATACTTCACCTGCTGTCTGAAAGAGATTGCTGTGATTTATTTATTTTATTTATTCAGATTTTGTACTCTATAAACATGCTATATAGATGGTGGAAAGTCTTTCTGACAATCTGAAAAAAACAAACAGGGTCTCAGTAATTGCTTTCACCATGATATCACTACGAGAGCTCATTTCCAGTTGCCTGTCCAGCATAAGTAACTCATGAGTTATTTCCAGTCACTGACTTTCAGAGTGAATATTTTCTGGCATATTCTTTTAAGAGATAAGTAAATAATTTGATTATCAGGTACACAAAATCTTTTCAGATTCTACAGATTAGTAGGACATTGTAGTAATGATAAAAAAATTGTATGTAATGAGAAAATACTTCTAAAACAAGTATACTGTACATTTGCAATGCTCAGAAGTTACAAAAAAAAAAAAAAAAAAAAAAAAAGATTTATTGTGCAAATTAAAACCATTGTTTTCTGCTGCTTTCCAAAAGGTCAGTTGATACTCCAAAAGATTTTTTTTGCAGTATTGCCTATATAAATCAGTGTATAAAAAAATGTCTCTAAAAACAAATAAAGCTTCATTTGTACCAAAAAGTACATCAGAGCTGGGAGGTTAAAATGACTAATTTGCAAACATTTGATTCGAAACCTGTGAGTTTAGGCTAGCCCTACAGGCAGCTGAGGATGTATTTTTCATAATTTTTGACTGTGTTATGAAGCTACTTAAATGAATGAATATAAATCCAGGTTAAAGTGTATCCATTAACTAAAATATGTTAGATTTGGCACTCCAAAAAGTCACAATTAACATTAAGATCATTGAAAACAAAAAGTTTAATTTGACCAAAATTTACTGGAAAAAATAATTAAAAAAAGCCTGTAGAAGTCTCATACTAGGCAGTGAAACTTAGGGAACACACCTCCCTCTGGAAATGGAAAAGACAACTTCCATCAACTCACTAGTGTATTATTAACTATTGTTATCCATTACTGTTGTGATTAAAATAATGCTGAGTAAATAGAAATAAGACACATATTTAACTATATTGATAAAATGAGACTCTTAATTCTTCATTACCATACCACCACACAGCTCATTCTCTGAAAGCAAAGAACTTAGTTCATATGCTTATATAATTTATTTATTTTTTTTTAAATTGTCAGGGAGCCATTAACATACTTCTGAAAGCTTGATTTCACAATCATGATCTTGTAATATAGATTTAAAATAGTAATAGGATTAATTTTATTTAAAGGCAGATGCTATTTTGAAAAGGTTGTATGGGCTGGTTCTTACATCAATTAATGTGTTTATTTTTTTGTGTGTCTATAAATATTAGACAGAGCCTTATATTTTCATGTGTAGCTATATTTCTATCAATTTAGTCAAAGATGATCAATAAGATCATCAATAGATGCTACTAGATACATTCAGTTTGCCAAGAAGTACTCAGCTGAAACTCTATAAAGGCAAAAGCAAAACCTTTTTGAAGAAATCAACTAAGTTAATGCAAAAAAAAACCCGTATTTTACATGTTGAATCCTACTACCAAGAACAACAATTAAATAAATTGTAAATTTGTAAATATGTGCCTTTTACAGAGGGTTACCCAATGATTAATATTTAAATGAATTTTAGATTGTAATAGTGTTTACTTCTAAGTAGCTTTGAACACTGTTGATTGAAATAGCCTTACTGCAGATCTATTACAGATCTTTCAAGATCACTGTGTTAGCCTGTAAAAAATCTGTAACACATTGCACTGATACACTTAGAGTAGTACAATCCAAATAATTTATCAAAAATCAAAGATCTATCTGAGCTTTACTGGTTCCTTCAGAGAAAGCTTACCTGTAGCTACAGCTCATATGGCTAGTATCACATCTATAATAGCTCTGGGGTACCCAAATAAAATGAGCATGAACCAAATTTCATTTTAAATAATCAGGTTCAGCCTGTATCAGAGGTCCAAAGAGTGGTTCATGCTGAGGCCTCTGAAACTAAAGTGAGATTCCTCAACAGCTAAGCCACAATAAGCCCATGTTATGCACTAAGAGCTGGTATTAATAATTTATTAACTATTTATAAATTATGTATAAGCGTCCTCTTAATACAGTGTAATCTTTGTGTATATCATGAATTTCATGTATATTTTGTACTGCAGATTGGACATTCAGCAAAAAGGCAAAGCGTACAAATACTAAAATGGCTATTACCTGGCAGCACGCTCAGTCAGTACCGCCTGCACATCCTCACAGGAAGCAACGGGGATGCACTCACTCCATCACAGCCTCATAACAGGGTAACTGCTCAGACAGGCTGCCTGTGCATGCTATATGCTCAGGTGCTGGCACAGTGCAGGGCTGTTCCTGACCTGGACACATCATGCAAACACACAAGTGGAACTGGAAGTGTTTCCCTGTCACAGAGACACCACCTGATGCTGCACATCACATCTGCAATGTAAATAGCTGTGACTTCACCTGAGGATTTTCACTGAATATTTCACAATGATAGTTTACAAGTCCCAAGCTATACATATTTTGTTTGAAGATTTACTAAGATTTTAAAGGACGTAGCGAGGCTGTGTAGGGACAAAATTAGGAAGGCCAAAGTTCAGCTGGAGCTCAATCTGGCTACTGCCATTAAAGATAACAAAAAACATTTCTATAAATACATCAACACAAAAAGGAGGACTAAGGAGAATCTCCATCCTTTACTGGATGCGGGGGGAAACTTAGTTACAAGAGATGAGGAAAAGGCGGCGGTGCTCAATGCCTTCTTTGCCTCAGTCTTTAGCGGCAATACCGGATGTTCTCTGGATACCCAGTACCCTGAGCTGGTGGAAGGGGATGGGGAGCAGGATGTGGCCCTCACTATCCACGAAGAACTGGTTGGTGACCTGGTACGGCACTTGGATGTGCACAAGTCGATGGGGCCGGATGGGATCCACCCAAGGGTACTGAGAGAACTGGCAGAGGAGCTGGCCAAGCCACTTACCATCATTCCATCATATCCATCTATCGGGGGAGGTCCAGTTGACTGGTGGCTAGCAAACGTGACGCCCATCTACAAGAAGGGCCGGAGGGCAGACCCGGGAAACTACAGGCCTGTCAGTTTGACCTCAGTGCCAGGGAAGCTCATGGAGCAGATTCTCTTGAGAGTCATCACGCAGCACTTGCAGGGCAAGCAGGTGATCAGGCCCAGTCAGCATGGGTTTATGAAAGGCAGGTCCTGCTTGACGAACCTGATCTCCTTCTATGACAAAGTGACGCGCTGGGTGGACGAGGGAAAGGCTGTGGATGTGGTCTACCTTGACTTCAGCAAGGCTTTTGACACCATCTCCCACAGCATTCTCCTCAAGAAACTGGCTGCTCTTGGCTTGGACTGGTGCACGCTTCGTTGGGTTAGAAACTGGCTGGACAGCTGGGCCCAAAGAGTCGTGGTAAATGGAGTCAAGTCCAGTTGGAGGCCAGTCACCAGTAGCGTTCCCCAGGGCTCAGTGCTGGGGCCGGTCCTCTTTAATATCTTCATCGATGATCTGGACGAGGGCATTGAGTGCACCCTCAGTAAGTTTGCAGATGACACCAAGCTATGCGCGTGTGTCAATCTGCTCGAGGGTAGGAAAGCTCTGCAGGTGGATCTGTATAGGCTGCACCAATGGGCTGAGGTCAACTGCATGAAGTTCAACAAGGCCAAGTGCCGGGTCCTGCACCTGGGGTGCAATAAGCCCAAGCAGAGCTACAGGCTGGTAGATGAGTGGTTGGAGAGCTGCCAGGCAGAGAAGGACCTGGGAGTGATTGTTGATAGCCGGCTGAATGTGAGCCAGCAGTGTGGTCAGGTGGCCAAGAAGGCCAACAGCATCCTGGCTTGCATAAGAAACAGTGTGGCCAGCAGGGCTAGGGAGGTGATCGTCCCCCTGTACTCGGCTCTGGTGAGGCCACACCTCGAGTACTGTGTTCAGTTTTGGGCCCCTCGCTACAAGAAGGACATCGAGGTGCTTGAGCGGGTCCAGAGAAGGGCGACGAAGCTGGTGAGGGGCCTGGAGAACAAGTCCTACGAGGAGCGGCTGAGGGAGCTGGGCTTGTTCAGCCTGGAGAAAAGGAGGCTCAGGGGCGACCTTATTGCTCTCTACAGATACCTGAAAGGAGGCTGTAGCGAGGTGGGGGTTGGTCTGTTCTCCCACGTGCCTGGTGACAGGATGAGGGGGAATGGGCTAAAGTTGCGCCAGGGGAGTTTTAGGTTTGATGTTAGGAAGAACTTCTTTACCGAAAGGGTTGTTAGACACTGGAACAGGCTGCCCAGGGAAGTGGTTGAGTCACCATCCCTGGAAGTCTTTAAAAGACGTTTAGATGTAGAGCTTAGGGATATGGTTTAGTGGGGATTGTTAGCGTTAGGTCAGAGGTTGTACTCGATGATCTTGAGGTCTCTTCCAACCTAGAGATTCTGTGATTCTGTAAATTCAAAAGGGTTGTAAAGTGAGACAGCTCTGTGCCCTTGCAGCAAGGAACCTCCTTGTCATCTGCAATGGCAGCAGTACGGCCAGGAGGTTGAGGGGTGTGATCCTTCACTTTCATTCAGCTCTCATGACAGCACTCTCTATAGTGCTGTATTTGGGGCTCCCGACACAAAAAAAAAAAGGACACTGGCAGACTGGAGCAGGTCCAGTAAGGAGAGGCTAAGAGAGAGGGGTCTCTTCAGCCTTAAAAAGAGAGACCTCACTGCTGTCTTTTGCTGCTTAATGGTAGGGTGTAGAAAAGATGGAGTCAAATTCCTCCCAGAGGTGCACAGTGGAAAGATAAGAGGCAAAATACACAAGTGCAGCATGTGAAAGAAACTATTTTCCTAGAAGAGTGGTCAAGCACTGGAACAGGTTGCTCAGTGAGGTTGTGGATACTTAATCCTTGGACATATTCAAACTTGGCTGGACAAAATCCTGAGCAACCTTATCTCCCTGAAGCTGTTTGAGGAGAAGGTTGGACTAGATGATCTGCAGTTTTCTTCTGTAAAAAATGATTCTAAATTTGAAAGATTACAAGTACATTCAAAGTAATTGTTTCAAATATAGAGAAAAGTTCTCAAAACTACACAAAATAACCATGTATACAGACAAAAAGAATAAAGTAGAAATAAAAATGCCAACCAAATGCCATAGGTAAAATATCTACTTAATTGCCTCATTCCCACTGAAAACAGATAATTTGTTAGTCTAAAATTTTACATAGTACTAGTACAGTAGAATAAATAAAAGAAACATCAACATATGTCATTAATATTTTGAAAATACACAGATTTCCTCTTTGAATTTCTTTGCTACAAAATTGAAAATTAGGTCAGTTTGTAAATTCCATAGCTAATTTAAAGTATTAGAATATAAAGCAAATCCTTCTTAATCGTCTTAAAATGTTGAACAAATAAGTGTATTCTGAACATTTGTCATATCATATCTGAGACAGATATATTATAATCTTGCAGCTACTGAGGAATCCTGTAGAATTTTTCCTCCACTAGTTATAACTTACAAACTATATGGAACTGAATATCTCCAGTGTATAGACACTATATATATAGAGAGAGAGACATTATATATCTAGACACATATAAAATCATTTACACTGATAGAGATATAACTTAGAAAAGTTCTGAGCTGGAAAACAAATTGCTTGCAACCAGTGTTTCATATAAAGCTTGGAGCCATACTCAGACTGCAAATTTATTTCAAGAGATAAATTGTCCACTCTTAATCAAAATTTCTGGAATTACATATATTCATTAAAGACATTTTTCATAAGACACTAAACAAGAAGAATCGGTGAGAGATTTGGCAGTCACCCATAACTGTGTCATTTGCTTTTCAATGACACTCATGGAAAGGTGGGCTAACAGCCCACATCCCAGCGGTGCTGAGCCCCGTGCTGTCCCATGCAATGACACATCACAACTCACTCAAAGGCTGGAGCAGATCCATGCCACTTTTCAGCTATGCTCTTAACCCCTGGTTGGTTTGGATGTTGGCATGATCCTTTCCTAAATCAAGAGCCCAGAAGTTATTACGTACCAGCACTAAGAGTCTATCCAGTGTTGAGCAGGTCTCTCATGTTGCAGCTCTCATGTTGCAGCTCCTTTTGTTACAATTTTCTAAATTATGTCATGTCCCCTAACATGGGATTTGTTAAAAGGAGATTGGAAAGGAAAATTACACTGCATCCCCAACCTAAGAGGCTGTCTAGCAGAATGAGTCCCAGTTATCACATTCACAGGATGGAAGTACAGAGTGGAAGTTTAAAAAGTTTCTTTTCAATCTTAGTACTTAATTTTAAAGCTTTTTTTATTTTTTTTCCTGTTATGTGTTTTTGGTTAAATTTATGAACTGGACAAAGATGTAGCGATGTAGCTAGCTTCTGAATGTAGAGATAAATGTATAACTAGCACAACCTGTCCTAAAAGGAAATTGCAGATTTTTCCTACTTTTCCACAGAATTGGAAGCCAGTCTATAAGTAGCTATGCAAATCTTTAAAGAATATATCAGTATCTGAAGCTCAAGAAATACTCAGATGCTTAAGTGCCTACAAAAATTTCAGAAACCAAGTTCTGTGAAACAGAAACCACATGCAGTAAGTGAAGAGTGGCATTTTATAGGCCTTTCACTAAATTTCCATGTCTATGAATTACCCTGAAAAAGTGGTCTTTTTTCTGCACCTTCAGTTTGGTGAGGGAGTACCGAATCTTAATGATTTGCAAAAATAGCTTCTTCAGCTCTGTAATGGGGTAGATACACTACATCCCTAAGGAAACAATGCCAGGATTAAGTTGGTCTTCTAAAAAATTTCTCAGCTGTATGGCTTAATATAGAGAGATCTGCAAAAGATAGAAAGAGGTCTGCAAAAGAGTGCAGTTGGGCTTGCTGAAGGGAATTCAGCCTGTTACTAGTGTCCACTGTCCTTTAATAGAATAAGCATAGTTCAAATGAAAATATGCACACAAATAAGCAAAAAATTGGCTTGGTCTCTTCCCTATCATAATCCCATGGAATGCAGAGTGTATTACTGATTATCATGACCTGACACAGTCAAAAGTGACTAGCAAAATGAAGTCAGACATCAGTAGCAGGCTCAGGACTAATGTTCAGCACCTACATCTTGTTAATATATGGGCAAAGCTTTACTGAAGCCAATGTGCTATCTGAAAAATGTGCTGCATTGTGAAGGCTTTTTCCTGTTTAAAACTAAACTAGTGGAAACCAATGGATGGATGTCTGTACAGCTGAAAGTATAAAAAAAAACAACATGAATTTGGAAAACTGCATTTCTCTTCAGCAAAAGACAGGCTTGGAGTGGCACAGCAGAGTGTGGAAAAAACCAAAATGGTTGTATGAGGTATAGACTGTCTCAGGAAGCTAATTTAATCTTAATATGAGCCATAGACATCTGTCAAGCCTGTAAAATTGGAAACAGACGCACACTCTAAAAAATCCACTGTAGGATGAACAGCTGGCTTACGTGACATTACACCAACACACAAAATGAAAAGTAAAAGGTAATCAAATAAATGAAATGAGTGGATTCAGAACAAGGAAAAGTCTTACTTTCCAACATAGCCAAGAAAAGCATAAGCTTGATAGAAAGGAGATAAAATGGAAAACAAAGTTCCATGGTTTATAAGGCATTTCATTAACACCAAGGTTATTTCTCCACCAGTGGAAATATTAAGGCAAGCCTCAGATAAAAATGTGTTTTTTTTTTGTTTTTGTTTTTGTTTTTTTTTTCAAATGGGTACTATGGTGAGATTTAAAACAGGTTTGCAATGCCTCCATTAAATAAAATATATACAATGCCCTGAAGCTTTTTTCATATGCTCAAGTGAAAAAGCAGACAAAAAAAAAAAAGAATAGGATAGGGTGGCTCATGACCAAGGAGTTTATTAAAAAAACATTAATTTGGATCTCCACATGTCTAATTTACTAAATTTCCACCCCATGCTGGTTATGTTTATTTCCATGCATTCATGTGCACTGATTTTCCTACTTTACAGTCTTTTAGAGAAAACAGAATATTTTGGATCCATTCTATAAATGGATCATGCAATTTTTCATTTCTCTTACCTCTTACTTCTAAATAAGTCATGGAGCAGACATACAGACAGGTCCAGTTACAAGGATATAATGTTCATTAAAAAACAATATTCCATTTCTGTTAATTTGCTTCAAAAAGTAAGGTGGGGGGGGGGGGGGGGGGGGGAGAGGGGGCGATATGATTCTGCTCAGTGATTAAAATTTTGAATTTGGGGGACATGCAAGTTCTATGGTACATCTTTATTTGTTTACACCCTGACATTATGCTAACCTTTCATTCTTCCACAGATTCTTGATTCGTGTTTACTTCAAAGTTGCCTCCTACTCTTTCAGCCACATGTTAGCATGCATTTGGCCTGCTTACTCCAGTTACTTCAGTTACTAAAATAGGTATTTTTTTGTCTCATTGCTAAATATATCTGACATTTCATTACTTTTGGATGTTTTGTTCTACAATTTTAATAACCTTCTTTAAGTTAGAGTTCCATGTGTAATAATTATATTCACCAGCTGAAATTCATGTTAACAATTTAGGTAGCCATTACAATACCACTGTAAGCAATAATTCCATGGGTTGCATAAGAATGTAATGTAAAAGCAAGTCCTTGTTTTTACCACTGAGTGCTCTCTAAAGATTTTATGACTGCATATTTGCTTGGGCACCTGTGCTTGGATGTCATCCTACAGCACTGCTACTCAGAGCTCCTAAAAAATAAAGGAGTATTGGCAGACAAACTGAAGTTGATAGTTCTTTACACTGTATTTTATGAAAGGATAGCTACAATAAAAGCAAGCCTTTCCTCAGTAGACCTAAAGTTTATACTAAAGTCTGCAGCTCCTCCAGGAACATTCTGTAACTCAAAACATTTTGAAGAAAAAAAAATAATAATTATACAGTATCCCACAGAGCAATAATCTTTGTTAAAACTAAATTAAGATTTAAAGTAGATCTTAATAATTAATAGGTTAAAGAATATGACCAATTATGCTGTAATTATGCAAAAGGTAGCATTAGAAAACCCCAAATATCAAAAGTTTACACACAGTTGTTACTCTGAGATAGATTAAGTTCATGATGGGGAAAGTGTTTCTAAAATCCATTTGTTGTTGTTGTTGTTGTTTTGTTTGTTTGTTTTTAATTCATTTAATCAACTTCATAACTATCTACAGCAGATGTAAATAATTGATTAAATATGTTATATGCTGCCATTGTATAAAAGATTTATGGAAACTGGATGCCTTATCAAACACTGATATAATAATTTTTTTTCTTATATAAATTCTGTCTTTAGATTTACTTTTTGTCTAAAGATATAATCATTAATAATTTGTAAAAGAATAGTGACAAGGAAGGGTGGTGCCTAGTGCCAGGACAAGAGACAAGGAGAACAAACTGGAACACAGGAGATTCCATGTGAACATCAGGAAGCATCACTTTGCTGTGCAGGTGATGGAGCACTGGAACAGGCTGCCCACAGAGACTGTGGGTATCCGTCCCTGGAGATATTTTAAAGTCATCTGAACATGTTCCTGGACAACCTAGAAGGCCCTGCTGCAGGTCCCTTCCAACCTAAACTGTTCTGTGATTATGTGAAATCACACACGAAATATCGATTGCTCAGGTGTATAAAAATAATATGAAAGTACTTAATGTTTTGTTTTATAATTTAACATTCAATTCTGCTCATTGCAACTCAGAACTGACTTCTAGTATCTTTTCTCTTAGAACTTTATTCTTAATATGTTTTCTCATCTGCTTTATGCAATGAGCTTTAAGGCAGCAGGACTGAGTATATCTACAGTTCACCAATGTCTCTCTTCCCTGGGCTTCGTAGGCAGAAGCTCATTGATATGAAATACATGGGTAGCCCTGGGAGCCAAACTCACATAACTCTCTCTTTTGGGACTAACCAACCATCCTAGATCAAGGGAGTCATGCTCTGTCTCTTCCCCTTCTACTGTCTTAATAAAGCTCTTTCCTTCAACTTAAGACTTTCCACAGGGAGGCTGAAGCATCCTTTCCGTCTCTTCCCTCAGTGGTTAGGGTGCTTCATCAGAAGTGGAAAAATATGGATTCAAATTCCTGAAGCTCAGAGGTTATAAAATCAAAGTGCATTTTGCTGCAGCCTCTAGAGCACAGTAATTATAGACAAGGAGCAAAAAGAATTAGATGAGCCCATTTGCTAGTCTTTCCCGCAAGAGACTCATATGTTACTTGTATTTGCAGTACTACAGTTTTTCTCCGACTCCCAGGCCTTATTTACCAGATTAACAGAACCAGAGAAAAACTGTGGAAGTGCTCTGGAGATGTAAATGGAGCTGTAATGTGGCAGGGACATTTGGGGTGGAAAGGGCAGAAGACTCCCCATAGAAATGCCCCCTGCCACCCACCAAAATGCCAGCCTCCTGCTAGGTGCCCAGAGGGAACTGGGGAGGGAAGAAAAGCAAGAAGCAAGCTCAGCACCTTCATCCCTCCCATTCCATTAATATCAGGATATTTTTGTGCCCACAGCTGCGTTACTATACTTGCTCTTTCTTGTGTTGAGTCTAGTGAGAGTTACATCTCCCAGGACACGGGGGATTTGCAATGTACAATCAGGGGCATCAAAAATGGAAGTATCCTGATTTGAGAAACCACAGAGCTTAAACTACTCGGTTTTCAAAAACAAATGTAAACAAAATGTCAAATAGCTAATTTTCAGTAAATGTCCTCAGGATAGACCTCAGTTCTAAATCATCTTCCTTTATTGTGAAGATAAATTTGTGTAAAGGGGAAGGACATCTTCCAACAAATACCTTTATTCCTTATGTATTATTTTCTTCTCTACAGATTTCACTCAGAAAATCCACACTATGTTTGACATCTGTATCAGTGAAAATCTTTATAACAGTATTAGCAACACTAAGTATCAGACACATCTGTGGGAAATTATATAACAGTATTTCCTGGTTTAAGGTATCAGGAAGTATATATCATTTTAAGTTGCAAGTTCTCTTTCTGTTGTCCTAAATATTGATTATCATCAAACTGAAATACTGACGTATGTCCTTAGTACATGTACAGATGCTATCAGTTTGCTAAATGAAGGAAATACATGACTGTCTTCAACAAATATCTGTGTGCACCTGTCTCCAGACTCCTTTCATATATCTAGATTTATATTTACAGCTCTGTATCTGTCCTGGTTTTGGCTGGGATAGAGTACATTTTCGATATAGTAGCTGGTATGGTGCGGTGTTTTGGATTTGTGATAAAAACAGTGGTGATAACACACTGATATTTCAGTTGTTACAGAGCAGTGCTTGCACAGTGTCAAGAACTTTTCAGCTTTTCACACTGCCCTGCCTGTAAGGAGGTTGAGGGTACAGAGATTGCTGGGAGTGGACACAGCCGGGACAGCTGGCCCCAACCAACCAAAGGGATATACCATACCATATGGCATTGTGCTCACCAATAAATGCTGAGGGACAGAGGGTGTACATGGGGACATTTAGAGTGATGGTGTTTCCCTTCCAAACTAACTATCATCCATCATGATCCCTGTTTTCCTGGAAGTGGCTGAACATCTGCCTGCTTATGGGAAGTAGCAAATTAATTCCTTGTTTTGTTATGCTTGCATGCACGGCTTTTTGTTTTACCTAGCAAACTCTCTTTATCTCAACCCATGAGTTCTCATATTTCTACCTATCCAATTCTCTCCCCCATTCTACTGGGAGGGAGAGAGCAACTGTGCAGGGCCCAGCTGCCTACTCGGGTTAAAGCACAACTCTTGCTTTCAAATTCTGTTGTACATTTAAAGTACTTTTCATATAGTTGTTAAGAATTGTTGGTACTCACAGAATGAGTAATCCTCAAGAAAAGTCCCCACATAGCTTAACCATTCAAACCACTGACTAGAAGTTTTGGTATTTGCAGGGGGGAAGGACAAACAGAAAATAGAATGGAATGAGAATTATACTACATAACAATAAACATGGATGCAAGTCTCAAGATCATGCCTAGATTATACTCATGCATATATATATATATACACACGCACATATATATATCCATATTTACATATAAACATGTGTGTATACACGCATACAGTCCCACTTTCTATGAATTAAAAAGTTGATGTACTATTCATGCAAGAATATAATCATTCTAGAGCTTAAACTAATGGCTTTAGTAATTAAAGGGCTGTTATGATTTAACATTCTTACATTTAACCATACAGAGCACATTTAAGAAAAAAATAAATGTGGAAGGTAATGAAAGCTACTACTACATGGAAACAATCACAATATAAAGGAATCTTTGATTTTCTGTGTGATAACATCCTTTGTCTTCGGTTGAACCAACCTTCAATTCGTGCTTGACCCATTTTTGAAAGAATTTCACATCATAGTATATTTAAAAGTGCTACAGCCCTGAAAGGCATTTTAACTGCAAAATCTGTATCATGAGACATTTCTACAGTATTATAAAATATTAATAAAATGTTGTTTATATAAATAAACAATGTGAAGCTAAATATTTGTCACTTATCTACAATATTTTTGTCCTATAGAATTTGTCATCTTTTTTGCATTTTGACAATCATTCATATTCTGTGAGAGTAGGGAATAGGTTTGCTGCAATAGCTAGGACCACTTCTGCCTTACACATGTAAACATCCTTGTAAAAAACATAGGGAATATCAATTCACTGCACTGAAGTGCTGATGAGAGCTTTAAAATGTCTGATTATGCTTTTGTCAAGGTCAATCTTTTGTTATCTTATAGAGAATGCTAAATTTAACATGTTTCATGTCAAAGCTGTGTATTTCTGAATGTATTGCAGCATCTGCTTTGCGCAAACACTTTGCCAAGTGCAAGCAAACTGTCACACAAAGAGCAGCACAAAGGAATAAGCAGGCCTTTCATTTCCCATCTAGTTGAATCTACATTCTGCTTACCTGTCTTCAGTTCAGCCAGCTTCTCTTTTAAGTTATTTTCTAAAGCAAATTGGTTCAATTCCAGGTTTTATGATAACATTTTAGGATGAGATGTTTTTAAGTTGGAAATTCATTTTTCTATTAAAAACAAGAGCAGGCATTGAAGCATTTCACCTTTCCTCTATTTACAAATTTTTCAGCTTGAATTATCCCTTTCTGAAAGAGAGAAATAGAAAACATGGACTCTTGATACTAATAAATATTTCACATCACTATCGGTTTTATGTTAACCAAAATTTCCTTTACTCCATTTCTCTTTTTAACTGTATTACTCATGATTGGGTAATGAAAGTAAAAACGTCTTTGAAGTGTGAGTATAATATTGCTCTAAAATATTAATTAAATATTTTTAAATATTGTAGAGTGACTCAAAGAATATTCCTGTAATATATTCACTTCTGTGATCTCTTAATGTGAGAAGTTCAGACGTTTAACCCCTATGAAGCATACTGAGCAACTACCAAAGCTTTGCTTGTGGTTGCAAATCAAACAAATGGAGGTTATGTGACCAACTTTTGATTTTACTTACCAACTTTTCATTAATGGTTCGTCATATTAATAATAAGAAGTAGCTCAGCTCCCCTACTCCCAATCTGCACTTCAAATCATAGACAAAAGTTGTCTTGTTATAAACTGTATTTACTTGAAACCATGTTTGTAATTTCTACTTTCCAAACTGAGGGGTACATTAATATAACTTTCATTTAAATGAGCGACTAATCAATCAATTAGCCTTGCTTACAGCTACCAGTAACATGAAGTGTGTTTTAACATTTAAGTTAACAGAATCAAGTAAGCATCTTGAGATAAAGACCGGAAAAGTCATGACTGAATAGGTTAATATACTGCAAGTTTTCAGTTTGGAAGGAAAAGTAGTGAGACCCTTTTTTTACCACCATAGATGGCTCAGGCACAGTATGTGGTACAAAGTGTATTTCATTTTCATGAAGAAATTCTTGGTATCTTATTTTAGGATATCAGTCTGGGTTTTCATAAAAGCCACTAATTTTCATGAAGTTTAATCTGGGATGTTAATTTGTCTTTTACAAATCACTCATGAAGAGTTTTCCCAAGTCACATCAGTCACATTTTTGATAGCCTCAATAGGGGGAACAAGCTGGAACATGCCAATTTCCTAAGACTTCCTCCATGAGCTTCGATGAAGACTTCTGCAATGGAGATTCACTGCAGGCTGCAGGGGCTGTGAGCTGGGGCCTGTTCCACCTCTGCTAAGCCTGGCTTTTTTTTTTTGTGGTGAAAACCACAAACTTGGGATGATGGATGCTGTCCTCGCTGCGCAAAGACATTTGATCAGACATACTTTAGGCCTGATTTAGTGTGCCTGCTATATATGTTAGCCTATATATATATATTAGCGAGCTACCCACTATTTGAGCCACCAGCTCATTTAGCAGCCTGCCAGCAAATTTGCCTAAAAAGCTAAATTCTGAAAGTTTTAAGAGAAAAAAAGCCCCGATCTCTGAGCTTCCTCATGTGAACTCTAAGATCTCTTAATTTTTGTCTTGTGATTAAAAGAATATTAAATTTAAAATGGTAAAGCTAACAGCATCAAATTTATTAGAAATTTTAAAATACATATCATAAAGTCAAATTATTTTGATTTTCTTCCAGATATAGACAATAGGAACCAAGCAAGAGCTACACAATAACTTAAACCAAATGCTGACAGTATTTTGTATCTGTCCTGTTCCCTAATATAAATATTGCAGGTGGAGAATTAAATGCAAAATAAATACTGACTATAGCTTCATTTCAGAGCTTTCAGAATTGAAGATTGGATAGAATTTGTTCCCATCCGACTTTAATAGACACCTAAGTTTCTTTATAAAATACTAAAATGGATAAATTCTCCCTAATACTAACCACCAGAAAGCATAGTCCTAATTTATATAACTACTAGGCTTTTTTTTCTAGACTCTTAGATAGTAAATGAAAGGAATAGGTACTTCTGAAGGACAATTAATCTTATCCCAAGATATGTAAGATATATTGCCCTCTGGAGGTGTTTTTATGCTTCATTAAAATTTTTTTTCGATTTTTCAGATTACTGGAAGACTTACCGGAATTAGTTTGGGTTTGATGAAGCATGAACCTCCTACAGTGTGTTTTGAAATTCTCTTTTAATAAACATATAATATTAAGAATATTATAATAATATTTATATTATAATAATATTTATTATTATAATTATAATAATATTAAATGCAATTACTTTCATATCATCTTAAGCAATTCATTGGTGGCTGATTTGAGGCTGTGGTACAAAAAAGATTTTTCTTGAAATGTTTGTGTTTTGTAGTATGCCACATTGTCATAGAGCATGAAAGCTTCATCACAATAACAAAGAAAGTTCAATGGAGAAAGCATTTAGTATATGTTCTTCCATATCATTAGCTAATCATAATGCAGTAATTTAATTTTCTATTGTCTCATGGGGTAAAAGTAAAACAGTCAGTAATAAAAATAGTCTTGTGGCGACAGTATGGATTAACTGATATTAAAGAACAGAAAACTTACCTGCTTACAGAATAAAAGTTCTAAAAACATAGTAATTGTGCCACTAGTAGCTTCAAAAGTATTACTTCTTACCTAAGTATATTTCTTACATAAGTCCTGTGCCCACTGAACTTAAAACCATAAAGAAGAAGCCTCATTAGTGGTGTGCATGTGCATGTGTAGATTTACCTTATATTCATTTTTCAGGAGCAGACATTATATTCTGTGAACTTTGTTGCCATTCTTTATATCACACTTTATGGATCCAATGAATTCTACACACAAAATAAAACTTTTTTTACATAAGTCATGAGAACAAATTAAAAAAAAATAAAAAAGAAAGAAATCTTCCTATCTTCCTCCTGACAAGCTGATGTTACAATAAAAATGAAATCATAGATGTCCATTTATTTTAATGCTATATGATTAAGCAATCCCAGAAACTGTGACAAAAATGAAAACTGTAAATAGCAGTTTCCGAGACAACTGTTATTTCAATGCAGTCTGAGTCCTATGCATGACGGAACTGCCTTACCATGCCTGCAGGAAAAGCTGAAGGGACCATTCCAACATAGCTGAAATGAATACTGATGAAAATTATAAAAGCTCTCTGTTTAAAGATCCAAAGTAATTTACATGTAAGTTCAATACTCATTAAAAAAATCAGGTAAAGATTTAGCTTTAATTAACACTGGTGAAATAGTCAGGACCTTATTACTCTGTCAGGGGAATATTACTGGAAGGGTAATGCCTCTATCTAGAAGTCATAAGCAGATATAACCTTATTATAATTAACCAGTTCTTTCTTTGTATTAACCCAACAACATTACAGTAAGTGATGACATTGTTGACAGGGTAATATGGAGTTGCATTGGTGACACAATCTCATTAATATTTCTTTATTTAACTTCTAAAACAACATAGCTGTTTGTTTTCCTCTAAGCAGGTACACACAACCTTTATATTATACATGGAATATGCATGTGTGTATACATGTATATATACATGTATATGTATATATATATATAAGTACATGTGCTATACAATTTGGCATGCAACATTTGCCTTATTTTTTATGGTTAATAAATATGTTTAGTGAAATAAAGGAAATATTATTCTGAAAAAGAAATTCTGCATGCAAAAGAAATCATTAAGACCTTTTTGTTTAGTGCCAAAACCAGCAGAGGAACTGCAGAGATTTTTTAGTATCCTCAGAATTTCCAGATAGACCCTGTGTAGCTTCATGGTAGAGGTGTTAGGAAATTAAAGAACTGTGAAGTGCCACTCAGAAGTGGAAATGCTAAGGAATTGATGGATAAAATTACTTTTTAGTACCTCAGCCTTGTCCCATGTAAAAGATTTAAAGATTGAGGGGAATCCTATTGGTATGTTGAAGATAATTGGTCCCCAGAGACAGATTTTATGATTCTTTTACAAAATAGTCCAATTTCATGGTCTTCTTACTGTACTTAAATGAAAAATGTCTGTTACATTACATTAATAAAATTACAGGCTGCTGTGTAAAATCCATCCCCTTGTCTATCTTCAGTAACACATGAAGTTCATTTCAGAACTGCTTTAAAGTGCCTATTTTGATTTAGACTATTTTATTTATTTTAGAATATGTTTAGGTAAAATGAAATGTATTTAAGATAATTCGTTTAATGTCTTTTTCCATGCCTGGAATAATCTGTTTGGTCACAGAGAATTATACAGCTTTTTGTTGTATTATATATCAACGTGTTAGTCAGTTAATTTCCTGTTCTAGAGTATTTGAAATGTCATATTTAACATGTCCTATATTTGCTAGTTCTGTGTAAAACAAAGCAGTAAATCCATTAAGCAGATGATTGTAATTATGTGCAGGTAAAAACAGGGCTTTAATTTACTGGTGAAGACACATGCCATGCACGTTGGAAGATATACTGCACATTTATTTATGAAGTACACACTATTGGTGTGATAAGAAACTTTGCATTAAAAATGTTTACAATAATCCTTTAACTCAACATCTGTGGACCCTAAATTTACCATCATTAGTACAAAGAATTCTAAATGTGCATTTCTATATATGTTTCTAGGCTTGCATCCTACATAAGATTTACAACATAACTTCTTCCTGAGTTTGCAAGTATGCCAAGCTTATATGCATGCATACACTATATACACCTATTTGTATAGTTCATGTATTAAATCTTAGAATCATCAAGGCTGAAAAGGATTTTCAAGACCATCAAGTCCAGCCATCAACCTGATCTACTTAGTCCCATCACTAAACCATGTCCCCTAGTGCCACAATGAATACATATGTATATGGTGCCCATGTAAGTGAAGTTGCTGATCACGAGTTTTTAATTTCAAAGCACATGTAGTATGCTTTAAAGGAAAACTCAGATGAATAAATGCAGTTTCTAAATGCCCACCATTGTCTAATAACAGAGTGGGACTACGCAGTAAAACTGACAGTGAAGTTGCTGGGAGACTAGCCTAAAATAGTGCATTGTGTTAGCCAAGGAAAAACAGGTGTCTGCCATGGGATGGGAATGTTGCCTCTGAAAACAATTAACCTGTGCAATGATGACCAGAAAATCAAAAGCCCTCTTTATCACATTGTGCTTACTGTCAGCTGCTCTCTGTGCTGGTCCTTTACAGCCTCCTAATGGATTTTGTATCTTGTCAACAGTCGGAGTTCATATGTTTGTTTTCACAGAAAATGTATTTGTTCCTTGCATGAATAATTCCTGGAATTATGATACATTAGATGAACAGGAAAATACATTTAATATTTCAATTGAAAGCTTTTTTTTTTCGTATTCTATAAAATATGGATAAGTATTTTATCACAGTTGTTTCCCAAGAAAACTTCCACACAGACACAAAGACATTTTCTTCTGCAAATCTCTTCCTAAATTTTCTACAAGTCTTACTGCATAAATTTAATGAAGCTTAAGATACATATTTGGACAAAAATATGCCTGAAGGTAAGCCTTCATGTTTACCTGAATTCAGTAAAATTCCGTATTAATTTTATTGACAGGATAGTAATACTGGTCGTGCTGTAAAGCTACTGAGGAAGCAGAATGTCTATTGACAATTTATTCTTTGAGCTTCTGATGGATTGTGAAGGATGAGTATTTCCAGACTGTAGTGTGGAAATGACATAAACTTTATGCCTGCTGCTGAAAAGTAAATACAATAAAAGAATGTAGGGGTTTCAATTACAAAGATGCATCCAGGTAGATCAAGATCTACTGCATTTAGATGTAAGAAGGAGGTAGCATCACCTATTTGCCAGCAATTGTGTTTATATCATTGTACACTTCCAACCCTTACCACTCCGCCTCCTCATTGTAGTGTTCACAGTGCATCTTGCATTGCTTTAACTCTAATGATATGCACAAAGAAATACATTCCTCCTTGCTCACATCACAGACACAACTCCACCTATAGTAAAATAACTACCGTGGCATTGTTTACTGCCTTATCTATATACTGTATAGTAATACATAAAGGACCTATTAATGTAACTACATTATTAAATATACAAAAGCAATAAATAGTTCCAGGAGTTAAAATGGTCCAAAATTACTATGCAGACAAAGGCAAACCTCAGAAATTGCTCTGGACTAGTGCCTGACTGCGAGGAGGAGAAAAGGTGGCAGAAAGGGGAGTACCTCCTGCTTCTCCACTAGAAAGTGAAAGAAGCCATAGGGCTCTGTGGGCCAGTTATGTGGCACAGTTCGTATCAATGCAGACAAATTTATTTTTTGACCCTAAAGAGGTTGGCTTCCTACACTCTGCCCAGTAGCCTGAGCTTCCCTCCAAACATGTCCTAAACAGTGCCAGGCATTGCTGGCACACCTGGGTAGAGCCAGGCTGGGCAGTGCTGAACCACACAGGTGACAACAGGACACCATCCACGCCTGCACCACAGTCCTGCTTAGTTTGAATTGAAACTAGCATTTACTCATTTACTACCACAGAGGAGACAACAGTTACAAAAGCTTACACACAAAATTGCATTTGTACAACTAAAATCACTTCAGAAATCATATAATTCATCTGTATGTGAAGTTTTTAAAATCAACACAACCTAAACGAAAAGGAAAGTTTCACATTGCTTTATTTTGACTATCCGGCTTAGGGGCAAAATTATGTGCTTAGAATTAAGCAATGTAACTTACTTAAAGTGTCTGAGCAGGGGATTGCATTGATTTAAACTAAGTCTATTTAAAAACAAACAAGCACAATGACCCTATGCAGGGGTCACCTTAGATTCTTAACTGCTTATATAAAGGACCAAGCTTCTCCCCCCCCCCCCCCCCCCCATTCTGAGCACTCACCACTTCCTTGCACAACAAATAAAGTAATAATGATTGGAACCTGCTATTCCTGCACCTGCCTTCAGAGAGGTGGTGCCAGCTGCAGCTGAAAAGAGCGTTACCCTGTCCCCTTCACTGTACACCAAAGGACAAACCAGGTTCCGCACATGTCCTAAATTTTAGTTTTCTTTTCAGAGTGTGGTTCATCTGAAATTGTCTTTGGGAGTCCCTCAGGCCAGATGTTACTTTTCTCTCTCTTAACGGTGATGTATTTAGCTCTGTGATGCACAGCACTCTGTTACGTCCTTGCACAAACTGACCAATATGACCAGGCAGAACTATCAGGGCAACACCAAGCAAGCCTGGAAATTCCTAATAAAAAAAACAATGTAGACATCACCCTAATTTCCTGAAGGTGTAAACAGAAGAGACTGCAAGAAGGAATAAGAGTTTCATATATGAAAATTCTCTTGTATATTGCTTTAATCATTGATTTAATCATTTAATCTATTGCTTTAATCCAAATTTCTCCTCTTAAATAGCAAGAAAACAACTTTTGTTGAATTACTCACTTAGCAGCAGTGATAATAGGTTAAACAAGCATTGATTATCTTTCCCTAATGATAAATTATTGCATATATGCTAGGATTTGCCATGCTTACACCTCATTCAGGCCTAATGTTATAAAAGACCACATTTTTTAAAACTTAAATTAAAATTATACTAGCTATACTGAATAATTGATACAATGATTAAGTGAAAAAAATGTCTTGCATTCCTTCACATACACTGAAAACCCATGCTTCTGTGGATATTAGAAAATGCAGACAACAATGCTGCAATTAAGCACTGCAATGAAAAAGAAATCACAGTATGTAGTTTAGAAAACAAAAGTGTAGGTTGAGAGAGCAACGCTGCTTCTGCTCCAGAGGAAATTGTGCTCAAAGCATCCTTGTTGCCTCCTTGAATCTTTCTCTTCCATATACATATAGATATGCTCTCATATCCCAGGCTATATAGAGAGGCAACCAGCAGCAGAGCTTTGAGACAGTTTTGAAAAAAAAAAAAAAAATAAAAAAAATAAAAATAAAGGCCCCAAAACAACAACATCCATTTTCTGCAACATTTTTAAGGTATTTCTGCCCCTTTCCACCTGTCACGACTGCTTCAGGATGTTGCTCCCTCAGGGACCGCAGCACAAGTTTGTGGGGTTAAAATCATATTTCTCAACTAAACTTTAAATCCAAACCAGCTGACTAAGTTAACTGAAACAGATTAACAAAAACACATTTTTAACTTCCTTAATAATATTTTGGCTTTGAAAGAGGGTTTTTGGAAGGCAGGAGGAATGAAACATCTTTTAAACAGTACTGTCGCTTAAAAATTGCATGTGGAGTTCTACTGCAGTCCTCTCTTTAAAAACACACAGTTCAGAATCAACTCTTAGAGGCATTTAGTCAGCTGGAGGTGAAACTTTTCAAAGTGCTATTAGGCATCCATTGATATTTTAAGGTTATTAAGTACCTTTTAAAAATATTTTCGTAGTATTGGAAATAAATTGCACTTAAGCTCCCCACTCAAGAATTGTTGAAAATTTTCGTTTTGGCATAATAACTTATGAATAGTCAGGTATCTTCTGCTTATTTAAGATGGTGTTATATCAGGGATGCTTTCTATTGGCAAATGTGATTTTGCTGGCTAAGTAGAAGTTATCCATTCAAATTATGGAGTCAGTCTTTGTCCCAAAGAAGCCAGCAAATGTTAGACTGCACCATAAATCTGTCATTTTTAAAATTATGGCACTAGCACTGAATAGTCTCTAATATCCAGCTTACCCTCATGAAAAAAAATGTATATTTCTGCAATAAAACTCTTCTTTCAAAGCATTACTTTTCACAACCTAAAGAATCTTTCAAAAGTGGATATATTTACTGATGAAAAAAATAATTAAGTATTGTTATTGGTAGTGGTTATACGAAATGAAATACATCTAAAATGTAAGGAAAACACCCATTAGTTAGTTTGATAGTATTTTAATAGGTTTTAAACTCACTTAGGATATCTAATATTTTGCTATAGTGGTGGGAAGCAACCCACAAGTTCTGCTGGACTTATTTGTTACACAGGGTTATGGAGCTATACTGGAATCAGGTGAAGGGATGATGTGGTTGCCATCCCTGCTTTACAGGGTACACTGGCGAGTGGTCTGAGCCTCCTACAGAAGCACATGTTGGCCATTCCTGACATAATGTGGTGCTTCTGGGAGGGCAGCTGGTCAGGAATACATTGCAAAATATTGGTGGTGTAACCCTTAACCTCTTATGTTCCTATTGCTCCCCATGTGCTTGCTTTGTGTCCCCCCAGCTCACATGGTGACCAGCTTGTCAGGATGCTGCTGGCCTGGTGATTGCAGTCAGAATCCTCCATCAGCCACGCTGTTATTATGCAGGACACAAGTCCCTAAGTCACCAGCTGCCAGTGTGCATAATACCCTCACTTGTCTGTGATGAGTAAAGAGTGATTCAATGTCCCCTGCCACCTCTTTGAGCTGGTGGTGCAGCCCAGAGTGAATTGCTTAGGGCCAGCCCCTGGGATCCACAGTGTCATGAGCATCCCATAACAGGACCCTGGGAAGTGTCCACCTCCTGGCCTGCTCCTGGCAGGTAGACATGGATCATGGTGCATTGGAGATACCAGCAGCCTTCCAAAAGGAACAGTACAGCCAAACCTGCCTGAGCCACAGCTGCCTACCTCAGCATAGTGTTGAGAAGAAAGAGCCTGCCATCATTGCAACTATAAGATACGGCCTATCTTCTGTAGAGGAATATAAAATTGTGTTAAATAAAATATGTTCTTAGATAACTGACATAAGTAATTGAATATATCAAAAAGGCATTGTACTTTTAGTCAGAAAAAATATTCTATGCCCTATGTTTAGGCAAGAATGTTTAATCATATAATGTATTTCCGTGTGGTTTGCTATTAGTGATGTCAAAAATGAAAAACAAAGAAATTTTGTTTTATCAGAGTTGGAAGAATGTACCAGAACACTGGGAATAAAAATATTATTTTAATAAATACATTTTTCTTTAATCTTAGAAAGCACTTGGTGCTGGTGTTTGAATGAATATGCTTTCCTCCTGATTCACTGTTTTGTTTAACGTATGACCTGCAACACACTAATTATAAGTGTCGATATATAATATGTATAGAAACTCTTTTTGATTTCTAGCTTAGAACATACAGTCATATCCAGACATAAAAATATGCATGATTACCCCCCAAAATTGTTAAGTCTTGTTCAGAGGAAGAAACAGACTGAAAAGCTTTTCAATGGCACCATTCTATCATTCTATTTTTGTATTAAAATTGCTTGTACAACTGCATTTTATATTTATCCTTGCTCTAGCTCATATAATTTCCAAAAAAATTCCTTTGTGGTTAGGAATAGTATTGCAGTCATCACTCATGAGCCAACAGTGCAAGTTTCCACATCACAACATTCTTTCTTAATGGGTTGCAGATGGAATACAATGCAATAAATTAATTATGAGACATTACTTTTGGGAGTAGAATCCAAAGTTTCACAAATAACTCCATTAGCTGGAGCCAGCAATGTGTCTTTGTAATATTCAATTAATGCAGACTTCCTTTTATTCTGTTTCCTCTTTTCTGTCAGTGTAATTGATAACCACTACATTTTGTACTTAGATATACTTCTTTATCTGTTGTGTATTTTGCATCATCCTTGTAGTTCTTTTAGAGTATGGAAGTAATTAAAAGCAGAAATAACTAAAAGCATGAATATCTACATAAGTTTTGTTAGCATTTCAGACAGGGTAGTCTGAAAATCTTTTGTCTGTGGTGCTGTTCTTCCTTGTTCTTTGTGGAGTACAGGACCCACATCATCACAGTTGTTGCTGCATGCACGGGCTTACCTGGCTTACCCAAGAGGACTGAACTGCTTCATGATGTTTGCCTCTGTGTTCCTGCAGCTTTCATCCATAGAAAGCACCTTACTACACAGAGCATAGATTTTTTAATTTTTTTTTCACTAAGCAAGCTCTGAAATTTAATTTGTCAAACACCAATTACCTAGCTCTTCTATGCTTAAAACAAAATAAATTTTACCTACCTTTTTTCTTCTTGAGTGAGAGTATCTTCTTTGTCTAGCAATAGAAATGTCTCTAACATTAGTGGAATTTATTTAAGTGATTGTATATGACATCTCTAGAGGTAAGAGCATTTATTGCATTTAAAAAAAAAAAAAAAAAAAAGTAGGCTCACCAGATCATAAGATGTGTTCCTTAAACTGTCAGAAGACTGTCACATGACAGTGCATTTCTCTTTCTTTCAATAGAAAGAACCAAGATAGGCAATTTGGGCAGAAAAAAAAACCACAACTTTTAAATAGCGCAAATCACATGCAGTTCCCTCTCCCTTCTGTTCAAAGATATAAATCCAAAAGTGTACTCAAGCTTTAACACACTTGCAGCTGTGAAAAGTACCTGCATGGCAAGGGATTACAAGGAGAAAAAAGCAGGCACTCCATAATGTTTGGTGTAGGCTCAAGAATCCATCTAAATAGGAAGACTTGCAATATTGCAGACTCAAATGACATTGAATTGAGTAGTATTTTATATTTATGGATTCTGTGGACTCATTGCAGACTTTTGATCTGACAAAGTAGATGCAACCAGAGAACAAGAATCTCTGTTTCTTAGACTCTGTTGCTGCTTTATTGGTACTGCAAACTACATTTCACACCATCCTAGTTTCGAATAGATTTTATTGTATACATACTTTTTTTTTTTTCCTTTTTTTTTTTTTTTTTTTTTTTTTTTTTTTTTGGCAGTTGACCCTTTGTAATTAACAGTAAATTGCTGCTAACTAAAACCTCAACTTCATTAACTCAGCTGGAATTAATGCAACCTCTCTGTTACTTAACCTGAACCTCCTCCTGTTAGCACAAAAGTAAGATTAGTTTCATTAACTGGATTTATTACATACCAAAAACAAAAGGCAAAGTTTATTTCATTTTGCATAAATGTGAGTGTAATAGAAATTATTTTATAGAGAAACATATTGAATATCTATTGCACAAAAATGCTATTTTGTAGGCGATGGAAAACTGTAGAAAAGGTGAGCTAATTTTCAGGTCCCAGTAAAGCCTGCACGGGAAAATTCACGAAGATTGAAGAAGACACACAAGAACACACTTTTCAATTATTGTATTGATCAGGTTTTCTACAATATTTTTTTAGATATTTTTCAGGTGAATGTTGATAGCTCATTTTCTTGAAAACTGATACATAAGGAATAACAGTTCACATACTTGAGACACATATTAGGGCAAATTATGTAGTGACCAGGTAGTGCTTCGTGACATGGTTTAATGGTGGACTTGGCACTGCTGTGTTAAAGGTTGGACCAGATAATCTAGAGGTCTTTCCCAACCTATATAGTTCTATAATTCTATATTTTATTTACTGCTTGGAGCATAAGAGGCTTCACGGTTCAGATCTATCTGCTACTTGTCACATTCTCTGTTTGGTAGCTATCACATTAACCCAGAGTTTACTTTTGTTTTTACATTTCATTTTGGTTCAGCTATTGTATTTCTTCACCTTCTGTTGATATTTATACGAGGATTCTAATTATAGCCACACATCTCAACTTTTTTTTTTTTTGTTTGTTTCTTTCTTGAGTTGTTTCATGTCATGCCACACCAGTATTTTCATTGTACTCTATTTTGGTAGCTATTTCAAGCAAGCAGTTCTGATTCTTTCAAATTGTTTTGAAGCTGAGTGTTCTGATCCTTCTGTTAGCTGGTGTATATGACCATATTTCCACTGACATTGATGGGTAATAGCAATTTTTGACACCTGACAGCAGCAGCTTTTGTATGCTGAAAACTATGGTTGATTTATAAGAGAATCCCATATCCCTAGTGCTTAGAAAATTGGGTTATCCCTCAAACTAATACATGACTCACTAAAATAGTATTATCATTGCATATATTTATATCTATTCATAAACAAGGACAAATGAAATGGCTAACTATAAAGGGTAGTTATCCACACTTAATGGTACAAAGAGCACTTTCTAAGCAAACATAAGTTAACTTTTTAGAGTGAATTGCTGTTTCACTTTTAACAATAAAATGTGATTAGAATTGTTTCTAGCATACTTAATAGATTTTTGCCTAATCTGCTACAATGTGTAATCAGCTGCACTTCTAGTATCAGTCTGGTGTCTGTAAAATGAGAATCAGACCTGAGAACATCAGTCTATGAACTTTCTATTCTGATAGTTTCTATAACCCAGCACATTATACATGTCAATTCCCATGTCAGATTTAATTGGTTTAATTAACTATAGCTGATCCTTACATTTTTAAAGATAAATTTTGGTAGCCATGTTATTTATATTTAAAAAGAACAAAAAAAAAAGGAAAACAAACAAACAAAAAAGAAAAACCTGGCTAGAAAATAGTACGTTGCTTTTAAGATTCAGAATTTCAGTAATGTTTTTGAGCATTTCTGCATTGAAAGTTGTTTGTTTATTCCAAATGAGCTTTTGAAATCAAATTAATTTTTATTGAAAAACCTTAAAGCCTAAAATCAAAAAATAAAAGTTTATGTATTATATATATATATATATATTTTTTGTATGTTTGTTTCTTGTATTTTGTTTCACAAGAAATTCCTCAGAATATTTACTTTTTCTCAGGTCGAACATCCTTGTTCCTACCCATATCTATAAACAAATGCAGTTTACCCATCTGAACTATGCTTATCTGTACAAATTTTTACTATGTGTTTGCAAATACATGAAAAATCTGTCTCCCAAGCTACCACCAGTAAAACAAATTTTCACGAACATCAAAACTTTATAATTCTGGTAAGCGTATATTGTCAATATCTGGTGTCCTCTCTTCATTAGACTAATACCAAGCATTTTTCATAGTATGTTGCTATTTTCCACTTTAACATCCATGCGCTAACCAACAGTAAGTGACCATGCAGTGGGAAAAGTCCCTGTTTTTCAGTCAACATCTGCTCCCTCTCCAGACACATCCCTAGGTGGCAGAGGTCTAGCTTCTGTAAAAGAAGCTAGATTCTTCTCATTAAATACTCTGGGCCAAAGCACTTCACAATACACAAGCCAAATTAAGCAGGCAAAATACTGCAGATGAGAAATGCTGAAGAAAACTGCCGGTGTGTGGTTACTGTTCTCCTGAGTATTTCCCTTTCTCTCTTACTCAGACCTGTTTCCGGCCTTGCAAAACTTGATGGCAAAATTGATACTGACCTCTATGGAAGCAGAAGAGAGTCCACAGTGTTTTATAGGAAGCAAACATAATCTATATTTAGACTCTCCCATAAGTAACACTGTACACCATAAAGTTGTATAAGCATGCATGTAAAGCACCAAGGAACCTTAAAGCCTGAGCAACAGTTTGCAGGCAAAGCTCCAGCATGAACACTTAAAACATCACAGTGAAATCCTACTGTAAAATAAAATAAAATAAAATAAAATAAAATAAAATAAAATAAAATAAAATAAAATAAAATAAAATATTGCTATTTATTGTTACTGCCTACTACCCATAAAGCTCTTCACTGTGAAGAACAAGAGAAGTATGTTCATCTTCTTATTGCAGGGAGAATACTTAACAGGGTAGATAAGCAGAGTGAAAACTCCTGAAAGGTAACTAGAACAATTTATGTTCTTCCTCTGGGAAAGCAACTGTTAGGCCAGCTGGTTCCTGTAGTTAAAATTGTTAAGTGTTGCTGGGAAGGAAGGCGTGGTATGAATGAGCTGGGGAAAACTGTTCTAAATAGCTGGTTCGTCAGCTGTCCATCACTCAGCCAGCACTGGGCTTCGCACCACGTTCTGCTCTATCAGTTGCTCCTGCAGCAGTGACTTACCTGCTTCCTTGTTTTCTTTGCCACATCATGTCCCGCTCCTCTGACTTGCTTTGTCAGGCACTGTCAGGGATGGACTCTAAACCACTCTGTGCCCCATGACCTGCTTCAGCAGCATGGTCTGTGCTCTGTGTGGTGGTTTTACACTATTGTCTACCTAAACCTGACCACACCACTCACTCCTCCTCTTCAAAAGAACAGGGGGGAAATACTATGAAAAAGGGTTCAAGGGTTAAAATAAGGTTAGGGAGATGGCTCACCAGTTACCATCATGGGCTAAACTGACGCACCGTAGGGAGATTAATGGAATTTATTGCCTATTACTAATAGACTATAGCAGTGAGAAACTAAAAGCAAACTAAAAACATTTCTTCCCTCCCCCTCCTGTCCCTCAACCCTCTTCTACACCCTCCCCACGAGTGGTGCAGGAAAATGGGGAGTGGGGCCTTTGGTCAGTCCCTGATGCTTCATCCCCACTGCTCCTTCACAGTCACTCCCTGCCCCTGCCTCCAGTGGGGTCGCTCCCACAGGATGCTGTCCTTCCTGAACTGAACCTGCGGGGGCTGCCCACAAGCAACAGCTCTTCAAGAACTGCTCCCACATGGCTCCATACCACGGGGTCCATCCATCCCTCAGGAGCAAACTTCTCCAGCACGGGTCCTCCACGGGCAGCAGCTCCCCCCAGGCCCCTGCTCCTGCGTGGGCTCCTCTCCACGGGCTGCAGCTCTGGCCCGGGGCCTGCTCCTGTGGGGGCTCTCCATGGGCCTCCAGGCCACATTCATCTGCTCCACCAGGGGTTCCTCCATGGGCTGCAGCATGGAGATCTGCTCCATGTGGGACCCATGGGCTGCAGGGGGACAGCCTGCTCCACCTCTCCACAGGCCTCAAGGGAACTTCTGCTATGGCACCTAGAGCACCTCTTGCCCTCCTTCTACATTGACCTGAGTGTCTGCAGGGCTGCTGCTCCTGTCTCCCAGATGCTGTGGTGCAGCAGGTGTTTTTTTTTCCTTTCTTAAATCTGCTCTCACAACCAACATCGCTCAATTGCTCTGGCCAGAAGCCATCCCTTTTGGAGGCAGGTGGAACTAGCTCTGACCTGACATGGGGCAGCTGCTGGGCTCTGCTCACAGATGCCACCTCTGCAGCCCTCCTTCTACCAAAACGCTGCTACCTTAATCACAGAGCACCTTGATGTCCTTCTTGTCTTAAGCCCAATACACTCTGCTGAGTGATCCTTCCTGTCTGCTTGTGCTTTGCATCACATGGTCCCTTATCCTGCTAATCATTCCTTATTCCTCTCTCTGCTCCATTTCTTACAGAAACAGAAATAAATTCAATTTCAAAGAATATGCACATACTGTTTTTGACCCTTGTGAAGAATCTTAGTTTGAAAAAGAGCCTTAATATGTTTATCTTTCTCCGTTAAGAAGGGACACAGTACAGTGAATGTGCATTTTCTTAACTGTTTTTTTGTTTGTTTGTTTGTGTGTGTGTGTGTGTTCATACCCAACTGATGTAAAATAGCTAGAACAATACCTTTTACAGTCATTTGTCATTCACTTTTTTTTTTTTTCTGTTGGCTAAGATGTTTACTGGCTGAGCAGTAAGTGAGCACTCTCATTCTTTGCTAAGTTTCCATCTCAAGTATGCTGTGCCACCAGCCTTGTGTCTGGTGCAAGTGTGATTACCATCAGGTTTGTGGTATCAGAGAAACAAATTCCTAGTGAGCATGATCCAAATTTACTTAGTTCCTGGACAAAGAACATGTTAGATGTTATTTCCACAGTGTACAAGAGCAGTCATAATTATGTTTCCCAACAAACCATAGTGTTCAGAAAACATCATTTTGGAGCCTTCTCAAATGGCCAACCTCTGTCTCAAACACCAGTAACATGACAGTGCCTCAAAGGCAGACTTGAACCAGCTTACTCATAATTCCATTTGTTCTGTTCAGATATGGATAGCTAGGTGTTTAGGATTGTATGTGTCCCAAATATTCCCCAATTTCAATCCCTTTTTTCTTTCATTTGTGTCATCTTTATCTGATCATGTCCCACCATTAAGCAGTGGAACACAAGGTAAGTTTTGAAAAAAATAAAAAAGATAGTTATGATAAAGCTTATGTTAACTAGCAATCATTAAAAGAACACCTATGACATATATAGCTCATATCCCATCTAAAATCAAAGAGTTCATTTAAGCAAAACTGATAGTTAAATTGGTGTTGAATTTTAATATGACAAGTAATATACTATAGAATTTAACAAACCTGTAGCGAAAGACCATAGCTACAGCCTGGAAAGTGCAGTTTAATAATGAGTGCGTAGTCTATGTTCTGTCTAGTTGTGGGAGATTTGCCGGGGAAAAAAAATAAATAAAAATCTCGATCTTCCTTCTTTTATTCTAATGGGAGCACTGTAAAGCAAGCTACATAAGGATAATTGAGTTTGCTGCATATTAAGAGACAAATCTTTGTGGCTAATGTACTAAAACACAATGATCAAAAGTATTTCACTCCATTTTTAGTCTAAAAATTCTCACTACATGTATTTGTTTTTTGACAGCATATTTTAACTGTCACTCGATATTTTTAGCAAAAATACGAAGGCTACATATGACCAACAGACAAATGTTTTCTCTTTCAGCTGTAAAATAAATAGGTCTGTCTTTCTTTTGTGTGTCTTTTAAGATAATTAAAATAGTAGGAGGCATTTATCTGGCTCTAATGTTCATGGTTGTATGCATTATTGCTAATTAATAGCATTAAGTGTGTGAGCAGTAAAATTGCTCCTCCAGTGCGAAGTAAACAGAACTCTAAAATCACTAAATCAGGGAATTGAACACATCCAAGCAGAATGCAAATAACAAGTAGAAGCTGTTGTTTTTCTGTTGTGAAGTGTTATTGTGTAAAACAGATTTTTGAGTACTAGGGATACAAGTTTGTAGGACTATATTCCAGTGTAATGGCCTCAGTGGCTTAGTTAGCATGCTACATTGGTAGGAAGAAAGCAGTCTGAGCTGTCTTCAGGGAGGTGGAACTGGCTAAAATGATCCCAAGTGGATTAGATAAGGAGCTACCAAAATCAGGTTCCTAGGAATAAATCAGACATCAAAATGCAAGGCAGCAGCTGAGATCTGTACTCAGCAATTTTAAAAAAATGGAGCCACAGCCACTAGCTGTAAATTATATTCATAGAAATAGACGTTTTACAGCAATAAAAAGGGGAAAAAATGAGAAAAGTTAATGCTATACCAAACCAATCCATCAAATTGAATATAATTCATTATTGAAGATTATCTTCAACTTCAGTCAAACTTGCTATGTTTCATATCTTAGATTTACACAAATATATCTTAGCAATATCTTCAGTTTGCATATCCATAATGCACATTTAAGTTTGTGTCTTCTGAGTAGGAGAAAATAAAAATCAAGGCTCTTAGGACAGCTAGGCCTCTCCTTTCCTCAAACTACAAGAACACAGAACAAGAAGTTCTGTGTTATCCTCTGAAAATCTGGTACTGTCTGTAAGAGAGCTCTAAGCAATACTCCACTGGGAATTCCTGGTACTTTTGATATTAAATTTCTGTAATATTAGCTCAAACAAACTGATTGTGACTGCTGTGACAGATTAAGGCTATCAAAGAATTGGTGATAAAAAATCATAGCCCAGCAAATATTAGAACAAGTTTAACATACTTGCTTTGTGATGTTTCATTGAGAGAATTGCTTTTAAAATTAATTGGGAGTTCTGAGATGTGTTGCAGCCCAGATATACATATAAAAATTGCCTATTTTGAAACCTAGCTAAAATTTTCTATTTTTGACTTTCTATTTCTTTTCTTTTTTTTTTTTTTTTTTTTTTTAATTCTCTTTTTGAATTTCTATTTCTTTTTTGACTCTTATTTCTAAAAGATTTTACTATCTCTACCTCAAGAACCCCAGTTGGAATACTTTAACAAATATTATCAAAGCTATGTACTTCAAGTGGCTCATCAGCTTCTATCTTTGAAGTCGTCAGAATAACTTTTAGGAGCCAGCCTGCGCATATTAAGAATCAGCTAAATCACGAACTATAAAAGACTTCAAACCCAATGCCAGATTTAATCATCCAAACAACCAGCTCCTTCCAGAGAACTTATACTTAGCAGCAATGTAGCCAAGGCTCTGTCTCTTAAGGGCACATTGACTTTTGAATTCTGGAACAATCTATTCTCAACTTAAGACACCAAATGCACCTTTTATTTCTTGTTAATTATATATTTATTTGTAAGAACAAGTTTCCCACAAAGACTATACAGCTTGGATTGTATTTATTGCTCAGCAGGAACATTTCTTGTCTCTCATAAAGCACTGTTTAAGTGCACAAACAAATTTCTGTGGCTTTCCCTGTGGACCGATGTCTATCACATAGCAACATCTGCTAAGGAATATGCTGTGAAGCTATCGTCATATTTTTTCCTCTCTTTCTGGGGATGAATTTGTCCACTTCAGGGAAATGCATCCAACATCTTCACAATTGCTGGCTGTTATACTCACAATAAACATTCAAAAATGTCATGTTACAAACAGGCAACTGACAGGTATTTTGTACAATTCCCTGACTAACATAAGAGAAATTCAGACAGTACTGAATATAAATCCTCTATTATTTGCAAGTACAGAACTGAACAGGAACAACCTTAGAGCAGAATTCTTAA
Organism: Aythya marila; assembly: GCF_965140915.1. NCBI lineage: Eukaryota > Metazoa > Chordata > Aves > Anseriformes > Anatidae > Aythya > Aythya marila. The sequence goes on from NC_139042.1 coordinate 154,856,853, forward strand.
AAGTTCTAGTCCTGCTAAATGCAAATTTAGAAGCCCAAGGTATTAGCAACTTGAAAGAAAGTATTTAGTACCTAGCAACTGTCATTACCTTGCCAAATGTGGAATACTGTATTTAAGACAAATAAAATAAAATAAAATAAAATAAAATAAAATAAAATAAAATAAAATAAAATAAAATAAAATAAAATAAAATATCAGTGGAGTTAAACTGATTTGTCTCTTTGTCTTGTGTTTTGTTTATTGAACAGCCCTCAGCACAGGAACTTTAGTAAAGGCCACCTTTTCATTTTCACCTTAAGCCTGATATTGCATTCATTGAATGTTTAGTATAGGATTACTCCTCCGAGCTCAGCTCCTTTCTCCTGTGCGCCAGTTGTGCAATTGTAGTGTCCTCAGGGGAGCTTTTTGTGGTATATACACATTAATGGGAGCAAAGAGAGACCTGATTTCAGAGTGCTTGCTATTAGAAGACAGATTTGTTTGTAATTGCTTTCCTACTTCAAATAAACACTTCTCTCCACTACTGAGAATTCAATGTAGACAGGAAAATGACCATTAGGCTGGGTTTGGCATCACAATAAACATTTCAGAATTTTGGAACTTTCTGTCATCTACAGAACTACCAAAATGGTTAAATGAGCTTGCATGTATAATGGGAATGCTACTTGTTTTACTGCAATATCTACTACCTGAATTAATGCACTAATGAATTTGAATTCATATATGCCTTGTTTAGCAGCCCATCCACTTTATCATCAATAAAAGAAGGCAGAAGATATGATCTACAATATTCACATATAAAAACGTATTTTGTATTGTCAGTTAACACCTTAACACTTTTTAAAGCGGGGAGTAATGAAAAATAACTGCCAACAGTCAAAGCACCATATCCAACAACTGTCATTTTTTTCCTAAATATGTTGTATATTTAGAACTTATATCTTTAAGGGAATATTGAGCTCTACCTTATCTGACCATAGCCCACCATCTCAATAGATGTTTAAGAAACAATTAATATCCCAAGTGTCAGCTATCTAAAGACCAAAATCTAGTCTGTGAATTAGCAAGACAGTTCAGCTTCCCTGTAACACCTCAACTCACCAAGTCCATACGATAGCTGTATGTATGTAAAGTATTCTTGACTGAGATGACTTACTCAACCCAAGCAGGTCAAAACTAAAAGAGTTTAGTGTCTACTTACACCACAAAATTCTGAAAAAAAAATGGTCTATGAGGTCTGTGGAGTTTAACTGGAAAGCAGAAAACAGTAAAGAGGGTGAACAATGATATGGCAGTCATTGACTTGTAGTCCATTCAGTCCAATCCAGTAGTTGACTTGTAATCGCACCATAGTCCGATTTCAATTTTATGAAAATAACAATTGTACAAATTATGAAAGCAAGTAAAACTAATACCTGCAGGGAAAAAAAAAAAAAAAAAAAAAACAAGAAAAAAAAAAAAACACAACTATAACAACAAACAAAACATGCAAAAGAGGATGAGCAAAATTAAATTACATTGATTTAAGCTGTGATCTTTCTTTGAGGTAACTGTGTTGTTGTTCTTCTTCTTTTTAAACAAAAGAAATTAAATTAATCTCTCCTGACAAAAGTAAACCATGGTAAAAAAAAAAAAAAAAAAAAAAAAAAAAAACTTTTTAAATGGAAAATTGTACAGACTACTGTAAAAGTCATGAAATAGTTATGAAATTAACTTAAAAGAAGACTGCAAGTTCTGCTAAAAGCAGAATTTTCCAGGTTTAGAATGTTTAGAAGATGCAACACCCAATATTGACAAGTCCCATTGATTATGCACTGAATTCCTAAGATTTAGGTAGAAACTTTCAAATGAAAGAAGGTGAATCTAAAGCACTGTACTTTGCAGGAAAAAAAAAATAGTGATAATAAAAAACCTTCCTTGATAAAGCCTTTCAAAGACAGTGAGAAATAGTTTTTGCAGCATGAACACCTTGTATGTACCTACTAAATCTGAAAAAAAAAAAAAAAGAAAAAAAAAGAAAAAAAAAAGGAAAAAAAAAAAGAAAAAATACAAACCTAGCAATAAAAAGATAAGAAATCAATCAAAGTAAATATAATCCTAATCTGAGAATAGTACTTATACCCGTGAAAAGAGACAAACTCAAATATATAGACGAAATACTGACTTACGATGGGAGATAAAGGCAAAATCTGGTAGCACAGAAAAGCAGAATCAACTATAAAAATATATTTCTATTTATAATTGAAAAAGAAAGAGTAGAAAAATTAATTTGCCTTCATTTCTGAAGGAACAAAACAGCCTCATTCCTTTCCAGAAAAACTGGAACAAAAAATGGATGATATTTTTCTACAATACATCATTGTTAGAGCCAAACTGAAATGCAATCAATGGAAGTTAAAAAAAATGGAAGCCCCAAACCATGTCATTTTACCATTGCCACCTTCAGTAACAGCAGTAAACCACTTCAGGGTTGCATAAAGGTCAATAATTTAGGACTATTTACAGCATAGGAACATTCTGCTCATGTGCATCTTTACTCCAGCCATATTGCCTTTCCCAGGTGCTGACAGATAAAGGAGATTTTTGTGTTCAAATATTGGCTTTGAACTATCAAAACAGAATTGATTTGAAAGTGATGTTGTTCTGTCATCAGTTCAGTTTTGTGCCTGGCCAGATTCAAGAGGCAGTTTAGAACACAATAGGAGGACCTTGTCTTCCTGCATATGAAAACAATTAACTCACTTTGAAGATTAAATAGAGCTATATCACCTTCAGGAAGTCCTTGGAAGGAATTATGACTTCAGCAGTTATTATTTCTTCAAGAATTACTATATATAAACTGCCCTTGCCTATATGGCACATTTCCTCCCAGATATTATTTTGCCTGTTGACAGCATGTCTCACTGTCCCACCTGAGGAAGTTAACGTCCTAACATACATGTATATATGTACAACAAATTATGTAGTTAAAGTGCATAAAGCTGTGCTGAATACCATTTAAACAAGAAAAATATAATTCAAATCAAAATCAACAAAATGTAAATAAAATTCAATTGATCAGTCTTTCTTTTATGGATTTTTTTTTAACATATTCATGTCCAAAATGTAATAATAAAGAGTTGGCCACTAAAATTCTACAATTTCATCACTGAAGAAAATTAAGTACAGCAGCACTGTACCACGCTATTAATTTAGAGACTTTATAATTTATAATTGTGTAGGACAAAGATCAAAAAGAATAAATCCTAATAACTATAAAACAAGCAACAACAGCTAACAACAATGACAAAAAATAACAAGTCGAAGTATGCTTCTGAAAGCTAAATAGTTCCAGCGAACCACTAAAAATAAAACTATGAAGAAATGGTGTCAGTTTGCAGCCAAGGTAAACAATGAAAGTTGCAGTAGATGATCAGCCAGAAACTGACAGTGCTACTCACACTGAGGAGATAGCAATGTGATCCTTCAGCTGATTAAGGAATTCTTTGCATACAAGTTTATGCAAAAGCTATTATATTTCACTGCACCATATGGCAGTAAGAGTATAACATATGGAAATCCAGCCAGGCAAAGAGAAACATTAAAGAAGGAATGGGAAGTGTATGGTGGCACTGTGAATACCTGCATGTGTGGAGTGATTTTGAGTGGCTTGCTGTCCATGCTAACCAATACACAGGCAGGTCAGCACTGCTCTCAGAATTGATGGATTTTTTTGTACGTCTGTCAAGTCATAGTTTCTTGTGGCACTCAGGCCATTCATTATCACTGCTCTGAAGATGCTGATGGAATGCTGTTTGATTGGGATTTTCCCCTATCCCATCTTTTCTCTCTTTTTCAGCCCTCAAAGTGAATCAGTTAGATCTTTTCCAGGTCTTTATTGCTCAATCACTATTCCAATAAAACTGATTTTATTTACAAATTACACTTTCAAGTATTGAAGTCTCCACCAAACACATATATTGGATCCACAAAGACTGCCCTTTGAATACCTGTGAATATTAATTTTATTGCAGAAAATGGCAGAATTTACATTAATAGTATTAAGGAAGTTTACTAATATATTGAATACAATATGTATTTGAGTTCAGTTCTTGCAACTATACTTACTGACCTGGGACTTCATACAGATGGAAAAAAAAAGCAGTTAATAGACACCTGTATAAGATTAAAGTTCTTCTGTGGTGCAACATTCTCTGTTGATGGCATTGCAATGAATAAATATGTTATTCATATTACAATAGCTTTGAAAAATCAGAAGTCCATCCACAGCCAACAAAGCTTCAGTTTGTGCTGAAGTATTTAATCATGTGCATTCATGTGGAGGATGAAAGAAAAACGACATAACATATAAGCATAGTGTCAGTGATGTCAAAATGAATATATTTTCTCATTTCTCATATTGCTCAAATTTCTTTAAGTACAGTTCTAACAAGAAAAAGAGAAACTGAAAGAATTAGGAAATAAGGAAAAATTATATTGAGAAAGAACAAGTTAAACAGATTGAACACAGAAAATATTGTCATAATCAGATGATCTATATCATAATAAATCAAGAAAATGCTGTACCAGACTGATTTTGGCACTGAAAATTACGCCCCTGATTCATTCAAATATGTAAACATTTCAGCAGCTTCACAGAAATCATTCCATGACATATGATAAAATAGAGAATCTTGGGTATAAGAAACAGGGTAGGAAGGAGGGAAGAGAGGAAGAGATTGAAGGACTGTGGGAGAGGAGAGAGGGGGGAGGGAAGGAGAAAAGCAGATAGCTATGTATGCATCATTGGTCCTGATAAATACTCCTTTTAGGTTTGACTTCTTTAGTAGAACATGTGTGTGGAACGAACCTTGACCAGATCTTTTAGTCATAAAACTATTCATAGGTGGCACAATTTATATTTTCCCATGGAAGATTTACAAGAACAAGATTTCAAAGCCTATTTCAACAGCCTAACCTATTCATTTTTACAGTTTGGAGATTAGCCAGTTCCTAAAATTGAACACTATATGCAGGGATTACCTCACCCATCTTGACAAGCAGCCAGCATTGTTGGTAAGGAGCCACTTTATGACTGCAAAATATTTTTAAGATGGGAAAGGAGAGTAACTTGAAATCTGAAACAAACAATTTATTTTCCATAACATCTGTGGTTCAAAAGGAGAAATTAATTGTTGTTGCCAGGTTCATTTTAAATAAATAAGGAAAAAAAAATCTAGGATTTCTCATGATTTCTATAAATTTCTGGTTTTCTATAAGCATTCAAATCCTTTTCCAGGATTGGGGAGATTTCACCTGAAAATATGTACACACAGCAGATATTGGTGTGACTCCGTAGTATACATGTCATCATATACCCATGTAGCAAAGCTCACTTTGCAAAAAGGAAGCAATAGCATTGATAGCAAGGACTTCACCATACCTCAATTGTGAAATAAGAGTTGAGGATCCATAACAGCTTTTTACTGCCCCCTCTTCAGATTGCTCACTTTTCATTTATGTTGGTGTACAAATTTATTAGATCAAAATTAGTCCAGTTATGTCAACACAGACTACAGTTACACTTCCCATGTCCATAAAAGAGTTTGAGCATCTGACTGACAAATATTAATAAATAAATAAATAGTAATTGGCGAATGGGAAGAACTGAGACAGCTACAGCCCAAGAGAATGTTTATCTACTCTCAGATCTCTGAAAGGATGCAATAGAGTCTGGAGGTAGCCTGAACAGAGTGATTGCTCCTGGCTTTTTGAAGCTGGTGTGTCAGCTTCGCCTGGCTGGGTTCTGGCCAACCATCTGTCAACAGAGCTTGCCTTGTTTAGCCTAGCAAAACAAAAGCTGAGAGGGAATACAGTCACTCTATAAACACTTTGGGGATAAACAAGAGAGACGAATAAGAGCTATTTAATCTAAAGAACAATTTTGGCATAAAAACAAATACAAACAAACTGGGCATGAATAAATTTTGGTTAGAATTTAGAAAGCCTCTCAGAGAAGCACAGTTCCAGAATTGTCTTTCTATGGCTGTAAAGGGAGTCCAACAACTTCAGGATTTTTTAAATTGCAGATTACTCCATTTATGAAGAAAATTTTATATCATCATCTCCAAAGCCAAATGTGCAATGCAGGGACTTCTTTCTAGGTCATTCCTTCAGTAACATTGGTTACAAATGCCTGCTTATCAAAAAAGATGCTTATTTGTACCATCATCGTTGCCATCCAATCATTACTTCAATTCATACTGTAACAAAACACTTGACGTTGCAAAGCCATATGAATATTAGTTTCATAAGACTTTTAACTGGATATATTTCTAAGCATACAGCTTTTGATTTTGCATAATCTATTTGTTTTAGCATAAATTGTAGGGAGTAGATGAAGCAAAATTAAAATAAGCTTGGCTGCAAGAATGAACAGGGTCAGGTAAGTGTATTCCAGTTCTCTTCACACAGTTAGTGAATTCCAGTATTCCAGTTCTCTTCACACAATTAGTGATGCTGTCACAAGAAAATGAATACCACTTTTAATGCACATCTTGTGGAGTTTCTCTGTCATATGAAGAATATTTGCAGCGTGATGCAAAGTAATGACTATGAGGGACTGAAGGGAAGATGTAAATTCCATTAAATTTCTAGGTAAATCCTAACACAGCTATGTGAAACCTTGATCTAACTCAGTAGGAAAATCCATGCTTGCATAAATCTGCAATTAAGGCAGAACTCCAGCATTCTCTTCACAGGATTCTTCAGCAAGACTTCTACAAGACTCACATTACAGAGTTGAATGGATCTATCAGTTTACTGCTGTAGCAGTGGTGTTGCTGTTCTGAGGATTTAACAAGGATTTGAGATTATTTTATCTTTTTGTTTCATCATTTTTAATATAGTTGGACTTGATCATCTTAGAGGTCTTTTCCAACCTAACTGATTCTACGATTCTATATTGATTTATTGTATTTGTACTATTTGTATGATATCTGTATCCCTGTTGCCTTTTGTACTTCTCCAGACCTTTCTCTTGATGTTAAGAAAGCAGCTCAGAACACAGGCAACTGCACATAAATCACTGCACAAAAAAAAAAAAAAAAATCACAGGATGAGACCAACACATCAGCATAACAGATTATGTTGTTAGTTCAGCACTCATGCCCTTTTTCACCAGAAATATTTTGTCATAATATTAATATAGTTTAATTAATTTATGTCATTATTTTACTTTCACTGTGTATGATTTGTTGTATTTCTCTAACAAAAATGCATAAGTACCAGTTGCAGTTGTACCAATACAGTTATTGCTAGCTGTTACTGTCATTGTAATACATTAACTCTGAAATTTATTTTCTGAATTTGTCCTATCCAATTCTACTTTTCTGTGTTTATTACAAAGTAGAATGACTGACACTGAATCAGATATATTAATAATTTATATTAACAGTGGATGACTAAAATAGATTAACTATAGTAACATTACTTTAATGTAAAGCTTCTGATCAAAACTTACTATCCTATTATTTCCAGGGCATGACAGAGTTATTATATATATTATATACACAACCATGTGTATATATAAATCCAAGTACATATGCAGATTATATTTGTATTAATGTAAGGTTGAGAACATAACACTCTTGATGCTAAGAAATGCAATCAATAGCCAAAATGGCCAGGTAATAAAACACTTATATCAAGTTATTCCATTTGACAACCTGTGTCATTTAGTCCTACTCATCTTACCTCCATTCATACATTGAATTCAGAACTGCTTAGGTGAACCAAAATAGCTGTTTAGAAAAGTCTTCTACTATACCCGCACTTATACTACAACATCCCAAGTATGCTAAAGAAGAAAAAAAAATAAACCACAGGAAAACCATATTTACTTTTTTTTTTTTTTTTTTTTTTTAGGGATAATTAAATAGGAACATTTAAAGAGTCATTTTAAACTAGCTATTTTCATACTTCTCACCAAAAAAATCATTTTCCTTAATAGTTAGGACTTCAAGCAGCATGCATTAAAACTGAACCATATTCCCTGAAGTAATATAAAATGCTCTTCACACACAGGATGTTTGTCATCTTGCAATAAAACATGGACATTATTGGGTAGACTGTAATTTCTACTTCAAGTTAGCAACTTCCTCCAGAAGATACTCTGGGTGTAAAAGAAAATAATAACAGATGAAGACCTAAATCTTACCTGTTCTTGGCATTGAGCTAGAAAAAGAGGGAAGAATATTTTAGAATTTGTGATGTATGTCTGGACCAGTTTGAAGAGTTGGGGTGCTATGATGCATTCAGAGAATATATGTTTGTATCCAGAAAAGGGCTGAGAAAGTCAGATATACATAATTAACTTATTTGTGGTAAGTGTCTGTAAGCTTTCACATAGAAATCATCTTCATGTGGGAAATTCTTTCATATATCTTTTTTTTTGTTTGTTTTGTTTTGTTTTGTTTTGTTTATGCAATCTAGAAGTATGGAAGAACAGCAGTTTTCAAGTAATTAAAAAACTAAACAATGTTCTTTGTTTGTTTAACCACTGCCTTATACTTGTTCTCTGTAATCACATGTTCTGATCCTGAAAATGATTTTTTTCATAGAGAAACCTTGCAAATGATTGGATTTCTTCTCTTGCTTTACTTACTGTGAGAGTCTTCCTCCTGAATCGTCCTGTAATGTAAGATTTCATGTCCATATAAATGACTAGATGTTAGGAGGAAATTCTTCACTGTAAGGGTGGTGAGGCACTGGAACAAGCTGCCAAGAGAAGTTGTTAATGCCCCATCCCTGGAGGTGTTCAACGCCAGCCTGGATGGGGCCTTGCCCAACCTGATTTTGTGGGTGGTATCCTTACCTATGGCAGGGGTGTTGAAGTTAAATGATCTTTAAGATCCCTTCCAACCCAAGCCATTCTATAATTCTATGGTTATATGCTATAACACTATTCTTGAAAGAGACAGCACATACCAGTTAGGTATTGGTGCAGACCACATTCTATGTAGAGATGCTTACCCTGGTAAGCATTTGCTGAGCCAGCCTTATCTCTTAATGGAAATCTGATATAGGTTTTCAGAATTTAAGCTTCAGCCAATATTTCCTTTTAGTTATCAAATCCAATATCTAGAAAAGTTTTCATCTGCTGTAGGACTACCAATCACTTTTTCAGGTGGCAGTCAAAAGTTACATTGCTGGCACCAGTAAGATTCCAGATAGAAATAGTAGAATAAAAAAGATGAATTAGCTTTTCACCAAAACCACTCTTAGATATGAGTAACTCAATACAACATGACTGTTTCTCAACAAGCTTAAAATGTCTGCTGCTTAACTTCATCAGTGAGACATAAAAACATTCTAATTAAACACTGTGAATCTCATTGAAGCTGAAAGAGTTGGAAGCTCACCAATAGCTGGAAGTTCACCAATAACTTCCTACTTGAACACAAGTGACTTTGAATTTACCTTTGGGATTCCATTTGGAAATATGAGGAAAATCACTTTTTGTTCTGTTTTTTAACATAGCTATTTGAACTCAATATTAAAATTTAAAATACTGGATAGAAAACAGGTGCTTTGAATGTATCTAAAGGTGCTGTGTGAAGTCAGTTGAAAAATTCTGACATTTCAAAGTGACTGATGAAAAGGTCAACATAATTTTAGCACTGCCATGTGAATCCCAGTTTCACCTAACTGTGGATCTTACAAAAATGCTCTCATTTTCCTGTGGTGGTGACATACTGCTGACAGCCCAAATTTTGAAAAACAGTCTCACTGTTAACGAATACTTTTTTTTTTTTGCTTGCACAGTCATTACAGATTTTAAAAATAATTAATAATAATAGTAAACAAATTATGCTACCTAAAATGTAGTAAAAGGTCTTAATGTTTTATCCAGAATTTCAGCATTACAAAATAATCTGGACACGTGTGACTCTCACTACAGATATTTACCAACCACATTGCCAAGGCCCTGTGGGCACCACCAGCCCAGTGTCCTTGGCTCCCCAACCTGCCCCATGCCCAGGATGCCCTGTAACCCTGAGGGCCAGCAGTCTCTGCCCCAGCCAGGCCACAGCAGGGCAGGGTTACAGCTTCCAGCCCTGCGCTGCTGGGCCATAGGCTGCACCCAGGTGGGCCCACCCAGAAGTCCAGAGCTCTGGCTGGACTTGGCCTGCTAGAGCCTGTGGCCTGGCAACCTGTATGGGCCACCGGTGCTTTATGACCTGTGCCCTTGGTTGGGCCTGGCCACCAACTGTTGGTCAGCCCCATGACTTGCTTGGGTGCTGTGGAGCTCAGCCCTGGATTTGAGTCCCTGCCTGGCTAGCACAAGGATGGACTCCTTGGCTCTCTGCTCCCCATCCCTCAGCGAGCAGCCCTGCCTCTATCTGTTCCCTGTCAGCTATGTGTTATACGTAGCAAAAGCTGTACAGGAGAATCTTGAAAATGTACTGCTTGGCAGCCCTTACTTTCTAAACAGAGAGGATATTTTATATGGTCATTAAATAGTTAAGGCAGTTTTCATTCTACATTCAGTTTAATCCATATGTACAAGCTACATACACAAGAAACTGGAAGGGACAAATGCCGTTGCTCAGCAACAAGGAACTGGCAAAAGCTCAAATACTCCACATTTTCAGCAGACAATGGCCCTCTGAGCTCAGCAATCAATAGCATTTGATGCAAAGGAAATGCCCAGTTTATCACACTTGCCATCTAATAACACCTCAAGTGTATTTGTGGCCGACATACATAAAAACATATCTGAACTCCAGCTGTTTGAATAATGTATTGAAAATTTCACCCTTTTTTTGCTTGAAAGCCAGTTACAACAAATGAGTTTGTTATTTGTAGGTATTCAGTGAATAATTTATGGAAACAAATGTCAATCTATAGGTTATTCAAGAGAACCAGTTTAACCATTCACTAGCCAGGCTGTGCTGAACAGTTTTTTATGAGAGATCATTCAAGTCTTTCATAAAAATAAAACCTGAATTATGTCTCCTCTGTCTTTCTTTCAACAGCCTCTTCTTCTGTGGTTCTTTATAAATCACCTTCTTTTACACCTACACAACATTAAGTCCTACATTTTGTTTCTTCTGCTGCAACCATTCTTTTTGTTTTTCTCCATTTCCCTTGAGGCTTTTTCCTTCAAGTTCTTTCTTGGCACCTCCATATTTTCACCTCTCCCATTAGGGAAAGTTAATATCTGCTCAGAAGGAGAATGGTCTGTTATCCCACTGCCATATATATTCAGGAATTTGCTCCTTTGATGCAGTGAGTTTTCTACTTGTCAGCCATCAGAGGCAGGCATGACCCCATGACAGAAGCGGAGCTGGGAGTGGCTGGCCTATAGGGAGGACAGCAGGCAGCAGGGCCAGAGGCACAGAGAAGCACAGAGAGAAGCACAGAATCACACAGAATCACAGAATGGTTGAGGATGGAAGAGACCTCCAGAGATTATCTAGTCCAACTCCTCTGCTCAGGCAGCATCACCTAGAGAATGTTACAGAGGATTGCATCCAGGTGGGTTTTGAATATCTCCAAAGAAGGAGACTCCACAACGTCTCTGGGCAACCTGTTCCAGTGCTCTGTCACCCGAACCGTAAAGGTTCTTCCTTATACGGCAATGAAACATCCTGTGGTTCAATTTATACCCATTATCCCTTGTCCTATCAGTGGCCACCACTGAGAAGAGTTTGGCCTTATTGTCTTTACATTGTCCCCTGAGGTATTTATAGAGATTGATAACATCCCCTCCCAATCTTCTCTTCTCTAGGCCAAACAGGCGCAGCTCACTTAGTCTCTCCTCATAAGACAGATCCCGTAATCATCTCCGTGGCCCTTTGCTGGACTCTCTCTAGATGTTCTATGCCCCTCTTGTGCTGGGGAGCCCAGAACTGCACACAATATTCCAGGTGTGACCTCATCAGAGCTGAGTAGAGAAGGAGGATCACCTCGCTTGACCTGCTGTCTGCATTCCTCCTGATGCAAGCTAGGATCCCATTGGTTTTCTTGGCCACAAGGGCATAAAACTGGTTCATGGTTACCTTGTTGTCTACCATGACCCCCAAGTTGCTCTCTACAGAGCTACTCTCAAACAGGTCAGCCCCCAACCTGTACTGGTGCCTGTGGTTGTTCCTCCCTAGTTGCAGGACCCTGCACTTGCCCTTGTTGAACACCATGAGGTTCGTCTCCACCAACTCTCCAGCCTGTCCAGGTCTCTCAGAATAGCTGCATGTGCCTTTGGTGTGTCAGCCACTCCACCAAGCTTTGTATCATCCGCATACTTGCTGAGGGTGCACTCTGAAAGAGAAAAGATGCTGCTGCCAGTGCAAGGATACAGCACAGAAACACACCTTACAGAATCTGCTTCCTGGTGTCAAATAACAGTGGTGATGAGGACTTCATTACAGAATGGGATTTATTGCACTTCATTTTAGTAATAAAAACTTAGGTATCATTAACTTTATGCTGGTCATCCAGATATCACCACAGTCAATAGCCGGAGAGAGGGAGAGGCATTGCTAACATAAAAAAATACTATCTCTCCTGTCTTTGACACCTACCTGACAGTGGTAGATGTCTGACCCAGTGTCTGAATATACTTATTCTACTAATGGGATACAGAGGGATCCTAAACAATTAACTTAAACTAGGTGCCTAACTTCAAGAAATTCAGTTTGATGAGAGTAATCCTCTCCAATATTCAAAATTAAACTAACAGTCCACAGGGTTTAATTAATTTTACTTCATATCACACAGTTGTACTTGAACTAGAGCATACATTTTAGAAAAAAAAAATCTTGAATTCAAAATGTTAATTAGTGATGAATCAGAATTGCAGTTATTGAAAAAGATATTAGATACAGGGCTCAGAAGTAATTGTTTTCAGGGGTCCTTGTGGAAACTTGCAATAATGGAGAATGAGCTTCTGTGAAAATGTTCCAGTGGTTAAACATAGCTCCCTCATCTGATCTGAGATAAGCTGAGATTTCTGAGGTATGCTTATGTTTAGATGTATCAGTACCAATTTAATTTCACCCCAGAACAGAGGAAGAAGTTATGTCAATGAAAATAAATAAATAAATAAATAAATAATAGAAGGTTGACTTCTTGTGGGAATTATGTTAACTTTGTGTATAAAAGGTCCTAACAAACATAAATGATAAAAGAGAGAGAAAGAGAGAAGGAAGGAAGGAAGGAAGGAAGGAAGGAAGGAAGGAAGGAAGGAAGGAAGGAAGGAAGGAAGGAAGGAAGGAAGGAAGGAAGGAAGGAAGGAAGGAAGGAAGGAAGGAAAGAAGGAAGAAAGGGAGAGAGAGAGAGAGAGAGAGAGAGGAAAGAAAGAAAGAAAGAAAGAAAGAAAAAGAAAGAAAGAAAGAAAGAAAGAAAGAAAGAAAGAAAGAAAGAAAGAAAGAAAGAAAGAAAGAAAGAAAGAAAGAAAGAAAGAAAAAGAAAAGAGAAAAGCCATCTAATTCCTTTATTTATATAATAAAATAAAATAAAATTTCTAAGCTGTTCTACTTTTGATCATTAAGGTATCATTGATGCTAGTGATATTATTATCTTGTTGAAAGGAATTATATATGGTCATAAATCAAGCAGGTTTCAGTCTGTGGATCAGCAGACTGCATAAGGTAAAAGAATATCTTAAATTTTGCTGCCTTCACAAATTTTCTGGAAAGTGAAAATTGTATGCAGAATGTAACCTAAGGTAACACTTCTAATGTCTTCATTGTTCCTAAGGGTAAGCAAATGCCTTAATTCCTTAACATTTCTTCAAACATTCATATGCAAGGCTCATGAATTTTCTGTTTTCTTTCACTGGAAAAAGACTATATCTGTCCTGGAAAACGTAGTTATTTCCTACTTGTGTCTTGAGATTTTGATCCTATATCACTGAAAATATAACTTCAAGGAGTTAGGTCAAAAGAAACAGCTGTAAAAATAATCCTTTGAGGCTATTTTTATTTGTTTTCTATAACATATGCCTTTATGGGATTTTAAAGTCATATTTTCTTGTTTTTATCTGCAGCCTAAAAGACAGGGTGCTTATTAAAGAAAACACAGGAAAAAAAAAAAAAATGCAGCCAAAACTTTTACTTAACGACACAAATCCAGGAGATAGATCTTAAAGAATGAACATTCTTTAAGCAAAACAATATGATTAAACCAGATTTGGCAAAGGTGTGATTTAGAGAAAGCACTCTAACATGTCCTTCAAGTAATCCTGGCTTTAGGTTTCAATGACAAGAAGTTAAAGTTAAGCATGATGTGAATCAGAATGAACAAGTCTGAATAAAGTCAAAGCGAAGTCAAAGGAGAAACTGAAAAAGTAAAATCCTGACTTTGCTGAAAGCAATACAAAACTCTTATTAATTGATTTATTGTCCATGCTTGGTATATTTTTCATTAATTTCTATATAATCTAATATTTTTCTAAAGAAAGAACAAAATGTTTTTTATTTTCACTTTTCTGTTCCTATATTTTATCTGCTAATACTACTTTTAGTATTTTCATATGAAATTCTATTCTCATGGAAAGTGTGAGAATATCTTTTAATGGATTTTAATTTATGGAAGTTTTTTTTAAGATTCATAAATTGAAAAAGCATTTTATTGTATTGTTTTAGATACTCATTTTTGTGGTCATCATTAATTTAGTACCTGAGCAACTCACAAGCTATAGGGTTTTTCTGGCAATATCCTTGTGAACAAGGAAAGCAGTGAAATAAAACAGTGAAATAAAACAGTAATTTCATCACTTAACAGTGCAAAATTGAAGAAGAAAAAAAAAAGGATCAGATTCAATAAAGGTTTAGGGACATCGCTTTAGGCAGACATCATGTTAAGGACTGCGATATTAATCCTTTCACGTCTGAAAATGAAAAACAAAACTTTGACTTAAGCACCTTGACTGCTTACAGAGGTACTGGGACAAGACAGACACCCCAGATGGACAGTGCAAACTGCCACTCATCAGACAGCTCCCCGGACTGATCCCCAGACAGAAGGTGTGGGCCCTAACACAGCAAGCAGAAAACAAAGAGGTGCCATGTGGTCAGAGATCTCCTCTCAGAAATGCTTCTGCCATTTGTTCAAGGTTGTGTTGGTTTTGTTTTTAAGGAAAAGTGCAATCAGTCATAGGAGGAGAGTAAAAAAATCTTTGATTACTCTTTCACATGGGAACAGCCAAACTGCTGATCATCATACTCCTGTTGTCCATTCACTAGTAAGATAAGTTCATTGCTGCAGAGCACACAGCTTCAACAGAAAAACTGGAAAGTATTTTCACCAAGCCTCTAACTGAAGAGTTAGAGAAGGTAGCTTTGCTTAAATTTGAATCACCTTAGATGGAGGAGAATAGAATTTGATTAGATATTAGGAAGAAATTCTTTACTCAGAGGGTGTTGAGGCACTGGCAAGGCTGCCCAGAAAAGCTGTGGATGCCCCATCCCCGGAGGTGTTCAAGGCCAGCCTGGATGGGTCCTTGGCCAACCTGATCTAGTGGGTGGTATCCCTGTCCATGGCAGGGAGGTGTAATTGAGTGGTCTTTAAGTTCCCTTCCAACCCAAACCATTCCATGATTCCATGTTTCTAAGATGTTAGCTGTACATCCAGTGCTCTAAGCGTTTATTGACTATATAGAAAGGGATATTACATGCCTGATAACTGCCTTTTAGAAAAGGCAGAGCCCATCATAACTGGTTTCTAGCTACTACTAACTGTATCTGTTTGTGCAGTAGTGAAAACACATAACATCAAATTTGTCAAAAGAGATTGTTGAAAAAACTGTCACTATTAACTTCAGACAGCCACTACTTATGTCTGGACTACTAGTCTTTGTCTTTCTTCCTTTCTTTCAAGTTTTTGAGCTGGAGGAATCTATTTAAATAGCCTAGAATTATCGCAGAAGGTCCACAGATAAGACCCAGAGCCTTTAAGATTATTAAAATAACATTTGTAAGAAACGAGATTTTCCTGGTAGTCTTGAAAAGATGTCTGTGAGGGCTAGGACTGGTTTTGGTTGAAGGAAATAGAATTGAAATGCCCAGTATTTACCTGCAAAGTTTCTTGTGACCAGCTAAAGAGAATATCTACTTTTCAGATTGACAGGAAAAAATAAACCAAAGTTTGGATTTGCATTGATGCCCAACAAACACCTGTATATTTCCAGTAAAAAATACTTCCAATTTGGTCCTGATAGTACATATACCTTCTTAATATAGAGGTTGATTTAGATGATTACCACAGTAAAATGGCCATGTTAGTCACCTGTGGGACTACTCAAGTACAAGATTCTTTTTTTGGAAGCTGGTTATGGATTTGAGATAATGGCTATAAATTGGGTAGACCAATTGACTTGCTGACTTTTTGCTAGGCTGTTCCCATGAGACAGCTCTTTTAAATAAAATACATGCTAGATTTTGTTCAGGTGATTTGTGTTGTATGAGACAGCGCACAGCTTTGTTTTGGAAGAGTTTTGTACACTAACCTTAGGGAAACAACATTTGAAGAAGGTATAGGCCTAGAATAACTGTCAGTTAATCTTTAGAAAGAGATTAATTCCCACAGGTGGAAGTTTCCAAAGATATGAAGAACAATAATGTGTATCACTTGGATCACTTTATTGGTAAATTTTGACTACCTTTGCTGGAATTAGAATTTGTTTTACACTTCTGTGGGATATTGATGAACAAGCATTAGTATGCTCCAGTTATGTACTCTTTAACAAAACTCTATATTGTTCCATTCTTTGATCTGAAGTTTTAAAAATAATTATCTGTGTTAAGGAACAGTAACAACTCCAAGAGTTATAGCAGAACTAGGGGAGGCATCATCAGCTTCTTTCATTCCATTTTTCATAACTTTAGTTTCCATGACAACAAAGGAGGCAATTCCACAAAGCCAGCAGCTCATTATTTGAGACAGTTTTCAGTTTTCTCTGGAGAAGTGAGACACTTTTTTAAGTCTCTTGTAAGAAATTCATAATTCAATGGATGAAATCTGAAGCAAAAATAATTAAAGTGAAGCCCCCCTTTGGAAACAGGGTATATTTTGTGAGGAACACTTACTGAGCCTTATATTGGTTCTTTCTCCACTCCCAATTCACTGACTTATATTACTAATATTCCTTCTGTTGGTTTTCTGTGACAAAATCTGACATCATTCGAACTCTCACTAAGAAATACTTGTAAGGTCAGAAAGATGTTTTATTTATTTATTTATTTGTCCAAAACACACAGCTTCCATCAGTTCCCCATTTACTGACTAAAAGTACTGTTGATCTTAGTCATGTTGAGTAGTCACTAAGATATGGAACACAACCCTTTAAAAGGACAACTTGCTATTATTAAGCAAGGTCCCAACTTTAGCTAAGAATTGCTTTATAAGAAGGCCAAAATCAAGTTTGTTATAAAAATACAAAGAGTAAAACAAGGTTTCTTTGTTAATGACCTGGTTCTATCACTGAAAATATCCTCTTAGGAAGGGTATTACTGAAGTGAAGAATACAGCATATCTTCCATAATATTTTTTTCAGTAGTTCTCTAAATGCTTAGAATGTAGGTAAGGAGAGAGAAAATTTAAACCAAACTGAATATTGGAATAAGAAAATGGAAGCAGAAATCCTTTAAGAAGAAGGATTTCTTCATATTATCACCATTTAAAATGCAATACCACAATACCTGAATATCCAGTTTCAGGATTTGGATCAAAAAAAAATCCTTCCATATGTTTTAAAAGGTCCCTCTAGCAGTGATCTTGTCACAATCAGATCTTGCATAAAATTATTACATTCTTCACAGTCTTCACATGTCTTTACTGAAGAGTCTTTTTTATGGAATGAAGATAGCATTATTTTGAAAACTTCACAAATGCTGAAAGCCTGGCACCACTGTTGAGCCAAAAATGTTTTTCTTACATTATTGGTTAGCATAGAATAAATTGCATTACCTAGTTTAGAAGAAACCAGGTAAACCAGAAGTTCAGGTCTGTTAAATATAAATTCATCCAGAGCTTGTGCTTCCTGACCTCACATGAGATTCTTGGATCTTGGAGGTTTTAACTAGATATCCAAAAGCAATTCCAAATCTTCTCCAATAGAGAGAGAGATTTTAATGTATCATTTAGTGGCACATTAAAGTCTTTAAATTTAAAAAGTGCTTAGCAAAGAGAAATGGCCCATACGGTGGCAGTAGGGTCTTAAGTAAAGTGGAGGGATGTATGAGGGCACTGACTCTTCCCTTTCTTCATCAAAAAATACATGATGTTTCCGTGCTAGCAATCCCAGGCGTCCCAGGCTAATGTCTAATGTGATGAAGGACTCCTACACTGTATTCATCTCTTTCTCCTTTGACTTCATTCATTACCCTCATCATGTGAATACCCATAAATAAATTTTCCCACCTGGAAGTGACTGTCCCTACTCCAGTGGAACTCAAATGGCCTCTCCTTAAAAAATGATGCCTACTCTATTAGAGTAAAAAGTTGTTAATGAAACCACTACATTTAACAAAGGCTAATCTAAATAGATCTATCTGGAAAGATTTATATTCAAAAGATATAACTAAGGTCTGACACAGACCTTTTTACAGCCTTTACTCTATTTTCCTTCCTTCTTGAATGTGATTTGCAATTACTTGTTTTTCGGCCCTGGATTGCTTATGACTTGACTTTAGCATCCAGACCCCAGCTACGAGGAGGATAGCCCAATAGTAAAATCTGCTTTCCAGTTTGTAATCCACACATCTTGAGATTCCAGGAATTACTTCTAGGCAGCTAGTAAAATGTGACATGAAGAAAACAGGGCCATGGATTGTTTTGCAGCAGTCTGTGGGTCTATGTTTGTTGTTGTTGTTGTTTTGCTTTGTTTCATTTTGTTTTCTAAACTGTTCTATGCCATCACTGGAAAAATTTGTGCAGTCCACAACTTGATACAAGAAAATACTCCACGCATAATACAATGGTATGCTGCAGTAGAATTTTAATAAATGAATACTGATGACATCAGAGGATATGAAAAACTAAACGTATTACTTTAAGTGAGCTTATGCTTCATTTTACAATAGCATGAAATCCACCGGTAAATTTAAACCCATAAAGTAGTATAATTAGTAACTTACATGAGTATTGAGTGTCCCCTGTAGAGGTTTGCACTTCATTTTCAGAACCAAGTTTTGTAAATGTTTTATTGACCTAGTGGTTGAATGCAAAGACACACATGTTTACTTGGACTATAGATTTATTAACAGTGCTTTGAAATGAATCTTTAGCTTTCTTTCAAGAAAATATGGTTTGCGATGTGCATAGGAAATCTGGAATAATGATTTTATAGGATCATAGAATCATTTAGATTGAAAAAGATACATAACATCATCAAGTCCAACCACCAACTAAAGTCCACCACTAAATCATGTCCCTAAGTGCCACATCCACATGTGTAAAATACCTCTAGGGATGGTGACTTGACTTCCCTGGGCAGCCTGTTCCAATGACTAACCACCCTTTCCATGAAGAAATTCCTCCTAACATCTAATCTAAACCTCCCCTGGTGCAACTTGAGGCCGTTTCCTTGTGTTCTACCACTTGTCATGTGAGTAAAGAAACTGGCACCCTCCTCGCTGCAACCTTCTTTCAGGCAGTTTTAGGGAGTGATGAGGTCTCCCCTCAGCCTCCATTTTGCCAGATGAAACAGATCCAGTTCCCTCAGTGGTTTCTCATATGTGTTGTTTTCTATTTCTGATCGAATTGTACCTTTTTATTTCTGTAAAGAATTGATACAAGAAAATTTCATTAATCTGCCTCTAAAGTGATCTGAAAACATCAAAACTAGGAAAGCTGCTGAAATTTGCTTTCTTTCCAGGATGCCCTGAAATATACTCTGCATGATGTATGAAAGCAGCAAGTCCTACAAAATGTTTTCCTGTAATGTTGTCATGCCACCAGACATATTTGCCTTTCAAAGACATAATGCTGGGTACGCATCTGAGGTGAGGCATTTGTTCCTTGATACTTGATGGAAGGTGATTTATGCTTATTGTAAGATGTACTTACTCCCTGTGCACTGATACATGATATTTCCAAACAGAGGAAGAAGTCTCTAGCTGCAGCTATATGAAAAGGGGGCAGTAGTCAGAAATCAGCAGTTCAACATGAATTGACTGCATTTTTCTCTGAGGTCATAAAGATCTGTGTGTTCTCTGTCACAGAGACAGCAAGGTCTTGAGGCACTGTGTTGGTGTTACTATCCTCACATGCTAGCAAGAACAAATAAAATATGTTCATTTGGAGATCTAACAAGCTTGCTTGTACAGCTTAAAAATTACTGACACATAAAATTAAGGGCTATGCTCCACAAGATCTATCCAGTCTTGTGATCAGATCTTTGAACTCTGTCATTTCAAGAACTGAAAGACTGGAATGGGGGCAGAAAAGGTTAACAAAAGAAACAGAGGGCAGAAAAACTGGCTTGCTGGAAATGCAAGATGAAAATCCAATTACCTACAATATATCAAAATTTTACTCCAGGAATCAATTAAATACAACGAAGTTAATGCAAGCTCTTTCAATTATGACTAATCATAGCACACCTAATCACATTTTTATTTTTAAAATATTAAAGTAACTGGATAATTTTATTACTAAAGCTACTACAAACTCCATAAGGCAGAAATTGAATTTTCTTTTAGCAAAACAAACTTCTAAAAAATCTATTATTTTTTTTTCTGTGTAGTGTGGTTCTAATGCGTCTAAATAAAATGGAATTATTTTTGGTTACTTCATTTTCTGGGATCTACCATAGCTGTTATACTATGTGAACATACAACCTAACCTCTCACCATTACTCTTATGGTAATGGTAATTTACCATTAGAGTAATGGTAATTACCATAAGAGTAATGGAGTAAATTACCATACTTTTATGTATGAGTAATGTAATTATGTATGAGTATGGTAATTACCATACTCTTATGGTAATTACTCTTATGGTAATGGTGAGAATGGCAAAGCCGCTGCTGATGTTTTCAGCGTAAAATTCACAAGAATTATGTATTCTCATTACTAAACAAGAAGATAATTTCTTGTCTTGAGCACTGTTACCTACTGTAACATTTGCACTGTTTGAAATCTTCCGATTACAAGTAATTGCCTGATCTTATGCTGAGATCTGCCATTATAAACTTCTCTCCTGATGCTTGTGACTACAAAGAGGAGCACTGGTGGATCCAGCAGTAACAACTGAAGCCAGGGAGGTAACCACAGCACTGCTTTTCCTCTTTTTTTTTTTTTTTTTCCCCCCTACAAGAATCAGGCCACACACCATTAAATTGCAAAGCTAAAATTGTAATTGGGATTGATTTCAAATAAATCTGCTCCATTATGTAGAGACTTCTCTTTATTCCATATTGAAAAAAAGGCAGAAGCTAAGAAAAGAGTCTTCATTGGCTTGAAGATGAACCAAGAAGAAGAATGCAGTCTGGAAAAAATGTATTGTTAGGCTGTGTGGGAAAAGATTGTCATGAAGTTTTATAGAAAAGAACTATTGATGGGAAAGGTTTTTTTTGAAGAAAAATATTTGTTGTTTCTTCTCTTTTAGCTTGGAGGCCAGTAAACCCCCCAATCAAGATGCATAATGAAGATATTGACTTGGAAAGATACTCTATTCAGTCCAGAAAATTGGCCAGCTGCCAGAAGCATCACATAAGATTATTGGTTTCTTTTTCTGTTCCCCAGGGGTGAGGCTCTGTTAGTTACTTTTTCTCTGAGGCAGGCTAAGAAAAGGTGTGAACTAGTTCTTCATACAAAGGCCAGAGTTGAAAAGCAGTATCTTCAGTCTTGAATGTCAGTTTTCCTGATTACCATCAGAACAATTCCAGATTATGACAAGCCCAGCCAAAGCAATCTTACCTCCAATTTTCAGGTAGGGAAACAATACATCCAGTACAGTATTAGAGGAAAGGGAAAAGTATCTTAAATGCTAGTAGTATCAAGTACTGCAACAAAAATAACAGCTTTCAGAATAGATGGGTGAAGATGAAGAGATTGAGTACTTCAGCATTGTGGTTTCAACTCCATAGCAGTTTCTTACTATCTGGTTTAAACAATTATATTGTCCCTCAGTATAATGAGCACACTTACTTCCCTGGAACTGATCATTTTGAAGACTGATTAATTGCTTTGTGGAGCCAGGGTAAAATCAGACAATGGAGAGTTCATGCTATTTGCTGAGCATGTAAAATCTTCACGTTTTAAACGTAAAACACACACACATATTCATTGTACTCTTACTTTGCAGGTCAAAACAGATGTTGAAGACTGCTTTGTAGAACAGGTTATTCTTCATGTGATAAATCTAAAATACTTGGGTCCTCCTCCTCACACCTCATTTCAGCCCAGCACAAATTGCTGCTCTAGTTTCTCAAGTATGGCCCTGGCCTTTGGATTCCAACCGAAAACAAACAAACAAACAAAAAAAGAGCTGTAAGTCATAGGTGGATGTCAAGAAACTATGGTCCTTAGAATTCAAATTCAATCATCTACCAGGGTTGTGTTTTCCAAGGCCACATCCGGAATGAAGCCTAACGTTTAAAAACACTCATCATTGTATAAAATATCCCCTGTTGTACATACACTGTTGTTGCTAGAATATGGTTAGAGCTCCAGCAAACAAAATAATCCCCTCAATTATGTTTTTCCCCAGGAATTTTTGCACAGTATATAAATAATTGTACTGAGCTATGTGTCAATCAAATTATGTAAACAAGTTCTTAGTGACAAGTTCACTTGGAAAACATCCATTTACCCATAAAACTCATGAGAAAAATCAAATTTGTAAGATGCCACAATTTATGTATAAATCACTTTATGTCTCAGGAGAAGAGAAGTTAGAAAAAAATCTGCATAAATGCATGAATGCGCTTCTTGTAAATTTCTAGATTGGTGTTATTCACTGTAAATCTCCTAGGTAAAAGTATCAGGTATCATAAGCAAGCTAGCTAGCTATTTTATTCTTCTTTTTTTATTTATTTGTATAATAACTGCATTATTTTGTTAGAATTAAAAGATCGTTGAACAGGAAGTGTACATCAGGGTAGTACTGTATCTCTTGAAGTATTATAAGCATACTGCTGCCTTAGTATGTATTTTGCACATAAACATAATCATGATCACTGGAGCTAAGCTACAGAAATTTATAATTCTGTGATCTAATTTTTTTATCTGTCAGGATGAAGGATAAAACTTAGTATTACTGAGATAAATGAAATTCTTTCCAAAAATTATATATGATTTTTATAAAAATCTTGGTACAGCAGATAGGTTTAAGATGTTCAGTAAAAGGACCTCTTATTTTCCTTTGATGTTATACCGTTAGTGTTCTCTAGTATGATATACTGGATTTTAAAAAACAGTAAAAAATAGTCTTGAAAATACTTTTTCAGGATTGTTAGGTGTAATAAGGTGTAAATAGGTGTTAAGTATAACAGCTATTACCTTTTTTATGTGGAGTATCACTACCTCTTTTATGGAGCTCATTATTTTCAGTAATGCTAAATTAATTGAATTTGTGCATACAAATTAGTACTTCTACATTTTCAATTTTATTACATGTATACATCACTATGTTGTACAGATTAATAAAAATACCCTTTTATGTTAATGAGAGAGGAAGAGAAGAATGGTAGTGGAAATGAATATCAATAAGAAGTTGTAGAAAATCAATTGAAAAAAAATAAAGAATAAAAAGGAAGCTCTACAGTTGACAATAAGGAAAATAAAACTAATTTTAGATATATTTAGGATGAAAGGTATCCTACCAATGCTATTTCGGGAACAAACCACCACCAACAAGATAATAATAAAAAACGCATAGTTTCAATAAATATTTATTTTCTGGTGGGGAAAAAAAAAAAAAAAAAAAAGAGAAATACATGCTACATATTTCCCATTAAAAAAAATGTTATTTAACAGGTTACTAGATGGGTAAAAACATGTTGGACGCCTGTGCTTAGAAGTTCGTGGAATTCTACCTGGAGCTGATGACAAGTGAAGTACAAGGGTCTGTCATGGAACCTGTTGTGTCTACTGTCTTGACTTGGAGGAGAAGTCACCAAATCAGGAATTCCAAGTGATGTGCTTGAAGGCAGGGCTGTGGTTCAGATGGACCCATATTCCATCTGCAGGTTGGCAGAATAGGTAAACACAAATATTGTGAAATTCAGTGAGGACACATGTGAGTCCTGGTCCTGGGCTGGAAGAACCTGATACCACACTCTACGATCCTGCCCTGGATGAAAATGCTGCTTCCATGATCCAAACTGACTTCAAGCAATAAAAATTTTCAGTCTTTCTCTAATCTACACTTGGCTTGAAAAGCAGCAGCAGGGTAGAACAAGTAATATGATGAATTTCATTCTCCAGACAGATGAGCGCCTGACCACCTTTCCCTGGGTCATTGCACAGGCTGAAACCCTCTCTCTGTAATCCTGACCAACTGTCCCCCCTCTTCTCAGTGGGCTAGGCATACGAGATCAAATTCTCACATGACACAGAAGAATAACCTGGGCCCAGACAGCTGTGAAAGCTGTGCTGTGAGAAGGTTAATAAAGAGAGAAAAGACAAAAGTCTCACTCAGGGGTAGGATTGTTGAGATAGCATCATTAGAATATCATAGAGAGAGTAAAAAAACACCTTTGCAGGTTTAAAGTCCTAAATAATAATAATAATAAATAAAAAGGGGGAACAGGAGGCTACCCTGTCTGGTGCATTTATTTGGGAACTAAATTTAAAGCACTGAGTCAAATTGCCAGTGCCATCAGGGTTGATGGAGATGGTGACAGACAGGAACGCAAAGTGTGAAGAATGTGTCCCAGTGAGTGGTGGTGGCCAACCCTTCCCTCTCCTGGTTGATGCTGGCTTCTCAGCAAAGCCACTTCATACCAGAGGCAGTAGGCATGCTAATGCTTAGACTAAGAGCTCATTAACTCCTAACTAACACAGAATCACAGAATCTCTAGGTTGGAAGAGACCTCCAAGATCATCGAGTCCAACCTGTGACCTAACAATAACAGTCCCCACTAAACCATATCCCTAAGCTCTACATCTAAACGTCTTTTAAAGACATCCAGGGATGGTGACTCAACCACTTCCCTGGGCAGCCTGTTCCAATGTCTAACAACCCTTTCGGTAAAGAAGTTCTTCCTAACATCCAACCTAAAACTCCCCTGGCGCAACTTTAGCCCATTACCCCTCGTCCTGTCACCAGGCATATGGGAGAATAGACCAACCCCCACCTCTCTACAGCCTCCTTTAAGGTATCTGTAGAGAGCAATAAGGTCACCCCTGCGCCTCCTTTTCTCCAGGCTGAACAAGCCCAGCTCCCTCAGCCGCTCCTCGTAGGACTTGTTCTCCAGGCCCCTCACCAGCTTTGTCGCCCTTCTCTGGACCCGCTCAAGCACCTCGATGTCCTTCTTGTAGCGAGGGGCCCAAAACTGAACACAGTACTCGAGGTGCGGCCTCACCAGAGCCGAGTACAGGGGGACGATCACCTCCCTAGCCCTGCTGGTCACACCGTTTCTTATACAAGCCAGGATGCTGTTGGCCTTCTTGGCCACCTGAGCACACTGCTGGCTCATATTCAGCCGACTATCAACCATCGCTCCCAGGTCCTTCTCTGCCTGGCAGCTCTCCAACCACTCATCTCCCAGCCTGTAGCTCTGCCTGGGGTTATTGCATCCCAGGTGGAGGACCCGGCACTTGGCCTTGTTGAACTTCATGCAGTTGACCTCAGCCCATCGGTGCAGTCTATCCAGATCCTCCTGCAGAGCCTTCCTACCCTCAAGCAGATCGACACACGCGCCTAGCTTGGTGTCATCTGCGAACTTACTGAGGGTGCACTCGATGCCCTCGTCCAGATCATCGATGAAGATATTAAAGAGGACTGGCCCCAGCACCGAGCCCTGGGGGACGCCACTAGTGACTGGCCTCCAGCTGGACTTGACTCCATTCACCACGACTCTTTGGGCCCGGCTATCCAGCCAGTTTCTAACCCAACGAAGCGTGCACCAGTCCAAGCCAAGAGCAGCCAGTTTCTTGAGAATGCTGTGGGAGACGGTGTCAAAAGCCTTGCTGAAGTCAAGGTAGACCAAATCCACAGCCTTTCCCTCATCCACCCAGCGCGTCACTTGGTCATAGAAGGAGATCAGGTTCGTCAAGCAGGACCTGCCCTTCATAAACCCATGCTGACTGGGCCTGATCGCCTGCTTGCCCTGCAAGTGCTGCGTGATGACTCTCAAGAGAATCTGCTCCATGAGCTTCCCTGGCACTGAGGTCAAACTGACAGGCCTGTAGTTTCCCGGGTCTGCCCTCCGGCCCTTCTTGTAGATGGGCGTCACGTTTGCTAGCCGCCAGTCAACTGGGACCTCCCCCGATAGCCAGGACTGTTGATAAATGAGGGTAAGCGGCTCGGCCAGCTCCTCTGCCAGTTCTCTCAGTACCCTTGGGTGGATCCCATCCAGCCCCATCGACTTGTGCACATCCAAGTGCCGTACCAGGTCACCAACCAGTTCTTCGTGGATAGTGAGGGCCACATCCTGCTCCCCATCCCCTTCCACCAGCTCAGGGTACTGGTTATCCAGTGAACAAACAGTATTGCCGCTAAAGACTGAAACGAAGAAGGCATTGAGCACCTCCGCCTTTTCCTCATCTCTTGTAACTAAGTTTCCCCCCGCATCCAGTAAAGGATGGAGATTCTCCTTAGTCTTCCTTTTTGTGTTGATGTATTTATAAAAACTTTTTTGTTATCTTTAACGGCAGTAGCCAGATTGAGCTCCAGATGAGCTTTGGCCTTCTTAATTTTGTCCCTACACAGCCTCGCAACATCCTTATAGTCCTCCCTAGTGGCCTGCCCACTTTTCCAAAGATTATAAACCCTCTTTTTTCTCCTAAGCTCAAGCCACAATTCTCTGTTCAGCCAGGCTGGTCTTCTTCCCCACCAGTTCGTTTTTGGGTACGTGGGGACAGACCATTCCTGTGCCATTAAGATTTCCCTCTTGAAGAGCTCCCAGGCTTCCTGGACTCCTCTGCCCTTCAGAAATGCCTCCCAAGGGACTCTACCAACCAGTGTCCTGAGCAGCTCAAAGTCAGCCCTCTGGAAGTCCGATACAGCGGTGTTACTGGTCCCCTTCCTGGCCTCGCCAAGAATAGAGAACTCCACCATTGCGTGGTCACTCTGCCCAAGACAGCTCCCAACAATCACATCCTCCACCAGTCCTTCTCTGTTTGTGAAGAGAAGGTCTAGCAGGGCACCTCCCCTGGTAGGTTCACTAACCAGCTGCGTCAGGAAGCTATCTTCCACGCTCTCCAGAAACCTCCTGGACTGCTTTCTCTGGGCTGTGTTGTGCTTCCAGGATACGTCAGGGAAGTTGAAGTCCCCCACGAGTACAAGCGCTGAAGATTTCACAACTTCTGTCAGCTGCCTGTAGAACTCCTCATCCATCTCCTCATCCTGGTTCAGCAGTCTATAACAGGCCCCGACCAGGACACTAGCCTTGTTGTCCCTGCCGATCGTAACCCAAAGGGACTCGACCTTGTCATTCCCAGCCTCGAGTTCTACAACATCGAAAGACTCTCTAATATAGAGAGCCACACCACCACCCCTTCTGTGATGCCTGTCTCTTCCGAAGAGCTTATAGCCAGGCATTGCAGCACTCCAGTCATGAGACTGGTCCCCCCACATCTCCGTGATGGCAACCAAGTCGTAGCCTGCCTGCCGCACGATGGCTTCCAGCTCCTCCTGTTTGTTACCCATGCTGCGTGCATTGGTGTAGATGCACACCAGTTGGGCCATTACCTTATCCCCCAGCCTTGCTATTGTTCCCCCTGGCACAGCTCCAACAATCTTTGCTTCAGCCCCATCCCCCTTCTTACCTAGTTTAGAGCCCTGTCAACGAGCCCTGCCAGCTCCTGGCCCAGGATCCTTTTTCCCCTAAAAGATAGGGACCCGTCTGCAGCCACCAGGCCGGCTGCCGAGTAAAGCGCCCCACGGTCGAAAAACCCAAGATTTCTGCGTTGACACCAGCCCCTGAGCCACGTGTTTAACAGGTGGGCTTTCCGTGTCCTCTCCGTACCCCTCCCTGCCACTGCAGGGATGGACGAAAACACCACCTGCACTCCCGCTCCATCCACTAACCATCCCAGCCCCCTAAAGTCTTGTTTGATAGCATTCAGGCTTCTCTCTTCAGTCATCGCTACCTGCCAGGACTATCAAAAGAGGATAATAGTCAGACTAGGCGTACCAGGTTGGGAAGCTTCCTGGCAACGTCCCTAATCCTGGCCACAGGGAGGCAGCAGACGTCCCTAAGGGTAGGGTCAGGCTGACAAATAGGGCCCTCCGTTCCCCTAAGAAGAGAGTCTCCCACAACAATCACCCTTCTGTCTTTCTTCGTGGAGGCAGTCCTGAGGCGTGGAGTCGACCTCCTCGCCCTAGGCATCCTCCTTTAGCTTGCACTGCCAGCGCGAACTGCTGTGCCACGCCCTTCTGACGCACAATGCCCTGTTGGCGCGCCCCAGCGACTCTGCGCCCCAGCGACTCTGCGCCCCAGCGACTCTGCGCCCCAGCGACTCTGCGCCCCAGCGACTCTGCGCCCCAGCGACTCTGCGCCCCAGCGACTCTGCGCCCCAGCGACTCTGCGCCCCAGCGACTCTGCGCCCCAGCGACTCTGCGCCCCAGCGACTCTGCGCCCCAGCGACTCTGCGCCCCAGCGACTCTGCGCCCCAGCGACTCTGCGCCCCAGCGACTCTGCGCCCCAGCGACTCTGCGCCCCAGCGACTCTGCGCCCCAGCGACTCTGCGCCCCAGCGACTCTGCGCCCCAGCGACTCTGCGCCCCAGCGACTCTGCGCCCCAGCGACTCTGCGCCCCAGCGACTCTGCGCCCCAGCGACTCTGCGCCCCAGCGACTCTGCGCCCCAGCGACTCTGCGCCCCAGCGACTCTGCGCCCCAGCGACTCTGCGCCCCAGCGACTCTGCGCCCCAGCGACTCTGCGCCCCAGCGACTCTGCGCCCCAGCGACTCTGCGCCCCAGCGACTCTGCGCCCCAGCGACTCTGCGCCCCAGCGACTCTGCGCCCCAGCGACTCTGCGCCCCAGCGACTCTGCGCCCCAGCGACTCTGCGCCCCAGCGACTCTGCGCCCCAGCGACTCTGCGCCCCAGCGACTCTGCGCCCCAGCGACTCTGCGCCCCAGCGACTCTGCGCCCCAGCGACTCTGCGCCCCAGCGACTCTGCGCCCCAGCGACTCTGCGCCCCAGCGACTCTGCGCCCCAGCGACTCTGCGCCCCAGCGACTCTGCGCCCCAGCGACTCTGCGCCCCAGCGACTCTGCGCCCCAGCGACTCTGCGCCCCAGCGACTCTGCGCCCCAGCGACTCTGCGCCCCAGCGACTCTGCGCCCCAGCGACTCTGCGCCCCAGCGACTCTGCGCCCCAGCGACTCTGCGCCCCAGCGACTCTGCGCCCCAGCGACTCTGCGCCCCAGCGACTCTGCGCCCCAGCGACTCTGCGCCCCAGCGACTCTGCGCCCCAGCGACTCTGCGCCCCAGCGACTCTGCGCCCCAGCGACTCTGCGCCCCAGCGACTCTGCGCCCCAGCGACTCTGCGCCCCAGCGACTCTGCGCCCCAGCGACTCTGCGCCCCAGCGACTCTGCGCCCCAGCGACTCTGCGCCCCAGCGACTCTGCGCCCCAGCGACTCTGCGCCCCAGCGACTCTGCGCCCCAGCGACTCTGCGCCCCAGCGACTCTGCGCCCCAGCGACTCTGCGCCCCAGCGACTCTGCGCCCCAGCGACTCTGCGCCCCAGCGACTCTGCGCCCCAGCGACTCTGCGCCCCAGCGACTCTGCGCCCCAGCGACTCTGCGCCCCAGCGACTCTGCGCCCCAGCGACTCTGCGCCCCAGCGACTCTGCGCCCCAGCGACTCTGCGCCCCAGCGACTCTGCGCCCCAGCGACTCTGCGCCCCAGCGACTCTGCGCCCCAGCGACTCTGCGCCCCAGCGACTCTGCGCCCCAGCGACTCTGCGCCCCAGCGACTCTGCGCCCCAGCGACTCTGCGCCCCAGCGACTCTGCGCCCCAGCGACTCTGCGCCCCAGCGACTCTGCGCCCCAGCGACTCTGCGCCCCAGCGACTCTGCGCCCCAGCGACTCTGCGCCCCAGCGACTCTGCGCCCCAGCGACTCTGCGCCCCAGCGACTCTGCGCCCCAGCGACTCTGCGCCCCAGCGACTCTGCGCCCCAGCGACTCTGCGCCCCAGCGACTCTGCGCCCCAGCGACTCTGCGCCCCAGCGACTCTGCGCCCCAGCGACTCTGCGCCCCAGCGACTCTGCGCCCCAGCGACTCTGCGCCCCAGCGACTCTGCGCCCCAGCGACTCTGCGCCCCAGCGACTCTGCGCCCCAGCGACTCTGCGCCCCAGCGACTCTGCGCCCCAGCGACTCTGCGCCCCAGCGACTCTGCGCCCCAGCGACTCTGCGCCCCAGCGACTCTGCGCCCCAGCGACTCTGCGCCCCAGCGACTCTGCGCCCCAGCGACTCTGCGCCCCAGCGACTCTGCGCCCCAGCGACTCTGCGCCCCAGCGACTCTGCGCCCCAGCGACTCTGCGCCCCAGCGACTCTGCGCCCCAGCGACTCTGCGCCCCAGCGACTCTGCGCCCCAGCGACTCTGCGCCCCAGCGACTCTGCGCCCCAGCGACTCTGCGCCCCAGCGACTCTGCGCCCCAGCGACTCTGCGCCCCAGCGACTCTGCGCCCCAGCGACTCTGCGCCCCAGCGACTCTGCGCCCCAGCGACTCTGCGCCCCAGCGACTCTGCGCCCCAGCGACTCTGCGCCCCAGCGACTCTGCGCCCCAGCGACTCTGCGCCCCAGCGACTCTGCGCCCCAGCGACTCTGCGCCCCAGCGACTCTGCGCCCCAGCGACTCTGCGCCCCAGCGACTCTGCGCCCCAGCGACTCTGCGCCCCAGCGACTCTGCGCCCCAGCGACTCTGCGCCCCAGCGACTCTGCGCCCCAGCGACTCTGCGCCCCAGCGACTCTGCGCCCCAGCGACTCTGCGCCCCAGCGACTCTGCGCCCCAGCGACTCTGCGCCCCAGCGACTCTGCGCCCCAGCGACTCTGCGCCCCAGCGACTCTGCGCCCCAGCGACTCTGCGCCCCAGCGACTCTGCGCCCCAGCGACTCTGCGCCCCAGCGACTCTGCGCCCCAGCGACTCTGCGCCCCAGCGACTCTGCGCCCCAGCGACTCTGCGCCCCAGCGACTCTGCGCCCCAGCGACTCTGCGCCCCAGCGACTCTGCGCCCCAGCGACTCTGCGCCCCAGCGACTCTGCGCCCCAGCGACTCTGCGCCCCAGCGACTCTGCGCCCCAGCGACTCTGCGCCCCAGCGACTCTGCGCCCCAGCGACTCTGCGCCCCAGCGACTCTGCGCCCCAGCGACTCTGCGCCCCAGCGACTCTGCGCCCCAGCGACTCTGCGCCCCAGCGACTCTGCGCCCCAGCGACTCTGCGCCCCAGCGACTCTGCGCCCCAGCGACTCTGCGCCCCAGCGACTCTGCGCCCCAGCGACTCTGCGCCCCAGCGACTCTGCGCCCCAGCGACTCTGCGCCCCAGCGACTCTGCGCCCCAGCGACTCTGCGCCCCAGCGACTCTGCGCCCCAGCGACTCTGCGCCCCAGCGACTCTGCGCCCCAGCGACTCTGCGCCCCAGCGACTCTGCGCCCCAGCGACTCTGCGCCCCAGCGACTCTGCGCCCCAGCGACTCTGCGCCCCAGCGACTCTGCGCCCCAGCGACTCTGCGCCCCAGCGACTCTGCGCCCCAGCGACTCTGCGCCCCAGCGACTCTGCGCCCCAGCGACTCTGCGCCCCAGCGACTCTGCGCCCCAGCGACTCTGCGCCCCAGCGACTCTGCGCCCCAGCGACTCTGCGCCCCAGCGACTCTGCGCCCCAGCGACTCTGCGCCCCAGCGACTCTGCGCCCCAGCGACTCTGCGCCCCAGCGACTCTGCGCCCCAGCGACTCTGCGCCCCAGCGACTCTGCGCCCCAGCGACTCTGCGCCCCAGCGACTCTGCGCCCCAGCGACTCTGCGCCCCAGCGACTCTGCGCCCCAGCGACTCTGCGCCCCAGCGACTCTGCGCCCCAGCGACTCTGCGCCCCAGCGACTCTGCGCCCCAGCGACTCTGCGCCCCAGCGACTCTGCGCCCCAGCGACTCTGCGCCCCAGCGACTCTGCGCCCCAGCGACTCTGCGCCCCAGCGACTCTGCGCCCCAGCGACTCTGCGCCCCAGCGACTCTGCGCCCCAGCGACTCTGCGCCCCAGCGACTCTGCGCCCCAGCGACTCTGCGCCCCAGCGACTCTGCGCCCCAGCGACTCTGCGCCCCAGCGACTCTGCGCCCCAGCGACTCTGCGCCCCAGCGACTCTGCGCCCCAGCGACTCTGCGCCCCAGCGACTCTGCGCCCCAGCGACTCTGCGCCCCAGCGACTCTGCGCCCCAGCGACTCTGCGCCCCAGCGACTCTGCGCCCCAGCGACTCTGCGCCCCAGCGACTCTGCGCCCCAGCGACTCTGCGCCCCAGCGACTCTGCGCCCCAGCGACTCTGCGCCCCAGCGACTCTGCGCCCCAGCGACTCTGCGCCCCAGCGACTCTGCGCCCCAGCGACTCTGCGCCCCAGCGACTCTGCGCCCCAGCGACTCTGCGCCCCAGCGACTCTGCGCCCCAGCGACTCTGCGCCCCAGCGACTCTGCGCCCCAGCGACTCTGCGCCCCAGCGACTCTGCGCCCCAGCGACTCTGCGCCCCAGCGACTCTGCGCCCCAGCGACTCTGCGCCCCAGCGACTCTGCGCCCCAGCGACTCTGCGCCCCAGCGACTCTGCGCCCCAGCGACTCTGCGCCCCAGCGACTCTGCGCCCCAGCGACTCTGCGCCCCAGCGACTCTGCGCCCCAGCGACTCTGCGCCCCAGCGACTCTGCGCCCCAGCGACTCTGCGCCCCAGCGACTCTGCGCCCCAGCGACTCTGCGCCCCAGCGACTCTGCGCCCCAGCGACTCTGCGCCCCAGCGACTCTGCGCCCCAGCGACTCTGCGCCCCAGCGACTCTGCGCCCCAGCGACTCTGCGCCCCAGCGACTCTGCGCCCCAGCGACTCTGCGCCCCAGCGACTCTGCGCCCCAGCGACTCTGCGCCCCAGCGACTCTGCGCCCCAGCGACTCTGCGCCCCAGCGACTCTGCGCCCCAGCGACTCTGCGCCCCAGCGACTCTGCGCCCCAGCGACTCTGCGCCCCAGCGACTCTGCGCCCCAGCGACTCTGCGCCCCAGCGACTCTGCGCCCCAGCGACTCTGCGCCCCAGCGACTCTGCGCCCCAGCGACTCTGCGCCCCAGCGACTCTGCGCCCCAGCGACTCTGCGCCCCAGCGACTCTGCGCCCCAGCGACTCTGCGCCCCAGCGACTCTGCGCCCCAGCGACTCTGCGCCCCAGCGACTCTGCGCCCCAGCGACTCTGCGCCCCAGCGACTCTGCGCCCCAGCGACTCTGCGCCCCAGCGACTCTGCGCCCCAGCGACTCTGCGCCCCAGCGACTCTGCGCCCCAGCGACTCTGCGCCCCAGCGACTCTGCGCCCCAGCGACTCTGCGCCCCAGCGACTCTGCGCCCCAGCGACTCTGCGCCCAGCGACTCTGCGCCCCAGCGACTCTGCGCCCCAGCGACTCTGCGCCCCAGCGACTCTGCGCCCCAGCGACTCTGCGCCCCAGCGACTCTGCGCCCCAGCGACTCTGCGCCCCAGCGACTCTGCGCCCCAGCGACTCTGCGCCCCAGCGACTCTGCGCCCCAGCGACTCTGCGCCCCAGCGACTCTGCGCCCCAGCGACTCTGCGCCCCAGCGACTCTGCGCCCCAGCGACTCTGCGCCCCAGCGACTCTGCGCCCCAGCGACTCTGCGCCCCAGCGACTCTGCGCCCCAGCGACTCTGCGCCCCAGCGACTCTGCGCCCCAGCGACTCTGCGCCCCAGCGACTCTGCGCCCCAGCGACTCTGCGCCCCAGCGACTCTGCGCCCCAGCGACTCTGCGCCCCAGCGACTCTGCGCCCCAGCGACTCTGCGCCCCAGCGACTCTGCGCCCCAGCGACTCTGCGCCCCAGCGACTCTGCGCCCCAGCGACTCTGCGCCCCAGCGACTCTGCGCCCCAGCGACTCTGCGCCCCAGCGACTCTGCGCCCCAGCGACTCTGCGCCCCAGCGACTCTGCGCCCCAGCGACTCTGCGCCCCAGCGACTCTGCGCCCCAGCGACTCTGCGCCCCAGCGACTCTGCGCCCCAGCGACTCTGCGCCCCAGCGACTCTGCGCCCCAGCGACTCTGCGCCCCAGCGACTCTGCGCCCCAGCGACTCTGCGCCCCAGCGACTCTGCGCCCCAGCGACTCTGCGCCCCAGCGACTCTGCGCCCCAGCGACTCTGCGCCCCAGCGACTCTGCGCCCCAGCGACTCTGCGCCCCAGCGACTCTGCGCCCCAGCGACTCTGCGCCCCAGCGACTCTGCGCCCCAGCGACTCTGCGCCCCAGCGACTCTGCGCCCCAGCGACTCTGCGCCCCAGCGACTCTGCGCCCCAGCGACTCTGCGCCCCAGCGACTCTGCGCCCCAGCGACTCTGCGCCCCAGCGACTCTGCGCCCCAGCGACTCTGCGCCCCAGCGACTCTGCGCCCCAGCGACTCTGCGCCCCAGCGACTCTGCGCCCCAGCGACTCTGCGCCCCAGCGACTCTGCGCCCCAGCGACTCTGCGCCCCAGCGACTCTGCGCCCCAGCGACTCTGCGCCCCAGCGACTCTGCGCCCCAGCGACTCTGCGCCCCAGCGACTCTGCGCCCCAGCGACTCTGCGCCCCAGCGACTCTGCGCCCCAGCGACTCTGCGCCCCAGCGACTCTGCGCCCCAGCGACTCTGCGCCCCAGCGACTCTGCGCCCCAGCGACTCTGCGCCCCAGCGACTCTGCGCCCCAGCGACTCTGCGCCCCAGCGACTCTGCGCCCCAGCGACTCTGCGCCCCAGCGACTCTGCGCCCCAGCGACTCTGCGCCCCAGCGACTCTGCGCCCCAGCGACTCTGCGCCCCAGCGACTCTGCGCCCCAGCGACTCTGCGCCCCAGCGACTCTGCGCCCCAGCGACTCTGCGCCCCAGCGACTCTGCGCCCCAGCGACTCTGCGCCCCAGCGACTCTGCGCCCCAGCGACTCTGCGCCCCAGCGACTCTGCGCCCCAGCGACTCTGCGCCCCAGCGACTCTGCGCCCCAGCGACTCTGCGCCCCAGCGACTCTGCGCCCCAGCGACTCTGCGCCCCAGCGACTCTGCGCCCCAGCGACTCTGCGCCCCAGCGACTCTGCGCCCCAGCGACTCTGCGCCCCAGCGACTCTGCGCCCCAGCGACTCTGCGCCCCAGCGACTCTGCGCCCCAGCGACTCTGCGCCCCAGCGACTCTGCGCCCCAGCGACTCTGCGCCCCAGCGACTCTGCGCCCCAGCGACTCTGCGCCCCAGCGACTCTGCGCCCCAGCGACTCTGTCTTGGCATCTTTTGAGGTACTGCAGTTAGTATAATGCATACATCTGGAGTGGAAG